>NC_054080.1:13848558-14474391 GCF_017639655.2 Falco naumanni | reverse complement strand
ATACAGCTTTGTGATATGTTCTAAGGGAGCCTGACAAGTGCAAATTAGATCTGCCTTGCAAAACCATGAAAACCATAATGAAATATAACAAAAAAGTAAGATACTGCAGGGAAACATTTACATATGTTTTTTGTCTGAATGCATGTAACGCAAATATTTAGAATCACTGAACCACCTAGAAAATTCAGGGGGGCAGGAACCTCTGGAGGTCACCTGGTCCAATTCCCTGCTCAAAGCAGTGCTCATTCAGGGTCTTGTCTGGTGGAGTCTTAAGCACCTCCAGTACAGGACATCCCACAACCTCTCTGGGCAGCTTGCTCCAGTATTTAACTGCTTTTCTGGTATGTTTTGTTTTCCTTATCAGGCTTTTCCATGTTCCAACTTTTGCCTGTTACTTCTTCCTGTCACCATATATCTGCAAGATTCTAGCTCTGTTTTTTCCCACCAGGCATCTGCAGAGAGCAGTGAGGTCTCCCCTTACCCTTTTCTTCCCCAGGATGAACCAGCCCAGCACCCTCCACTTCCTCTTGTACATCCCAGGCTCCAACACTGTCCATCACAGGGACCCTCCACAGGACTTGCTGATGTACCTCAGGGTCTGTCCTGCGCCAGGAGCCCAGACCTGGACCCTGCACTCCTGGTGCGGTCTCACTGGTGCCCAGCAGCAAGGGCAGGATCAATGCCTGGCCCTGTTGCTGCACCCGTGCTGGTGCAGACCTGGGTGTGGGTCTGCAATAGCTTTGCTGCCCAGGACCACTGCTGCCTTCTGGCAACCTGCTCCCCCACTGGGCCCCAGGGCATTTCTGCAGAGCTGCTGTTTGCATCAGTGTTAGTGCCTTTCTAAGGCCAGCACTCCAGACAATTTCCCACCCACTTTACTATCCATCCTCATATTTTACCAATATGGTGAGAAGAAAACTACTG
Organism: Falco naumanni; assembly: GCF_017639655.2. Classification (NCBI taxonomy): domain Eukaryota; kingdom Metazoa; phylum Chordata; class Aves; order Falconiformes; family Falconidae; genus Falco; species Falco naumanni. The sequence continues at coordinate 14,473,467 of NC_054080.1, read as the reverse complement.
GAGGCTCTGTCATGAGTTTTGCTCCAATCAACGTGTACAGCACCCACAGCCCTCTCCTCACCCACAATGCTAGTTACCTCATCACAGAAAGCAATCAAGTAAGATTTGCCCTCAGTAAACCCATGGTCGCTCTTCCCAGTTACCTCCTTGTCATTCATGTGTTTAGAAATGATTTCTGAGAGGATTTGTTCCTTCCCTTTTCTGGGATTGTGGTGAGGCCAAACAGCCTGTAAGCTGCCTGCAGCCATCCTGTCCTCATCCTTCTTTCAGACGGGTGGAATGTTTGCCTTTTTCCTCTTTGGACCCACTGGCTTCTGCATGTTTAACTGGCTTCAATCCTCCCTCCTGTGGGTACTGCTACCCTCCTACAAGCTCCAGTAGCAACCTTGGAAGCCTTTAAAAAAGTCAAAATGAGCAATTCTGAAGGTCACAGTTGTAATTCTGTTTTGTTGAATTCTTCTAGGACCCTAAACTGTATGGTCTTATGATCACTGCAGCAAAGCTGCCCTTGATCTTCACATCTCCAACCACTTCTTTCTTGTTTGTAAGTAGCAGGTCCAACAAAGCATCACCTCTAGCCTGTTGATTCATCACTTGCATCAAGAAATTGCCCAGAGTTGCCAGAAAACTGTATTGCTTGTGCCTGGCTGTATTGCCTTTCTGTAAGATAAGTTAGCATCTTTATTAACTTTTATAGGTGGAGGGAAATTTCAGACTGAGTTCATTGCCAGTAAATGAAAGAAAATTTCCACCAGGCCTTAAAACAAGTACAAGAAATTGATTTTTCAAAAAACCTGTATGAGAATGGAGAAAAATACTCTTTTTCTGCTTTGTTGTCTTCCTGTGCCTAAAACCTGGCTATTTTTGTAGAATAGGTGTGGGTTCGACACCAGGGCCAGTACCAGCCAATACCAGCTCGAAGCATGAGTGCAAGTTCTTGAGGCTTGCACTCTTGGATCAGCTAAATTGAAACTTGTTGGTTGAGGTCCTGATTATCGAAGAAAACTGGCTTTGGGAAATAATCTGGACTTTCAGAAGGAAGCACAAGTTTCTTTTCATAGTTTCATACTTAAGGGTTGAATACCCAAGATTTTGAGATCCAATACAGACATTTTTTTCTTTTTGGAGCTGGAAATCAGTCAGCCTGGAAGTGTGAATAAATTGGCAAACATATGTATTCCCACAAATACTCTGGAAAGTTTTGTGGGAAATAAGCATGTGTATGTGAACAGTGCACTTTCTTATATATGAGAGGAATAACAAAACACTACTCACATTTCATAGATAGCCTGGGCAGGTAGATTATGTTTCTTATTCTTTGTTCTAGCCAGGCAACTTCTGGAAAATAGCTGAAGTAATATATGAAAGTTTAAGGTATGTGTGTGTGTCTGTGTGTGTGCATTGCTGTGCTTGGTTTTACTTAAGGTCAGAACAGAAGATCTAAGGTTACTAGTGGCCTTTAAAATTTTTTATCTGAACCTGCCTTTCTAACGAAGTTCGAGTAAAGAAAGAGACTCGTCTCCCCAGGCAAAGAGAACTGCCTACGTTTATATCCACGGGATGTGGATTTGACTTTAGTTTTATGCATTGTGCAAGGCCACTTCTCAATTTTTTGACCTTTAAAAAGAAAGTACAGGGGCAAAATGCATCAATCACTTCAAGAAGTCATTCCCTAAATTGCAGTGCAAGTCTGCCTTTTAGAATTCTTTGGACCACTCTTATTTCTCCACTGCAAAAGCACTAACTTGAGCAGTAGCAGAAATAGAAGCTCCTGTGAGACAGTTTTACTGAAGGTAGAGCCATTGCAGTTATTGCAAGAAACCTATGTGAAATATTCATGAAGAACGGCTTTTGTCTACACAAATTGCACCACAAAATCACACTTTTCTAGGACTGTTTTGCTAAAGGCTAATTTAATTATCATTACACCATGCACTGGTAATCTGCAAGCTCAAATCTGAATATCATGCTAGCATCAAAACTGCTGGTTGTTCTTCATAATGTAGTAACACTGGAAAAGCTTATATAGGTAGGAGTTTGTCCAGGAGAAGACAGCAATTTTAACAATTTCCAACTGAGAAGTTAAAAAACTAGATTAAAAACTATTCCTTCCCATCATCACCCTCTAGAGTAGCTCAGTTCAAGGAACCTTTGTGGAGAAGGTGACATGCTTCTCAAGGTCTGCTGTGTTTGCATGGGACACTGTGTTGGATATGACGGTGAGCACAGTGAAAGAAAATATATTTGATAAAATACTATTTTAATGTACAAAACTTTTAGACTCAGGTAACCACCTCAAAATCAGAGACTTCTGGGAGATCTGGGCAATAAGGCCCAAAGGACAAGGCAGTGGAAGGATCTGAGGATCCGAAGAAGGATAAAAAGACAATAACTTCTCTGTTTAAATTATCCACAGATCATCTGCATAGACAGCAACACCTACTGCTGCTAAATGAAAGTCATGTAAATTTTTGTGTATGAAAAATCATTTTTCTGTGTATGAAAAATGCTGTCTTCATCCCCAAGAAAACAGTTGTGAAAAAGAAACTAAGTTTTTTTACAAAACTTATATAAACACACCTTTTGTTCTCATCTTCCAGGTTGCCTCAAAAATGTCTGTCCCAGAATGCTTAAAATCTACATTTTGTTTCTTTTTCCATCTTATAAACATTTCTTTAATGAAAACACCTATTCTCAATTCAATAGAAGACATTTCCTTAAGAAGCGTATGTTTGAGGACAAAGACCATGTCCATGTTCATGATTGCTAACCAAATGCCATTATATGGAGCTATGACCTGCAAGAACATCTGGTAAGTGGAGTTTCCACACGTAAGGGACTGTGATGTTTTATAAGAGCCATGGCAATTTTCCAGTTATCACTATCAAGGCAGATAATCATGGCAGTAAATAATGATAACTGTAGATCAAAGATTTTTAGGTGGCACGGTGTTATGCCTGCCTCTGTGCTATTTGAAGACATCTATCAGACAATGGGCAGTGCTCAATCAATACGCAACATCAAGAGCAGATATAGCACTGTGTCATAACATACATAACAGCAGCTGATTTCAAAGGAGACAGTATTTAGAATTACCTAGTATTGACTGACCAGGATCACTGGCTGACACTCTCAGCAATTGCTAATATGTTTTTTGTATCTTCTCTGTATTGATGTTCATTCATATATAATAGGTTTTATTAAATCTGAGAAGCTGTAGCACTCTCAATTTCTTAAACTCCTTCAGGGGGTGTTCACTGCACAACTAAAACTTTATTGTACTATTGTGCTGAAAAGGAGATGGTGGAGAAATGGGTATTATTTTATTCCTGTCCTTGTGTCTAGTTGAGAGATGTCACATCCTTTATAGGAAGTCTGTCATGGCTTACATTAACATTTTGGTTTTCTGTATCCAAAAAGGACAAACAACTGCTTTGGTTCTGACCAGCTTCCTACTGAAATATCTTTCCCAACCTAACAATTTGCACTGACTTCTTCATATTTTTATTCCTGATATTTTTCTAGTTGTTCATAAGCCCTGCTAACTTAACTCTTCATTTCCCCATGGAGAGGAACTTTTCCCCCAGCCTCTGACTGCCCAAGAGATCCTCTACAGAGTTTAATCTTACTGGGATTTTAGTTGATCCAGGGCTTGCCACTAGCCCTTGTCCATGGCTTAAGCTCCTAGTTAATCCTGCAGTACAAGAGATAATAATGATGTTCTCCCCTGAGATGCGCAATCTCCTCTCAGAGCACCATGCCTCCTAGCCCTTCTGCTTACAGCAGAAATGGCCAGGAGTGTGTCCATGTTATGTACTACAGTCTGGCTGAACAAAGCTGGGCAAAATTTTTTAAACAAGGCTTGGCTATCTGTACACGTCAGTGTAATTTTCATTATAAAGGCAGCAGAAGCAAGCAATGGTGTATCAGCAAATGTCATATTAATTCCATTAGTTCTCTGCCTAGCTTCTTTGTGAGCATAATCGAGTGAGCAAGTATGCCAAAAAGGGAAGGGGACTAAGGACAGAAGGGGAAGGTGGACATCTGTAGAGTAAGGCTTATCTGAGCTAGTCCTTTAGCTAAATTTTCCTGAGCTGAAAAACTGCTCAGGCTCTGGTTAGTTCTGAATACAGACAGAAATCTGAAGCAGCGTGAAATGCGTTCATCTGTCTCTAATAATAACTCCATTTTTTTTAGTGCCTCTAGTCTTTTCTTCCTACCAGAGATTACTTTGTCATTTATATTTGTTTAGCTCATGTTCTAAAATCATACATCCAACTAAAATGACTAAATCTACACATTTCTGGCACTGTGGCACACTCATGGCCTCCCACGTCTTGCAGGGACAGGCTGTCACCACATCCTGAAAACTTTTAAATCATACCAAATTTAATCCCATGATTACTGTTATCTTAGAGTCATAGAATCATAAAATACAAGGTAGGAAGGGACCCGAAGGTTCATCTGGTCCAACGTTCACTCTTGCTAATAAAAATAGGATCTGCTTAGCACCATTCCAGCCTTACATTGGATTAACAAAGAATTTCACTGTGAACAATAACTAGTGCAGCCAAATATCATATCCTGTGGCAGGAGGCAGCAGCAGAAAGATGAGTCAATGGAGTAGAAAATTTAATGGCTAACCTTGTTGTATGAAAACAGATACTTCATTAAATATCTCTAAAGGAAGGCTGTGCTGTTGGGAGTTTTTAAAATTATTATTATTATTATTGTTCCATTGTATGAATAAAAATGCTTTAGTTTTTAACAATGAAGAATTAATATGAGCTTAATCTTTTAAGGAACTCAAAGTTTCCATTAATAAATTTATATACTACTGAGATCATAGACAACTCAGCTTATTAGAATATGGTCATTCTATGTGCATTTTTCCTGTGCTTCAGACAAAGTTCAGCCTTTATGGCTGATAACTCGGGTTTCCAAGAGATCCATCTGTTCCTTGCAGAATCAGGAATTGTTACAGAAAATAGCACTCTTGCTATGTGTCTATTCCTAAAAAGAGCAATAATTGAAGGAAACAGAAAATTTAAAAAGCAGAACTTGTTCTAATGCTTTAGAGCAGCATCTTACTCTTTTGTAACTGTATTGCTAGGCCTTTTATGGGAAAATTTATATGGGAAAACATTGGTAGCAATAATGAAGTGTGACAGCAAAGAAACAATAATATGGATTGTCTCTTACAAAGCTGAGTTCAGCAGCAGAAGACTTGCTTATTAACCTGTCCAAAGCTTGTGGACATTTGTAAAACTCAAAATCACAGTTACCTCTACAGAGCTCTGCTAAACCCATCTTTTTGAAGGCAGGTAAAGGGCAGGGCAGAGCAGGGCAGGGCAGGGGAGGGGAGGGGCAAGAGGTGGGGTGGGGAAGAAAGAGAGAATTTTGCTTGATTTACAGGGGAAGGAGGGAAGCAATGCCGTACAAACAGTAGTAGAGTGTAATTCCAGTAGACTAAATGCATGGTAACTTTATAAGACTATTTTGCCCTAACACCAGTGGTGAGTATTTTTGTTCCTTTATCAGTGTGTTAAAGGGTGGGTGTTTTTCCTGTGAACAGTTTGAAATAAGATTCAGTTGTCCCTTGAAATCCCATAATTTTCAGTACTTCCTGGCAGACTGTATTGATGCTTTTCACATGCAGTAGCTTCAAAAAAAACTAAGGTAATTTTCTGGGATCCTAATGAAAAAAATAACTTTTTCACTGAAAATAATTAAGAAACCCAAAGAGATCAATAAATTCATTCACCTTAGATGTATCCTTTCTGGAACAGATGAAAGTAATATGTAATAGGTGTAAAATAGTACTTTTAAATAGGACTCAGAATTCTTTGCTGTCAGATTTCTATGTTTAATGAAACCAGTCCATGTACTGAAAAATTGTGCTGTATCCTACCAATTTATTTCTAATTTATAGCCATTTTTTAATTACATTCAGCACCTCTTTTTATACTGTTTAACATTAAAAAATATTGTTAAAATTAAATGAGCAGCATTTTTATCTGCTCTGTTCAAACCACAGATGCTAGATTTGATTTTATTTCTTGCACTGAGATTGAAATTCTATTTTAATATGCAGAACTACAGTCTAGGGAGTCATAAAATGCAGAGTGTTTTCATTAGTTGATGGCTCTGCACCTCTAGTTTACAGGGAAGCTGATTCATCAAACAGTAGTGATCAAAACACTGAGGCCTAAAAGGGAAATTGACCACAAAGAGGGAAAAAGCATGTACCTGTTTTGCAGTATGTACTTGTTCGCTTTTGAGTTAAACTCTAATTCTGCCAATAAAACTTCTCTTTAAAAGCATAGCCATTTGTTACAGATCAAGACAATTACAAGTTTGAAACATGTATTATTCTTCCTTTTACAGACTATTAGTTACGGAATTTTAAGGGTTGGTTTCCAAGTGGTGGCTCAGGCTGATGTTTCTCTTGATGCCTGCATGATTTATGGGCTAGGTTTGTTTGGATGGTATATTGCCACTAAAAATGTAGTAAGTGGATTTAAAAAAAAAAAGTATCAAGTAAAGCCCAAAGAAAACTGCAGGTGCAAAGTTATTCCTGCGTATAGTGGGTAGTCTTTTAGGGAAGTATTTTAAATATGAATTTGGTAATTTTCTTGTCTTTATTTCACAATTTATATGGGCTAGCCAAGTTAACTGGATTGCTGAAATGTCATATTCCTTTACCAGGAGGCACTGACTGGGTTCTTCTGTCTTAGTTATGGTTTGATTGGCATTTCATGGAATGTGGTGATGCAAAATAATCAATTGGAAGTCTCGTTGTCACCACACACAAGATGCTGGTCCTTGTGGTTTGAAACTGGGAAAAAAATTCTGTGCTTTTTGTGTACATATACATGTTTTCTGTATTTCCCATTGACGTATCTTAATATGGCCAATATATAGAAAGGTCTAAAATCATAAATGAGAGAATGCATCTCTCTGAACACAAGCAACAACAAAAGGAGCAAGAAATCCAAAAGATAAAAACCTCCCATATGGAATGTCTTTGCTTTATATATCTTTGTACTTAATCCCTGTTAGCTCCTAAATGTTCCCTGTAAACTGCTAGATGCTTCTCAAGCTCTGGTTTCAGTTCATCCTATAGCCCTTGCAGGGCTCTGTTTTTCAAATACGACCTCTAAAGGAACGACACAGAACTACCTTTAACAATCCAGGTTGTATTTCCCTGAACTGCTTGTGCTGCTGCAAATGGGTATAATGGAGCTTCAGGACAGAGCTGATGCTCATGTCTGGTTAATTTTATCCAGAAATGGGTAGCAACCTGCTTTAAGTGGCTGCTTAGTTTCCAGACCAGAGAGTGCTGCAATATCCGGAAATAATGTCTACAGTAAACTTATGCCTGTCATTGAGGAACCTGATTTCATACGCACAGACCATAGTGCAAGTGCCATGTCATCCTATGGGGGATTTTGTTACATTTGTGGAAGCCAACATCCTTAATTCATGCACCTGAGATGGATGCATAAAGGTAGACAGCATATAAAACCCCATCCTTGTAATTTCCTGTCCAAAGTCACCCTTTCCTGAATTTTTACATATGTATTCATATATACTGAAAAATAAATCCTAAACTTTGCCCTTTCCGGTACTTTTTGCTCAAGAAACCATAAGAGTACATACTGCATCATGAAATGAGGCTCTGCATGTCCAGACATGCAGTTTTCCTACAGCAATTTATCAGCAATGTTATTTTAATTGATCCCTACAGTATAAACCAATTTAGGAAAATATCATCTAGGCAAGAGCATTTGGAAATCCTTTGAAGTAAACAAATCTGTGTTCATGTTCTCCCCTTCTGCATCTATTTGTTTATAAATGAAAGAGATATTATCTCTCCCACTCCCTCCCCACATGGCAATGCATTCCCTTGATTCTTTTCCGCTGTTTCAAAATGGTAAAGTGATAATTCTAACCAATTATAGTTCTTTTTTAAGAAGGAAGAAAAACAAATCAATCTCTGAGATGGGACTTTGAGCCCTCCAGAAAAACTACATAGCCATTGCTCTGGGAATAGTTCCATGCTTTTGAATTAGAAGAAAAGTGAAGAAAACTCCAAGATACTAAGAACAAAATAATTTAAATTCATCCACTGTTCTCTGAAGCCCATATAGTGGTGCTATTGATTTCCATGCCTTTGGGTCAAGCTCCATAGACATAAAAACCCAGCCAACCACCCCAGTATTTGTTAGAACTTCTTTTATCGGACTAACATATAAAGACACACGATCTCCTCCTTGTTATGTATTATTCCTTCTGACCTGAATGTCTTGATAAAATTTTTTGAGGAGAAATGGACAATGGAGTCAGGTTGTTTCTTTGATGTAACTCTGTTTAATAATACTTACAAAATTTCCATGAAAACTATGAAAAACCTTTTGGTTGTTCAGATTTTCAACTTTCTTTGTTGCCAGCACATTCTCAAGAGCTGTCTCTCTGGTGAATCCATTCTCCATTGCTCTGTCCCTCAGCTGTCCCTTTCTGCATGCATGTTCTTGTTGCTTTTTACTTGCTCACAGGCTGGGCCCACCCTTTCACCAGATGATAACACATTTCATCTTTGTATGTGTATTTCTGTTGTAGTTCTCAGAAGTGGGAGGCAAAGGGTTTCTTAGATCTCTGCAGGTTTCATGCTGATGGGTTGTTTTGTTTTGGACTTCTGTCCAAAATGATGCAATTATACATGCAAGTATTATAAGGATTGTGTCTGATTAATAGGTGTTCTACCTCAGGATCACAACAGGAAAATGTGGCCTCCCTTGCATCCTCACATTTAAATTTGTTTACCCTGGCATGTGCCTTTTTACCATCTTCAGACCTTCCCAACAGGCCTATTCCCTTCCTTGCAGGAGCTCCTGTGTCCAGACTTCCACTTCCATATCCTTACTTTATTTCATGTGGAATGTCTGAAGAATTATTTTCAAGAAACCACCTTCAAAGGATTTTTATTGGAAGAACAGAATGTATAATATAATATTAAAAAAATGCTTTGCTTGCAAGCTTTTAGAGATTCAGAAATAGGGCTTAGATAATACCAGGCTGAAAACCTGATCTCATAGAACTGGAAGAAATAATCAGTGCAATAATTGAGAGCGTATTACTAATATTATTACTGCTTATTCTTTTTGCCTATCAAATGGAAATATTTGAGCTGCTACAAATCAAAGTGTTTGTCTCAGCAATTGGTCTGCAATTAATGTGTCCTTCTAAGATTCTTTTTTTGTGTGTGTGTGTATTTTAAAATTTATGAGCACAAAAGGTAAAAAACCCAGACTTAGTTTTGTAAAGCTTTTCTTTTGCTCAGCACTGACCTTTAAGAATTTCTCTTGGTGTAACTGAATATTTCAGCTGTATGAATGAATGAGGATAGTTGCTCTGCTTTACCCAGTAAGTGGTCAGCTCCGAGGGTCTCCCAGCTCTTGGCCGGTCACATCTTTGACATATGAGTACCAATACTGGGCTGTTGTTGGAAGATGCTTAACCTCTGAAGGATAACCAACTGAACATAAAGAGTTACAAACTACTGAGCGTTTAGACTCAGGGACAATTTCCTACTCTAAGCAAAAGTGTTTTGGCAGTTTTGGTATCAGAGCTGTAGTGAGCATATGGCTTCACCCAGTAAATACTGAAAATGCTGTAAATGCAAAAAAAACTGATCTTTTCTTGCAGTAAGTCTCATGCAGGAAAGCAAGGGATCTTTAAGGAATCAGTGAGGATATGTAAGCAGAAATCAAAGGAGCCTGGTGTCTGTTTCTCATGGGGTTACAAGAATGCATTGCACCACAACTCATGCACTGATGCCTTTTTGCTGATGTTCATCCTGTGTGCTGCTTCAAGCCTTCTTGTGACAAGGCCATCCCTCACAGAGGACTTCTGGGCTTTCAATATCACTGGAGCATAAAGCAAAGCAGTGGCTTGGTGAAGAGTAATTTTTCACTACTCATACCATTTTGAAAGTCCCCAATGTTACTTGAGGTCTTTGTACGTCTAAGGAGGAACAAGAGAAATGGGAAACTGTAACTCCTGAGCTGTGCATAGGTCCGAAGTGCATGCAGTGTCAGTTCCCGGGCTCAGGAGACAGCTGCTGGGCATGACTAGTAGCTGACTGCACTGACACAAGGGTTGCCAGCAGTGAGCAGGAGTGCTGATGCAGCTGAGGGGCAGCTGAGCCCATCCATGACATTTCAGCTTCAGCCACAATCCCTGGCCCACCCACTGAACAGTGACATGGTTTGCAAAAAGCTATTGTCATCTCCTGCTTTGGATCCACTTCTGGATTTGGCAATTCCTTGTTTCTCCATGTGTAACCACGGTGGAGCATGTGGGGATGTTGATGGGCAGTTAGGTGTGTTGTCTGTGACCTGCAGTGATGCTGGGTCATGGGCAAAGGGGTGCTATCATGTGAAACAACATAACTGCAGAGGTTTTTATAAATCTTATACCCAGGCCAGTGATAAAAATTTAATATTTACTGCAGGTTTTTTAATTGTTGAGATACTTTTTTAGTTGATCGGGGTTTTTTAATCCACCTGATAATTTGTATTTGTGTGAAAGCACTTGTTGACACAGTGTTATGAGTACGCTTGGTGTCAGATGAAATGGAAATGAGAAGATCTTTGCCTTCCATTGGAAACCTAGTTGGGCATCATTAATTCATTCTGATGACTGGGACATCAATTGCAGAATACTGATTTTTACCATGCAACAAGCAAGAGGGCAAATGCAACAAAAAAAACAAGGATAATGTATCATTAAAAGCACTTTTTTTGGTTTAGTTGACAAATGTAATTTGATTTAAATTATTTATGGTACTACTGCATTTAATAGTAGACTCATAAATGCTCTGTAGTACAAATTTTAAAAAAGCAATACATTACATTTAAAGACAATTTTACTAAATGTGATACTTCATGTATGTATAGTGATATATGTGTACCACTAATACATATAACATCACGTGCAGAATAGTCAGATATGTTGTGTAGAGTCCAGTTTTCTGGTTTTTATCTTAAGTAATTTTCACACAGCATTTCTGCTATGTCTAACATTAGTTTTGATTTCTTTTATTTTGCCTACCTTGAAGCTTGCAGTGAACCAGTACAAGCCTTCTAAAGACTCTTTGTGGGTGAGGTTAATTCACTTTGGAGCACATTTTCCATCTGCTTTTGCTCTTCCTAAGTCTCTTAAGACCCTTCAGTGTCTTCTTTTTTTCCACAGGTGCAATAGCAATAGCACCTAATAAATCTGAATTAAAAATCTGTCAAATACATTGAATAGCACGCAGAACTATGTGTGCACAAACACAAAATTTGCACATATATCAGGTAATTGAAAACGGAGGTGCCAGGGACTTGAAAAAAAGAAGGTATTTAGGTGTAACTAACAACTTTGAAAAGCAAGACTCCAATGACCAATGAGAAACCATATGCCAGTGCTAATACACTGCGGGGACAGTTTCATTCTAGGTAGCATATTTGTTATGGAGGTTAATGCTCATTAAAGCACTGCTAGACACCAAGAAAACTAATAGTTCATACGCTTCTAATCTTCTTGTTCCACTTGCCTTGAGCCACAAATGTTTGTTTTCTTAGGTGTAATTTGGGGACACGTACATTTGGTTCAGAATTGCTGTTTTAATTTATGTCTTAATAACAGCATTTTTTTTTCTTCCTCTTTTATATTGAAAACCTAAAATCTGTATCATTTTTGGACATAGAATCACAGAATCATTTAGGTTGGAAGCAATCATCAAGTTCAACTGTTAAGCAAAGACTGCCAAGTTCACCACTAAACAATGTTCATAAACACCACATCTATGCATTATGTAAATACCTGCAGGGATGGTGATTACACCACCTCCCTGGGCAGCATGTTCCAATGCTTCACCACACTTTTAGTAAAAAATTTTTCATAATATCCAATCTAAACCTCTCCTGGTGCAACTTGAAGCTATTTCCTCTTGTCCTGTCACTTGTTATCTGGGAGAAGAGACCGACCCCCCCTGCCTACAGCCTCCTGTCAGGCAGCTGTAGAGAGCAATAAGGTCCCCTCTGAGCCTCCTTTTCTCAGACCAAACAACCCCAGTTCCCTCAGCCGCTCTTCACAAAACTTGTGCTCCAGACACTTCAGCACCTTTGTTGCTTTTCTCTGGACATGCTCCAGCGCATCAATGTCTTTCTTGTAATGAGGGGCCCAAACCTGAACACAGGGTTCGAGGGGCGGCCTCAGCAGTGCCCAGTGCAGGGGGACGGTCACTGCCCTGGTCCTGCTGGCCACACTGCTGGGGACACCGGCCAGGGTGCTGCTGGCCGCCTGGGCCCCCTGGGCACACTGCTGGCTCCTGCCCAGCCGTCCGTCACCCAGCACCCCCAGGCCCTTTCCCACCAGGCCCTTTCCAGCCGCTCTGCCCCAGCCTGTAGCGCTGCGTGGGGCTGGTGTGACCCAAGGGCAGGACCCGGCACTGAGCCCTGCTGAACCTCACACCACTGGCCTGGGCCCATCGCTCCAGCCTGCCCAGGTCCCTCTGCAGGGCCTCCTGCCCTCAGGCGGGTCAGCACTCCCCCCAGCTTGGTGTCATCTGCAAACTGACTGAGGGTGCACTCGATCCCCTCATCCAGATTGCTGGTAAAGATATTAAACAGGACTGGCCCAAATAATGAGCCCTGGGGAACACCAGCCACCAGCTGGATGTAACTGCATTTACTATCACTCTTCGGGCTTGGCCATCCATCCAGCTTTTAACCCAGTGCAGAGCACACTTGTCCAAGCCTTGAGCAGCCGGTGTCTCCAGGAGAATGTGGGAGATGGTGTCAAAGGCTTTAATGAGGTCCAGGTAGACAACACCTACAGCCATTCCCTCATCCACTAGGTGGGTCACGTTGTTGTAGAAGATCAGGTTTGTCAAACAGGACCTGCCTTTCATAATTCCATGCTGGCTGGGCCTGATCCCCTGATTGTCCTGCATGTGTCACATGACAGTGGTGCTCAGGATGATCTGCTCCATAACTTTCCCCAGCACCAGGGTCAGGCTGACAGGCATGTAGCTCCCCAGATCCTCCTTCCCTCCCTTCTTGTAGATGGGTGTCACACTGGCTAACCTCCAGCCTTCTGGGACCTCCCCGGTTAGTCAGGGCTGCTGATAAATGATGGAGAGTGGCTTGGTGAGCTCCTCTTCCAGCTCCCTCATTATCCTTGGGTGGATCCCATCTAGCTCCACAGACCTGTATGTGTCTAAGCAGAGCGGCAGGTCACTAACTGTTTCCTCCTGGGCTGTGGGGACTTCATTCTACTCCTCATTCCTATGTTCCAGCTCGGGGGGGCTGAGTGCCCAGAGGGTAACTGGTCTGACTATTAAAGACAGAGGCAAAGAAAGCATTGAGTACCTCGGCCTTTTCCTCATCCTTTGTGGCAGTGTTTCCACCCCTGCATCCAACAAAAGAAAGAGGTTACCCTTAGCCCTACTATTTCTCATGTATTTGTAAAAACATTTTTTGTTATCTTTTATGGCAGTGGCCAGCCTGAGCTCTAGCTGGGCTTTTGTCTCTTTAATCTTTACCCTGCACTGTCTTGTGACTTCCTTACTGTCCTCCAGAGCTGCCTGCCCCTTCTTCCAAAGGTGGTAAACTCTCCTTCTGTCTCTGAGTCCCAGCCAAATCTCTCTGTTCAGCCAGGCTGGTCTTCTTTCCTGCTGGCTTGTCTTTTAGCACATGGGGATGGCCTGATCCTGCACCTTTAACATTTCCTTCTTGAGTAGCGTCCAGCCTTCCTGGACCCCTTGGCCCTTTGGAACCATCTGCTAAGGGATTCTGTCAGCCAGGCTCTTAAACAGGCCAGAGTTTGTCCTCTGGAATTCAAGGTAGCAGTTCTGCTGACCCCTGCCCTTACTTCTCCAAGAATCAAAAACTATCATCTCATGATCCCTATGCCCAAGATGTCCTCTGACCACCACATCATTCACCAGTTCTTCCCTGTTTGTAAACAGCAGGTCCAGTGGGGCATTTCCCCTGGTTCAGTCTCTGACCAACTGTGTCAGAAACACTCCAGGAACCTTGTAGACTCTTTCCTATATGCTGTGTTTTATTTCCAGCAGACATCTGGTAGTTTGAAGTCCCCCCCAAGAACAAGAGCTAGCGATCATGAAAATTTCTCCAAGCTACATGTAGGATGTTTCATCTGCCTCTTCATCTTTGTTGTGCGGTCTACAGCAGACTCCCACGAGGATATCTGCCTTGTTGGCCCTCCCCCTGAGTCTGCCCATAAACACTCAACCCTACTGTCACCATCATTCATCTCTAGGCAGTCAAAACACTCCCTGACATACAGAGCTACCCCACCACCTCTCCATCCTTGTCTATCCCTCCTGAAGAGTTTGTAGTCATCCATCGCATCACTCCAGTCATAGCGTGCCACTGTGATGGCAGCTATGTCATAGTCTTCCTGCTGCACGATGGCTTCCAGATCCTCCTGTTTGTTGCCCATACTTCAGGCATTGGCATGGGTGCACTTCAGCTGTGCTATCAATCTCACCTCCAGCCCTGGCATGCTGCACCCAGGCTCATCTCTTAACAAGCTTGTTTTTATTCCCTTACACTTTCAAATCGTCTTGAAAGCTCTCTTGATGAGCCCTGCTAACTTGTGATCTGGGATCCTTTCCCCACTTTGAGACAGGTGAACCCCATCTGCTGCCAGCAGGCTGCTGTGTAAACTGAGCCATGATCAAACCCCCAGAATTTAGCCATTGACTCCAGGCCCAGAGCCAGGTATCGATCTGTGTGACCATCTGATTACATGCCCCATCATGCCCTGCAGCTGGCAGGATAGAAAAAGACACTACCTGATCCCTCAGCCAGTCACCCCAAGGCCCTGAGGTCTCTCTTGATTGCTCTCAGACTTATTGCCATTTGGACTTCATCGTTACCCACTTGGAAGGCCAGTGATGGGTGGTCATCAGAGGCTGTACCGGACAAGGGAGTTTTCTAGTGACATCTCTTAGTAGTGCCCCAGGGAGGCAGCAGGCTTCCCTGTGGGTTGGGTCTGGTCAGCATGTCGGGCCCTCTGTTCCTCTTAGAGTGGAGTCACTGATGACAACCAGCTTTCTTTTCTTCCACTTGAGAAGTGGTGATACAAAACTAATCCTAAACATTCTAGTTCCACTTCTTTATGAAACAGGGAGTAGGGCCTGGAACAGTACAGATTCAAGTCACTGGCCATCAAAACATGGGCCTGAGGCATTGCAGTAATTTATGATTTGGCAGCTGGGGGCTAATGGACCCTAAAATGTAATCATTAACAAAAGGACACTGTTCACTTCTTTCTGCAGGATTTTTATGTAGGCAGCAGTCCTTTATGCTAAATAAATATCAGAGGAGTTCTTAGAAATTAGTTAAATACAAACATCCCATACTAATCTAGGTGAGGCTGACCAATAAGCAATTACATTTCACATGAGTGATGCTATAGATGCTGCCTTTCAATGAAGTGTCTTGGCAGATATTTTCACATCTAAAAGTGCTAATGATTGAGATCTATAGGGCAAAATTTGCATGACTTGGAAATCAATAGGAAACATAGGGAGCACAGTGTTTCCAAATATTGACTAGCCAAAAATAAATTTTGTTCAGCTACTTTTTAGACATCTAGGGAAATCAAATATATTTTCAAAGTAATGGGAAATAAAATAACACAAGACCCTACATTTAGCACTTAAAAATCCATGTTCTAACATAAATGCATTACAGATGACTTTTTCTCCCAGAAGAAACAGAAAAAATGCTCAACAGTATTTTGATAAAAAGTCCTTATTGTGGAAAAAACAAAGCACAAGAATCTGGGGACAAAGACTGCTGTATGGTGTGATGGATGTATTAAAGAAGAAGTGCTGACTAACCTGACTAATGTGTCCCCTTGATCCATATTATCAAAATTTCACAGGTGTTCTCTGCACCATAGAGAGCACTGAAATAACTCCCAACATGCTTTTGTAGTTGCTTCAGAAAAGAGGCAAAACCACCTTTACTGCTATTGCAATACATGTAAGACTGGGTAAGAGTAAAGCAAGCAGCTAAATCAAACACTTAGCTGGAGAAGAGGCAAAGAAAGCAAAGAAAAACAATCCAATTATTTTATGTTTGTTTTGCTAAATGGTTTTTCTGTCAAGGACTGTGGAGAAGACATCCTTCTTTCCTCTCCGTCTTTTTAACTTGTTTCTATTTTCTAAGGCTAGGAGCAGACAGTACCCTATGACTAGCTATACGTTGCTGCTGAGACTTCTGCCAACACTAATCAACCTCCTCCAACAATTATCAATAAAGTATAGTCTAGGCTTTGTTTGCATATGATTTAAAACAGCAACAACAACAACAACAATAACAAATAAACTAGAAACCTTTTCCTATTGTCTTGCAGTTGGTAACTGGTTTCTTTCCCTTCAAAATGATCCTCTGCCTCAGCAGCCTATCCCCTCCCTCTGCTCCTACAAATGCTTCAGCATTTGTTGTAAACTTGAAATCCCAGCTGCAGATGCAGTTCAAAGAGCAGAAGTTCCACAGCCCTCAGGCTTTCTGCAGCTGATGAACTTTTGAATCTGGCCAGGTGCTCAGCGCTCAAAACACCCCACCAAATGCCCAAAGGGCACAGAGGATGCTCAGCAATTCTCAGTTAGGAGTCTGATTATTTCAGTATCTCCTCTTTGGACCATCAGTGTACATTAGGGCAGGCAAAGAACACTGAGATGCCATGAGTGACAGGCAAAATCTTTTACATGCAAAGGTTTTACTCTTCAGGTTTGTTGCAGTATGACATTTAGGAGTTAATGTATGGAAGCAGTAGTCACACAGAAACATGACCAGGCTCAAGATTTGGACAATTTGGTTCAGAGCACCTTAGCTGAAGGGGGCTGCAATAAACTGTGGGCAAGGCACATGAACAGGCAGGACTGCCAGCACAGGTGGTGAGCTCTGAAACCAAGGTCTGCCTGCTTGTCTGTAACTGCCAGCACTGCTGGAAGCCTCATGGGGAAAAAGCTCCTTGCTAAATCTGACTAACACAGAGCTTTTCTTCTGCACTGAGCTCCTCTTTTATTAACTCAGTGTTCAGCCTCTGGAAGGGTTGGCTGCTATTTTTTAGGGTGTCACTGAAAAAGACACAATGAGAGAGAGAGATAGGGTCTTGTGAGAGTGGTTCAGTGTAAAGGCAGACAGTAAGGCACTCCTTTAAAAATGACTGCTCATTAATATGCAGCTATCTTAAGGCATATCTTACCGTAATTATGCCTGGGGAAAAAAAAATACAATTTTAGCTAAACGATCTAAATATTTGCAGAATTATTTCAGAGGCTTTTAGAGATATGTGCATAAGGAACACAGATATCACACATACCTCTCTATTCTTAGTTTAATACCAAAACCTTACTTTTGTTATGGGCTTTTTTCTCCCCCTGTCTGTATTTCTTAACCTCCAAGAGATGCAGATGTTTCTCAAGCAAGACAGTAAGGAGCCTAATTGGTGCAGACTATATCTGCAGGGTAGTTTTTCCAGAAAGACTGTTTTAGTTATATACCCACATTTAACTTTACGCATATTTTTCCTGAAATGTTTCTTTTAGTCATGCCACAATCACCAGAATTTCTTCATCTGGTAGCTATGAAGTTACTAGTTAAGGTGAATCCAAATTGTGCTTTCATCTGCCTCCCCCTAATTCAGAGTTTCTAACGTCCCTTAAGTGTGGCTACGTGGGGAAATCTCACAGAGTGTAAAGAAAGATATTCATGGCTGTCACTGGTGCCTATTAAAATGTCTGTGTTTGTCTGTCTATTTTCAGTGTAATTTTTTCCTGCACTACTTACGCATTTCTCAGAAATCTATAGCTCGATAACTGTGCAGTATGCCTCATATGGTGCAGATTAACATTATCTGTTCATTATGAACTTGCACTTGACATTGAAGGCAGCAGAGGCTGATTAAAGTGCAGGATCAGGCCTTACATTAACTGCAGCTTGAATGTAGCTTTTCTCTGCAGGTCAGTGGCAAATGCAGATAAATATGGCAGGGCTTATATACAGCATTGAAAAGAAATCAAATGAATGTATATAACATGCTTAACATTGCACAGCTTCTTCCACCCAAGAGCCAGTCAGTCTTTGGCTACACAGAGTATATTTTACAGGTTTCACATAGCTCTGTTTCAGCAAAACACTAACTTCATTTTTGTCTATAACTATGTGATTGACGGTGTCATCAAGCAGACTGGCTGAATGCCCAATATAAGATGTTTGCTTAAATACTTTGCTGAAATGGGGAATGCATGTGCCTGAGACATTCTGTGGAGCTTCTGAACCCCTGGATAGCCCTAGATAAATCTACTCTGTTATAGAGACATATTTTTAATGCTGAACAGTATGTAACATTAGACTTGACATTTTTATATATGCATTATTGCTGAGATACAGTTGCTGTGGGAGGTATAATTTAGAATTTTCCAACCCTTGCACATTTAAATATCTCTGTCGCAGCATTATACTAACATGTTATTTCCTTATTTTTTTATCTGAGAGTTGTACTGTGTATCACTTTTATAGAGCTCTATAAAACATCTAGTTAACCATATCCATATTACCCAATCGTTTGGGTTTGTGTGGTGAGGAATGAATTTCACCTTTAAGCATCAGATATCTAATTAAATTGTTTAAGTTTTATTAATGTTCCCAATTCATTATGTGCTGAATAAAAGGAAGAAACCAACAATACTTGCTCATAGCAATACTTTTCAGCAAAGCATTTAAGTAGTTAATTTCTTATCAGGATTACTTTGAATGATTAACCAGGTACTTTCTGTCCCTTTACTCTGTATACTAAGGAAGTGGAGCTGGTCAGATTTTTAAAAAAAAAAAAAGTCTGTATCCATCATGTCTTACAATATACTTCAGACATATGGCATACTGCATAAATAATTGATGCCATCAAGGCTTATGTCAAGGTACAACAAAAACAGTTAAGGTACATTTGACTTGAAATAACACATGAACATGAAGACAAATGGTATTAAATAAGGGTGATTTTTTTTTTTCATGTCTGCTGTTGGCATTGCCATTGACTTTCGTATGAGAGAAATTGGGTCAATACAATCAGGGCATTAAATGTTCAATAACAAAACGTTTAAATTTTGCCACAGACAGACCTCTCTCAAGGAGTGGTTTAATCAGTAGATGAAAACAAGACTGACTGCCCTGCAGAAATGGTGGTTCTAGCAGTACCAGGTCTTTTGCAAGTTACCACCAGGGTTGGTTTGGTGGCCTCATGGACCACCAGCATGCTTTGCTTGGTGCCTGATTTGCCACAAGCTTGAGAGACATTCCAAGCATCCAAGTAGGTCTGAGGCTTTCCAGCCTATGCTGGCATGCACGTCACTTCACTAGAGCTGAGCTGGGCAGAGCCTGGCTGGATGGAGAGACAAGGGTGTAGAAGTTGGCACTGAAAGGAGAAAACACTCAGAGCAAAAACTGCTACTGAAATGCTTGCTCTGCTTGTTTGACTTGCGAAGTCTGAAGCTGCGAGGCCACCTTTCTTTTCCCAGTTCTCTTCTATGATTTGTTCTCTCAAAGGCAAGATGCTGGGAGTAGGGAGGCCCTGGCCCCTGGGTACCCATTTCACCTTCAATATGTGTTTCATGCATATTGAATACTTCCCCTTGCCTGCTGTCCCTTAATCCCTGCACCTGAAAGTTGTGATGCTTCACTTGAGACACATGGCCTGGGAGCAAGCACCTAGCTGTGACTATCCACATGTGAAAGGTAAGATACTGGCCTTTGCCATAGCAATAGAGGGCACCAGGCTGGGTAAACGGGAATGGAAAAACCTGCCTTGTTCTCGCTGAAGGAATCGGTACAAGCCTCACAGTTTGGGTGGCTCACGTGTTGTTGAAATTTAAGTCATAAAAAATCAGACATAGCAATACATGTTGCTGATTAGAAATGGCATGATAGAATCCAAATTATACTCAAATCCAACATAAGAAATGAAACATTTTCTATTAGTTGTCTTTCTTTTTTTTTAATTTTTCTCTTTTTTCCCAAAGAGGACATTTCAGAAAATTCACGGAATATGCACAGTTAGAGGAGAAACTTACGTTTTTGGGCACAACAGCCTGCTTGATAAACTAGTGACAGACTGTGAGCTAGAAATTTCAGACTCCATGAGTATGATTAATAGGTTGCATGTAAGACAAAGTTGTTGCAAACAACTGTTTGTAACATTTACCCCCCAAAACATGTCAATAATATGTGTTGAAGAAAACAGCATAAAGAAATCTCCAGCTTCCAGCTCTCTCTATGAAACTGAAAATTTCAAAGGCTACATTCTCAAAAACTTCTGTGGTTTATATGAGGCTTCAGGAGAAAACTGGCTACAATTTGAATGACTGTAAATTTATTTTTCCCCCTCAAAATACTGCATCCAGAAATAGTACTTAATTGTAATTTAAAGTACATATTTATGTCAGGCTTTATGGCATTTTCCACACAGTTCTATATAATTCTTTTTAACATGACAATAATGACTGGCCATATAAATTCTCCTTTGTTCTTGGCTTCTAACAACCCTGTGTGAGTTCACCACCAGAGAATGGGTAAGGCAGAGGGTCAAACAGTAGGAAATCACATTGCTGTGGAGCCTTCTGTGGAGTCATGGCACCATAGAGCCATGTAGGTGGGCAGACACTTCGGGTCTCATCCCACCGAGGTTTGAACATCCCGAAAGATGGATCTGGGGCCTGCCCCAGTGCTCTGTCCCCCATGAGAGTGCATACAATAGTAATATTGCCCACCTCCATTTTTGTCCTCATCTCCTTCCCCTCTTCATCCCTAGGCTGAACCAACTCAGCACCCTCCAGCTCCTCTTGTACACCCTGTGCTCCAGCTCCCGCCACCATGGGGACCTTCCAGTGCACTATATATACTGTATGTCAGGATCTGTCCTGGGCCAGGAGCCCAAACCTGAACCCTGCACTCCCAGCATGGTCTCACCGGTACAGAGCAGCGAGGCAAGATAGTGCCTGGCCCTGCTGCTGTGCATGAGCAAAAAAAGCCCACCACTGGCATCCTGTGCCGCAAATGATCTCTGCAGACTCCTTCTGCCCATCAGCACTCCCATGACCTTTATGCAAAGCTCCTTTGGCAAGTTGGTCACAGCCTGTATTGACCTATAGGATTATTTTCTACTGTCGTACCACGTGCAGGACTTTGTGTTTGCCTACACTGAACTTAAGGTGACTGATTGCCGTCAGCCAATTTTTCGGTCTTCCTGAGGTCCCCCCAGATGGCAGACCTGCCCTCCAGAGTATTGGCTGTTCCCCGCAACCCACCCTCCCCCACTGCAGCTTGATATCAACTGCAAACTTGCTAAGAGTGCACTCTGTCCTACAAACATTTTACAGTTTTACCTGTATTCACTTGCTGGATGTTACTGGCTACTGATCACCAATAGCACTGATTGCAGCACTTTGAGCCCAGAAGTTCAGTCTATTTTCTACTTATTGTCCACTTATCAGGCCATATCCTGCCAGCTTTGCTACACAGTTGCTACCTGAAACCATGTGGCCTTCCTAAAGCCAAGGTATGCAACATCCCTTGCCCACAGCACCAGTCATCTCATCACAGAAAGCAATTAGTTTGGTCAGGCAGAATTTGTCCCTGATACAGCTATGCTGGCGGTTCCTAGATAACTTGCCATCTTCCATGTGCCTGAAGGAAGCTCATTTCATTATTTTATTGTTAAATTAATACCCTGCTGAGGAGGTCCTCTTGGAAGATACAGTCAGAAGTTTGATAGATGGTTATCCCCCAACTCATTTCCCTGCATTTCAGCAGCTGAGTCCCATTGTGCCTAAGTGGGGAAAATTCTGAACTGTCCTAAGTAATAACTTTTCTTCAAATAAATCTATAATATACTAAATTCTTCTCAGCATTTACAGTACAGGCTCGACAGCAGTGGCAGACCAAGAAATTTAGGAAACATAGACTAGTAGTCCATTGTGATTTAATTTCTATGAAAACAAGAGCTGTACATTATCCAAATAACCCAGTAAAGGAAGTTATCCAAATAATTCAGTAAGGGATACATAGTCAAATAAGGAGATACATTTCTATATCCTGGGGCTATAAATCTGATCTAGTCTTGGGGTAGGAGAAGGCTAGAGAAGAATCATAGCTGGCAGAGTAGCTAGAAGACCCTCTCAAGTAATGCAGCAAGAAGCACCCAGCAAAAAAGGTAAGAATAAAATATGTGTGTTAAGACAAAAATCAACCCCCAAATCCAGTCCTATAGGATTTCTGAAATAATCTGGGCAGCCAAATGTGGCATTGAATAAACAAGGCTGCTTGTGTGTCATGGACTTGCAGCAAGGCTGTAACATCCATAAGCACTGAATTCGCTTTATCGGCCTAAAGGAGAGATGTGAAATGTAGACTCATAATCTGATATAAAAGAAGATGTTTTAGTGGAGACTTGATTCTTCTGCTAAAATCAGTGCAGTTGATAAGAGTTTTCATTTACTCCTTTGTGTCTCCTTTCCCTGCTGTGTATTTATAGTATGTCATAAGGTGCTGAATGACCAGTGGAGCCGGGCTGCCCATGTGCACTGGGCATTCGTAGCCAATATGCTTTACTATGGTGTTCTCGGAAACAAGATTTTTGCAGTCCATAATATCAGTTTACTGTTGGGGTTCTTTTGACTCTTATGGGGGGCATCAAATGAATTTGAGTGTGGAACATGGAATCTTGCTCACTGGGGGTTTTTTGGTTGTTTTTTGTTTTGTTTTGTTTTGTTTTTTAATGGGACTCTTTAGAAAGCCTCTTTGCCAGAGCAGGTAGGCAAAATATTTGAATATCCTGACTTTACTTAAATGATATGTGGGGACAGCACTGCACTACTGACTTCATGAACAGGGCAGGCTCAGAAGCAGGAAAAGGTTGTAATAAAACCACAATACCTTGCAAGAATTATGGAATCACAAAATTATGTAAGTTTTTTATGGTATCAAAAGACCTGAGGAGCTATCTAGTCCCAAGCCTGGCTCAGAGCAGGGGTAATAAGAACAGGTTACTCAGGACCACACCCAGTAAAGCCTGGAACATCTTTATGGAGACACCCACAACCCCTTGGAGCCACCTCCAATTGTTTGTCCACTGTCATGAAGGAAAAGTGTTCTTAATGTTAAACCAGAATTTCCTGTGTTCGGAACTGTTCTTGTTGCCTACTGTCCCTCCACCTGCAACAAGGGTCAGACAGCAGTGAGGTCTCCCCTTCCCCTTCTTTTCCCCAGGCTAAGCCATCCCAGCAGCCTCTACCTCCCTGGTCCATCCCATGCTCTAGCCTTGACCATTGTGGGTACCCTCCTCTAGACTCATTGATGTGTCCTGTGCTGGGAGCACAAATCTGGACCTTGCAGTCTCTGTACCATTTCAGTGGTGCGAGTTGGAGTCATGTATTGAAGCACCATGATATGCATAGAGCCACCATGACACACATCTCCTGCCTGCAATTTCAAGTCTTGCAGACCTTAATCAAACAAATAAGGACTTGCAGAAAGGTTCATCAGTCTAATAAAGGACTTTGTGGCCCCCTTTTTTCCTTTTGGCAAAGCAGCTATGAATGTCCTTTGACAGTCCTTCTCTTGTTAAAACCCTGTTCTGTTATCTCTGTACTACAGACTTGAAACTGGAAGTTTTGTCCAACCAGGTGTGATAGAAAAGGCGTGCCCTTCAACAAACATACTCCTCTATGAAGTAAAGTTTATTGGGGATTTTATACCTGTGTTGGAGCTCCTTCTCTCAACCTGCCTCTGAGGTATTTTAACTCAGAGAGCTGCAATACAGCCTTGAGATCTGTCATACCAAGAATATGCCTTGGTGGGCTGACTTTTAGCGTTCATGAAGCATAAGTTCAGACTGAGAAGTGATGTCTTCAGCTTGAAATTCACAATCATAAGAATTTTTTTCCTTATGTGTAGGAAAACTGTATGTCTTAATAAGCTTGCTGGCACCTAGGTGTCACTTCTTCCCCTTGCTGAATACAAAACTAGCTGACATAGATATTCTAGGCTTATGTGCTGCAGGCAAATAGTCTGCCCCAACAAAAGCAGGATTCTCAGTTATGGTATTTCCACTAAAAAGTACACCAAAATGAAAAGGCAGTATTTTTTTGCAAGAGCTTTGAAATTAAGTTAACAGAATATTGTATTTATGGCAGAGCATGTGTAGTTATATTAGCCATCCCCCAGCACATAATTTGTCAACTAATACATTATTAGTAGAGCTATATTATACTGTATATTTTGTTTCCCAGGGTCCTAATTTGATGTGTGAATTCATTGAACCAATCCCTTTGTTGCTCACTTGTCAAATCTCCTCCACTCAGCAGCTAGTAGAGGTATTGGTGGTTGGAAAGCTTTACTTGTTTATGTCTCTTTCTGCAAAAAGTAATGACAGACTAGTTGAATCTAAGAAATGTCTGCTTTGCAGATGAGAAAAGAAGTTTACAAAAATTATGTCCCTAAGGACTAGTAAAACTGGGAAAATTTTCAATTATTTCGTGTGCGTGTTGGCTCAGACAAAGTCCATTGTTTAACATTGAGGACATGAAGGCTTCAGACAAAATGCTTTCCCATTCCAGTCAACTTGTCAGGCTCTTAATACTAATACTCTAAAATGATGCCAAAGTTTTTTATTGTCCACACATACATTCTGCATGTATATATGGGCAGTCCATTACCAGTATATGCATGAATAAACAAACTTATTTTGCTGTTTGCTTTTCTGTGTGCTTTAAATGAATCACAGAAGACCAGAGGTGCCCAGAATACTGCTTCAACTGACCGCAGTGGGCCTAATTTCTCTAACTGCTTTAAACTGATCCCACACTTCCAGTAAAGGAGCAATAAATCAGGAGAAATGGGAACTTGGAGGGACCATCCCACATTTTCTGGGCTGCAAACAAGAAAAGTAGAAGCTGTGGAGCTATTCCACATGTAAGAGTTTTAGCAGCATGTGCAATCTGATGTTTATAGGCATTACCTGTTTTTTCAGTAGTCACTCTTAGGCTTACTTCACGCATTGTGCATTCCCAGGAGTATGAGAAAACTATCCACATATTAGGTATTTTCATGGAAGACTTCATATTCTTTCACTCTTAGAGTTTGTTAGTTTAGATCCATTTGAATGGAGGTTTGTTACCTGGAAAAGTAAGTACACTGAAGGTAGACACTTGTGGAGTGATATTATCTGTCAATATGCTAACAAGGAAATACTTGAATGTTGCAATATTTAATTAATACTTAATACTGGCTAGAGTTCCATGTTCAGTGTTCCTGCTCCTTAAAATGTCATAAAAAATAACTTATGCTCTACTGGGTGACTCCAACAGAGCATCTCAGAAATGTCTGACAAGATAGGACACAAATATGCTGGTGTTGAGACGCCAGCTATGGAAGTGTAACGTTGTCCAGCCCTGGAGCCATTTCAGGGTGGTGGGATTAGGATGAGGCAGGCTCTGGGCACTTCAGACCAATGTGCAAACCTTCTCATGTTGTTTCAGTAACCCCCCCCAAAACACAATAGTAAAAAGGCTTAGATACACAGTGTTATGTCTGATGTATACGTTTTAATCTGTGCATGTCACAGGTATATATATATATATATATTTTTAACATCCATAACCTTATTATATCACTTACTTTTCCCATGTGGTATTGAATATAGCTTTTCTTATTTACTGTGGCCCCTTTTCCTGTCTATTTATCTGTCTACTTCTGGAGTGTACATAGATACAGTATAATGGCTCTAGTGTTCTATATCTGCTTGATGTAAGGGAAGCCATGTTTTATAACAATGGATTTTTTAAAGCTAAAATGCAACCATGTTAACTAGATTGTAATTTCCCCCCCTATCGTTTAAACAGGGAGATGCAGAATGTGTATGGTATAATTTGCAAGCGGGACTTTTTGTTAACTTCAATATATCTTTCACATATAAAATGCAGGAAGATTTGAAAAATATTTTTTCTTCTGTTATTTTCCTCACCTGCTTTTCTGCTTTAAAGTACAAAATATATTATTGTGATTGATGAAATGTAAGTCTGTGTTCAAGATCGGCTTAGATGGAGCTTTGAGGAACCCGGTCTAGTGGAAGATGTCCCTGTCCATGGCGGGGGGTTGGAGGTAGATGATCTTGAAAGTCCCTTGAGCCCAAACCATTCTATGGTTCTATGATTCTTACCAAAGGTAAAAACTGAGTCAGAATTCCTGCTGCTGCATTATAGAAAAAGCAATACAGTTAGATTTTATTTCTTCCTAGTTTAATTTAGTTTATTCCCTTAGGAGAGATACATTCACCAAATTTAATTTAGCTGTAATACACTGTAGTAAATATTTTCCAAAAAGGAAAACTTAATGAGTTGAACACATGCATTACAATCTTCCTATTTTCCACCTTACCTTTTCAAAAGCTTGTTTTGTTCCATTAAAACTTCTTAAGGGGAAAGTCAGACCTCCAGAAATGTCCTGGGTTTTGCATCCTCAGTGAAAAGTTTGTTTATTCATTGAGGGACAACCCTAATCCTACTGAAATTACAGGGCCTTCACCCCAGAGCTGCCCCTGGCCCCACTGATGTCTGCCAGGGCTGTCCCTGCGTGGGGCAGAGCTGCACAGTGCTCCTGTCCCAAGGTTGGCTCTCCTTTCCCAAGGCTGGCTCTCCTTTCCCCGTGCCCTGTTCCCCCTGGGCGACAGCCCTGCCCTTGTATCCATTGGCTGCAACCCTCAGAGCAACCTCCAGCTGATACTTCTCCAAGCCTGAGGGAGTACAGTTAGGTCTAGGCTGTGGGGATATGCTCCTGCTGTTCCATGTGGCCAGAATGGACAAGAAATAGAGGAAATGTGACCATTGTCTTCAGCACCTGCATGCAAGGAATCTGTACTGAAAGTTCCACTCCTGACTTCTTCATCTGTGCGACACAATGCTTGTGTGTCATCACAAGCCTTCGGAACCTCCAAAAATCAGACTCAAAATCCATGAGATCTTAAGAAAGGGTAGGTTTTTTTCTTCATCTGCCTATCAGGTTTTGATAAAGGTCAATCTTACATTTTGATTTCTTTTCTATATTAACAGGGAATTAGATCATATATTTTCTTTAGAAAGATTCTTATGAAATCATTAAAGAATTTCAAGGGGAATAAATGACCTGGAATCACTGTCTGAGACATCAGTCCCAGTGACATTAGCAATAGATTTATAGCTCATTTACATGCAGCCAATATTTTTCTCTACTTTGATTCCAGTCTCCATTCTGGCAAATTGCTAATGGAGAAACGGATGGGAATTTTGCTGGGAATGGATCATCGACATGACACTTCCATCATATGCTGAGAGATGTAAATTCCTTCAACAAGCATGGATTAGTAGAAATACAGTCCTCTTATTTGTATTCCCTGTCATGTGGATACTCTTCACACTCTGAAAATGAAGGTGCAAGAAAGGAATGAAGTATCAAAACTGACTGTTATGCACCTCTAAAGTTGCATTGTTTAATAGTGTAAATTGGAATGCAAAAATTTAGTACAGAAAGGAATGGAAAATCTTCAGAGGTGTTCAAATTTTATTCCTGGAAGCTGAATAAAACCCTATGGTTTATGCCTGCTTAGAGATCTGACCCTTGTTTGCTGCTGCAGTGTTAAATGAACTGCTCTGCATACACACAGGACTTCCTAATCCTGATTTGCTTTATAAATCTGTAGGTTGATAGTAGCTTGATGAATTACAGCAATGTCAATATCATCCTGAATAAAGGTGTAATAGTGTGCTCTGTAAGATACAGTTTTCTTTTAGCTCAAAGCTCTGAAAATTCTTAATGTCTTTCCTTTTAAAAGGCAGAACCTTTAAGTCACAAGTCTGTAGTTATTTTTACATTTTATAACCTTGTATGAGACTAATGACACAAATGCCTTTGTCAAGGGTAGACACCAGCATTAGCGTATTGAGACCAATGACTCAGTGCCTTGCTTGAGATGAAGTGTAGCAACCTGCATTTTCATCACAGATCCGCAGGAGAGACAGCACATTATACAAATATTAGCACTTAAGCAAAGCTTTAGGCAAGGGCAATATTGTCACAAAAGCAGGGAGAAAAGTTCATGCAAGCCAGGGGCTGTGCTCTCTGCAAAGGTGAGCAAAGCCTCCCTGACACATTTCACGCGCCTCTCAGGTGTGCAGCAGCTGCGCCAGGGGTGAAGGCATGCAAGGACAGCATCACTTTGATGAACTACTGACCAGGGCAGTTTATCCATTATCACTAATGAAATGTGCTGCAGAGCTCCTTGTGTGCAACTGAATTACATGGACGAGCCCTGCAGAGGACACAGGTGTGCAGGGGCCACCACCAGCTCAGGTCTATTGATCTGAGACTCCTAGGGTCAGGGCCTTGGGGAAATAAAAGCATTGTGATCCTGAGGATTGCTAGGGGCTGTGCTGATTCCCTCAGCTTCTTTAGGCTTTTATGTAGCCTTAGCGTAGCTGGCAAGGTAAGTTGTACCATGTGCTAATCAGGCTGCATTGAGACCCAGCCTTTTTGCAGCGTGCCTTGGTTGTAACGGTCCTGAAGGGCATAGGACAGTGCAGAAGCTGGGTGGGTTGCTGAAGAAGGTATGAACTACAGCAGTAAGCAGGATCAAGGCTAGTGTCCAGGTTCACCTGTCAAATCCACCTCCTACATTTAATCTGACCTAACTGGAATTTACTCAAATGCCTAACTTGTATGTGAGCTTGCAATGCACTTTTCCAGACACCAAGGCCAAAGAGTAAGAGCCACCACATCCTTGGTGTTTAGGGTTGTATGTTCCTGAACTTAAGCATTCTTCCTTGAACTTACTCAAAAGTAAGCTCACTCATTAGCTGAAAATACTGATGGAATGTAGAGGACTGAAGGCAGTGGGTTGATTAGCATTGATAACATGCAGCTGTGGCCTTGCCTCAGAGGCAGTGGGTTGATTGACATGGATGAAGTGCAGCTGTAGCTCGTTCTGCTAAGTGGTTAAATAGCCCTGAGGAGTGTGGGGGAGGTGGTTGGGTGGAGGAGGAGTAGTGTGGTCTGGCCTCTGGAGGAAGGAGAAGCAATACAGACAGTGGAATCTGACTGACAGTAAAAGCCTTGTTGCAGCCTACTGGTTTGTGCTGTGACAATTGGTGCCCTGTGTGATGCAAATGGAGTTGGACTCTGACTACAACTATGGAACAAATGAATGTGTGTACAATATTATCTTTTGTACTCAAAGAGCAAACTCTGAGAAAAACAAAAAAACAAACTCAGAGAAGTATCTGGGGAGAGTGAAAGAGACTTATACACTCCTATTTTTCATCTTATTCTTCTAATACAGTTGTATTTAAAGCAGAAGTGAAACATCCAATGAGAACATTAAAGTGTTATAAGCAAGGTTATAGCTATGCTGCAGTGTCTGGATGGTACTGCAGATATAACTGAGCCAGCCAAACCATGGGTCAGTGCAAACCAGTTTATCTTCCACTCTGTGCTAGTGCCTCAGCTGCTGTGGGTAGAAAGGTATCACCACTCAGGACAGGTGTTGTGTGTCTACAGTGCACTATAGATCCTCCTTTTTGAGGTTAGACTAGTGCAGTTTCCTCAAAGATTTTTTTTCCCCCAATTCTGTCACTGTTTTGGAATTCAGAAGTAAAATACTGTTCACCTGCAGGGTAAAAAGGGAGGGTTTTTTTTTGGCTTGTGATCTTTCTTTTTTTAAAAAAAAAAAGCAAACCCAGATTTCCATTTGCAAGCATTTGTTATAAGTAATTTGCCTGAGGAAGGATGTTCTAGAACATTTTTCCAGTGTAAGCAGTGAGTAAAAAAATCCTAGACTGAAACAGAGAACTTGAAAAAAAATACCTACAATAGCAAACGGTAAGCCTCATTACCCCAGGTTTTGGAATCTCTCTCTCTTTTTTTTTTTTGTCCTGAGATGAACAAGGGTTATTTGTGACCTGCTCTGGGGAATCACATCTGGAATATAAAAACAGATGGCTTCAAACCAAAGAACTGCTTTGCATGAAATGCAAAAGTAAGCATATTCTTTTTGCACTGCTGACTGCATTCAACAGTAGTTAGCATTATTGGAATAAGGAAGAAATGCTACACATGTTTGTGGTAAAAAGGAAGTATTTATGTTAGTGCTTCTTGTTTGCTGCGGCATCAGTACAGTTTAAGCAATCTGAATTTAGATCTTGCACTTCAGGTCCTACCTCCTTCTGCTAAGGGCACAAGGGAGAAGGTGTTTGTCATGGGAGATACTGTATTCTAAATTACTACAACACAAAAAAGGAAGGAAACAGAAGTTTGGGAAGGTGAAGGGATTATCCAAGAATCACACAGTAAATCATGGCAGAGCTAGGATCAAAGCTAGATTTCTCAGTTCTGAATTGGTAATCCCAGCTACTGAGTATGCTGCTTCTCAGTGCATAACGTGAACATGCAGTACTTTGTACAGAAACAAGCACTAGATGTTTTGCTGTTCTTGACTTATTTATTCACAATATCTAAATTCAAGGAGCATTTAAATCTGCACAAACAGGACTTTTGAAAGGAATCTCTAGTATGAATCCTAACAAGGTAGTTAAGTTTTCAGGTCCTTGAGCACAGAAAACTCACTGAAAATATCCCTGTCACTAAAGGAGGTTGTGCTCTTTCACAACAAGTACTTTCCCTGCAGTATCTGCAGATATAAAAGCTGCAACAAGGGAATTTGGACATGTCTTTCCTGTGCTATGCGGTTTTAGACACCAATGAACAAACTAAAGCAATTATGTGCTTTTCATAGCTACTGATGAACATGCTGATGCCTAGTGTCAGGGGCTGCAGTGATGACAGATTTAGGGATTAGAAAATGAAACACACAGAATATTTTATGCAGAGCAGGGGACTGCCTTTGCTTAGCAGGGAAAAGGCAAAGTCTCTTGGTGTCACACAAGAGTTGTCTGTATTTATATTTGCCTCTTCAGGGACTGCAGGAAGTACACTGCACTCATGACACCTGGCAATTTATGGCCATGTTGTCTTTAAGGAGCTCAGGTTCAGTCTTAGGACAGCCTGCCTGCATTATCTCCACCTGTGTGGCACATGGTGTTTCTTTTTCCAGGGAAACCTTTATACCAATGTGTCTGCCTTGCATTGGCCGCGTGACAGCTCCTGGATAGATGTGCAGGAAAGCACCACGCAGCTATTCTGTGTGAGAGCAAGCAGCTCCATCCACACTTTCAGGTGTGTCCTGATAAGCAGGATCTGCCCAAGAATTCCTTTACGGGTTTACCAGTGGGGCTGCCCTGGATCTGCTTCCTGAGTATTCCTGCTGCTACACAGCAGAAGCCAAATTCAGCTCTAGCATCATGGCTGTTCCAGCACAGTGGTGTGTATGGAGGCACAAAGAAAAACACTTGACTGCTTTTGAAATTCTGGCTTCTAGGAGCCTATGTGGAAGCTAAGCCTCTCTGAATATAATTTCCTTGAGTAGATGGAGACTTATCTAAACACAATTTCCAAATCTTTTGAGGTTCATCCATTAGGGTAAGAATACAGTGAAGCACATGGCAAAATACACTCTGCTGTGGTCTGTTGCAGTCTTTTTGTAAAGGCAACATAGTTATATCTCAGCTTCACAGAAGAGTCAGAGATAAATAAAGACAACCTCAGCAAACAATACTAAAATCATCCTTAACTATTTCTTTCCCTGGTCAAGATTTCCAGGGTGTCTAGTGATTTTGGGTACCTCTGCAACTTATGAGGCACCTGATTTGAAACCCATAAAAGTGGGTTGGTTTTTGTTTTGGTTTGTGTTTTGTTTTCATTTTTTGAGGGGGAGGGGTGGGGTGGGGGTGACGACACGACACGGGGACGGGGGACAGGGACACGACCACCAAAAAAACCAAACCAAACTGCTCAGGACTTTACGTTGTCCAGTCATGTACTTTTCTGAATGCCTTTGCTAGAGGGGACATACAAAATACCTCTTTTGATAAGGGGGTTTTGCTGCATTTGTCTCACATGTTGGTTGAAAAATATACAAGATGAGCCTTTCAGTATATCCTACCAAATGTACAACTGTCTAGTTGTGGGGTTTTTTTTAATTAATGTACTAACTTCACTTGTACACATATTCCTAATTTCCCTTTTAATTTTAGTGACTAAAGAAAAAAAAATTATGCCATCTGGAAACTCTCACTTTATTTCCCCCCATGTTTTCTGAGGTAATGTATATGATTACTTGGCAAACCGTCTGCCTAATACCACTACATCTTGTCAATAATTTGTATGCATAAGATGAACTCTTGTGTGATAGTTCCTTTGATGCAGGAGAGAGTAGAGGAAACAGTTTTAGCTGAAAAAAAATGCAAGTGTCTTGTATATATGTTGCCGAAGCACTTGCTCTAAATGTTGTGCCCACAGAGACTTGGATTAATGATCCAAATACCAGAGCAGTGTGACAAATGACTGAAGTGCTGCCACTGTTGTGTAGCTTGCATTACAGCCTGTGACAGCTGTCCACCAGAAAGGCAAGGCAGTGAGCAGGAGCAAAAGGCTGCTGCAGGAGGGACTGGCAGGCGAGGCACTGGGCATCACAGCATGGAGTGGAGGGCTGGATGATGGTGGAGATGGGTGTGCAGATTCTCAGGCCAGAGTCACATGAGTTCATATGTACCTGCAGGCTCCATTTCCTGGTTCTTCTGTCAGGGAAAGGTTTCATCTATATGCAGCTTGTTTTCCTCACACTATTAGTAAGAGGATGAGGAAAATTTTCTCCCCTCAGCATTATTTCCACTTAGTACCGATGTAGCTCAAACAAAAAGAAAGCAATTATTTTCCTCTTACGATTGCTACGTAACAGACTTAAAAAAAAAAAAAAAAAGTTTTTTTAGGAGGGTGTAATAAGGCAGTTTTAAAAAAATGTATTTACTGTACCTGTTACTCTGGCTTTTTCAACTCAATCATTATTAGTTTTCATTTACAAATCTATTACAAAAATAGTTCAGCTTGACTTGACACCCTCTTTTTCCCTCCTTGCAACACTCTTGCCTGGCAG
This sequence comes from Falco naumanni, assembly GCF_017639655.2. Taxonomy (NCBI): domain Eukaryota; kingdom Metazoa; phylum Chordata; class Aves; order Falconiformes; family Falconidae; genus Falco; species Falco naumanni. The sequence goes on along the minus strand of NC_054080.1, from coordinate 14,440,305 downwards.
GTAGCTTCAGTCATGTAAAGACAGTTTGCTTTTGATGGGACAGTTAGAAGTACCAGAAGAAGGGAGAACCAAATATTACTGTGCCTCAGGAGTTTAGCAGAATACTTACAGGGTATTCTTTCACTGTTTTGCAATAAAGTTTCAGTTCAGCTCCTGCTGGCAGGAATCTGACTTAAACTACGACATGTAACTCACACCACCCATGAACTACCCAATTCAGTGACTTGGTGTTGATTTCTGAAGAGGAACTTTCAATCTCACTTTATCACAGCAGTAGTAACTTTCCATAGAATGGGTGCAATGAAAAGAAGAGGAGCTAGTAAAACTAGAAATGCAGGTGTCAGTGTTGGCAAGAAGACTAAAGGGCATGTTAGCCTAAGAAAGTAAATTATTCTTTTATCCTTAACATTTGCACCTTAGCACTGGTACCGTATCAGAGCTGAAGAATAAATGTCTGAGCCTAGACAAAAGACCTTTACTGCCACAACACATGCTATAAGTAAGTTTCCATGAGTGTTAACTTTACAGTTATATTCCCTTCCAACAGACTGGAACCTGAACTATTTTTAATGACAGATAAATATTAATTTTATTCCATAAAATTTCTAACAGTTTTCTAGTAATTTTGGTCAAGGTTTTGAAAAAGAGCTTTGAAAAAGCAGTTGTTGTGAAAGACGTTATTGGGACTGTGCTATCTATCTCAACATTGCTGGCTGACCACAAAACACCACAGAGACCCTGTAAAGAACTTGCCTACATCTTGCTTTGGAGAACCACGGATGTTTACCCAGACATCGTTGCATCTGTTCGACCATGAAAACCATGCATCTCCTGTTTTGTACCCTCACCCCAGCAAGTACGCCTAGAGCCCAGAGGATGAAAAATTCTCTGAAAAGACAGTATGGGTGCTTGCACCACTGCTGAGTGAGGGGTGAGGCTAGTTCTTGGAAGGAGCAGAGACTTTTGGGTGAACAGCTCTCGAACATCTATAAACGAACTATGACAACCAGCACCGGGTGGAATTCCCCACCTGCCGTGAAGTCGATCCAGGCTGACAGACCCCCAGCTCCGTGTGGTGGTAGCTGTTGCACCTTTCTTTACTTTATTTTTCCTCTCTTTCTCTCCGTTTCCTGCCTCTATGTGAGTACCATTAAACTTCTTTTCTTTACGGCATTTGACCTCGTTTGTGTCTTAATCTCACTCTGGGAATCACAAAGAATCTCCCCAGACCCGACCATTCCGGGCCTGGACAGTTGTATATAAAAGTTTATCATAATTTTGTGGATTTCTGTTCACATACATGGTGGCTCATATAAAATAGCAATGATACCTCAGACTTTCAGATTATCCTTTATCAATATCATTTTCTAAACTGTACACACTTTTCCCACACAACAACTGTGCAATCTTGATATTAGTTTTATTCCTTTTTTCTATCCTTACTAACACGTATGACATTTTTCATTCAAGTATTTATGTTTATTACCTTATACAAAGATCTGCTTGTGTGCGTTCCGTCTCTTGGGATTATGATTTGAACTACTGTGTGTAATCTAAAATATTTGTCTTTTACATGTCAGCAAGCTGCATTTATAGGACTCTTTACTCTTTGTAAAGCTTCCTCTTTACAAAATTCTTTGGATCCAAATACTTTCATATAAATTTTAAATATATTGTGTTTATTATTACATTATGATTTCTCGTTTCTTAACAGGAATTCTCATTTGCTTAATATGAGTCCCATAGGCATAAGGTCTAAATTCTGCAGAACTGTATTCTCTCTTCACCGTGCATTTTATTGTAACTGTTTATTCAATCAGCAGATGTTAATTAACTCTCCTGTCTTTGTTTTATATCTGTGAGTCTGCTGACCTAATGTAAAGAGAACCCCAAGAAAATATGTTGAAAATAACCTTTTTTAATGTAAAGAGAGGAAGCAAAAATGATGCGATGGTTTATTTTTTTTGTCATACTGTAAAAAGGCAATCTAATTTAATTATTACTCTGGCACTGTGCTAATAACTATTTAGCCTTTACAAATGACAGTCTACACTAAAACAGGGAGCTGACCCATGATTTTAATACTAATACTATTTTTCTTTTTTGTGCTAATTTCAATCAGAATGGAACATTGTGTGTAATATTATTACTTAGATTATAGTCATATATAAAAACCTTTGAAGCTTTATGCATTATATCATTGAAATGGGGTGTTCCTGAAAGAATGGAGAGGGTTTTGTTAACAGTTTCAACAATAAGGTTTTAAAAATATTTTTTAAAATAGAAAGTAAAACCAAAAATCTACACAAATCATGTCCCATCACACCAAATCAGTTTCTGCTAAAGCACTGAATCCTTGCAGCGTAACTCCAACCAGTATCAGACAACACAGAGACATTACAAATATTTCCATCTACATATGTGGAAAAATTACACATGGAAATGCCAGACCCTTTTGGTTTGCTTTTTTGCTGAGGCTGTGAAAAAACAAACACGTTCCTTCAGCATAAACTGGTTTCGGACAGCCTGTCCCCTTGTCTGTAGTAGCCATTTCTGTGCACCTTTTTATCCCAAGCTAAGCACAGGTGTGATTACTGGTTTTCTACTGTTATCTAGCACTGGCTTACTGTAACTTGGGCATCATGCCTCTCGCGATGCTGTTGGGGCTGCCCGAAGATTTTGATGGGACCCCTTGCCCTGCTGGTACTAGATGAGTAGGAACCGTGACAGTGGCTAGTGCCCTGGATCACTTTTCAAATTGTTACCACTCTGTTGCAGAGGTGTCATAACATCAGTTGAAGCAGAACATAAATGTAGCTGAAGTAGAACATAAATGTTTACATGTTATTGGGGTTTTTTGCAGACTGAGCTAAAATCAATGCTGCATTTGATTTTTAAAAATGCAGTGGATGAGGGTTTGATTCATAAGATGTCCAACTGTCTCTCCAACTGGAACAACAATCTTCAAAAAGGTTTGTATACATGCTTCCGAAAACTCAATATGTGTATATATCTGCTGAAGTTGAACCTGTTTGATAGAATATAATTTTCTCATTTCAGTAGTAAATATCCTCCCAAAGCCAGTTATCTGTTGTAATAAAGAAACCCAACAGAGGTCTGTATGAAAAAGTTGACCGGTATAACTGGAAAACTTTTACAATTTCCTGCAAGATGGATGAAAAAGGAAGGAAAGAGAAACAACACTAATTCAGAGTGACTCTGTAGCCTACCAGCACTTCTTAAAAGTTCTGGTGACATTAATTTGCTGGCCCTGTGTTTGAATATACAATTGAAATTGAGATAGGGTAATGTGATAGATGTGTTGCAGTATATGCCCTTCTTGCACTTCTTTTCACTATAAAAACAGTTTTAATTAAATCGCTTTCAACTAATTCTGGCTCTTTTAAAAAATACAACTAAGATGTGTTGTAAGCGACTGAGACGTCCTATTGACTTGAAAATGTTGAAATGAAATTCAAAGACTTTTTTCCCCTTTTCGTTCCATGTGGTCAAATCTTTGCTGTGGGGAAAAAAAACATATTGGTATACAATAGATTTGCAATAGAAGGAGTTTCAGGAGGTTTGAGTGTTTTGGTTTTGTTGGTTTGTGTGTGTGTTGATGTTTTATTTTGGGTTTTTTTTGGTGGTTGGATTTTTGTTTATTTTGGTTTTGTTATTTATTTAAAGTTCTCAAAGGCACCAATAGAATGTGTCTTCATTTTCTTTTTATTTTATACCTTTGACCTGATTTGCTGTAAAAAAATCTCTATTTTGTTATATTGCAAAATGGTTAAGAAACCCTCTATGTGTACAGATGGCTAAATGCTGTTACTTGAAGGGCAAGTCATGCAGATTTACTTATAAACAGTTTCTCTAAGCAACTGAATGATTTTTGTGTGCTTAATAATATTGCTAAAGCTCTTCCCAAAGTCATACTTGTGCTAACTGAGGTCAGGTTAATTCTACAAAATGAGGTCTGAGATCAACAGAAGAAATTTCAAGTCTGAACCCAAGGTGACAGACAGCCTGTGAAAGACATTCCCTGAGCTGCAGAGCTTGTTGACCAGGAAATAGCAATGTCACTCTGCTTCTAGGAGCTTCAGCACTGTTTCTGTGCCTGGTGGGGTTTTGTTTGTGGTTTCTTTCATTTATTTTTTTTCTTTGAGTAAGGAGTGAAGAACACATATTATTTGCTGTTGCCTTCACCTTTCTGAGCAATATGACATTGAAGGCACATTACAGGCAGTGTTTTACAACTGGAATAAAAGAAGAGACAAATGTTTAGTGCTCTGTGACCTCACAGACATGTTTTATGTGTGCAGGCGACCTACAACTGTATTAACTTGTTTAGGTAGACTAAGGACCTCATCTCAAACATCTAAGGTTTTGAGTCATGCTGACAAATAATACTATTTCCCCGTTTCTAAATGGTCCTTGGGTGATTTGCTTGTACCAGTACACTTCACAGCTGGCCTTGGGTGCCTCTGGCATGTTATGGCAAGCTTTGCTTAGAAACTTCTATAAAATGCAGAGTCTTTGTGACTCGGTGTTCAGTGCCATGCAGGAAGATGCAGTCTCACAGCATGGCAGTATGAACTGGAGAGTAAGAGAAACCAGTTGTTCGTGATACAGATGGCAGCATCTTTTAATGGATTTCAAAATTCTGAACCCCTACTAAGAAAATCTGCCACCTGTGATATTATATTATATACAATCTTAAGAAAATTATTAGTTTGTCAGATCCAAAGGCTGTTGGAAAAATACAGGCTGGCAGTAGGTTATGAGGGCATGAAACCTGTGGTACAACTAGAAACCAAATTTTTCTTTGGAAAATCATTACAGAAATATAGGTAATATATGCAGAGTGACCTACAAAGTCTTGACAAAAGTGTTGATCAAATACAGAGCTAACAGTTTAGATAAGAATACAGAATTTTATGTGTTTAGCAGAGGTTAAACAATTACGTTAGCTAGATTTTTATTTCTTTTTCCTGGAAGTTATTCACCCATTTCATTAAAACAGCATAAAGAAAAGGCAATCATTGGGTCAGAATTGTGACATGGGAGATGCTCCATGACATCTAATAATTTTAAGGTCAAAATATTCCAAGATGAAAAGGAGAGAAACATTTTTCTTTGCTTTTATTGGTTGAGTTTATGGTTGGGATTGCAGAAATGCTTTTTGATCTGTGTTGACGGAAGATGGCCTGTTCTTATTAGCTCATTTTCACAACGTTGCCAGGATTTGATGTTTCTTTTCCTTTTTTTGTTTGCTTTTTTTTTTTTCCTTTTTTTCTTTTTGGTGTTTTGTGTGTGTGCATTAGTTTCATTAAGAGAAGAACACAACACAGTCATTAAACACATTGGAGTCTTTGTATTTCTCTCTGCGTTGGTACCGAGTTAGCAGAACAAACTGTGACTTTCTGGAAATCCATAGTATTTTCCATTGAATGACTCATTTTTGCTTCTACTTGTTTATAAAGAGGCATTGCACAAGTTCAAACATCACAAAATTCTGATCACAAAATGGAACAAAGAGAAAAAGCTATATAACTTAAGATAGAAATTGAAAGTTTCTGTTGTAAATATCATTCATCTTGACGAATTAATTGTTATAAGTTCACTATGCTTTTCAAGTATGCGGTCTGACCAGTAGTAGTAGTTTGCAGGAGAAATGGGCAGTTGAAGGAATCACCTATAAATTTTAATAGGGTAAGACTCCTAAGAGTTACACAGAAAAAACCCTAAGATTTAAAAAAGTGTATCAAAGCTTTTAGACCAAATTTTAACTACTACTTCTGATTTTAATCCTGCAGTTTCACTGATGTGAATTGATGGCATTAGGTTAAATCATTGGATAAGAGTTACTTATGAAATGTCTAGGCTTCTAAACAATTACACCTAGGCTCTCTGGGTCATCCAGTTGCTTGTGGGCACAAAACTGCAAACAATTAGAGACTGATGTAAATCTGCTGATTAACCACAGAAAGTATGAAAATATCTAGTCATTTAAAACATTGATATTGTAAAAAGACGGCTAGAAGGTTGATGGTTCCGAGTAACATTATAGGTGAAAGAAAAACCAGTTTAATGGCCAAAATTTGCAAGTGTTCTTATTTTAGAGATAAGACTTTAGAAGTCAGAATAACTGCCTTCTTGATGTCATCCTCATACCCCCCATCCCCCTCCCCCCCCCCGCCCAGCAATGATACTGGATTTGTTTTGTCAGCAATACCAATGAATACAGCTACTGTATTGTATAAAATAATTGTATTATATGGCAGATAAAACAAGGGGTATGCATCAGATTATAAATCATTTGATTTTACAAAGGGATTTTACATCTTAATCTGTTTGACCATCACTTTCACTTAGACTCTAAAATAAAATTATGTTATTGTATTCCTTGCTATAATCTAATATTTCACCTATAAGGAAATGTCAGGTCACATTTGCAGCAATCTAGGGGCCTCTAAGCCAGATTGGAAAGTCATTCTGTTTGAGCATTGTAAATGAACTGGTCCAACAAAGTTTTGGTTGAGGACAATCAAGGACTCATTATACAGTTAATTTACCCAAATGCCAGCAAAAGCAATACCAAGGCTGTTACTGTCTGTCCTTTGAAATTTGAAATGGTATAAAGCATACAGGAATTTATGCTTTATTATCAAGTCTGGGAAGAAATTGTATTAAAAATATATTTTTGTAGAAGATCGTTATGTTATAGTGCAAATAACATTAAGCAAAATAGTATTTTACTAAAATGAAACAAACTTTATTTCAGTATTATGAAAAATATGGGTGTACATTTGTTTTCATAAACCATACTAGGAGGCTTGACTATCTTTGATAGCCTTCCTAAACTGCTGTATAGGCAGGATAAAGTTCTAACAAAGGACTTTTTTGCAGCAACTGTGACTCCCTTTCTTACATAGTATTGTGTATATGTGCATTCACCATACACACCATCAGAGAACATGACTACAATTTTGGAAGTGGTGGCATTGACACTAGAAATCAGGAGAAACAGAGATGCAGCTGTGAGTGGTGCCTAAGTCACTAATCAATCTGTTTTCCTCCATAGGCAGAAAGCAGACAAGAATGATATTTCCTTGCAAATTTGTGAAAGGCCAGGGATTAGTCAACATATTCTGGTTATACACAGTAACTTTTGTGTTCTGACTATTGATTTGCAGTGGTATTTGTCTATTTTCTAGCACTGCAATGTCATCTCAAAATCACTACGTCATGTCACCTTATTAGTTAGTTTAGCTGTGTTTTCCCAAGATCATGCAATACTCTAATATGGACACTGGATAGAAGGCCTCTTAAAAAGACTGGATCACCACAGCCTATGATCCATGAATAAACCTAAAACCTAACATAATTGCCTTAATATCAGTGATGCGTTTTCAGAAAAAAAAAATAAAAAAAAATCTCTGTCTTCCTTTACTTCTTCCAGTCAAAGTGTTATGTGACTGTTTTTTTTATGGTATCACATGGTATAACATGATAACACAAGGAAGGTCATATTTAGAGCTAAAATCTCCTATTGACTTTTTCATCATTCAGAAAGGGAAAAAGCCTTTTTCTGGTAAACTGAGGCTCCTGATGTAAGGAATGTAAAGAATACTTGGAGGAAAATGTATTTTCTGTAGAAAAGCCAATATTCCTCTGTTTACCACTCTGTAGAAATCTGTGCATTCTGCAAGGCAAATCATTAAAATCCCAGTGCAGCAAAATACAGTGTATTCAATTCCCTGAACAGTGCAACGCTGTGAAACTCCTGGAAGAAACTGGACGATCTGTCATGGCTGGTAATGTTTAGTGGTCTTTTACCACACCAGGCTGATCTCTTCTTTCTCTTGAGGGTTGTTTTCCTCCTCCATTTCTCTGGAGACTTGTAATGAGAGGCTTGTCAGAGTGTTGAAGACACCATAGGTTGGAAAAGCAATCTCTTTGCCATGCCAAGAACAAAATTTGGCAAGGCAGTTTTCCTTTATGCTGTTTTTAATGTTAAGGCACAGGTCTTGCATCAATGCTCTTCTGCATGGGCATCCATAGCACTGTCAGGGTTATTATTATTACCGAAGTGACTTGATGTGGGAAGGACATGGGTATGAGTTTCAGCAGAATAGGGAGGTTTTCTTCTTTAGTGCATTCTCTGATGTAGCAAAGACTCTGTCAATTCTGTCAAGAAATTGTGTAAGACCTACAGTAAAGCCTGCGAATTTGAGCATGGTGAGGTACAGACAGATTGTCTCCTCCAGGCTTCACCTCTTTCCGTCAAAGATGGGTTGGGCCAAAGGAGAGGGCTCTCAGGGCAGTCAACATTAACTTGTCTGTCAAATTCTGCATGAGGAACAGTGTTTTCAAATATGGTAGACAACTTTTATGAAGTCTAAGGGTGGAAAAGTGCACTGAGCCACACCAAAGACTTGTATTATTTTCCCACTGTTAATGTATGCTAGGCTCCTAAACTCATGGAGGGATAAATGGTATTGGGTGGTATAAAACTCCAAGTGAAATAATAATTCTCCAGGTTCGTGTCATGTTTCTTGCAGATCTAATTGACATTTCTGGAAACAATGTTGGAACACTGTTTACCAGCAGTGGAAGTGCCATTTTTTAAGAGAGGTTTGTCAGAAAAGAAGTGTGCAGTAATTAATTGGTACCTTACCTGCACATCCCTCCAGGTGGCCTCTGAGGGCACTGTAGATTCCAGTACAGCCAAACATTCAAGAATCCTTCATATGTCAAGGAACAGAGAGAAGCCAAAGTTTTTGCCTGATGCAGGGCTGTCACAGGGGCGGGGAAATGGCTCTGACAGTGTAATTGCAGCCAAATATCCTGGGTGAAATGTGGTGGTGTTTTTTTGGTTTTTTTTTTTTTTTTCTTATGAAATACTACATTTAAGAACTAAATGGACACAACTGTTAATTATGTATTTAGTGATTATAAGAAGTACGAATGAGGTATGATGGACGGCTGAACGCCTCTCTAATTTCTACACTGCTTCTGTAATGATTTGACAATTAAAAAAAGTCTTAATGCATTTAGTACATTTTATGCTTAACAGGGTGTTATGAGGCACTAGTCCAAAGAGCAGTCAAAGAACTCTGCAGGTATACAGAAGCCTTTCATAACAAGCTGTAGAAGTGGCCAATTTGTGGCACTTTCAAGAAGGTAGCAGATAACATATGTGTCCCATTATTTAGCAGAATGAATTATCTCTTGGATCCACTCCCTTTGCTGTTTGTCAGCCAGCCACACTGCAAACACTCTGTGTCCTCAAGCTTTTTCCCTTTAAATGGTGCAATCACATTATGCATTCCTTGCCCATAGCTTTTTCCCCTTAAATCAGTCCCTGGCATTTGACACCTACAAACTAAAAATAAAATGAATTGAGTCCCTAGTTAACGTCTGTTTATTAAAGATGATCTTTCCTGTATAGAATTACCAGGACATTTGGCCTGATTTACTATACTAACATTTCCAGTTTGGCCCTGGGTAGGGAGCTGTGCTAGTAATGCAGCACCCTATGGTGAAATAGTGCCTAATCAGTATTTATGAATAGTGTTTTGGAAGTCACTAAAGAGCAGAGCTTTCACAATGGACTGGGGAAGAGGTTTTACCTTCTTAAAAAACAAATATTGCTGAGCATTGGGGATCTATATGGCACATTAGGATTGAAGAGCTTTCATTTTTAAATTGCGGTTATAAATGTGCAATGTAGTACTGTTAGTAATTTAAATGGAGTGTACCTCTCAGCCATTAATGCTATTTGTTAAACTTCATAATTACTATGCAAATGAACTGCTGCACTTAAAAAATGGGAATACAGTGAATACAACAGAGAAGAACAGCTGGAAATTCTAACAAAATGTGAAAATAACCTTCTTTTTTTCTTCTTTTATTCTGTTTGGGTTTTGGTTTTAAACTCTGTGTTCTTTGGGGAAGATTGCATTTTGGGAAGAGAAAATATTTTTTTGATGTTGAAAGCAGACCTATGGGGCTAATTCCATACAATAATAGGGTGCCAATTGTGAAATGTATATGGTTTTCCTAAATCTGGGACCAGTTCTTCAGAATGTCTAGGTTCTAATACTAGCTTTTTTCAGAAACCTGGCCTCAGGGTAGAAGTCCAAGCTATGCAAGGGAGCTTGATGTATAGATTCTTGTGCTGCTGGAAACCCTTCTAGGCCCCTAAGCTGGAGTCATATAGACACGGCTATGATCACGTTGGATCCTATTACTCTGTGTTCTGTTAATGTGGAGAGCAGATTGCTTCTTCCTTTTATTGTGTGGAGCTATATATACTTATATATATTTAGAAGTTATAATCCTGTTTTCCCTTCATCTGGTTGTCAAAGCAAGTCCATTTTTAAATCTTCCCCAAGTTCCTATCTTCTAGATTTATATGCTTTCACTCCTCAGGAATTTCTCCAGTGGTTCTGTGCCTAAAATTTGATATACCGGTTGAAGTTTTCCAAATGTGTTTCCCAATAGCTGAGGAAACTGTAAGAGTCTGTTATTTCCGCTAACAACCTATATTCTAGTTTATGTGGTCAACGTTGATTATTGCTTTTTTCATGATATCAACACATTTTTATTTGGTATTACTTCTGTGATGCAGGATAACTTTTAGATTCTTTTCTGCAAACTTGTTACATAGGAGCTTGCTCTTCCATGTCTATTTGTGTAAAAGGTTATTGTTGTTCAAGTGCAGAAACCTGTGTTTATCCTATTTTAAAATGCATCCTGTAGGTTTGTTGGGTTTTTTTGGTTTGTTGGGTTCCCACCCCCCGTTATTTTAAAGGTTATTCTATTGAGCATGCTTGAGAAAATATTTGGAAATTTTGGAGAATACTTGCATTTAAGCACAAGATCAGAAGGTATGTTTGTGGCTGATCTGCAAAGGTCTGCAACAAATCTTTGTATACTATAGATGGTGCCAATGACCTCTGTGTCTCCAGGCTGCATGAGCTGAAGTTCTTTCTGCTTGGATTTCCTTCAAGATCTGATTATGCCAAGCAGTAGACTTGAACAGCTGGGTATAGGCCATTGGAGAAGACTTGTGGGAAAGTAAAACAATCTGGTTGAGCTACAAAGCACAAACCTGGAGAAGGTGTACCATAATGAAAACTTGAGAAATGAGCATGCTAATCCGTACTCTGATAGATAACCATGAAACATTTCAGCAGAATACAAAATTCAGCACTGGTGATCTAGGGAAACAGCCCCATACAGTTGTCACAAGTAAATCTCAAGGGAACTGTAAAACTTCATAAGACTAGTAGTTTCAACAGTGGCCTGACTTTTAAATGTATGGCTTGACATTTAGAATGTACTTTTTAATTATGGAGAAATATTTTTTTCTACTACTGGAAATAACTTAAGAGATCAGTGGTATATATTCTAATATATATTCTAATCAGCCTACCTAGGGGAGCAAGCCACACTCTGTTCAGATCCATGTCAAATGTTGACCTGAAAGAAAATGTGCTGAGTCATTTGACTGTGTTTGACTTCAAATCATTTGCTTATCATGCTGAAGCTTTTGTATATCTTGGGGAATCTTAAGAAAAATATACCTTATCCTTGGTAATAAATATCTCTACTAATGGCAAATGTGACTTAGTAGGAACTGCAATTTTCAGTGTTAACATTAATTAGGAATTGAGGAATAAGTTTATGCAATCTGAATTACGAATAATTAATTTCAAGTTACATAATTCTGTTAGACCTTTTTGCAAATCAGAATGCCACTTTCTGCTCCAAATAAGCTGGGGAACTAGTGTGTGGGTTTTTTTGGTTTTGTTTTTGGGTTTTTTTTTTGTGTAAAGCATAGCCAAAAGTGCATATCTTGCTCTGAAACTGTCGCCACAACTTTCTGTTAGTAATAGAAATGGAATGAATTAGTCAAGATACAATATGGTACATGTGCGCACAAAATCCGTGTGCAACTCAGCATAGAAGTTAATATCCTTGAATTATTCCTTCTCTTGCATATATGAATATGTATGAATCCATTTTGAACTGCATAATATTGCAACAAATCTTCCAAACTAGTCAGGAATGTAGTTGCCTGATGCCAAAAACTCTGTTAGATTCCTCTGCAAGCTAATGATGTTCAATAAGAGTAAAAAGCAATGATTTCTAGATCTTCCAAACCCATCATAAATAAATAAGACTAAAAGGAGTTTTCAAATGACCACTAAGGGTGATTCCCATATAAGGGATTCTCCCTTTCCTGATTAGGAAATAGCAAGATAGTGAAAATTAGGCAGAGTGAGCTGAGGAAAAGGCCAAAATGTCAGAGGAAAAGCCGCGGAAGATTTTATTATGAGATCAAGGAGCTGTTAACAAGGATGAAGGATGGTCTTAAAACACTCTTTTTCCTGTTTCAGTTTGAATGATGATCTAGCCAGTTTCAGTTCTCCAAGGCAAAGCCATCAGGTGAGGCTGGGGAGCTGTAAAATCAGAAGTGCTCCCACAATTGTATATGTTAATACTGCTCACCTGCATAACGGCCAGTGACTGCAGCTGATAAAGCAAATGAGTAAAGACCAGCTATGTTAAATGCAAGGAACATTTTTTTCTTCTTTTGTTTTCTTTTCCTTGCTGTAAAAGTGTGATCTGAGCATTTTGTTCTAATGCTGTAGTACAGAGACTTACTTCCAGGATTATCCATCATCTGAATATATGTACTAGACTGGGGAAATTAATAGCAAGACAACACTATGATTGAATTAAAAAAACCCAGACTAATCCAGTATTGTCTGCCAACATGTTGGTGATCTATTCATGTAACAGCTACTACAAGAGTTTGTCTTCTATAATTGTTTTCAGAGTGACTTGGTATACCTCTTACAAAAAAATACTGGAGAATCATCTTTTACAAAACGCCACGCACATGTTGTTTAGCAGTCTTGTGTGGATAAATTCAGCCATCAGAGGCTGGAATGAGACTACATAGACTCATTTCTCTACAATTTTGTGCTGCTGGTTCATGAAATGTATGACTCCTACATAAGCTTAATTCAGTTCATGGTGAGAAATTGTTATCAGGTAACCAAAGAAAACATCCGGTCCATTATATTGTTGAATCCTCTCAGCTCATTACTACGTTAAGCAATCATACAAATCATGAATTTTATTCAAGTGTTTTTCCTGTAGAAGCAAGTAGCACAGTAAAGGTCACTGTTAGAGGAAATTCAGTGTGTACGTGGGTGTGCCACAGTTTGCATGAGACAGTGATTGCTGTTGTAGCATTTTGATGATTTTTTTTTTTTGTCAGGTGATTTCTATTCAATAATAAATCGCATGTGCTTAAACAAAAGAGCTCTGCAGTAAATAAAATTATTGTTGAACTCTTTGGTAAAAATGCATGAAAATGAAAGCAAGAATAATTGAAAAGATCTTTTTTCTTTCTTCATGAATTAAAAAGAATATTAACATAAACTACGAAAATCATATGAAGGTCATAAAAAAGATTATCTTCTAGAGAAGTCCACAGGCTGCAAAGGAGAATAACAGACAATTGGGATTAATTTCCTCACTTCTGATGAGCTGTTTTTGAAGACATTATTTGTCATTTTCTCAAAGATTCTTTTTTTTTTTAGCCATATCATGAATGGAGAAATGCATTCTTTCTCCTTCAGCCTCTCTCTCATACACACGAATACATACTCATACACGTAAGCAGAGCAAATCTCCATCTTTTTATTCCCCCACTTTATTTCAAAATATTATCAGTGGCTTACAGCATAGTTTTATGAATTTGGTGTCATTCAAGCCACGGCACTTGGAGTACTTCTGCATATTTCTTTAAAAGTGACAGGGACCGTTTTACTCCTGGGGAGCAGCTTGGCAAACTTTATTATTACAAAGCTGTTACCAGAATTATCTAGAGTAGGTGTGAATGCATGTGCACACACAAACATCTATTTCTATATTCCTCATTGCCACAGTACCCGTGTACCTTACAGCATTCAACAGGCTTGTCATCGCAACAACTTTTCGAAGCAAGAGACTTTTATTTCCATTTCACAGGTAGAGGCTAATGCAGGGGTCCCCAAACTGTTTAACCAGGGGCCGGCGCGGATGCAGTGGCAGGCAGCCATCTGCGGCTGCTTGGTTTCCCCCCCACAACTCCCGGCGGGAGGGCAGGGGGGTCTGTAAATACCGGGGCCGGATTGAGGACCCTGGGGGCCGTATCCAGCCCGCGGGCCGTAGTTTGAGGACCCCTGGGCTAAAGCGTGGCTTTATGACCTGCCCGAACTGCCAAAGCGGGGAACTGGGTCTGACCTCCCAGGGGCTAGAGCGGTTGCTCTGACCTGCAGAGCCACTGCTGCTTTAGCAGAGCAGGACTCTCGCCTGATAAATTTGTCAGCTGAGCAAGTTTTTGCAGCAGGATTCATCTTACTGTGGTAAAACAAAAGACATTTTGAATCTGGGTTCCTAATCTTAGTTTACTCAGTGGTGCTTGATTGAGAGGTTGACGCAGTTGGTCAGGAAGTTCTGCCCTATGGAAAAAAGTAGCAAAGAGACTAGATCTTGTTCTTTAATAGAGTAACAGTCTGAAATTCCAGACCCTTTTATTTCTACCACTGACTAACTAGGCAGGGCTGAACAAGTCTTTTCACTTTCCACAGCATCAGTCTCAATATCTATAGCTTGTCATGCATTTTCACCTCCTTTGTGAAGCTGTTTGTGATCTACCTATGGAAAAGCTATATCCTGCTATCCACAGCAGAAGTATATTTATATACATGTGAATCCTATGCAAATTATTTAGATTCCTTCATTGTTGATTTTACAGTCATTTTCAATGGTGTTTAAATTCCACTCAGTCTTTTTTTCCTCATGTTACAAACGCTGGCCCTTGTGTCAACTCACAAGTACTTAGGAAGTGATGCCCTTTAACTTCTTAAGATAGGATTGATCTGATCTTCTGTTTTGTGAATGAAAGTCAACACAACCACTCTTGGTTAAACAATAGCAGTTTGTGGGGCAGGAATGAGTATGCAAAGAAATTTCACTCTGTACAATAGAAGCTGAAGTGCATGAGTTTACTCCATGATAATCACAATTGTCATTTATACAGTGCCAATTTGTGAAGGCCATCTGGCTGAGATGACATTGGTGCCACTAGCAGGGTCCATTACAGACTGTAAACTAGTTTCAAGGTTCTGTAACTGTGTTTCAACATTAAAAAGAAAAATATCATATTCAAAATTTAAACAATTGTTTAATGTTTAAACATTGTTGTTCTTTACAGTTGTCGAACTAGGATAAAAAGTAGAGGGAGACTTTTTGTCTCCTTGGAGCCTCCAACATAGCATGTTAAATTGCCTAGACCATCTGTAAGGTGCCCATTCAGAAATGATATGCATCTCTCAGCAAGATGTCACGAGGGAGAATGTCATAAAAAAATAACTTTTATTAAAATAAGTGACACTTGCTTTGTCTTGCTGTGGAAGGGAAAAATTAAAGAGTCAAAGCATACCTTTATGGACCCTTGTTTAAACTTACAAATGCCTTATCTCCAAAAGTACCTACAAATGTGCAGTTCCGTTATATCTGGGAGAAATACTGAGGTCTACTCTGTCCCATTTTCTTAAGGTCTCCTTTAAGGGTTTTTGTACAGCTCAAGGGCTTAAATATAGCCTTTGTATCCACTGAAATAAATAAAAGGGGTCCTATTGACTTTTCACATGCTAGAACAGCACCTGAAGTACTGTAGAGAGAAAACTACGAACCCCGAGGTCCTTTAACCCAAAATGACTTCTTATGCAGCACTCCCTTTACTCATCTGACTGCACAGAGGTAGTCAGCTTTGGTTTTTTCTCCTTCCTTTTGAACTCGGGGAACTCTCTTGCCTTCTAGCATGTAAGCAGATAGCTTGTTTCAGATGGTAGAGTTATGTCTGACTTCACCACGGGTTTTGTTTTCACAAAGAAGGATTTTATTTCGTGTGTCAGGGTGTTTAGAGGTAAGAGAAGTGGAGGCCATAGCAGAAGAGCTGCCATGCAGTGGAGGGACCTGAGCATTGCTCCAAGAGACCTGTAGTACACACTGTCTGCAAAACAGACCATGTGAAGCTCAGAGAAAACTCACATGGGGAAAATATGGAAATCAAAAGGTGAAACAAAGCACAGAGGAAAATGTGCAAATTCAAGCTACCAAAAGCCCTTTAATGTATGTACATAACAATTTACATTAACCAGGTAAAATCTGAATCTGGAAAGAAAGAGAACAGGTCTGAGGAAAAAAAACAAAATAGCAGAAGCATGTGATTAGACATGGCTGATTAACACAGCTGGTACCCATCAAAACCAGCCTAAGTCCCAGAAATATACTCAAAAGATCTTCAGTAACTGATACATAGTAAAACTACAAAATCCAGGAACTCTTTATTCAGACTTTTATAAATGTTATGTCCAAAATAACAGAGTTTAACAGGTATCCAGAGTAACATGCAAAACGTTGTGTGCTTCTTGATATTGCAGCAAAACTGAGTACCAAATACTATGTTCACCTTTTCCTACACCAGTATTTTAAAAGATGACACACAGTTCCTCTTTTCCTCTTCTCTGCCTGTCCCAGTATTTCAGCTTTCAGTAGGAATCTTACCAAATTTTACTATTTTATCTTATTTTCTAGGTATAACTAAGAAGATACTTTGAACAATATTTTTCTGCACCTCTGCATTCCCTGTGTACTTAGTGTAACTTGTCTCTGTTCTATTTTGTGTCTTCTCTGGTGCTTGTTTTGTGCTTGATTTTTCTATACATGATCTAAATGACTGGAAATACAAGCTTGTGTGGCTATGTAGTTTCTGCCCTCAAAATGTATTTGCAGAAGCTTTTCTGGTGGTCATGAAAAAGTATGTCAGCACTGATCTTCACAGAGGTTGCATTTTGTTGTAGGAAATTGCAGTGAGGAAAAAAGCAACTTACATCTGTTTTATATACACAAGTAAAAATGGCTGCATACTGCATTTTGCTATAACTGTGCATTTTTATTCAGACTTGTGATATATTTGTGTTCTAGAACATCTGAGAGCAGAGGATAAAATTGCTTTACAGAACCTTTGCTTTGAAAATCTGATCACCTCCCCCCCCCCCCCCCCCCCCCCCCCCACCCACCCATTTGCAATTATGCCAAGAATCCCTGTATTCAAGGTATTGTTCTCATAAGCTGTTTTCCCCTCAGGGAATTCTCAGTTTATTGAAGATGAAGAATTTGCTGTTTCTTACATTAAAATAGGCACCAGATTTGTTCTGGCTTTGGTGAAGAACCATAGTTTGCTTTCTTTTGAATGGATGCTTTATCAGTTCCTTAGAACACCTACTTTTATCAGGTGTCAATTTGAAATACACAAATCTCACCTTTACAAATGATTGACCATTAACTTTAATGCAAAAGAACAAACTTCCTACCTTAGCATTTAATGAACATTTTCTACTCCGCTCTGGTGAGACCCCACCCGGAGTACTGTGTTCAGCTCTGGGCTCCCAGCATAAGGAGCACATGGACCTGTTGGAGAGAGTCCAGAGGAGGGAGGGTCATGAAGAGCATCAGAGAGCTGGAGCACCTCTCCTATGAGGACAGGCTGAGAAAGCTGGGGTTGTTCAGCCTGGGAAAGTGAAGGTCCAAGGGAGACCTTGTAGCAGCGTTTTAGTTTTTAAAGAGGGCTTATAAGAAAGACGGGGAGAGACTTTTTAGTGGGGCCTGTAGTAATAGGAAAAGGAGTAAATCTACCTACTGAAGGAAGGTAGATTTGGATTAGACACTAAGAAGAAATTCTTCCCTGTGAGGGTGGTGAGGCACAGGGACAGGTTGCCCAGAGCAGCTGTGGATGCCCCATCCCTGGCAGTGTTCAAGGCCAGGCTGGATGGGGCTGGGAGCAACCTGGTCTAGTGGAAGGTGTCCCTGCCCATGGCAGGGGGTTGGAACTAGGTGATCTTTAAAGTCCCTTCCAACCCAAACTATTCTATGATTCCTTTTAGGACTTTTTATTGGGAAGGGTGTACTTTTACTGAAGTTGACTTCTTTCACATAGTAACTTGAAAAGGTCACCCAAGCTAGTGCCAAAACAAGTGTAAATAGTATGGCTTAGTGACAGCAGAACACAAAACTGAGAGTTTGTGAAATGCATGAAAGGAATACTAATAACCTGAATAGATAAAATCAGCAAAAGAACAACAAGGTAAACAGGAACTGTGTTTTCACCAGTCCACACACTAAATTTCATTATGTCCTTCCTGGTGACCATGGTAGAATCCATATTTCAATGTAGTCAGCAGAAGACTCAGAAAAAACAGAGCTGAGTTGGCTGAGGCTTTGTTCCTTGCTCTCTAACATATAAATGAAAACAGGATTATAGCTGTTTTGTAGAATCTATTCACAGAAGGTAGGTTGAAACAACCCAGGCGAGTACATCAAACACCCCTGGTTTGCATTTTAGTCTCTTGGATCCTAGCATGAAAGAAAGGGTGAAACTATATGAAAGAAGTTGTTTGTCACACTGGCAGAATTGAGTCTCTGGGGAGCTAGGGCCCCTTTTTAGACAAAGACTTCTGTTTAAGTGCTTGATCTGCACTGAAAAATATAAAAAATAAAAATAAATAAAACTCTCTAAAGTTTTCTTACTTGTATCCTGGAACAAAGCACCTATCGTCTAGTCTCACTGACACTGATAGCTGGCTTGTATTGATAATGTTTCTTCCACACATTTATGATTTTCTTTTTCTAACTCCCCATACTTTTCGGTCACTTCTGTGCAAGCTTATAACTCTTCAGTGACATTTTTAGCATCTCCACAGATTCTTCCACAGAAGGCACCCTCCTGCACTGTGCCCATACAGCTTCTGAACCTTTAAAACAATTTCCCAGTAACCCACCATAATTCTTATTGGGGATCTTGAAAAAGATTAGCCTCCCCCCTGACTCCATCCCCCATAATACAGGCCAACAACTCCGTTTCCAAAGCTGCTTATTTCCAAAATTATCTATTGAAAAGGTGAGTAGAAACTTGAGAAGAATGCGAGAATAAGCAGGATGAAAATCCAGTGGAGTTTGAGCTAAAGCTTCATAATTTTGTGAACTGTATTACCTGATACAGGCGGTGGCTATATTGTTACAGGATGTTCCTTCTGGTTGTACATCTGCACAGAAGTCTCACTGGAGAGACTAAATCTTCTCTTAAGCCTGAATTCGTATTAGAGTGTGGTATAACATTTTTAGAGTGTTGGTGTTCTGGTTTTACCCCGAGGTTGCCAGCCTCCTTCTGCTAGTATTTGAAATGCATTTTTTCCTCTGCTGTTTTGAGAGTAATGCTCTGTGGCACATGCCTCTGTTGCTAAGACCGTATTCTGCCAAACTTCCCATTTTACAGTGCCCTTTCTTTATTTAATTCTGGTCACTTTAATGATAACCTTTCTTATGATTTCAAACATGAAATTATCTTTTAAATAAAAAGTGTATGGGCAATTATATGTCCTCAGTTGTATGTGCTGACTTAAGTTTCCTGCTGTCTCTTTTCTGACAGTAGGTTGGACATAACCAATGTTTAAACAAACTACAGACTTCTGCTTAGTCCTCTTCCTTCCTATGTTTTACACACAGCACTTCAAAGGAATCAGTCCTTTGAGTGAGGTTAAATACTGCTGTAAAGAGCTTTCTACATACAGTGAAATCCTTATCTCCTAGAACTTGCTTAGGGTACTGTCTACTAGCATGCTCAGTTTTTTCATCCCAGAAGATGTTTTGCTGTCTTCTTCCAAAAGATCAAGCATTGTGCAAAAATAAGAACCACATTTCCTAGCAAAACCTATTATACAAGCCTAATAATTCCAACTTTTATCTTAGAGGGATTGTTTCTGACGACCTTGGTGAAAATCATATACTAACTGCTTTCCCAGTTTAATCTTTGTTCGTGCTTTGTCAAATTCATTGTAAGCAAAAATTTGGATTTCAAAGAGATTGCTGGTGTAAAGATTTAAAATTCAAGTAATATTCTCAGGATCTAGACTTTAGTAAATGCATCAGAGACTCATTATCAATCTGTTCAGAAATGCCATTAACATGAATCATAAGCACATCATTTACTAGTTGATTCTGTCCTGGTTAATTGCATCAGTGAATGAGGTGGAGTGAGTAGGGAGCAAGATATTTGTCCCAATTCAGTAACAAAATTTTCTTCCTTGTTTTTCTTTGTAAGTTACTGGCTTACATAAAAAAAAGTGTGAGAACTGGTAGTGTTTGTCTGCCTCTGGCAACCCAAAAGTATTGTCTGAAGATGACTATATTGAACATTTTCGGTGTGCAAGTGCAGAAGAATGCCCTTCTCAATGCAAAAGAATTGTTACTTTGTCACTGTTACAAAATCTAGATGCTTGAAATTGTAATAAAATAATTTCCATTTACAGAAAAACATCAGAGAGGAAAATTTTCATCAGCTCTAGTGCATGTGTCAGGCTTAACAGTGTTTGACTGTTGAAATTGATAGCTTCCATACTAAATGATTTCAAAACCTTGAACAAATTCCATATAAAAAGGTGTTAGTATCTATTACCAACTATGTATGGTGTCTTGTAATTGTGTTTTAATAATGCTATTGTTATTCACCAAGGTAAGCTGCATTAAGTGTGCTTGATAATATATGTATTAGGTATTAGAATACCCAGCATGAACAGACCAAAATGAAGTAATTATCACAAACCTTGCTAATTTAACACCTGTATTCAAGCCTTCATTTACATTGCCTTTAAGTTATAATATTAATGATAGATTTCTTCTTGCCAAATTTTAAAGGCCGTGATACTACTTGAAAAAAAATGTCACTGTGAGAAGAAGCAGCAAGCAGGAATTGATTCACAGGCTTCATAGCTGTTTCTGTATCTGCATTTTTTAATGCATATGAGTACTCATGGGAAATTCCAGTATCTTGTTTCAGTAATCTGTTTGCTATTATAGACAAATTGGTCCTCCAGTATGAAATGCAGCTAGCACTTTAATACAAAAGTTTCTTGATAATTCCATTATAGGACTGCGTATTCTACTGCTTAGGTGTTCAGGATGAAATTATATTTATTGACTTTTTTTTTTTTGCTTTCCCCTTGAACGTCCACCCAAAAGTCAGTTTTAAAATAAGTCATTTTCATTGTATCTGGGATTCCCACCAGACATCTATAGGTGGAGACACTGTTGCTGACTCTCTGGAGCCTTCAAATCTGGAAGGACTAAAATCTCTACCCTTGGTCAGGTTACAACCTCTCTGGTGAACGTGCAGCCCAAATACACATTGTCAGATTTCCTATGTCCACATCTTGTCTCTGCAATAGTGAAGGAGATTTCTTCGGTTATTCCAGAGATGGAAGCTGAATGAGGAAAGAAGTTGCAGGAGATAAGCAACAGCCAAAGCAACTGAAACCTGCACTGAGAAATTTGGATTTCTCAAATCCCCTATCACAAAACTAAACCAAACTGATTTGGTTATCTAATTTTTTTTTAATGTCTGTCTGGAGTCACGCAATCTGAATTGCAGGAAGTGCTGAGTGCTTGCAGCTAAAATGGAAACCAATGCAAGCTATCTTTTAAATATGTTACATGCTATAAGCTGTTGATTTCTCTAGAAACACCCAAATTACAGATGTTTTGACTTGGGCATTCAGTTTATGAATACCTTTGACTCTTATTCTGCTAGACTTCAACACTAAATTTTAGACGTTCTCCTTCTCTCACAAGAACAAAACATAAATATGGGATGCTTACATGCCGTAAACAGAAATCTCATTATTGCATGTATGCAATATTGGTTGATAGGATAATGGTTTAGTACTGGACCCTAAGTAAAGCATGAACTTAAGGAAAGAATAAGTACTGAACTGTTGTTTATGTACATGAGCACCAACTTCTCAAGTGAAGTAAAAGGCTCTTTGAAAAAATAAAAACAAGATGTAATTTTCAAACTGGAAAATGTGTTTGTTCAATTGAAATTGAAAGGTGTATTTCCACTGGTGTGAATCAAGTTTGTACAGTCAATTGTAGAATTTTAATATTCTGGGGCGTTTGTCATTGTAGAACTTACTATCAGTCCATTGATGCTGAATATAGAGTTTGCTATGTTATGCTGTAGGATGATTGGTTTGGAAATATAACAGTTCTGTCTGCAAAGGTAATAAAGTGTCCTGCTAAAGGGTTGCCCGACAACACTTTCTATTTGTGCACTTTTCTTCCATTGAATGTCTTCATGGGAAATAATGGAGACTTTGTTAGATATTGACAGTGCTGTTAATAAGAAGCTGCTTGACTCCAGTTGGCTAAATTAATCTGATATCAAAAGAGTTTTTACACCTCTTAAATCAGAAGCATTGTATTCAGAGAAGCATTCAACCCTTGACTGAGAGACCTTTTGTTTCCCTCTGACTTTTTTTCTCTCCAAGGGGAGGACAACTAGTGTTTCCATTAAATTTCTGTAGGAGCCCCACAGCATTCTGCATGAGGGTATGCTGAAGCAGACCATGCCATGCAATAGTTTTCTTTGGCAGCAAAAGAACAGGAAGGAATTGTAGAACTGGACCCAAGGCTGGTATGGCACATATTGTTTCATAATGTTTACAATTTGCAAGCAGTAAAGTATGTGAATTCCAAATTCCTTTTGATATTGCTAAGGTCTGTTTTAGCACTTAACATAATTTGATTTACTTCAGTAATGATAAAGCTATACTTAAGGCAAACCTAATCCTGGCTCTGTGTGTTTGCATTGATATAGTTACAGAATTACTGATTAAAATTTTCCTTGTATGTGTGCTAGAATGGATACTACATAGCTGTGTGAACTACATAAGATATTGTTTGGGAATATTTTCTTATATTTTTGACTTCTTTTTTTAATCACAATACAGATTAGAGAAAAAATGTTGTAAAAATTGCTGTAAAAAAAATTTAAATATTATGTTTAACTTGTCACGCAAGAGCCTTCAGAGGACATGCTTTTTCTTAATGTCCTGGTTTCAACTGATAGAGTCAGTTTTCTTCTTAGTAGCTGGTGAAGTGCTGTGGTTTGGATTTGGTGTGAGAACAATGCTGACAGCACACTGATGGTTTTAGTTGTTGCTGGGTGGTGTTTATACTAAATCAAGGACTTTTCAGTACCTTGGGCCCTACCAGCGAGAGGGCTGGAGGGGCACGGGAAACTGGGAGGGGACACAGCCAGGGCAGGTGGCCTGAACTAGCAAAAGAGGTATTCCATACCACGGGACGTCATGCTGAGTATATAAACTGGGGGGTTGGCTGGGGCCTGATATTTCTGCTAGGGGACTAGCTGGGCATTGGTGGTGAGCAACACATCACTTGTTTTTCTTTTCTCTTTTCCCTTTGGATTGCATTCCTCTCCCCTTCTCCCTCTTTTTCATTATAACTGTTGTTATTATTACTATTGTTAACACTATTGAGTTTACTTTATTTTATTTCAATTATTACATTGTTCTTAGCTCTTGACTTTTACATTCCAGTTCTCCTTTCCATCCCTGTGTGGATGGGGAGTGAGCAAGCAGCTGCGTGGGGCTTAGTTACCGACTGAGGTTAAACCACAACATTTAATTTAGTCCTTAACTGACCCAGTTTTACATGAATATTCTAAGACTCTATAAGTTAGTAATATGTAAGATAATCTAAAAGTTTTGCAGTAACATGGGCATAGCAGCATGAGATGAGCTATTCTTATCCTTACTTTTGTCTTTCAGGTAGTCGGCTGAACAGTTCAACATAGATTTTCTTTTCTTCTGCAGAAAAACAGTTGGTAATAGCAGCATACATTCAATAAACCAAGTTGTTGTCACTCCTTTTGCATCCATGGAGCTGTATGAAATGTGATCTTTTCCCCACTGTATTCAAGGACATTGTGTTGTGTATGGGCAGATAAAGAGATGCAAATATGTATAACATGCCTTTGCAGAACAGGTAGCACACCAGAGGTTTCGTTTGCTTTTGACATATATATCATAAAATATTAAAGGAAATCCTGCTGAACGGTATTACTGCACATGCAGTTAATGGTGTGGGAAAGCCGATTATGGCAGATAATTTGCAAATCAAAAGCAAATAGAGTTTTGTTTCCAAACCAGCTGTTAGCAGTTGCAATTGGAAATTCTGAACTTGGTACTTTAATTTTATTTTTGTGATAATGCTGAGAGAACCTCGTCATGGTTTCTCTTGTTCTTGACACACACACCCCAGAAGTATAGTTACTGTCTGCCCCAGAGAGCCTATAATTGGAACAGCAACAAAAGGCAAGGAATGGATAGCTAAGAAACTATTAACAAATCCACTGGGCTTAGGGTAATAAGTAGCTGCCATGCTACAACTGTGGCAAAGCCCTTTACTGAGTATATGGATATATTTTTAATGAAAATGGTAATTTAATACAATTATAAATTAAAAATAATAAGCTTTGCACTGTCTGGAAATATGCTTGCATGGTGTAAGGGGAGCAAGAGGAATAAAAGGCAAGAAAATAGTTTGTTCTGTGAAAAGTTTCATGTTTGCATTATTTTCATTAAGAATAAACCTTAAGTGACTGGTTGTGCTGTTTTGACTGGGGTAGAGTTAGTTTTCTTTATAGTAGTTAGTATGGGTCTAAGTTTTGGATTTGTGCTGAAAATAGTGTTGATAACACACTGATGTCTTGGTTATAGCTGAGCAGTGCTTACACAATGCCAAAGCCTTTGACTGCTCATTGCACCACCCCATCAACGAGAAGGTTGGAGGGATGCAAGAAACTGGGAGGAGACACAACCAGCACAGCTCACCCCAGCTCCCAAAGGGATCTCCCATACCATATGATGCCACACTCAGCAATAAACTAGGGGGAACTTTGGCCAGGGGGCTGCTACTTGGGGACTGGCTGGGTGTTGGTCAGTTGGTGGTGAAGAACTGTTTTAAATTTGCGTCACTTGTCTTTCTTGGGTTTTATTTCTCTCTTTTTGATATTTTATTTTCCTTAGAGTCTATTTCCTTCTTCTAATGATATTTGAATTATTAAATTATTTTTGTCTCAACCCATGAGTTTTCTTACTTTAACCCTTCCCATTCACTTCCCCCCATCCTGCTGGGGGAGGAGTGAGTGAGCAGCTGTGTGGTGCTTAGTTGCCAGCTGGTGTTAAACTACAACACTGATAAAAGACTAACTGACAGAGGACACATGTTGACCATTTGGTTAGCACATATTTCAGTGTTTCTATTAGTTCATTTTTTCAAAAACTTTTTTTCAGGCAATACAATTAAACCAAGTGTTTCTTGTATGGAAGATTCCTGTGTTCAGTGGTTTTTGCTGTGATAATGCATAAACAGTCTGGTAAAAGGTTTGGGAAATAGAAGAGGTGGTTATTGGAGTGGAGCCAGGAACAGCAGGAGCATGGACAACCAGAACAGACTGTCCTTTTGTGTGTGCATGTTTATTTCATGTCCCCCCTGCTTTTCAAACTTTACTTCTAACAGTGGTGAAGTTCAGACTTTTACCTCTCAAACAGTGCTTATGGGATGTAACATCTGTATGAAAAGTATTTAGTGCAATTTTGCTGATGCTAGGAAAAGAAAACTGGAAATGTCAGACTTCTTTCCCTAAGTACTATACATCAGGCACTGTTCTAGACAACACAGCTGGTGTAACCAAAGCTGAACATTTCTCTCTGGAAGAACATACAGAATAGCATGTTCAGCTTTTGCCTGCCATGACTTAAGGTGTTTCTGGGAAAATGTCTGGAAACAGCTGCGTTTCAGAAAGCAGGGATGAGGTATGTCACTGTTCTGAGAAGGAGCCCCTTCCTTAGCTTGCTTTGAAGATCTTGAATAAACACAAGGGGGCAACTTAATATAATACTTATACTAACATTTATTTAAAACTTGTTCTGTCCAGGTGTCCTGGTTTCAGCTGGGATAGAGTTGATTTTCTCCTTAGTAGCTAGTGTAGTGCTGGGTTTTGGCTATGATGTGAGAACAATGCTGACAGCACACTGATGGTTTTAGCTGTTGCTGGGTGATGTTTATACTAAGTCAAGGACTTTTCAGTTCCTTGGGCCCTGCCAGCGAGAGGGCTGGAGGGGCACGGGAAACTGGGAGGGGACACAGCCAGGGCAGGTGACCTGAACTAGCCAAAGGGATATTCCATACCATGGGACGTCATGCTGAGTATATAAACTGGGGGAAGAAGAAGGAAGGGGGGGGGACATCTGGCATTATGGTGTTTGTCTTCCCAAGTAACCGTTACACGTGACGGAGCCCGGCTTCCCTGGGGATGGCCGAACACCTGCCTGCCCGTGGGGAGTGGTGAATGGATTCCTTGCTCTGCTTTGCTTGTGTGGGGGGCTTTTGCTTTACCCTTTTATCCCCACCTTTCCACTCTGTTGTTATTATTATTATTGATATTATTATTGTTATTATTGTTCTTACCTCTTTATGCTGTTTAAATTATAAAATTGTTCTTATATTAACCCTTGACTTTCCTCTCCATCCCTCTGAGTGAGGGGAAGTGAGCAACTGGCTGCATGGTGCTTGGCTGCTGGCTGGGGTTAAACCACGACACCAGGTGAGGAAGCCTCCTTTGCACAGAGTTACCAGCCATAGTGGATATAAAGGACTTTCCTTTTTCAGTGCCATTTCCAGGCATCTGACAATCATAAAGCTTCAGCATATCCTTGTGGGGCAGCAAACTGAATGCAAACAGGGAAACGTGGATAGAGAAAGTAATGAAGGTCCCAGAAATCTTTGGCATGTCCTTGTATTGTTTCTCCTTTTTTTCCCTGTATCTAAGAAGCATAGTGTTGAGGAGAAAGAGAGGTTAAGAGAAAACATCACTTCCTTTTGGAGTAATAGCAAGGATGTCTCTGAATTTGGAGATGAGGAAACCTCCTGATGTTAATGCTAGAGTGAAGAACAGTTTGAGGGCAAAATCCTGTTTGCATGCTCCTCTGCAGCACTTCTGTGTGAAAAAATGTGCTAGGTTATATATGTGTCTTCTGGATTTGGGTCACAGTGAGGTGGGCATATGGCAGCTTGCATAACCCTGAGAACAAGACACACACATCCTGGATGAATTGTAATTGGCTTCAGGAGGGAGACAACAAATTTACAACCAGCAGATAACAGCTTTATAAGTTGGTCCTATTTCCCCCTTGAAAGACTAAAGTTTTGAAGAACAAGTGAACTCTTGTGCACTAAAAAAATGTTTGACACAAATATCCATGAATTTTAATGAATATAAAATAGCAACATTAGTATTTTTTTAGTGGCATAAAGTACATTGATAAGATTGCTAATGAAAGGATTGAGTCTTGACCCAAAATGTATGTTCTGTAATAGAAACCAAGACCTTAGTGGAGGAATGCTTGTATGTCTGGGTAGGGAAGGTAGCGGTTCCTTTATTGTATCACACTGGTTGCAAAACTAGTGCCAGATCTTTTCTTTGGCTAGGCAAGTTATACATGATTCCAAGAAAAGAAAAAGTACAAGTAGTATAAGGTAAAAAATAAAAAGGGACTCAGGTGTCAATGGTGAGCATTTAGCATTCAGGTAGTGTTCTTGGTTTGTCTTTTTTGTTTGGTTGGCTGGGTTTTTTTGTTTGTTTGTTTGTTTTGGTTTTGGTTTTTATTCTCAGCAAAGATCAGAATATGAGGTATACTAAAAGATTATAGTGAAATTCATATAATAGTTCATTATTCATTAGCCCTATGGAAGTTTGAAAGCATTGAATGTAGCCCCAAGGTGAAAGGATGTAAAAGGCTGGTGTGCAGGTAGAAGGCTGGAATCGCTATTTTCGTTTCTTAAATATTTAAATCAGATAAGTAGAATTGCTAGATTTGTGAGGCTGATATTAATTTATAAAGGACTGAGGTAATACTGAAGAAAGACGGTTTTAAAAGTTATGCAGCTCAACTATAATTTGTGTCTTTGAGTGCAATAAAGCCATACACCCCTGCTTTTTATGTAATTATTTGTTTAATGTTATTCTCACCTCTTTGCCATAGCCTCCTTTTCCATACCAGTGCAGCTACTCCTTCTTAAGTGGGAAACCATAATGGATCTCTATATCATACAGAGTTTGGAAGACTTATTCATTTTTTCCTGCAAAAGTTAAATAAAGTGCAAAACTTTCAGCCCATCAATCCTTTAGCAAGCTGTCCAAGGTGACATTTCATTAGCACACTTTGTCAGTGGATAAATCGTATAGCATGCTCTGAAGAGAAGGTGGAAAACATCCAGTCCTTTTTCATTAGATCCATCCAAAGCTGAACCACTGGAAATTACATACAAAAAGCACATGAGACACAGAAAGCACTATTCTGTCTATAAACTGCATTAATCATTCATTCTCTTCCGAGTGCTTTGAGTCACTGCCCTGTCTCTAGTTAGGTCCAAAACTGGCGATTTAATTTTTAGCTGCATGACAGAGACATTTCAAGGAAAATCACAGACATAATGACTCCTGCCAGGCTTGATAAAGTCCTCATTCATCAATTAAGGAGCTTCCAATAAGGCAAGATGGATAGAGCAAAATAAGGCAGATGACATGGTAATGTGTGTAGGGTTGGGAGTGAGAAGTGTTCTTCCCCTTTCCCATGCACACACAAGCACATATTCCCCCAAATAACACCCCCCCACACACACCCACTCCCCCCACCCATGATCCTTTTGTTGGTTCTGGCAACAGAAATAATTAGGGAGCTTTGATTCACCAGTGTGACCTAATTACCTAAGGGACTGAGACTGCTTTGCTGCTCCACTGGCAGTAAGTGTCAAAGGGTTGACCAAAGATAATAAATACCTGAGGAGTCACCCATTTACCGAAGTGTCAAAATTATTTTCTCAGTGAAATTTTTCCTGGTTATGCTGAAAATAAGTGTTCAAATAAAAATGATTTATGTAAAGAATAATGGTGTGGCAAAATCAAATGAATTGCTGGAAAATGCACTACATAAACTATTGAAGCTCTGACAATAAAGAGGAGACAGACACATTGTGTTATATTAATGACCAATTTAAATTAGTGATAAGCCAATTTAGGGCACATTGTCAGGTTAAAATTGTGAGTCTGATATATCAGTGGATATATTAGATATTGAAGGGTTATTTTGCACCTCAAGGCTTGCCTAAATATAAAGTCATTGCTGCTGGGGAGTTCCTAACTAGACATCTCTGGTAAACTTTATTTGTAGGTGTTCTTGCCTAGGATAAGAAGGCTATACCCTTGTGCACCTTTATGTATAAATGCATCATTAAAGAAATTCTTAGAATGGCTTTTATCCAAGATTCCTTTATTGGGTGGTGAAAGCACAAATATTGCTGGAAATTCTACAACTGTTTCAAAAAGCATCAAAGAGTTACCGATTTTATTCAGCTCCTTTGAGAATAGCAGGAGGAACTGATTCATAAACCTTGTTTTTCTGGTTCCCCACACCCCACCCCTCTTTTGAGTTTGCTCCCTTTTTGTCTTTCTAGTGGCTATTATAACCTGTCCATCTCTATCACTTCCCACCACAAAGAATGTGGTTTCATTTATTCCCTAAGAGGAAGGATAGGTTATTCACAGAGGTCAGACATATTTTGCTTTCCAATGGCTCATTTCTACCTAAACATTCTTGTTTAGGCTATTTAAAAGAGAAATAGTTGTGTCCCCCCGGCCCACAATGAAAAAATACAAAATACTGCAACCTGTGCTAGATTCAGAACAATTTTCTTCTTGGTCACCTGGTGCCCTGACTTGGCTGTTGTACCTCATTCCACCTCCAGTGAAGGCTTTTTCTGACATTTGGAGAAAATCAAGCCATAACTCCTCATATTCTTGTCTTCTGCCTGTGCCACTGGAAGAGACACAGATCATAAACTGCAGTTGTGTTATAACATGAAGGTTCAAACAAGGAGTAGGAGAGCACAGAAATGGTAGAAAGCAATCTTTACCCTTTTATATTCCACCTCTTAGCTCAAGAAACACAGTAACATATAATTTCCTCATATCCTAAATATATGGGTTGTGTTCTTTAAATTTTTACTTTAGTGATGAATATTATGAAGCAATTTACTTTTCATATTTGTAATCAGTTTAACCTTTTATTCCTAATGTACATCTATTACTGTGTTGTTTACAAGTTATGGTGGCTGCTATTGATTATTTGAATATCAAAATGTTATTTTAAATTACACTTGGAAAGAAGTGTACTTCTTTCCAAATTACTCCTTCCTTTCCTCCCATCTCCTTCTCAAATTTTTTAAAGCTTCTTCTTACACAACACAGTGCTTAAAAGCTATTTTTAATTTTTTTTTCCATCTTCTAGATCTTTCCTACTTGTGTGACTGAAAAAAAGTAAATCTGGCAGTTAAAATTTCTTTGTTGCATTCTCAGAAGTAACACAATAGGATTGTGTCATTGTTCAAGTTAGCATACCTTGCTCAGCTGCTCGGAAGTAATTGACTTTTCTCATATTAATGCCTGTATTCTGGGTGGCAAGACCTTTTCATTTTCTACAGTTAGATTAGGCAACATCCTCCTTCTTATTAAATTTCAGCAGTTAGAAGCCTTCAAGTTTTTCTTTGCAGAGAAATTTTCACTTTGAACTACACCTGATCTTTACTTTCTGTATTATTTTCCATAGTATCCAAAATACCCAGCATTAACAAGTGTATTTTACTAGCCAGACTTTACTCTCTGCATTTCATGTGATGATGACACACTCCCATTTTTGATATCACAGGCAGTTGCTTCATAACTTGTGCTTTCATAAATATGCAAGAAAACTAACTTCACAAAATTAGCTGTGAAGGCATGAATGCATCTGTTACATCCTCATTGACTAGCCAACTTGTTTCACCTGAAAGAGAAAGTAGTGATGGTGCTCCAAAGGACTTCCACTGACAAATACATTATTTGAAAACATATCAGATGTGTTTTGCAAGTGAAGACAGTAGACACCTGGCACTTCTGAGAGCAGAGTTAAATAGATTGCATTGAAAAAAATCCACATTTTCCCATAATTATAACCTTTTAATGGTTATACAGCTGCCAACTTATTACTAAAAATTGCCTTTATTTATTTATTTATTTACAGATGCTGTTTTAAGAGTCTTGTTGGAACAGGAAGGATACCTGGGCTTTCATGCTGCAGTCACTGGGAAGAATTCTACTTCTTTTTATAGATGTTCAGCTGTGCTCTTATGAATTGCATTATATCTGAAAGACTCTCCCACCAAAGAAAACTGAAAAAAATCTAGCTGGTGCAAATATGTCTTTTTGCTGGTATAACGAAGGCAGGTGATGTTTAAGGAATGAAAAGTCACTATCTAGCAGCAGTTCTGTAGGTGATTCTCAAGATACTAATTTTAGAGACCTAAGGTGGTATTTTGGATGCCTTTGTAAAGTTGGGCTGAAAGACGTAATGATGTAACTTTAAATTTTAGCCCAGAGAATCAATTGCTTTGACTGTCTTTGGAGTCCCTGCTGGAAAATGTGAACAAGGAATACATTGTAAAGAACAACTCCATTTCCCACAGAGCCTGAAAGGATACAAGTAATGTCTCCCTTATTTTCTCCATATTTCCCGTGTACTTGCATGCAAGAAGGCACGCAAATCCTCCTTGCAGCCACATAACAGCCTCCGGCAGCTTGTCCTCTGCTGTGCTTCCCCACTCCGTCGGCAGGGCAGGAGACCGGGCAGGGACAGGAGCGCAGGAATCCTGCTGTGCTGCTCAGCAGGCAAAGGTAGTTAAGGATCCCTCACCCTGGGGAATGAACATTTTTGGTGTATTTAATCTCTGTAGGAGCAAAATGTTCTCTGCAGATTTTAGAAGGTTGAAAGCCTAAATCAGAAAAAACAGTTGATACGGAGGAAAAAGCGGGAGGGTGTTGAAAACTCAAGGTAGCTCTTGTCCACTGGCCTAATTTAAGGGCGTTTGAAAGTACAGTGACACCCACTAAGACAACAGACCTTTTGTTTTCTTAGGAATGTACCCTACAAATGTAATAGCTGCTAGGTATCTGTGTAAAATCCAAAGACAAGTGGAGCGCTAATGTTTAAGTGACTAGAATATGTCAGTTAACTTAACATTTTACTCAATATGTTTTAATGAAAATAAATTGTGTTAGATAAGGGTGTTGAGGAATTGTGTGATTTTTCCCTTTGATAAACCCCAAATATCTTTAATGAGATAATTTCATTTAATTTCAATTTCATAGAAGGTAAAAATGAATGTCCTAAGAGGTTAGGTGTATAGAATTTTCAAAATAATTTTAGCAGCATTTATCATTCAATAGGTGGAGCCATGAAATGTCACTAGTACACATCCAACTGTAAAACTAATGTTCCTGTTCACAATGCCCTTATTTTTTCCTCTTCATAAAATTATATGTGGATTATACATGTTGTAGTAAAACCATGGTAACTATACAAATACTGGTAGGAAATCATGGCCTAAGATGTTTTATTTCAAGATGATCTTTGTTACTGTGGTTACAAGTTTATTGTAGTTATAAATACAAATAAACTATACCACAGTTTTATCACAGTATCTCTATTATAACCCAGCTTTTGCTTCATAAAACAGTAGCTCTTAATAGTTTCTTTATAATTAATGCTATAGTTTTGCTTTCTAACTACTTGGATTTTAGCTATTCATCCTGAGGCTAGAAGGTTTTAAAGGCAGATGAGGAATGGAATGAAAAAACAAGGTGTTTTTTACTTTTCATAAATATAAGAATTCTTCTTAAAATCATAGAATCATTTAGGTTAGAAAAGACCCTTAAGATCCAACCAAAAGACCTTAAGTCCAACCATGAACCCAACATGGCTAAATTCATCACTAAACCATGACCATAAGCCCCTCACATGGGACAGGGAGGAAAATTGGAAAAAGGTAAAAACTGTTAGTTGATACAAGAAAAGTTTAATAATTGAAATAAATAAAAAAGTAATAACAATAACAACAACAATAATAATTGTCATGAAGAGGAGAGGGAAAGAGAGGAATAAAATCCAAGGCGGAAAAGAATGATGCACAATACAATTGCTCACCATTCACTGACCTGTGCCCAGCCAGTCCCTGAGTAGTAATCAGAGGCTCCCAGCCAGCTCCTTTCAGTTTATATATGAAGGATGATGTCATATGTTATGCAATATCCCTTTGGCTAGTTGGGGTCAGCTGTCCTGGCACTGTTCCCTCTCAGCTTCTTGTGCACCTGCTCACTGGCAAAGCATGGTAAACTTGAAAAGTTCTCGATCTAGTGTGAGTACTAAAAACCAACTAAAACATCAGTGTGTTATCAATATTATTTTCATACTAAACCCAAAACACAGCACTGTACCAGCTACTATGAAGAAATTTAACTCTATCCCAGCTGAAACTAGGACAAAGAAGTAACCGCTGTTGAATTTATTAGGTTCCTAACTGGTCTGATGACCTGTAATTGATATGTACCACTTAGGTGAGAATGAAATATCATAAAAGCCTACCAGCAGGTCTCAAGGAGCATATAGAAAAGGTTAAATTAATTACTTTCTCAATAACAGCTCTAATAGTCTTCCAGGTAAGCTGTATAAGGTGAAACTTTTGATTTTGAAAAGTTAAATATAGGGCACACCTCAGGTAGCTTCATGGCTGGAAATAAAGCAGATTTATTACAACTGTAAACCTGGCTGTTTGTCTTGCAATATTTTACACCACAGTCCAATTAGCTGTGCTACATGCTACCGGTTGGTACGTGAAAACTTTGCCTTCATTATGTTTTTACTACATTTCCAATAGTCTGTTATGGAACAGAGATGTGGTTTATAGTATGATCAAAGTCATTAATGGACTACCTGTTCTGTATCATAATACTTACTCTGCTTAATGGAATAAAGGTCATAGTGGGAATTCCTTTAAACACCCAAAGGAAAATTCAAAAAGATCATATTGCATACTGCAGATTATATAGGTTACCCACACCATATACTCTGTTTTCTCCTTTCCTTTGTGCTTTTAACTTCTGTTTAGATCTCTCATCTATCTATGAGATAATAGAAATGAAGTTTTTGAATATAGGTTTGGAACACAGAAGTCTGCTCTCTCAGGTGTTTTTACTTTGCTAAAAGCTATTATACAATATTGCTTAGAAAGAGGAAACAGCCTTGAAAAGTCTCTACATTCCTATCTGGTTTCTAATATCTCACACAGTTCTGTTTTTAGAGCCTTGTAATGTTAGGACACCAGGAAGTCAGTAGTCTTGACTGATAATTTGGTGGCTAGCACTGGTACCTGAAGACAAATGACAAAGCACATGGTCACTGAGAAAATCTGTCCTACATGAAAAAAAATGACATGACTTTCCTTTCCTCTCTAGGACAGTCAGGTTTAGCTTCTGTAATAATGAAAGAGTTACAAACAGATGAGTTATTAAAAATTATTCTCTACATTAAAATGCTTGTGTGACTCATAAGAAGACACTCTTGCACGTAGTGCTATAAATCATCCTGCCAGCACTAAACCCTTCTAATGACGAGTTAGACTAACGAAACATGTTAAAATTTATGTGCAACAAAGACTAATGATATTTTTTTTAAAAAATCATCTTTAGCATGGAAATAAATAAGGGATCTCCTAGGGAATTCGAATAAACAAGTAGGTGCAAATCATCTACTAATCTCCTAAGTATCCTGATAGTAAATAATTGTAGTAAATAATTCTGAATCTACTGATTCAGAAAAGAAAGAAGTTACTGGTCTACAACTACTTACCACCAGGATACTTAAAAGTGAATCTTTTTTCATCTTCATTTGCATCTTCATTTGGGTTACCTAAGAGTTCTCTTTCCTTTTCTCACCCCTTCTTTTCTGCTATTACAGTAGGAGCTGGTTCGGCCCTGTTGTTTTAAATGCACAAGCATATGACTATAACTCAGAAACCTTTCAGTAAACTTTGAACACAGAGTCTTTATTTTGATCATGGCTATAATGTCTGCAAGTAGGAATGTTTCTACTAGTATTTTGATGATAACAGTATTTTAGTTATTAAAATGTTTATATTTTTAAGGACATCTGAATCTAGAGGATGCCACTTTTGTAGATTTAATTGAGAGTCAGATGTCTACATACCTTCACAATGTGGTTCTGCAAGCTGAAGTCTGTTTCTGAGATTCATGGAACAGATTATTTCAATTTTTTCAGTCTTCAAGTGTTCTTCCACCTGAAACTCTGTTGTTCAACATTCTGTTTTTAGAAGCAGAGGGTAATGAAAATTAAGTAGATCACTGCTACTTGAAGTACTTGAAAACTTTTATATCATGCATTTTATCTGGTCTAAAAGTGTCACGAGTATATGATATGAATGATCTCTGTAACTCACGGGCTCTGGGAAGCATGTTTAGCTCAAAGTTTAGTTGTATTTTTTTCTGGTAAAATAACGTTTATGTGTTAACTATAGTTTTCAATCTAATGATCCATTACAATCCCATAGAACAAGAATATATTTCTGTATAAAACCACAAGCCTTGTGAAAGTTTTCATTGTTTGAAGAACAGTTCAGAAAGAAATAGCTACCATATTACTAGCACTGTGTGAAAAGTGGCCTGATGATAATACAAAATTCATCTGCTTAAAGGAATTTATGGGAATTAGCTGTCTATCCACTGAAAATCAGTGGAATTAGTTGCTAACTGTAATAAAACATTGAAAATGCTGGTATTGCATGCAGAATGCTGAAACCTTGTATTTGTGGTTGTGTCTGTATGTTGTACAGTAGCACTTTCATAAAATTCTTTTTGTCAAGAAACATTTTGTCAAATGCTAGAGCAATAAATTATGTTTAGGGTTTTACCCATCTCAAAAGCAAACAAAAACATGCCTTTAAATGGTCAGAATACCGTGTGATTTGTGGAATCAGACTCTACAACTCGAGGAGAGTTATAAAGGAGGTGTTTATTGCGGCGCTGGGTGCAAGGAGGATCGCTCCTCCTAACTTGCACACCATTTTGACAAGCAGACGGATATTTATTATACAAAGTCATGCATATACATAAGGTTCCTGAAAATTTATTATCATAATCTCCTCCCTCTGGCACCTCTTCAAGATGTACTTTTCATCTTCTTGGGCAGCTACCTAAAGTTCCTGCTTATCTTTGCATATATTAGCAGTCTATTGTTTAGTTTCTGTTATCTACTAGAGGTCTTTAACTGTCATCCATTATCTAACCTTTTGTTCAAGTGTATAACATCTACTAGCTAATGATTAGCCCCTTCCTAATTGCCCACTTTAAACATGTCAAGGTAATACTTGCCCACTGGTTTTAATCTATATCATGTGCTGAGAAAAATATTTAAACACACGCCTTAGAGAGAGGAGAGTTTATATAGGAAGTCAGTAATGATAAACTGTAATATTACGGGGAAAAGATGTAATATAATCTTGAGTTAAATGAGTAGCTAAGTATCATTGAAGCCATCAATGCAGGGCTAGGGTCAATCCACCCAAGACCCCAAACCCTAAAGCAATTGAAAATTTACCCTGAAGCAATTGGTTACTGACATATCTAGAATCAATCGAAAGTCAGTAATGAGCCAGAAATACTAGTCCCCTTTCTCTGTTTGTGTCACATAAGGGTTGTCAGTGTTAGAGTAGATATGAAACACAAGCTTTAGTATGTGAGGCGGCTCTGAAAGAAGGTGAACGTTCCTTTATCAAATGGGAATGAACCTTCTGTTTCCTTCTGGGTCACTGGTTCTGACAGTAGACACTGGGCTGTTTTCAGTACCCTGTACTAATAGTACTGGATTATATCCATTTAAGGTTTTAACATGCTACATAAACCCACTGTCAATCCCTAGGTCCTCTGAGATGCTGCATTCCTGGACCAAGTAAATCCTGACATAAGGGCAAGGACACAGTGGGACAGTAAGCAATTAGCGATCCAATGGCACTGGAGCAGTTTCTGCCCATTGTTGTTGGTATTATAATGAATGAGGGAGCTCGGGGCAAATCTCAGTGGTCAGGGCCCAGAGCAGCATCTACCTTACCAACCCTGCTCTCTGGCTCATGTCAGCTCACAGATAAGGAGGCTCACAGTTGTCCCACTGTCCTTAGAAGGCTCTCCAAGAAAAAGCTGAAAGAAGCCTCGGTGAGGCTCAGGGAGGGGGTCCCAACCACTTCCAAGGTGACACTCTTGCAACTGACCCCCCCCTGGGCTGTGCTGCAACCACGCTGCAGCCAGGTACCCCACTGATGCAGATCAGCCTTCCAGCTTGCCCACAGATCTGCCTCATCTGCAGGCTCACCTTAGAGGTCCCTGAACTCCGGGCAAACAATCAGCAGGCTTGTATTTGGGGACAGTGTGACTTGTCCTTGACAGTGACACCACCACCTCTTCCTGCTCTGCATTGTGCTCTTCCTTGGTGGTCCAGCCTGTCTTTGCTGATCACTTCCAGAAGCCCCAGAGAAGCATTTAATAATATCTCTCGCAATTGGAATCTTGGCAGGTTACCAGATTAGTATGCAGAAGAGAGCACACCTGGAGATGGAAATATATGCGTGGATTTGGAAAAGCAGGTTTTGGGTGTAAGAAAAATTAATTCCTTATTATAACTCAGATCCCACAAACTGAGGGGAAACAAGTAAAAAACAGAATACAACTCCAAAAGCTTACTAATGTGTCCCCAGAAAATGTTTATGGCCACAGAGATGATGGAGGCTGAGCTGAACTCCAGTATGTGTCAGTGAACACAGAAACAGCAGCTTGAGAAGTGACAGATCAGTCCAAGGGACAGACAAATGATGCCAAGTAACTAGCAGAATGAATTCAAGAACGTTATCTTGGTAAAATCACTAGGGTTTGTGATGTTGAGCAAAACAAAACAGGGAAGATATTTTCTTCAACTCCTTAAACCCCTGCCCCATAACATCAGGAAAACATGTATACTGTGGACTTGGTGTTGTGGGTCTGTTAATACATCCTTCTAAGAGGAGGAAAGAGCAAAAATAAGGGAGTGCTTTTATGACACTAGGCTACCTGCACGTGGTTGTTGCATTTATCATAGAAGCTGAAACTTGTTCTGTCTTTTCAGCCAGGTGGGATCCCAAGATATGGACAACATCGTGACTCTGCTGTTTGAAGATTTATGAAAAACATATAGGGTAAAGCATCTAAGTTTTGTCCCACATCACTTGAAGATGCATAGTTCACTATAGCGAATGGCTTTCTGGAATGCACGACAGTGCAGATAGACATAACTAAACAGTCAATAGAGTATTGTGTCTATGTGTCAAGTTTTTTGACAATATTTTTTGACAATGTCAAAAATCTATGTTGTCTGCTTTACTCAGTCCTTTAAATGAAAAGGAGGGCAGAGCTCTGTTATCAAGGATCACGACGGAAAGAAGGCACTAAATGTGCAACAGGACTAGTCCAATGGTTCCTAATTATTTTAAAAGCTCTAATTTACAGCAGCAGCATGTAAGGCAGAGTGGGCAGGGTAGATTCTCAGTATTCTAATTGTGTGTGTGTAGAAATGTCATTCTTCTTAATTTTGGTTTAAGTTAAGTAATAAAACCCCAGGATTCTTGGGCTACCCCTCAGAGTTGTGTGGAGAATTAACGAAGCCATGTGTAGTAAAAGTAGGTTTCTCAGTCAGTTGTACATCAGTCAATCAAAAATACATCATTGTTGGAAAGTGGTTCCAAATGTCCCCAGGTCTGTTTGTTTGAAAATAGAAAGGAAGATCTTTTAGAAGGCTCTGTGATTTTTTGCAGCCTGATCCAATGGTCAGCTTCTTTCAGATCGAAGACTATCCAGAAGCATTACAGTTCTCATTAGAAGGTCAACAAATTTCCTTGCCCTTCTTATGTTAAGCTTGATTCTGTTGGAGCTTAAACAACTTTGATGTGAATAACTTTGTGAAACTCTATAAACCCAGACTTTCATGTTAGTGTGACTTGAGATTTTTGTTTATAGTCTCTCTGGTCATTGATTTTCATTACCTTCTGTAGCTACATTTAGCTGAACATTTTGAAGATGTTGCATCAAATATTTTTTCTGTCCCCCTTTTATATATATATATGCAGTAATCAAATCATTGCTCTTAAATTTAAATCTCATTAAAATACAGCTTTTGGCAAACACAGAGCTCTAATGTAGCAAAGCAGATCCTGTAGGCAAAGGGCCATGCAGTTCATCTGGTAACGTGATTGGTACCTCATATTCCCTAAAATGCACACTGTTGCATAGCTGTCTTGACCTTACTAGTAGCTGGTGGGTGCACAAAGTTCCAGGTGAACTTGTAGCAGTAAAGGACAAAGAACTCTTTGGAAATACAGTGTTTTCTGGAACAGCACGGAAAGTGTAGCACTGCTTAGCAGCAAGCAGTCCTTCCTGCAGAAGTTCACAGTGAGAGTCACTGGAAGATGAAGGTGTCTGTATGAGTTTTATCTTCCAGAAAAGGTAGCCTCATACAGATGTCAGTTTTCTTCTCATTGCAAATCATGTGCTGGAGTGGCAACATACACCTGTATTTTATGCAGGCCTCCTCAGTCTGCATTAACTACCTATCCCCTTTTCTTCACCGTGCTATGCTAAGCAGATTTTGCATTTTATAGAAAGGATGGATACATTTCAGTAGTTGCTGATGTGGTCTCTGTTTATAAGCTTTGGTACTGCAACCCTCTAGCACAAAGTATGGTGCTGTCTCTACGAACAGCTCCTCAGGAATGCAAGAAGCAGCTCAACCTACTCTCCAGTTTTGCAAAAACTTCAACTCCTTGTTTAGAAGTCAGAGATTATTAGGTACTCTTCCTCCACATCACCAAAATTCAGATGCATACATGAGGAACTGCTGGGGGATGCCAAAACCATTTCAACAAATGAACATGAAAAGCATAACAAAGTATAACACATAAACAGCATTGGTTTCAAACAAGATACACAGAGACCATCTAACCCTTTATTTGCATTTTGCATTTTTTTTTCCCATTCAGAAGGTCCTTTACTTCTGATATACACAAACAGTTAAAAAAGAGATGAAAACAGGAGAGCAACCAACAACCATCTCTGTGGTATAGGAAGGCTGCAGGCAGCAACCCCTCCTGCCCTGACTTGGATCCAGTAACAGAAATTAGCAGTGCCATCTGCAGCACCGAATATGCATTTCAAGGACTGCATGTACTTTATGGCAAGCATTATGGTATTCAATAGCAATTTTTGCTAAGCTAGACATATTTGTAGTCATCTTTTAGGAAATTAAAAGTCCCAGGGACGTAAAGAATTCCAAGACTGGAGAATGGCTATATCCTCTAAACTGGACAAGCCTGGACTGTTTTCTAGCTTATCAGAAATTGTCCACTTCAACTCATTGCCTTTCTCACTATATCTTAAATTATTTTATTTCTTTCCAGACATAAATCCAGGAGCTCCAAAATGTGGTTTTGTTATATGATCCAGCAACATTATTTGGTAATGTCCATGTGACTTTTGAAGTGTTTTTTGTGTGAAGTGAGCCTGCCTTCATTGCCTTGGCTCCCTGAGCTAGCCTCCTTTCTTAACTTTTTAAGTTATTGTCTAGAAATTTGGTTTTTTAGACCATCTGTGACAGGTATTACACAACCTCAATGGAGAAATTTACTGTAAGACTTTGTCATATTTGTTTCGCTAGCATAACAATCAGCAAGCCATCATTTCACATGGCCTCGTATGTCTGTATGAGTGAAACATAAAGAGAAATACTTCAAATTTTAATTGGTAAAATATTAGTGTATCTTTTCCCTTCATTAAAAATCAGGATTGCAGTTTTCAAGATGCTGTTCAACTGTACTTCCCAAGTATCACAGTGTACTCTTTGATTTTACCTTCTGAGAGTTATTTTGATATGCTCCTTTTTTAGACATAAGGCATGTGCTGGGGCAGGTTAATGTTTTTATCTTACTTAATGTGTTGATGATCGTCTTCCTTTTTCTCTTTGGCATCGTCACATTAGAAGAAATTTTACCATTGGTGGGCTTATTGATATAGAAGTTGAGACAATAGATTTGAGGGAGGAAATGTTTTTGTTGAAACTGCTTCCATCAGTTTTTATTGTTATGTTTCTGTGGTTGACCCAAATGTAACAGCTGAGGGGAAAGTGCCTTTGGAAAAAAACTATGTCCTGGTTGCATCCTTTTTACACCAAACTGAGAAAACTCGGTCCTTGCCTCTAAACATTATGAACCTCTAAACAGAAATTCACAAAATCAGAATTTCATGTTACTTAGTTAAATTGTAGAGTAAATTTTGGAAAAAAAAGTTCAAAATCAACTCTTTTAAAACAACTTTTTTTCTTTTTTCAAAGTGTGAAACTTGAAGGGTGTCTTTATACATATAAAGCAAACAGAATTTCATCTTTCCTATATTTGAAGTCACTTTTACCAATGTTAGTACATAAGACCCATAGGATTTTAGGTAAGGATTCTGAACTTCCATAGAATACCTATGTTAAAATTAAATTCTACATGATGAATGAGTTCATAGGTAACTAGGGTTTTTTTTTTTTTCCTTTCATTGTTTCTTTGTCTTTGAACATCCTGATTTCCTAAAAATTATTCTAATGAGCTCAGAGTTGCCAAACATTTTAAGCAAAATGTTAAAATGAGCTCCCATATTCATTATATGGTTAAGTTTCTGATCATAAGAATAAGCTTTATTCTCTTTTTCATTTTAATTCATTAATTTTGAGAATTTTTATCAGATCACTGTAAATACGTCTGCGGAAAGGAAAACACTTCAACAAACTCCTTATTTATTGCTTATTTTTATAGTTTTATGAATGCTTTTTCCTACTTTTTCCCCTGGGAAAGAAAAGGACCTATTTAAATTTTACTGGGTTTGCAGGTCTTTTAAATTTCTCACTTAACTTTTCCATAATCTACACTGAAGACTTTTACAGATCACATTTTCTCCATGAAAACAATACATTAATTTTCAATTCAGATTTCTTCAGAATGTTACTCTAAAATGGCAACTGACTTCTGTCACTCAACCCCTTTCCTCTAGCATCAGTTGGATTTTTCTGCATCTAAGTAACAGGCAAGTGTACTGGTACTTCTAATTAATCAATGAATACACTTCATTGGATGAATTCTCTTTAATTAGCTAGTGCCTGCTTCCTTTTCACTAGCTTGTGTCTTGTACAATAGTCTGAAGATTCAGATTGTTATATTGCAGGAGATATTCTGGGTTTGAGAGGTTTAGGGTCCCCCTTTTCCCCTCCTTACTCATACCCCTGTTTTCAGAACATTCAGTATTTTAGTGCAACGGATAGGAAAACCTAGACAAAAGCGTTTTGCTTTCCTTTCTTTAATTAAAGCAGAAACAAAAGCAACACAAAGCCCTTGTGTAATAAAGAAGGTAATGAAAATTTCAGGTAAGACCATTCTAAGACCCAAGGCTGTCTTTGAGGAACTCAGCTTCCTCTACATCCATAGTTTTTATTTCAATATTATATGGTTTTATCTCTGTTGTTTCTTCGCCGGCTTCCAAACTCTTGTTCTTATACTCTTCCATAAATTGACTAACAAATTCTAGGTGACAATTTAGCACAGGCTTTGCTGAAGATAATCTCTAATTGACTGTTTGACTTCTAAGAAAACAGGTGTCAATCTATAAACTAACTATTTTTGGCAAATAATGAGAAATACCATATCAATATGGTATTTATGAAAGAAAAAACGTATAGCACTTTTATCCCATTTTCCAGTTTACTTTCAATACATACAAGG
Organism: Falco naumanni; assembly: GCF_017639655.2. Lineage (NCBI taxonomy): Eukaryota > Metazoa > Chordata > Aves > Falconiformes > Falconidae > Falco > Falco naumanni. The sequence goes on along the minus strand of NC_054080.1, from coordinate 14,397,540 downwards.
AATTTTTAAAGCTGTATGTACTATAAAAGCAAATCATTATAGTTGTCTAAGGAACTTGTTTTCTTTTGTCCCTCTGTCCACCTCACAATTTTACTGAAGAACAGAGAAAGACCCCATCCCAGGTTCTGAAACATTCCCAAGTATACTTTAATAACTGTTGGTGTTATAACCTGTGACCTGGTAAATAATACAAAGCTTCCCATATTCTGTGTCTGAAAATCATCAGGCCTTCTGCTGTTTTCACAGGGACTTTGGAAATATGGTTTAAATGAGCTAAACCCAGTACTTTTCAGAACCACTACAGAAAATACATGTCAAAAGACATCGTAGAAAAATATGGCTAGCTATAACGATGAAAGTTTTCACGTGTGAAGCAGGACTCCAGCCCACACTGTTATTGAGAATGTAGGCAGAAACTACAACTTTCTGCTCACTTATATCACTAAAGAAAACTGCCCTTTCAGTCACTGACCTGTGTTAGTGGGCTTAGCTTCCACATCCTGCTTACAATGTTGCACACTGTTGCATGACAATCACCTTAAGGAGAATTGACTTCCTATACAAAGGACAGGTATGTGCCTGGGATACAATAACTTCTCATGGAACTAAGCATATAAACAGCCAAGTTGTGGGACACTTTGATAATGAAACAAGATCGAATGTGGGAGTTGTGTTACATATAAGGCAAAAGACACCGATGGTGTCATGTGGAAGGTAGCATGCAAAAGTAATTCCAAATAAAGAAAAAAAGGGTGTGCTCACAACTAGCAGGTAGATTAGATGTAGGGATCCTAGAAGCCTGGTTTTCTGTTGTTGTTAAATAGATATTCATACTTCCAACCCATGTATCTTCTGCCTTTCCCTTTGTCCCTGTTTATCTTTCAGATGGACCAACAAATAAAGAAGAGAGATTTTATCTGTGAAGCAGAACACGTGAACACATTATGTCTCAGTAAGGATGAAATTATTTTGTAAAACAGGTAAAAACATTAAGAATGTTGTTTTATTTATGTACTTTTTAGTGAACACCCAATAATAAATCACTACCCTGACACATAATTGCATTATATTTCTTGACTGCAGCAAGTAAGTTCAGTGGGGAAACTGAGCACAGTAACTGGTATTATTGAAATACTGAAGTCTGACCCCCAGCAACTGAAGAAGTAAAAGTCTGCAAAATGGCCTGCCTTGAACTAAATTAGTTATGCACAAGTGAAAAAAATCTTGTGATGAATGTCCTCCTGGAGGTTCTCAGCAGTGATTGGGTCCAAATGTAAGTGAAGAGTAAGTGCCACAGGTTTGCTCAGTTGATGTGCAAGCTAGGATTTGGAAGGAAAGTTGGAAGAAGGTCATGAACTGTTAATGATGTAGGCTGTCAGAAATTGCTGTTTGTACCTTTCTGCTTCACGTAAGTCACAGCTTATGTGGATCCCTCTCTGTCCACCTCTCAGAAGCATCAAGGAGTCTCCAGAAAATGACATCTGTCTGCCCAGCTCACTCCTATTTTGGCAGTGCTTGCTAAAGGTCACTTTCTCTGCAAAAGTCCTGGTGAAGAAGGGAAAGGGAAGGAAAATCTGAATGGAAAATGCTTCCTATAGCAACAGACAGTGGTAAGTCAGACTCCCAACAACAACGCCAGTTATCAGATGTTTTTCACAAGATTATGACTTTTCTAGGTGTGTGAGGAAGGTTGAACTATTGTACAGCAGTTGCAATGCTAACTGCACTAGACACCTTTCTGTGCTTCTTTGGTTCACATTGGTAATGTGCTTGAACAGGACAAATTTTCATGCTGCTTTAAAAAGAAAAGTATATATGCCAGCTGCCAGACTTACAGCATATTTATACAACAAAATACAATCTTTACAGCATAGTAATGAGAAATGCCATAAGGAAAGGTGGCAAAATAGTCATTTACCCTACAACATGCATGACTGGATGGCTGTATACCATTCCAGTTAATGTTCCTGGTTCTTGCTACTTCTGCTGATGCTGCAGTTGTCTTGTTACATCAGCTAGCAAAAAGGACAGAGACATCACTTCCCAGATTTGTCATGGTCTTAGCTGTTACACAAAGGTTGAGTTTAAAAACTTTGAGACTGTGGATGAAACTAAAAAAACTAAACTGTGGATTGCACTAAATTAGTATCTTGTTGATTCTGAGAGACAATGGCAAGTTACCCAAACTAGGTTTATTAAAGATGCCCCTGTATTTGTTTGGATGAAAGTGTTCATATTTTTAAATGAAATCTATGACACAAAATGCCACATAATCATAGCAGATACTGATGAAGATCTTATTTCCTGTCTGCTGTTTCTTGTGCCTGCTTCCTCTGCTGTGCTGTACTGTTTCTTGACAGCCATTACATTTTAAATTAATATATCCATTTTAAGTTAATATTTATCAACATTGAATTTAAAAATACAGATACAGTTTTATTTTAAGAAAATGGAAAGTCCAGCAATTTTATCATGAAAAGGAAAGGGAGGGAAAAGGCACAGAAAAATACTAACTGTCCCCTCAGAAGGTTGTTTTTTTTCTTTTTGAAAGCACACCTATTTTTCTTTCTGCCACAAAGATAGATTTATTTTTTTAATGAAGAAGAGGATTTCATTACTATTTCCCTAGTTTAATAAGCTGTAACATTCATAATAATCAGGTTTCTTTTGGTCAATTACAGGGGGAAATTATTTAGATCTAGTTTTAAAGATTGCTGAAGTAATTACAGCTGTGAATAGTTTACAAATGCAAATAAAAGAACATTTTGTTATGACAATCCTTTGCCTATTGTACATGCAAATGTCCATTTATGTATAAATTTCTTAGGGCTGTTCTCAATACATACAAGTCTGTCTTGTATGTATTGAGTATGTATTGTCTGAGTTCCTGAGCCTTCCTTTGTTAAAGTTTTCTGTAACTTTGAGATAGTCTTGGAATACATTCTCTTAGCCACTGTAGAACACATATTATTTATGTCCCAACCCAAAATGCAGCAAAGTGAATAAAAGCTAATGAGAATAGCTGGTGTGGTGGTTTTTTTGTTTGTTGGTTTGGTTTGGGTTTTTTGTTTTTGTTTTTTGGTAAGATGTGACTTGAATCATCCTACTGTGGTATGTGGTCAATATTGTGATGATCTTCACTCTTGAAATATCTAAACCAAGTATTTTACATTTTTTCCTCTCTTTAGCTCCAAGTTAAACCCCTAGTATTGGGAAACAGAATCCTTGGACCAACTGTCCACATCCCGTGAAGTCAAGCTGTATATGTCCAGCAAGTCAGTTGCATCCCACATGGCATTGTCGTGCTCCATACATGTATGCACTTATGAATTCTACAGCACAATGTGAGAAGTCTGAGATTTCCTGGAAACCTGCATGATCACAAGTGTCTTTCCTTGCCTGAAAATCCTTGAACAGAAATTACAGAATGCTAGCCTAATACCAGAAGGTGTTTGATTCTGGATATAATCTCAGCACAGTTGATGAGATGGGACCCCAGGTGCAACTTCTACAGAGGGAGTTGTTTCCAGTCCTAGGTCTTCCTTTGTGTAGATAAATCACAAAAACCTCCAGCCCCAGCCATGAAGATCTACCACCTTTTGTGGGCATCCATTCCAGTGCTTGCAATTATTTCACGTAATGTCTAATCTGACCTGCTCAGCCACCAGTTCACGGTGAGTGTCACTTATTAATTCTTCTGCGAATAACAAGTAGAATCTGTCTTGCATATGTAGCTACCTTTGAAATAGCCATAGGGTGGTATTGGATTGTCCCTTAGCCAGTTCTTCACTACTCAACACCCAGCAATTGCTGTAGGAATTATACAATTACTAAAGTAATAAGAGCACCAAGTAGGAGAGAAACTGTTAGGCAAATAGAAATACAAACATATATACAAAACACAAACTAGTGGACAAACTGAACTTTGTTGGATATGTGGGTCTGAAATGTAGTGTTTTGAATTACATCTTTACATACTGAAGCAATGAAACATTAATCATATATGTAATCAAATATCTTTAAACTTCTCAGAATTATATCCTGAAAATTCTTCCTTAAGACAGAACTGCACTGAGACACCAACCCAGCACATAATTGACCTAAGACTGGGGCAGTGGAAAATTTTTTATTTACCTTCTGTGTGACCCCTGAGCTGCATCGTGGTGTTCTCCACTACCACTGAGGCACTGGGCCCAGTGATGCAGAACCATCTGATCTGGACAAAGAAAGAAAATTCTGTAAATGACTTCTACCTGTCAAACTAGTATGTTGTGAAAATTTGATCCCTAGGTCTAAACAATGACACTGAGCAAAAACTGGATCATTACAGGAGCAGATGGTAGTGTTTGTAGCTTTGGGATAGACTTTAGACACATATTCACCATCTGCCTGCACAGCATTTTCTCAGATTTTGCTAAATACTAAGTTTATTGCCACTAAAGCTTATGAGCATTATAAGGCAAGTTACTGAATCTCTCCCACATTCAATGAAACATTTTTTTTAACAGTGTATTGTTAGTCAGATAAATAGCTTAGGAGGACTGAGATGAGTACATCCTCCTCACATCCCATAGCTACTCCCTTAAACAGATCCTCTCTCTTGGTTTAACTCATCCCTTTGCTTTTCCTATATAATCTTATAAAATATGCAAAATATATCCTTTATAGCCCTCAGAGGTTTCTTAATGATATTTTTTAATTTTATTTTTTGCAAAATGTGTGCAAGTTAATGGTGCTTTAAGTGCTCTCTGATATTTTGACACCTGTTGTTTCATTTTCTCTCTCATTTTAATAGATTTTTTTCTCAGAAATGTAATGATTGTTTCTGCTATAGATGAGTCAGTTGCCACAAAGTATCTTTTCCAAGCTTCTTCAACTCAGAATCCTTTTGTTTGTAATCAGGGGAATGGGCTGGCAGCCATATTTTTGATAAAGCATCTGTGGTTTTTCCCATAACTGGTTAATATAAATTTCTAAGCATATCTCAGGAAAGATTAGTGTAGGTTAGCACTAAAAAATAGTGTTGCCACATCATATAACCACAACCTATTCAATGTGGCATAGTTCTGATTCTTATGCTAGATTCTGTTCTGTTTTCGATGCCTGTGCTTACTATTATTACAAACATTTGGTCTTCACTCATCATCTGACCTCTGAGTGTTTTATAAGGATTTTGCATATTTTATTTTTTTTTTTTTAAGATTTTATTTGTCCTTGCTTCTAAGAAGGGGGAGACAAGCATTTTTAGTTCCTGCTTAAATAAATGTATTACTTAACCTGTGCTCAAGCACTGTAGTTTTATATCAGACCAACAGGTGAACCCTCAATTTCCCCAAAAGTGGTTTGTCAGTGGTTTAATTTCAGAAGTTCATTATAATTTGTTTCTGTCCTTTTTTATAATACCTTTGACTATCTAATCAAGAAAAGGAAGTGATGCCATGTAGCTTAATGACCAAAGAGAGAGACAGGTTTTCATGTATGTCTCTGAGACGTTCAGCTGGTACGAGACTAGTCTGGTCAGCTGGAGATGGGCTTTGCTAGTCAAGTCTCATTCATGTGCATAGGTTACACTCAGTGGCAGGGCAGTTTTACAGTAACAGAAATTATCACTGTGAGTGATTCGAGTAATTTGTACTGCTAGGCTTGAGTCTGGACTCATTTACTAAAGATGGTATGATCATATTTCTGCACAGACTTGATGCTTCCTTCTGTACAGATGTAATTTAACAGCACATATTTATTGAAGTCATAGCAGTGTATAGACAACAATTTCTTTAGTTGCTTTACTATCACTTTTTGGGATCATGCAATCCACAGGTGGTATTCTTGCAAGCCATTTTCTTCTCCATCAAGCTACTTACAATGTGGTATCAGAAATGCTGCCTTCTCACCTGGTCCCGTGAAAGGTTTTCTCTCCCTAACTACAGACTAGATGTAAATAATAATAATAATAATAATAATAATAATAATAATAATAATAATAATAATAATAATAATAATAATAATAATAATAATAATAATAATAATAATAATAATAATAATAATAATAATAATAAAAAATGAGGCTGAACAAAAAGGGGGAGCTAAACAGGCTCTCTGGTGCTTCAAGCGTCCTTGTCACTGAGACCAAATCTGCAAGGTTACCTGTTAATTTGAATGACTACAAAACTTTCTTGTGGTCTATTGGCCCTAAGCTGACATTAGTGGTAGATGATAATGATAGAATACGAACCCAGTATCATAATCTAAAACATGGAGTGAATGAGACTAGTAGTCACAAAGAGAAGACAGGCAACTCACCTTATAAAAGTGGACATATCTTGTTTTCAGGTCAGGTGAAAAAAGCTAACAGTTACAAACTAAGAAATTATATTTAAGACTGATTCTTTCAGGAGAGTCAGACTTATGCAAATACACATACAAAGAAGTTGGTAAAATAAAAAAAAAAGTATAAAATAAAAAAAAATACTCCCTTGATAATGCTGCTGTAATGTTAATAGGTGGATGGATCATTCTACTTTAAGGTATTAGAACACAAATGCTGAACATCATGTAGCTATCTGGATATGTTAGTGCTATTAGTAAGATACTAAATTCTTAACTATTTATGGAAAAGATGAAGTGACAAGTCAGGGATGTTTTCCAGGTTTAAGTGTAACCACGCAAGTAAATACACACAGCAATATATATAAACAAGGAAGATACTTTACAAAGCATACTTTTTTCTTTTTAAAAATTGCTGGCATTCAGATTTCATGGAGTGAGACCTCCAAAATACAGTGCCTTACATCTGTAAATATATCACAGGAGTAAATACAAAAAATTACATTTTGCTACTAAGAGGCTGATCATATAGTAAACTTAGTATATCTATATTGATAAATATTGTGAGCTGTTATTGCAAGTCCTAATTACCGCACATTCTACTCAAACTAGCTGTACGTTTGCTAGTTACATTTTTTCTTGATCAAGCTGTAAGATTTTTTTTTGTTTTGCAATATTGATGTCAATAAGCAGATGTAACGAGATAAACATTCTGTCCTCATTTAACATAATTATTACTGATTTATCATTTTTATTAACATATCCTATACAAATATATTATTTCTTTCTTCTAAATTATGTCTCTATCTAGTTGGTGCTCCATTTTGCTTAGCAATATACCAATGAATAACAAAGCACAGTAGCTATCCCAAAAAATTCAGGGCATATAGAAGGGAAACACACACAGAAGGAATGGGCATAGTATATAGTCTGAATACTTTAATGCCTGGAATGGAAAAAAGCTGTTTACCATGGAAATCTGGAATTACTACTTTCTATCTCAAATCTAAATAGGTTGGACAAATGAAAAATGAAAAGAACAAATCAGCTTTGTTTTAGAGAACTATCCAGGAATCTGACACCACCCACCACCCCGCAAAATCTTTCAGCTGATGTGGATTTCCAGTAAACACAGCAACACTGAATTGGAATGGCAGTGTGGTGAGTATGCAAAGGAAGCAGGGGTATGCAAAAAAGGAATACTGTCCATAAAGAAGAACATGTGACTTTCCCATGAATGCCAGAGGTGAGTACGCAGAGGGCCTTCACTTTCCCTCATACGTGTTGTTCTTTATCATATACCACCATAAGGAAGGTGTACATGAAAAAAAGGCTGAAACTTTTGGGAAGAGGATATCCCAGTCATTAACATCAAGGTCTTAGGGAAGATAATCTGGACTATCAGTGGCTGGTGATGCATCCCAGGCTTTCACACTTCGGTGGCTTTCCTTCCCTAAGGCAAAGACGATTTACACAGCCATTATATATGTTATTCATATGTCTTTCCACACATTGATTTATTCTAAGCTTTTGTACAGAAAGAGAGATGATTTAATCATTTCTGTGTTTAACTGCAGGGGGCTGATTTAGTTGTGTACATCTTTCAAAAGCAGCAGAGCTGTGGAATTTTGGGGTAAACATTTTTATGGCTTTTATATTGTAAAATTGCCATGGATGGGAATTGCAAAGGAAATCAGTGTAAAACACTCCTCATCACAAAAATCTCCTTGCTAGTTATCTGTTGAAAAGAGTTAATTTGCTTAAAAATGCTGTGATTTGCACAAGAAGCAGAATAACTTCTGGTATCTAAGTAACTTTTTTATTCTGAACACAGTCCTGTATGTGATTATGATGGACAACAACAGTGCTGGCCAGCAGGGCCAATGAATTAGCGATCAATGTCTGGGGAAGGTAAAAAGTGGAATTTAACACTCATTAAAAACACTGGTTACCCATATAGTATTCAAATTAAAGTTACTGTCTTACATTTTCACTAGTCACTGCTAATTTCCCTTTCAAGAAAATGCATCTACCAGTCTCCTGAACTAGCATCTTAGTGTTAACGAAGAAAGAGAGTGAGGCTTTCTTCCTCTGAGAGACCTGCATATTTGATTGAAAAGAGTCATTCTGTAACTTGGAAAGACATTAACTCCATGATTCCTGCCCTGCAAAGGCCTAGCCGGGTCATGCTGCCGTTATTTCTCCATTCATGTCAATAAAAAGGTGTTATTCTTGTGACCTAATTCTGTATTAAAAATTGCTGTAAGTAACAATCTATCCCTAAAATATTCTGTATTTAGACCATCAGTTTCTGTAAACAAACAGCAACCTGAAAATGTCTGCCCTGAGCTTTATTCAAATCAATAAACTAGAATTAAAAGGCTCATTTACCAACTGTTAATCCCAAAATCTATGCAGGTTCCATGAAAGAGGGATCATCTCATGCTTAGTTTGCTCGTCTATTGTATATCAATAGGAAAATGTTTCATTATTTCTCAGGATACTATCTATACAGTAAGAAAAGACTGGGTGTATTAAGTTCTTTAGGAGCTTTATACATATATGATTTTATTATTAGAGTGAAATTGTGGTTTCCATGTGGTGACCTTCCATATGTCTACAGATTGAATTTCTTCTGTCACAAATTTATCTACTTCCTACGCTACAAAAAAGTGTTGGTCTCCTCCAAATGTTTAAATCGGCTTCTGTGAAGGTGGCCTTTCCTTCTGCAGACAGAACCATGCAAGTGCACATAACCATTGCAAAGGCTTGTGTCCCTTGCAAACAAGAGCTGTCTACAGGACATGAAATGCCCAAGGGTTTTGGACTTCAGTGATTTTGCTTTCCACATTTCTTACTTTGCCCAGCTCTGAAATGGAAAAAGGCTTCCTGTCCATCATTGCATAACATTTTGAAACATGACCGTGAAGCCTTCAGTGGCCACATGTAAGACAGCAAAGAAATAGTTTATGAACAGAAGGGTTGTAAGGAAGTCACCGTGACATCTTGAATAGCTCAGTATCATATTAATGTAACTCCTAACAGCTGTGTAAAGCTCTGAATAGCTGAGAGGGACATTGCTAATGTAATATTTCTAGGAACATTTTTTTGAATGCACGGAGTACCTTCTCTGAGTTATTCTGTCTTCTCCAATCACCAATTCCCCTGACCCATTCAGCAGCGTGCCCAGAATTTGTCTAGTTTTCCTCTTGTCATTTATATACTTGTAGAAACCTTTCTTGTTGCCTTTCGCATCCTGTGCCAGATTTAACTCCAGGCTGGCCTTGGCCTTCATAACCTCATCTCTACAAGATCAGAGAGCAATGCTACACTTCACGATCACCTGCCCCTGCTTCTGTCTCTTGTACTCTGCCTTTTTGTGCCAGTTAGGTCAGTAGCTCTTGCTCATCCATGCAGGACTTCTGCTGCATTTACTTGATTTCCTACTTGTCAGGGTCCTTCCTGAGCGCAGAGGAGGTGATCGTTGATTATCAGCTGATGCTGCTATACTTCTCTCCAGGATATCTCACAGGATTCTTTGAAGCAGATCTCTGTAAAGGTTGAAGTTGGCTCTTCTGAAATCCTGAAATCTGTGTTCCTGCTTTTGGCCATACTATCTCCCCTTAGGATCCTGACCTGCACCATCTCATGGTCACTGCAACCAAGGCTACCTCTGGCTTTCACTTCCCTCACCGGTTCTTTCTTCATTATCTTACAGGTCCAACAGAGCATATTTCCATTGCTGGCTTCTCAGTTACCTGTGCCAGAAAGTTGCCATCAATGTACTAAAGTCTCTCAGATTGCTTGAGCCCTGCTCTACTGTCCTTCCAGCAGCTATCAGGGTGGTTAAAGTTCCCTGAGGAGCACAGCTTGTGAACATGAAGTTTCCTCCAGTTTGAAGAAAACCTCATCTATTTCTTCCTGTTTGGTTGGTCTAAGGAGGTATCCACTACAATGACACCAGTGCTGATCTGCCAGCTAATCTTGATCCATAAGCTCTTGACTGACTCCTGACTTATCCCAAGGCAGAGCTCCTTGCATTCCCGATGGTCTGTTACTGAAAGGATCACTCCCCTTCCTTGTGTTACCAGCCTCTCCTACCTAAAAAATCTGTTAACCCTCCATCACAGAACTCCAGGCACTACCTATCTTTGCAGACAGGTAGTGCCAAAAAAGTTTGATTTGAACTTTGCTTGAAAATACCATGCTACCTTGCAGGTTGGTATGTTTCGATGTTTCTGTTATGTTTGGATTGTGATCTTAAACAAAGATTCAGAACTGTACTTGAGAAAAATATCTTTGAGGCTAAAGCCCAGTTTGGTGTTCACAGTATTGAAATCTCTGAATGACTTTGGTGTGAAATGTCGAAGCCATATAATTTCATACATTTTTTTTAATTTTAATTCAAATCTTGTGAATGTAAAGTTTTGAGAGAGTTTTTTATATACAATGAAAACTGCAGGGGGAGAAAAAAATGTTGTCTTTGGAGCTTTGGACCAAATCTGTCATGTTCTTAAATGCTGTTCATCCTACACAAAAATTACAGCAGCCTAAGGCACATAATTTAATATCTCCTGATATATGTGTAACATACAGGATATGAACAATTGTTTAGATTTTATATGAATCATTACACAGAAGCTGTGGGTAAATATGTTTATTGTCTGAAACTTTCTGAAAGCTGTTCTGTGAGTAAATTTGGTAGGCTCAGCTAGTAAATATGGAAGTTAGAGTGATTTTGAAAAATTGCTGCTTCAGAACAATAGGCAATTTCACTACCTCATTTAGCAAATACTCAGCAGATTCTGTCCATTAAGTAAAACAATCAGAAACTTGGCTTCTTTACCAAACCGTCTATAAAATAATTTATTTAGCAAATTAAATTAGAACATTTCATTTGCTCACTTTGCAAAATCAGCTACCATGTATTGTTTAAAGATGTGTTTAAAATAATCTTGTAGAGATAATATAAATCTCAGAAAAGTTCCTAAAGGAGACATGGGGCCATATCTGCTAAATCACCATAAAATATTCATTTTTATAAAGTAATGTTTCTGATTCATTTCTTTCTTCTCTTCCATATAATAACCTTTGGGATGCACCGACTATCAATTTCCCCAGCGATTTTAATTTCTATGGTCTATCTGTGCACATTATTTCAGGCATTATATAAGTATTTGCATATCAGTATTACTGCTTTTTTGCTACTGAATGCAAAGATGCAGAAATGTGGCATTCATTTCCCTTTTTGCATGCTTTAATCAAATTCTTATCTCTGTTTGTATTCTTATTCAGCTGCCAGGCAGGGCGACATTTTACACAGTCCTAAGTGATAGCAGTGGCAAGGCAGATGTGTGGCTATATCAGTGACAAAGCAGAGGCTGGGGGACAGGGTAACACCATAAACACAGACATCTATAGGTGAAAATTAAAGGTTGCTCCCATAAGCTTGCACAGACCATGCAAAATGCAATGCAAAAATCAATTTAAAAATTGTTTTAACAAATACATTAGGAACAAAAGAAGAGCCAAGGGTAACCTCTATCATTTGCTGGATGCAGGGGTGGGAACATTGCCACAAAGGATGAGGAAAAGGCTGAGGTACTCAATGCTTTCTTTGCCTCAGTATTCAATAGTCAGACCAGCTTCCCTCTGGGCACTCAGCCCCCTGAGCTGGATGACAAGGACAAGGTGGAGCAGAATGAAGCCCCCACAGCCCAGGAGGAAACAGTTAGTGACTGCTGCTTCACCATTTAGACATGCACAAGTCTATGGGGCCAGATAGGATCCTCCCAAGGGTACTGAAGCAGCTGGAAGAGGATCTCACCAAGCTGCTCTTCATCATTTATCAGCAGTCCTGGCTAACCGAGGAGGTCCCAGAAGGCTGGAGGTTAGCCAGTGTAATGTCCATCTATAAGAAGGGTGGGAAGGAGGATCTGGGGAACTACAGCCCTGTCAGCCTGACCTCGGTGCTGGGGAAGGTTATGGAGCAGATCATCCTGAGTGCCATCATGTGGCATGTGCAGGACAGCTGGGGGATTAGCCCAGCCAGCATGGGGTTATGTAAGGCAGGTCCTGCTTGACAAATCTGATCTTCTACAACAAGATGACCCGCCTAATGGATGAGGGAAAGACTGTGCATTTTGTTTATCTGGACTTTAAAAAAGCCTTTGACCATTTCTCACAGTATTCTCCTGGAGATGCTGACTGCTCATGGCTGCCTTGAGTGTGCTCTGCGCTGGGTTAAAAGCTGGATGGGTGGCTGAGCCCAGTGGGTGATGGTGCATGGAGTTACATCCCGCTGGTGGCTGGTCACAGGTGGTGTTCCCCAGGGCTCAGTATTGGGAACAGTTCTGTTTAGTATCTGTATCAACAGTCTGGAGAGAGGATCAAGTGCACCCTCAGCCAGTTTGCAGATGACACCAAGCTGGGGGCAGTGCTGACCCGCCTGAGGGCAGGAGGCTCTGCAGAGGGACCTGGGCAGGCTGGAGCGATGGGCCCAGGCCAGTGGTGTGAGGTTCAGCAGGGCTCAGTGCCGGGTCCTGCCCTTGGGTCACACCAGCCCCACGCAGCGCTACAGGCTGGGGCAGAGCGGCTGGAAAGGGCCTGGTGGGAAAGGGCCTGGGGGTGCTGGGTGACGGCCGGCTGGGCAGGAGCCAGCAGTGTGCCCAGGGGGCCCAGGCGGCCAGCAGCACCCTGGCCGGTGTCCCCAGCAGTGTGGCCAGCAGGACCAGGGCAGTGACCGTCCCCCTGCACTGGGCACTGCTGAGGCCGCCCCTCGAACCCTGTGTTCAGGTTTGGGCCCCTCACTGCAAGAAGGATGCTGGAGCACATCAAGAGAAGGGCAACAAAGCTTGTGAAGCATCTGGAGCACAAGTTTTGTGAAGAGCAGCTGAGGGGACTGGAGTTGCTTGGTCTGGAGAAAAGGAGGCTCAGGGGGACCTTATTGCTCTCCAGAACTACCTGAGAGGAGGCCATAGGCAGGTGGGGGTCGGTCTCTTCTCCCAGATAACCAGTGACAGGGCAAGAGGAAATAGCTTCAAGTTACACCAGGGGAAGTTTAGATTGGGTATTACGAAATTTTTTTTTACTGAAAGTGTGGTGAATCATTGGAACAGGCTGCCCAGGGAGGTGGTGTAATCACCATCCCTGGAGGTGTTTAGAAAATGCATAGATGTGGTGCTTATGGACATTGTATAGGGGTGAACATGGCAGTCCTGGGTTAGTGGTTGGATTTGATTATCTCAGTCATTTCCAACTTAAATGATTCCTTGATTCTATGATAAATCTGTGCTAGCAGGGCTGGTCTGGCAAGTACAGATGTCAAACATGTTTGCTCCCATCCATGTTCCCATGTTAGAACCAAAACGATGACTGGGAACTTTCATTGGCAAAGACGTGGTATTCACTGAAATGGGTAAGAGTAATCTGAGGCTTATTGGAGCAGTTCTGCATATAAGATACACAAAGTCATTTGTCAGAAGTGCTTTTTATGATGTGGCCCTCTTCTCCAGTAGGAACCCATCAAACTGAGATGATCCTCGTATCTCCAACAGGTTTGCAATGAGGCATCTTTACCTTTTTAGAGCCAAGCAATATGCCAGCTGCAGCCCAACAAAAAATTGACTCTAGCCTGGCTTCCAAAGAAAATTAGACTTTTTCAGAGGTGTTGAGGAAGTAAACCTCAGAAATACCAAGTTCCACCAAGTTTTGGGTTATGTGGAGCTAGCTAAAAATTAGAGACACAAACCTTGCTATGATGAAGCAAAGGCCATAAGGGGACTCAATGACCCACCGACCTACCAGGCAGTTCAATCACAGAGTGAGCAGAGACTGCCCCAGCCATGGGGATGTGGGTAGAAGCTGACTGCTCAAAAAACTGTGTGGTGGAAGGATATAAATAAGTAAGCAGGTCTATAAACTTTAAGAGGGAGAAGTGGTCTGTGGAGACATGGCACAGAATGCATGTGAGGCTTTTGTGGAGCAGACCACAAAGAGTGTGCACAAATCCTCTGAAGTAAAAGCTCTGTTGGTCCTCTTGTTCATGGAACAAATTTTGTGTTCAATATCTTTTTTATAACTTTCCTACCCAGGCATTTATTTGGAAGATGTGCATGATTAACTGAATTCTTCTTTCCTGAAAGAGGCGAAAATTGTTCTCATAGTAACAAATGGTTCAATTATTGCAAAAGAAGGAAAAAATCTTTTTGCTGTAGATGAAAAATATACCAAAAATATTTTTTTGTCACATAGTATCTTCTCTAGATTGTATATTACCAAGTGTTTTGCCAAACACAAAGGAAAATTCTTTGGAGCAATCCATGTAAAGCAAAATAATCTGAGGCTTAAATGTCAGGATTATAAATCTGTTCTACTTGAGTTTATAGTCTTCTGTTCCTAAAATTAATTGGTATTATTATATTGTAGTGATGCCAGAGGGCTAAGCCTTGGATGTCAACATTTCTAGTCTTACAATGGATCATTTCAGGCAAGGCATCCATGGAGAACCCTAAACTAAGCTAAAATCTTCTTGTACACAGTTCTTTCACCCCTGAATTTCCACTGAATTCAAGGGAGCTGTGTTTGATTTATGCTAATTATAGGCACATTTGTAATTTTGCCATGTATCCAATGAAACCCTCTACTAAAGTGCTTTAGGTGTTGTCTAACTCACAGACGGTTATTTGTGATTTTGCTGCCAGCTTTTTTTGCCAATAAACAGCATTTCATTCTAAGCTACAGTAGCAGATTGTCCGGGCATCTCACTGACTTCTCACTGTACAGCTTTGTAGAATGAAGATTAACAGTATTATGAAAAGTGTTTTCCTGAATAGGACTACCTGGAGCTTCCTGCACATGTAACTGGTGATGATTTGTCCCCACATGAGAGCAGAGTCTGTATGTAGCTGCCTTTACTTGAGTTACTAGGCATCATCTCTGTTCCCTTGGTCTCTGGTGGGAGTTCTTATGACAGTATTTCTTGTAGCAAGAACAATTTTCCTCATCAACATCTAATCTTTCTGAATGCCTCTGGGAATTCCTCCCCCTTACATGTAAGAATTTTCACCAGTCCTACGTATTTAGTTTTTCTACAAGTTTCCATTCTTTCAATTTTCCTCTCAAAACTCCATTTAGTCTGTCTTACACCAGCTGCAAAGCTCTTATTATCTTCCATAATTTCAGATTTATTTTCAACTTTCCCAGCTTAACTTTCTGTATCTTTTATATTATTATCTAGCCTTGTGCTTTTATTAAGGAAATGGTGTCTTGTTGCTCAAATACTGAGTGAGGCATTTGGACTCTCTTTCCAGTTCTGCCAGGAAGTTTCTCGGCAGTCTTTTGTGTCCAGATACTCTAGCATTAAGGTGAGGAAAGAGCGTTCACATTTCCAGACATTATATGAAGTACACTTCACTGACTGTGATGAAATTATTGGATGACAGTGAAGTGCCATTATCAGTCTTTGACTTGACTTTCAAAACACATAAGGCTTTTCAGGACCATTTAATTAAAAAAAAAAAGTTTAACATTAAGGTTGCTTGACCCATTACAAAACATTCTTTTTTGCTGATTTCATTTCACAATACTTCAGCGATCTTGATTGAGATATTCAGTTTGATGCCCTAGGCTAAATGGTCAAAACTCTCTCCCAAACCCAAAACTTACAAACAAGCAGTTCAACAGTTCTTAGCACAGAGCTAGGAAGACTACCATATTTTACCTAGTATTGCTACTGCTATTACTACTACTTCTACTACTGCTACTACTACTGTTGCTACTGCTACTACTACTACTGCAAGATATAAGAGTTTCTTTTGCGGGGACACAACTTTCGATTTTTTATTTCCCAGGTTTCAAATGCTTGACTTTGCAGCCTTAATGTCTCCTTTTAACATAGTTCTTTTTGTGTGCAAATAAAAATCGAGGCCCAAAATTAGCAAAATGATGCCTCTGCTCTACAAATGCATTAAGATGAAAAAATCAGTAATTTCTTACCAGTAAATTGCTTCCAAGCTGTGGAACGGAGAACAATATAGAACAAATAAGACAGGGCACATAGTGGGCAATAGCACTGTGCATACACATTATTTTAACAGATGTTTCCTATTAATAACACTACTTAGCAGTTCATTTAATGTATTATGTCTTTCTTCCAACAAGCAGAAAGTGTCTTTGAGTCAGTGCTGCTTTAATATTTGATAACCACATTAGTTACGGGAAAATTGTATAAGAAAGAATATCTTGTATGTGACCAGAAGGATTCTAAAGTAGTATCTGTCAGCACTTAATAACGGTGCAGCAGAACAATTTCTTTACAATATATACTACTACTCCACCTAGGTATGAAAGTGTTTATAAGAAAAAAATATTTAGGGACATTGAATTACTGATTTGCCAAGGTTTTTCTGTGCTTTAGGCTAACACAAGAGACATACTTCTTAAGCTTTTATCTATTGTGCTGTTTTCTGGATCTTGGTAGTTGATCTATTTAGTTTCATGGATTTGTTAACACCTGAGGAAGAGGAAAGTGATGTAAGCAATAAAGAACACTTGTTAAGTTTTGCTCAAACATGGCAAAAATAGAACAGAATTTTGTTATGGTTAGTTTTCCAAGGAAGCTGGTGACAGCATTGACTGATAGTATTTATATGTTCAGCTTCAGCTATTCTGGTTTTCAAATTAAAATGAAAAAAAATCAGCCACTTGGTGAAAAAGAAGATCATAACAAATGATAAGGTCTTGAGAAAATAGTTTAAAATAGCTACTTGATAGCAGTAGCTATATTAAGCATGCAAAATTGAATGTGTGTCTACAGAAAAATGAGAAGTTAAAACTAACAGCACCCAGAGGGGGCAGCATGAGGATAAGAGAATGAAGCCACATTGTCCCTGACCTTGCTGCAGCTGGCTACTGAGTATCACGCACAGTCATAGTCTTTCAACAATAGGATTGCACCAGGTTTGACTGCATGTGCTTCTGGCCCAACTTCTAAATGCTATTGCAGTGAATAATAATAGCATAGTCTCAACCATGGGTGTGAGTGTTGCTTGGAAAGAATTGTTAGGATCAGGAAGAGATGCTGTGACTGAAACCCGTAAAAGGAATCACCTATGTCAGTCACAGACATAAAATAAAACTCACTCACCTGAATTTATTTTTGCAGAAGAATGTATAAATGATGCATATTAATAATAACAAACATCTTCAATGGTAGCAAAGGAACATGACTGCCTTTTAAATCCACAGAAATAAATACCCATCTCCATATTTCTCAATTCCTTAATGGAGAGGAACTCTTCTTATCTTCAGATTGACAAGACTTCCTTACTCTCTTCATTGTACTTTAAGAATATTGTTCTAAATGTCTTTCCAAGACCTCAGGTACTGATCAAGAAAGAAAAGACTGAAACATCAGTTCATAGTTCAGCCACCCAGACATGAAATCATAAAAAGGAATTTGGTTATTTGGGCTAATAAATACGTTCCTCAACCTGACATGAATGGGTGCACAGCTGTAAGGTATCATAAAAAATGTGATCTAAATTTGTTCACATAGATGGATAAGAATTATAGAAAAGTCTGTCATATGCTTATACCTGTTCCCATGAGCTAGTAACCATTTACTTCTAGATATTTAAGTCTTGCTCTAATCAATTGCACCACAGCTTTTCCCTCTACTCTTCTTCAGTTAATCCAGGTTAGTACAAGTCACAGTGATTGTCCACAGCATCTTATATTCTGACCAGTTGAACCCAGAAAGAATTGAGAAACTCATAAGAAAAGCTTTTTTTTAAAATTTGATTTAATAATTTAAGATCAATTTTCTGCACTGCTTACATGGATGCTTAAGGTCTTTGCAAGCAAAAAGATGGAAGATAGGAGATTTTGAATAGTACTTTTCACAGTATCAGTGGGATTATTTACAGGTGGGAACTTGAAATAAGAGTAGGCAGAAAAGTAAATGACAACCACAGTAAAACAACATAGGCAAATTAAGTCTATCAGTAATTAAAAAAAAAACTATGAAGAATTTTTAATTCTGTCTGAAGTAAGGAATCATTGTGTTGTTGGTATTAGATCAACTTGCAACTCATTGTACAATGAGTCAGATTTCCTATCAGTCACCACAGATCTGTAATTTATATAATTTCATCCCTCCTTTTTATTTCTTGCTAAAATTTTTTTACAATCTTTCTTAATTTTATTTCTTTTTGTATAGCCCTTACAATATAAATGAAACAATCCAGAAAATATGGTTATGTCCTTTTATTTATATGCCAATGAGAAGCAAAGTCAAAAGGTCAGAATTAAAACCTTAGAAAGGGTATTGGGATGAAGTGGGTAGCACCTTCAATACCTCTGTCCAATTCTTACTTCAAAAAATTATCTGTTATTGAATGTGATTAGCTAAAAAGTAAAAAAAAAATAAAAATAAAAATCTTTACTTAGTTTTTACACTCATTTAATTTATGACAGCGAAAGGATTTTGTGGTGGCTAGAAAGGAGTTCACCAACTGAGAGGAAAAGGATTATGACAGAATTTCCCTGCTTTGCATGGCAGGGTATTATAAGAAACTTCCTGTAGTAGCTACAACTAACCAGCCATAGGTTGCTAGTGCTTTTTCTCTGTTTGATCAGCATTTTTAGATATTTGATCTGGCTCTTCTCAAACTGGTAAATAACTGCAGAACTGTTTTGACTTCTACTAAGGTAAATCCAGTCCAGCCTTGCCATAAATAATAATAATGATGGCACAGTAAGAATCCTACCTGGCACCCTAAAAATTACTCACTGTCGCTTTCCAGGTTACATGGAGGAATCTGTGTGAGTTTTCAGTTCTGATCCCTGAAAGTTACTGAATTCATATGGTGTTATATTAAGCATTTCTGACTGCAGCTGCGAGATGGACATGAGTGGAACCACTTTGAAACACTTCCTTTGTGTCTACAGTTAGGAACAGATATTTCTGTTCTAGGTTGTAGTAAACTAAATCCTGTTTGAACATTATCTTGGTAGCTATGCATGTGTGTGTCCATAGAATTTATAGTTCAATTTGGAAATAGAATTGTAACTTAATTCCTTTGCATGTATATAGTAGTGTTTTAAAATAGACACAGCTCTGACGGAGTTGCATAGACTTTTTAGAACAGTGTTAAATTAAAACTAAATTTATGCACTCTGCTTCATCCTGCAGTGAAAATGAACAAAATGCTTGCAAACAATTAATTGGAATAGCTTGATCTCAATAGTTAACAAAAGCTATTTAAAAACAGTTCAAAAGCCCTCTTCCTGAGAAAGTGATTAAGCTGTTTATATTTTGTAAATAATAAGCATTCAATGTGACAAGACAGTTACTTGTCCATGAAACACAACCAGAAATTGTGGGCATAATGTGGAAACTGTTGGCTGAAACTGAATAGCCTGTGTTAAGCAGCAGGTTAGACATGAATAATGCTGTGACCTTTGTAATTTTGAAGTGGGTAAATCTAGCGGAAATTTTTGTAGAGGTCCACATGTGTAGCAGAGCATCAGTAAACTTGATGGTGAGGAAATGTACTATTCCTACAACTGTTGCTTTTATCTGCCATTACTATTAGATTTTTTCCCTACAATTTGATGCAGATATTTGGGCTTTCATCTGCTACACAGCACAGTAAATGTGTACTAATTAATGGATTAATGTATCAAAACCATACGGTCTATAGGAAAGAAAAAAAGAGGACAGACTAAGAAGCAGAGTTAAGAAGATTCATGCTCAGGCACATACAGAAAGTTATCATGCACATAGAGATTAGTATTTATTGTATGCACTTAGTATCACTTCTCATTTCTTTTGAAATAATCTTGGAACTCATCATACTTATCTACCAAACAGATGGTAGATTGAAAGATAGGTGTAATTTATTGCGTTACTTTTAAAACTAGAAAAGATTGTCCTGAGAGGTTAATGAGCAAAAGAATTTGTCAGAATTTTTTAAAAAAGCTTAGCCTTTTATATGGGTAACAAGACTACTTGGAGCTGATAAATACCTAAAAGAAATAAATTACTTTGGAAGGGATTCAAACAATCTAACTTTGGGGCTGTAAATTTAGGAGTCAGAAGGGTTCATAAGTATTGGATGGAATCTCAAACTGCTGCTGGACTGCGGCACTGCTATTGTGGATCTCGTGGCCTTTCCTCCTCCAAGCCCTGTAGGAAAAGCTAATTAATCTACAAGCATCTAAAGTGATCATGGTGTCCCTGTTTTACAAGGAAAACTGGTACCTGTGGATTAACCTCATTAAGCAGCTATCAGTCATGACCAGTGGTGTCAGGCTGTCCTCCTCTTCTTCTTGGCTCCTAGGCATGGAGAAAAGGCAAAGGCATTTGCTAGAAGAGCTGCTGCTTCATTTGAAGGCCTGTATGAGACACCTTGGTAATTACCTTACTTATTGGCTGTAAAATCTGCACATCAGGGTTGGATTTTTGCATATGGGAAACTGAGAGATGGTGAGGAGGAAAAGCTGAATCTTTCATGCCAGCCTTTGTTGTAGGTATTCAATTTTTTGACCATCAGCATGGAGTATCCTTTCAGTAATCTTGCAGTAATGTTTATGAAGAGATGAGTCACAAAATCAAATCAAATCTGTTTTCTTCTGCCTCACTTTCTTCTTTCTTCTTCACTGTTCAGTTCTTGCTCAGGAGTGTGTATTGGAGTAGCTTTCAGCTTTTTCTTAAAAATGGCAGAAGTTTAGTTTTATTTATACTCCCCCTTCATTCTGAATTGACAAGAGTTTCAGAACTAGTGATTACCTGTCCTCTAGTTTTCTGGCATGGAACAGAGATCAGCAGTCTTTACATGTGACTTCCTGTTTTAAGCTTTACTACATTAAGACCAATGTTTAGGTTTCAATATTCTGTCACTTTTTACAGCTTTAAATTTTGCTAATTTGGATACAATTTTTTTAATAAAATGATAACAAAATTATGCAAAATTATTTCATAGACAGACTGGTTTTTTGAACATCAGAGATGGTCTTTTTTAATACTGTCCTCTGCCCCTGTGTTTGGAACACTATATTACTTTACTTCAGATCACTTGGAATACACATCTTAAGTGGACTCTGTTTCTGAATCCTTTCTGCTGAAGGCCCAGATTTAAAATTTGCCCTGAAACTAATGGAACGTTTTGAAATGTAGTTATATTCTTCTTAGACCAAATAAAGATCTGTAGAGCTTTTTAACTTCTGCCATGTGTGATGCTAAATACCATGGTATGCATTCTTCTGATCTCAACTGTCTCTTTTTCCCAATCTTATTTTTTATGAAGTCAATCTCCACAAGTTTTTCTTCTTTATAGTGAACCTTTTAAATAATTAACAATATCAATGTTTATTGTGCCATTGCTTAGTGAAGGTTTAGGTCCTGTATGCCACCAGAAATAGCTGAAGATGCAGTATAAAACTAGGTTAAACTTGCTTGCTTACACTGATTTACTTATTTTAGCTATTATGTATTCAGTTAACCTGAATGGTTATGTTTTATTATTGCTGTAAAAGGTAAAATTCAAAGCGCTGAGATTCAGTGTGAGTCCAAATTGCTCTTTACGGTTTTAAAAATGAGAAGATATAAAGGGCCAATATACAAAGCATTAATGACTTTCAAAACTGGATTAACATGATACAGAAATTGGAATTTTTATTAATTTGGGCCAGATATGGAAGCTCCACCCTTTTTCCTATCAGGTTCTAATTCAAGAAAAGTTGTCACTGGTCTGAATGCTGAAAGCTGAGGATAAAAATAAAAGAAAGAGGAACTCTCCATCTAATAGACTTTATTATGTAATTTGATTTTTGATACATATTTTTTACACCATGGAAGACAAGATCTCCAGAGTCAATGTGATTTTCTCCTGTCTCTCCCTGCTCTCCTTCAGATTTCACATAATGTCCTACCGTGATGCATAACATATTCTGTGGTCATGTAAAAAATGCTTGACAAATACTCTGTAAACATGAACAGTATTCCCACCCTGGTATTATTTCCTGGCTGTTCAGATTGCTTACAGAAAAGAAGATACAACTTGAATGGTAAGGATTTTATTTATTAGTAATATTGATGATTTACATTGGTAAAGATGGCAATAATACTGACATAACAAAGTGACTGATTGTGGTCTACTTTTGCACAGTCACTTCAAATCTAAGTGATTAAGATAATTTCTACCTGAATAAGGAACACTTCTTGCAACATGACAGGTAGATGTTGAGAGGAAAAAGAGTGATACCACAGTGGCACTTAATGAGTTCAAACTACTAGCACACTGTCAAATGCCATCACCAGTTATGGTCTTTAGTATGTAGGTCTTAAATCTTTTGACTTCCAAGTAAGTCTCTTTGGTATATTCAGTCATCCACTGTTTCTTGGGTGCTGCTAATAATACTATAGATGATAGACCTGTCAGTCTTACAAGGTTGTAAGCAAATGTTAAAAAGGAAAAATAACTTTGGAACACATGAATGCT
Organism: Falco naumanni; assembly: GCF_017639655.2. Classification (NCBI taxonomy): domain Eukaryota; kingdom Metazoa; phylum Chordata; class Aves; order Falconiformes; family Falconidae; genus Falco; species Falco naumanni. The sequence goes on along the minus strand of NC_054080.1, from coordinate 14,374,711 downwards.
TGTGTATGAATCTGTTTCTACCATTGCATCTTGTCTTTGATCATAGGAAAGGTGAATAAGAATGTGGCAGAAGAACCAAACTTTCTGCAGTGGGTCTGTTCTTTAAATCTTGCACATTAAACTGATGATGTCAGAGGAAGGGTTGCTGTCTTAGTAAGAAAAAAACCCCTAATGGCCATGTATCATGGATTTGAACACTGGCAACCTGAGCTGGACCTTGTCATGTACCTCTCAGCGTATGATGCTCAGGTCCTGCACAGGAGCAATTTAAGGGCAAATATTAGGTCTCAATTTACTAAACAAACAGCAAACAAACAAATAAAAAATCCCTAACCTAGAATGACTATATGACATTTGTGGTTTCAAAGAAAAACACTGAATTCATTAAACTAATTTATTTTTAGAACTTATAAAACATTAATGAGGTAATGAAAGTATATCACCCTTCTTTTTAAGCTGCAGAATCATTAGATCATTTAGTTTAAATCATTAAGCTGCAGAATATATAAAGTAGTCCCATAAAATGGAGAATATGAACATGTACTGTTGAGAGGACAATTGACTGAGAAGAGCTGCCAGACACAGGTCACTCAAGCGAGGAATCCAAGACAATGTAATATTTCTTCTTCTGAAAGTGTAAAATCTGGAGAATAACAAGACAATAAAAAACTTACAACATGGATTTGTCAACACAAATCTTGTCTAACCAATCTGGTTTTCTTCTGTTACAGAATAGCTGATTTAGCTAATGAGATGACTATTTGGTACTCAAGTAAGAATCTTATGTAACAGGGAAATTTATGATCCCAAAGCAATTGTTTTAGAATTGGTGGACAACTATGTGAAAAACTAGGCAGAGAAAATTATCAATAAATTACTATCAACCTGAAATGAAGAAATGGTGATCTTTATCATGTTACATTTACATTTTTCATTTACATTTTTCATTATTCATTACTTATTTAAAAGATGTGGTAAACTTCTACATCAAAAGTGGAGAGAATTGCAAAGACTTTGTGTGTCATTAGAAAGAAAATATGAACCTAATATTAAGTGAAGAAATGCTACAACAAAACATGAAGGACATTTGCTAGACAAAGAACAAAGCATTTCTGTATGATAGAAAGGTGTCATCTCCATTAAGAGATGGAAGAAAAAGTCAGGCAGCAATAATTAGTGTCAGAGTGGTTCATAAGTTTAATACGGGTCAAGAGGGTGCTGAAAGAGGTGGTATGTAAGTAAAAAAGAAAAGAAAAAAAGAAAAGGTCTTTGCACATGTTATCTGGAACAAAAAACTTCTCAAAAGTACAATAACTTTCTAACAGTACAATTTTGCAAAAACAAACAGTATTTCTAGAAACAGGAAAGAGTTATTGTGTCATCCATGTCATGTGTCATCATGTCATTGTGTCCATGTCTGTGTCCCCATCCCACGCAGCATATTGTCATATAATTGTAAACCAAACTACAGGAACAACAGGTCTTGGCAGGTGGTGTTTTAATTTTTGTTGAAGTGTTTTTTGAAACAATAGCATAATTCATAACATCACTGAAGCAGCATGAACAGGAAAATATACCCAAACAAAGACAAAACAAGACAAGTAAGATAAAAAGCAAATTTTGAAAACAATTGAATTTCATACAGCAATAGCCTGCAGAAGAGAGTGGATGGTAAGTCATTGTCTTGTGGCATATTTCTCCTTTAAACCAATATGTTTCAAATATGTCTGTAGGCACCTCCGCTGAAGACGCACATGTACCCTTAGAGACATGTGTCCTGCCCCTATGCACATGCACACATGCCATTTCACACGTTGAAATATCACGTGGGCTGCTATCCACACATTTTCACAGCTGCAATTTTATCATTGCTAGGTCAGAAGATTCCCTCAGGTGCTTCTTAGTCTCAGATATATTAATGCAAAAGCTGTTCACTGGTTAGCAATAACTATAGGATCCACCTTGGCAGAGAAGCTCAAACCAGCTGTTAAGTATCTAACCATTCACCAGGCAAATTAGCAATATGGGTACTGTTCCTCTGTAAACTCTGCTTACATGCAAGCAGCTAGCACTCAGCTGTTCTTTAATGGGTTTCTAAGACTAGATGCTGTTCTCTGCCTTTTCATTGAGAAGATATCTAAAGGTTATTTGCTCAAGTTTTTCATTTGTTTGTCGTCCCCCCCCCTCCGTCCCTCCCCCCCCCCCCCCCCCCCCCCCCCCCCCCCCCCCCGATTTATTCCTTATTTAAAGTCTGAAGCATACAGAGGCTTGGAGAAGTTAATTGTTTGTTAATTTTAATTCTTGTAAGACTTTAAGACAGGTCACAGGACACTGCAGCAGCTAACAGGTTCAGTGTAATGAAGGTATCTGTAATACAGTATGGGGGCTTGGTTCAATCGCATTTTTGGACTTCTGACTGGGGAAAAAAAAAAAAAAAGTAGTTTTTTTTCTGAAACATAAGAGATGACCTGAAATCTAGTGGATACATGTATAAAATTTTATTCAGTAAAATATCTGTATGCATAAAAAAGGGGGAAATATCTGCACAAAAAACAGTGATATGCAACAGTACTCAACTATCCCACACTTGGAAAAAAGAAAGGATTTTTCTGAACTGTAACTTCTCTGTATTGACTCTTTTTTGATTCTGTTATGGGAGCTTGATAAATACATCATCCTTAAGTTGACTTTTGTGAGAAGAGAATTAAGTGATCCACTGACAGATTTGCAAATAAATAGAAGTACCTTAACCCTTGCTTATTATTAAAACCCGCAGCAATCTAATGGCTTTCTGATCAAATTCTTGGCTGAAATTCCTGCCACAAAGTTTGCAAAGTTTGGCCCATGTTTTCTTGTCAGTCTGTACAGCACTGATAGACATATTCACTGTTAGTTTTTGGATCAGGTAATAAGGGCCTGATTATAAAGCAATGCTTAAATGAATTTTGGCATCCAGTTTCACTTAAATGTCAATGAGCTATTTTTCCTATGTCCCACTCAAATTTTTCTTTCAGATGTTACAGATATAAAACCATACTTGTTTTAAAAACAGCTTGTTTTTTCATCTCATGAAATACCAGAGGGAGTGTATTGCATCCAAAAGTTTTAAGCTGAATAAAACTGTCTTTTCTCTAGTTGTTTGTCTTCTGAGACTGCAAATGTGTTGATAGAATAACAGCATTGCTTATAGAGATGCACTGCTCTGTGACATGTTTTGAATGTTAATGTGACTTTTAAAAGTGGAGATTAATGGAGCTGAATCCTGAATTGCGTTATTTAAGATACAGATAAGATTATTTGGGATAATTTCTTTTTCTTCTTCCACTTTAAGGGTTTTATTTTCCTTTGCTGTACTTAATGGCTACAGAGAAATAACGATCTTCATACTTAATATAATGTACTAGATAACCATAAATAATAAAAAAGGTATGTGTTTATTTCATCTTAATACGCTGATTAAAAAGTTAAAAAAACAATTGTGAAACCATTATGTCTTCTCTAACCATTCTGTTAATTTATGTCACTGTGTTTGGGGACAGAGAAGTACAGGGTGCAAGGAAGAAGGGTAAAATCTACAGACACTTATTATTAGCTTTATGCTGCCTTAACTATTTCTGTGCCCTTTGATCAGACTTTACAACGTCATGGATGAAAGTCTGCCGGATACAATTTCTGGTGTTCTCTGGCTCCTTTGCAGGTCTGTGTCTTTGATGCTCAGTCTGTGCCTACTTAGCACAAAAGAAGGGCTCATGAATGTTGTACAGAGGGGAAAATTCCATTTCTTAGAGAAATACTGTCTGTCCCTCAGACGAGTGTGATCTTTATCAGCAGATGTAGGGTTGCTATTCTGCAGGCAAGTATTTCTTGTTGCTGGGAAACAGACCTTGGAGAAATAATGGGTGACAGGTATTAGTGTATGGTTTGGAAAGAGCATCATGAGGGAGTCTTGATTTGCTAGTTGAGGAGACTTGCCTTTTGCATTGTGCCTGTTCCTGACATCAAATGATCAGCCACAGTTTGGTTTCTTTGGGGGTGATACTTTATCCTTATGAAGCCATCTGACTCAAACACTGTTTCTGAAGTACCTTCCTTGCCCTTTGGGCTAAAATGGCCACAAATTATTGATTTCCGTTTTAAATGTGAGACTTAATTCCTAGTGCCTTTAGTTTGCATGTATTAAACCAAACAAAATGCTCATGTACTATATTGGCTTATCCCGATTATTTTTGCCAAGAAGATTTAATTTGTGAGTGGTTAACCTTGCTGCTTTCTCTTTTCTTCTTCTCCATGCTCCAAGTTTGACTCACTGGATCTCAGAAGTCCGCAAACATTGGAAATTATGTCTCTCAAACCCCAGAGTGTGCTTGGTTTGAATTTATTTTTAATTTCTCCAAAGCATAGAAAATCACATTCACATTTCATAGGCATTTTTTCCTGTCTGTGAACTGCTTTGGACTATAAGTAGCAGGAGACTGCAATGTACCTTTTCAGCTTAGTATTTTTCCAGTGCAAAAGGGTGAAGCCCTCATGAAGATTTCAAAACATAAACAAAATGGGAGAAGGAAAATCGTAATAAAACCTTTTCCCCTGAAAATTACTTCTAGACTATCCTTTTCTTTTTCTTTCCTTTTTTTTTTTTTTGTCTTTGTTAGAAAATTCTAAACTACATGAAAGCATGCTTCAAGCATAGGACTCTGATGCCATGGGTTTTCATCCCAAAACACATCCATGGCATAGTATTAGTAGTATTAATTACCAGTATTATTAAATGACAAGGTGACATGCTTGCTAACAGCTGTAGAGTTTCTATACTTCTGTTTCAGTATGGGTTTTAAAATAACAGATGGCTATGGACAAAAAGAAAATGTTTGTTCTTCTGTATGAGAACTTCTCCGCACAATATTGCATAGAGCTTGGTTTGGCATCATCAAAGACATATGATAATCAGCAAATTAGTTAGGACCCAATAGGAAAATCTGTTCTGAGATGTCCTTAGAACTCAAATGTAGTGTTTAGGAGTTTTAAAAATGAGCTTTCAATTTTTACCCATCCCCATTCAGTAGAAAAAAAGAAAAGAGGGAGTGTGTGAGGGAGGGCTTAAGTTTAATATCGAAACATGTCTTAAATTTCTTTCATAAAACCAAGCCAATGACAGATCACATCTGATGCCTTTTCTATTGAACAGCTCCACATTTCAGGGTAGAGAACTAATATGCAAATTAGACAAATAGTCCTGATCTGGGGCTTGGTTCATTGGTATTTCTATGTCTAAATGGGGTTTGAATAGAAGACCTTGTGTAAACAAGTGGCAACCACAGTAAGAAATAGCTTAAAACTGAGAATAATACTAGTACAAAAGAAACCCATCATAGTTTAAAATAACAATATAAAATTTTGCTGCATCTCCCACTGTGGGATTCCCTGTTGATTCTAGATACAGAACCTGTCTTAGAGTTAACCTAAGTGGTGGTCTAAATATGACATTTTAAAGTGCAATACTTGCCTTGCAGTTGATGCAGCTGGATGTAGCAGCAAGGGATTACAATAGTGTCTTTTAAACACAACAGCTGGAGAGTGGCCAGGAAATGATGAGAGTTCCAGAAAACTAGTATTACATTTGGTCCATATTATTGTCAGACACTTAAGTGGGCCAGATAGGCTCTAAAAGTAGTCAGCTCAATAACCTACAGCTACTTTAAAACCATGGATAATTCATTACCCACATCTCTCTAGTAGTTAAGCATACTGTAAAGATCACAAGAGAATTTTATTTGCTTACTGTCACTTTCACTTCATGACTTTTATCTTTGGTCCTGCTTTTAAACTGCCCCAATTGGCATGTGTTGTGTCTATGCGTAAAGCAATTTAACTCACTCAGGATGTGTGATTACTAGTTGCCTTTCTGCCCATGGTTTTTCTGTTGGTGTGGGGCTGACAATTCCAGTCTCTTGCCTCAGTACCTCCTGTGTTGTACAAGTAATCTCTTCTGACATATCATCTACTTAAAAGTAATGTCTTCTCATTTTTCATCTTTCTGTTTTGACTCCTGACAAAAGCAAATACTCCTCTGAGAGACAGGAAGATAGGAGAAGAGGAAGTATCTCAGAAACAGTGAAAACTTTGTTTAAACAGCATAAATTAATCCCCTATCACACAATGTAAGTGACATGCAATTGCTTGTTTTTATCAGCCATTAAACCTTGAAAGCTATTGTATGCAAAAAGAGAAAAGCACGTAAATAATAGAGATTTGTTCTTCACAGCCTTGGGTGGTTGCAAACCTTTTGTGAACTGTATTCTTACTTCACTAGATGAGATGCATCACGGCTGTTATACCTCAAATAAGGCAGCGGATGGAAAAACAGATCTTGTGCTTTGATTTTGTACTAGGAAATTCAGACCTGCAGTATTCAAGGGTCTCACAAATACTGATGAGTTTGTCTTTACAATGCCTTTGTGAATTATGGAAATGTGACCACCAATTTGTGGGCGGGAAACTGGTGTACAGAGAGATGAGAGGACCTCCTGCTGTTGCTCAGTAGGTCCGTAGCAGGTTTAGGAAAAGAGGAAGAATTTCCTAGTCCCTGACCAGGCGTCTTTAGCTAGTGTTGGCTATTAAAGTGCATCTTGAAGTAGGCATGACCAACACAACAACTCTAATCAAGTAATTGCCTGGGGCTTCCCCCAGTCCCACCTCACTGCAGCTCTGTATGAGGCTATGTCCACTCTTGTACTGTTTTCATGTCTTGCTCCTGTGGTTCATTCTGCAAATGTTTTACATCACCACAGCTGTTAGAGCAGAGGCATCTTTCACTGTGTTGGATCTCAGCAATAATAACATATCACTGTGAATTTTATAAACTCTAAGCAAACTAGTCAGAAAGACTGCAATCCAAGCTTTCTCATTGAACATACATCTATGCTGACAGGTATTCCTGCGCTCTGTGGAAGGCCACTGAGTAATACCACAGCGACACATCCGTTTTACACCCATACAAGGTATCCAAATACTTACTCAGTTTGCTCATCCTGGGATTCCTGGAATTTATGGGCTTTGCTCTGACATTTATTCCCAGATTCCCTTACACCATACAGTATTCCAAAATCAGGCAACAAATACCTTTTCTGAGTCTCCTTAAGAGCAGAGGAAATTGCAGAAAACTGTTATGACACCATGCTTATAGAAAGGTAAAATACACCTGTATGGGATTTCTGGTAAGCCCAGATCAAGCTTTCTGATTGGAACGTGACCATTCAGACAGGCCCTTGAGCTGCTGAAGCTCTTCATCATCCCTGCTAGGACAGACAATGCAAGTAATAGCAAAGCAATCAGACAAAATAGGCTCTGAAACTCATAAAGCAGATGTGGACAATATGACTAGTTACTTTCTGTTGTAAATGCTGCGATAAATTGCAAAGTTTTGCAGATGCAAGATATCTAGGCTTTATAATTTACAGTTTTTCTCCTTTGTAGTAAATACCGGTCAATTCCTTCAAAGTTAGTACACAAAAAATTTTCCTTGTAATCTTATCATCCGCCTTTAAATGGGAGGAAACATAGCTTGATTTTTGACAGATTTCAGCAATCATGTCACAGGGTGTGATGATAGTGCTTCACAGACTGATGTGTATTTGTTCCCACATTTCTCCCAACAGATGTATTTCTCTATGTGAATGCCACACTCTGACTTCAAAAGATTATGAGAACACATTTTTGGCTGTGCGTTCTTTTTTGGCTGAATTATGCTATGGGATGAGTCAGTGATAATTTTACTAAAGTAAGAGTGCGATACTTTTTAGTGAAGAGGATCTTGTTAAAGCGTAACTGAGGGTGATGTCTTATCATCCAGATTTAATCACACATACGCTATCTATAGATCAATAATAAGTAAACATTTTTCTTTTGTGTCTGGGCCCACGAATCTATTTGATGAAATTTCTTCTTACAGTGATCCCATTATAAATATTAACCTGATTCAGTGTTGTCCATAGCCTTTACAGGAAGCTGTGCTAAAAATGTCCTTTTTATAAATCCTTGCTCTGTTTGACCTAGTACAATAATGTCCTGTGTTAAGTTACCTACTTCTAGAAATTTCTATTTAATGTCCACCACCGCATTTTTACATTTTAAGGTACTTGCATCTTTCAACATGTTTTCATCTTAATAACTTTCTGCTACTTTTTATGTTCATCTTAAACCAGATAGCTATAAAGACAAAAAAGCCTACACAGCAGCTTTTTAACAACCAATTAATAGAAATCAGTTCTTCTTTTGCTGCTGCAGCTATACATCAAAAGGAAAACAATTATTGCTACTGCTTCTTAGAATATCATCAGACCCATGTTTGAACCACAGCTTTTTGCTCCAGCTAAGAGGAAATGCAAACCTGAGATTCACATTATAAGTAATTTTCTCCACTTCAGGTAATGTACATCTGTGAACCGTGAACATCTTTGACTTTTACAATCTTCTTATCAACATAAAGAATAGTTTATTTGTTGTATCTCTATCTGAACTTTGTTCCTGTGTGAGATGTAAAAGGAATTGCTGCTGTATTCTTAGCTATCAGTATTGCCCGTGAGAGATATTATGATCCTTCCATGGACCCTTCTTCATCTAATGCAACACCCTTGAGGCATTTTAGCAATTAAAATGAGTGACTAGATGTTTTCATCGTTTAATTTATACACTATTCAAACATTACTTAGGCAATGCTTTCATTTGGTTAAATTTGCTTGAGCATAATGGAAATTCCCCAGTTTTCCCTTGAAAATTTGAATTCTTCCACAATAACTGTCTCTCTGTGCACTTTCTACACAGTGATTTGCATAGGATGGGAGAGTCATGGACCTGTACATCTGTATAGTTACACCAGTGATGGGTGAAACTTTAAAGGTCCAGTGTAAAGAATAACCAAAAAAGAAAAAAATACAACCCCCCCCCTAACAAATCCAGAGAACAGGGCTTCACTTAAATTATTCAGATCCTGCAGGTGTACAAAGATGAGGTTAAATCTCAGGACAATAGTTTTCCCTGTACTACTAGCTTTGAGCTAGGCTGATTTTTATTTTTTTTCTCTAATTCAGCTCCTGCTGTTCACCATAGCCTTTCAGAATTTCTTAGTGACAACGACAACAGGATTTAGCGGGAAGGATAATCTCTATTAACAGCACAGTTACTGTAATACACTATTGATTCAGCCTGTCTCAGCAATGTGAAGAGCACTGTACATATGCTTAGAAGATAACTAAATACATATTATTTATGTATATATGTATTATATCCACACTGAGCATATGCCATGAAAATGTATTTGTTTGAGCAAGACATTTGGTCATTCCATCAGCTTATAGAGAAATTACTTGAATTTTCCAAAGAAAAAAGTAAATTATATTCCTATGCCTGTCCTCATACATTTATACACATATACCTTTTCTTTTGTCCCTTTATAAAGGGACAGAAAAAATAAAAAAGGTATTAATCTCTTTTTTGCTTTAATTCTCTACAAAAGGCAATTATTTGATTCAAGAAGATGTGTATTTTGAATGAAAAATCACCATATCAGAGTCAACACCTCGAACTGAAAGTTATTCCTTGCTGTTGCGCTGCTACAAAGGTAACCCAGATTTTGCAAAATGTTGCTAGAAATGGCAAACCAGGAGGCTAGCTGTCAGATCCCATTTCAAAATAGAGATTAGAAATTAAGTGGACCTATTCCTGTTTGCCTGAAGAGAGAAGGTAAACTGTGATTGCGTTTTTTGTGTATGAACTGTTTATTCTATATATATTTTGAAGATAACTATGAAAAAAATAATCCTTAGACTTGCTGAGACTAAACGTAGTACATTTCCCAGGGCATCTATAGAGGGAATCCAGGTGGTGGCCACAGTAGTAAGGATGGAGAAGTGCATCTGTTATGTACAGGAGAGTAAGAGTGTTAGTGGGACAGAATGATGCTGTTGGTTTCTTCTGTGTACCTGTCTGTTCTCTGTTAATAGCTTTTCATTGCTTCAGGAACTTGATCACAATCTGCTAGGCACATCTGCTGTACTTCTAGCCACAGGCTGGCCATGGTTTAAAGACAGCAAACTGCTGTTTTGTGCTTTTACCTTGAGATCAGTTCTTTGTTCTCTCTGTGGGATTTGCTTTTCTTATCAAGAGTAGCTACACAGGATCAGAGGCTCACGAATGCACACATATGCATGACATGTATGCCAACAAGCACAGAATTCAATAGGAAAATTGTAAGTATGATAGGGAACAGAAGGCCCAAACAACTGCAAAGTTAAAGTGTAGAAACAGGAATTCTGGCAGCTAGGCAAAAGCAAAGGCAAAAAACCCTCACAAAAAACTAGATCTCATTTTACATGGGATTTAATTCAAATCACAGAACATATATCTATTTGTGGGTTTTATTCTAGAAATAAACACTACCCAAAAAGCACCACAGAGTGCCACCAGTTAAAATTAACCTTAGCCAGGAAAATATTTTAAGCAAGTTTAAGCAGCTTGAAAAGGTGACAATCTGTGTTTCATACTAAGGCAATGGAACTTATGTATAAGTATTTTTCTTGGCTTTGAGACCCTTTAGGCACAAAAACTGGTATCATGATGGAAAAATTGTATTTAAACACACATTTAATCTCCTTACATATTTAAATCACTTTTGCCAGTGCTAGTCTCTTGCTGAAGCCTTGGATTCTGGGCTGCATGGTTGGGTGTCCCACTAAACACTGCAGGTGAGGTCCTCAGCTAGTGTAAATCACTCTAACTCCCCTTATTTCAGCCAGGAAAAGCATCCAAATTATTCACACACAGGGATAAGTATCCCAGTTGTCTTCTTCTGAAGCTATTTTTGTCAACTAAAGTGTTTTTAAAACCGAGTTTAGTTTTTAATTATTACATTTATGTAACCATCTTCATCATTGGTGATCAGCTGATTTACACTAGCGGAAGACCTGACTTGCTGAGAAGGTACTTTGCTGCACTGAACACACATCAGTAACAGCCTGTAACTATCCCTTTGCAACCCTGATTACATTTTATTTGTGGTGAATTTCCCATAGTGGCTGCTGTTACAAAAGACCTAAATGGATTACAGAATATGTGCTTTATTTTAAAATTGATTTTTACTTTCATTTGCCAGAAGTTGCCTTCCTACACTGAAAGACGGTGGGCTTATTTTCACCTTGTGAATATTTTGTTGAGTTAGCAGATTTAAAATTTTTTCATGTAGATTAGTTTCTCCACTATTAACATTTTTTTTGTTAAAAATGAAGTTTACCTGCAGTTATATAGGAGTCTTCCAACATTGTATGAAACGTGCACAATGTGTGTGGAAGGGAAGGCCAAAAAAACCCCACCAAAACCCACAAGCTTGTATTCATATGCATTAATGTTTAAAACTGATCACATTTAAGTGAATATTGTTTTCCCTTGATGACATTTTTCTCACTGCCAATTCTGTTAATGTTTCATTCTCAATGTATTTTACTCAGAATCACTGAATTTTGGGTAACAGATTAAAGGTTAGATTTAATCTTGGATTCATTACAAAAGTGAGATCATTCCTATTAAATAGAACAGTGATGAACAGTGAATGTAGAAACTGCCATGATACCAGCTCAATATATCAAAACAATAATACTTCTGTGCAAAGAATTGAATCCCCATAAGACCAATGATAAATAGAGGCTGGTAGAAAATACTTTAAAAAATATTTTAGCATTTCAGTAGAAGTTTCTTTTCCAGTGTTATGAAGAAGGAGAAAAAAAACGTCACTACATTATTCTGTAACACTTTATTAAAGTTATCAGAATGAAAGGGATGTTAAAATTTCATCATTCTTACTGAAATCCATTGCTAATATAAAACCTGACATTCAAAGACTGAAAAAATATGAATATGTATTAAAACTTATGCCCTATTTTTCACAAACTTTCATATAACAATGTTTAGTAATATTTCTATATTTCTAATGAAAAGTTACAGAGAATGGAAGAAAGTTATAAAACAGTACCAATGCAGAACCCAATGGCTAGGTGAATTACTTTTGTATTTCATGAATTAGGGCTTCTTTTGCCAGAATCTGCCAGTCATAATAACAAGGAATTTTACTTGGGTAATTTTTCCAGCTCTAGTAATCCATGATGCAGCAAAACATCTAACATCATACTGAACTGCACTAAAATTATGTTGCAAAGGCATTTAAACAGAGGATTTTGGAATTTGCTGAATCTGAGCTATAGAGAACACAACCAGAACCAAAGTCTTGTTTTGTGTGCTGCAGTCTGGGCTTGAATTTTGTTGGAAATTTCTGGTTTCTGACATATTGGAATTTTTCTGATTAGCCTTTTAATGAAAGAAAACCAGCAAAATAAGAGATAACTTTTTCTTATTTTGTAAAATGCTTCTCTGAAACTAAGAGTCAAAAAAACAACAACTTTCCAAGACCTGGATGTCTGATTGAAGACTTGTTTTCAAATAAGTCTAAAAATTCTTAAGTGCCCAAGTCCCTAAAATGGATTTTAAAATTCCAGGCCTCATTTTTTCTGTTAAATGAAATGATAATGCAAAAGCACAGTATATATGAGCATTTGGACCTTGTACTCACAAAGAAGGGCTGGCTGGGGATGTGGAGGTTGGGGGGCATCCTTGGCTGCAGTAACCAAGAGTTGGTGGAGTTCAGGATCCTGCCTGGAGGAAGTGGGGCGATAAGCAGGATTGCAACCCTGGATTTCAGGAGAGCTAATTCTGGCCTCTTCAAGGATCTGCTTGGAGGAATCCCCATGGGTTAGGACTCTAGGAGGTCAGGAGGACTAAGAAAGCTGGCTAATTTTCAAGCATCTCTTCCTCCAAGCTCAAAATCAGTGCATCGCTATGAGTAAGAAATCAAGCAAAGGGGACAGGAGACCTGTAAGGATGAGCAATGAGGTTCTGGCAAAAGTCAAACAGGAGAAGGAAGTTTACTGAATGGTGTTCCTTAGGTGTCAGTACACTAGGTCCAGTCTTGTTTAACTTTTGTTTAACATTTGTTGAAAGAACTCACTTGGACAACCTTAAAACCACTTACCACTAAACTGTGGATTTCGAAAACTTAAGTAAATTGCTATAAGTAGATTTATTCAGAACAGTCTGAAAGAAACATGGAGTTCTTTGAAGGTCATTTATATTCTTAAATGCCAAATGTACAGCCACAGTCAGCAGTGCAAAATCACCTCCTGTGAAGGAAACAATAATTTCTGATGTCCATTTTATCATGAGCAGAACTACATTAGCTCCCCTTACAGTATGTGGTCTATGTTGTGATGGAGTTATTAGCAATGCTGCACTAATACAGAATATGACTTCAGAATGGAGGAAGGATGTTTCCCCTTCTCTTTTGTTTTTGTTGAAGACCATGGTTTTGTTAAAACGTCTAGAATGATTACTGACTTTAGGACTCATGTAATAACTACTGTACTTGCTATTTGATTTAGCATATGTACTTGGATATTTTTATATTGAATCCCAATGATATGGCATACATGTACTATATTTTTCATGTTAATATTGATATAACTTTACAGCTGCAGCAAGATTCAACTGGTATCATATAAAAGGCCTGTCTAATATAACAGAGAGTTACATACCATCCCTGGACCTTAGCACCTGAAATTTTCATCCTTTGCTCTTCCTTCTTGAGATGACCTCAGTAAAATTCTCAAGTCCTGATTGTACTAAACTCTTTATGAACCACATACTTTTAATGAAAACTAAGGATTGACTTAGCAAATTTTCCTCTTAGTTAAGGTGTGAGCCCCACTGGAATTTGCAAGCCTGCTGGAACTGTGTGGTTTATGATCATATATGATTATAAGGTTTGAAAATATTTTTCTGGGAAAAGAATGCTTTTTTCCTCCACTTATTTTTTTTTAATTGAAGTTATTAAGGGAATAGAGTTTATATTAGTTGTATGTTTAATTAGAAAAATATAAAATTTAAATAAATTTTACATTACAGTTTTCATCTTCTATTTCTTAAAGCAACATTGAAAATGTTACTTAAAAGTTGTTTCAAGAAATATGACATCTTTGCTTAGATATGCTCTTAATATATTTCTTTGTACTAGCCATATTATCTTTACCTGGCATTTCAATGTCATAACATCAGATATTCAGCAGTGTGATCACATTGCTGAATATATGTTTTGACTCCTCCCAAGAACAATATAAGATTATATATATATATAAATGTAAGATTATAAGTCATTAAATTGAAATTTTCTTTTCATACTGCTAGTTCTGATTCATTGATAATATAAATAGTGAGTTGTAAATTAATACTTCAAGGTGTTTCAAGCCTCAGCTGTTTTAAACTACTTGAAAATGAAGAAAAGAATGAAACGAAAGGGGGTGAGAGGGAAAGCAGGAAAGAAATTGGGGAGAGAGGGAAAGATAAGCACATGAATCTTGGTGCTTTCTAAGAAAAGAAATAGACAAATATTTTGCTTAAAGGTCCTTGATTAAAAGTGCGCTAAGATAAGCTCTTGTTTAACCAAAAATTTTGACAATTTAAATGAATAGTTCTGAGTTGACATGTAAACTCCAGTCATGTTAAATTTCAGAATCCACTGTGAAGTGCCCTAATTAATGCAAAATATGGTCACTTAATGGTAACTATGTAATTCAGAATATTTTTTGTCTTATTTTCACCCTGTCTCAAACATAGCCTGCACTGCTAGAATGTGTCAGTCAATGTCCCTTTTGTGTTATTGCCTTTGTGTTTACAGGAGTGATCAGTAAACCCAACAGGGTTTAGTTGGATATATGAACATATATACACACATCTTATACATATATAAAAACATTGGGGTCTGGAAATCTTTGGAAAATTGGGGCGAGTTTCACAAAACCAACGAGATACCTAAGTCTTCTTGGATTTGACAGGTCAAGGACTGTTATACCAAAACCCTTAGAAAGATCTCTTCCCATGCACACATAAACTTTTGGTATTGCCACTTAATTTAAATCAAAGTACCAAAAGTAGGGATAAAAAGCAACAGAAGGGGAAGGGGTGGTGAAGTAGGAACATGTAGTGAGATCACACCGTATATGTACTTACTTAAACGAGAAAATAAGGAAAAATCCTCTGTCTCAGTCCCCCAGCTTAGATGTCTGCCAATCTGCTGTTACCTTCAGGTCTAGCAGAAAACAATCTTAAGAAAAAGTTTGGAAGAAGACAAATTGATAGTGATATTGATATTCAGAGCAATTAAATGACATACTGAACTGCCCCATCTTTGGATAAATTTTGATCTTTTCTGGAGATGACTTTTCCCAAATGACTCTTCCAAAGTCTTACACTGAGTTGTCTGGCACAGAGCAGAAACTTAACTTTTACACTACTGCCCTCATTAAAAAAAACCCAAGACTGCTTCACCTGAGGTGATGTTACAGCCCATTCAATCACACTTGAATAGGAAGTGCACACAGATCAACAGCCTTGTAGTCTCATGTCTGCTATGTGGAAGTGGATGACCTTTAAATTTTTGAAAGAACAGAGTCTTAACTGTGTGGCTCCTATGTAGCTTCGTTAAAATGTGGATGAATTGCTTAAATAAAAACCAATTCCTGCAGAATGCATTGTAGCCAGAAATGCATAGCATAGAAGCACACACCCTAACGAAGTACTCGCTGGCCTCCCATTCTTACAACCGCCTCATACATGTTCATTTATTACTATAAAGGTTGTGGAAGAGAGGCACAATACTGAAGACTGGGCTAGTGAATCAGTCTCTGGCTGAGCAACCTCTCTCACAAACTGCTTCCTGCAGGTGTCGACATACATACTATTCTATCCCTTTAACGTACAAAGCTCCAGCCCAGCCTAACAGCTGACTCTGCATAGGTGTTGACCTTATCTCTCCTCCACCTTTCTAAAGTGTTAAATCCTAGGAAGCAATATTACCCGAAGAGAGTTGCCAGAGATTTCCCATTTGGGCTTTTAAGAGCAGAAAAAATTTTCCCTGCAGCTACACAACTTGCACTGTCCTCTACAAGGCAAGGGACAACTTCTCAAATGTTGGAGTAGCCAGAATTATTATTATGTGGATTTAGGCCTGCATGGGTACCCTAAACCATATATCGTGGTGTGCCAGAGCATGCTCAATCGTTCTTCAACTTCTACAAGCTTACAACATCTTCAGGATACTTTAGGCCACTGAATACTATCAAAGCAATCACTTTCGTCCCCTGCAAGGCTAGGGGCAGAAAGAGAAACATGCAAAAACACCTCCAGCCAGTTAAGAAAGAATGATACCCTGGCATTAGAATTCCTCTGTAGGAATTAGCAGTGCTGTCATCTGTGTATTTATGGTGTAAATTATCCCACGTTTTAGATAACATTTTTTGAGCTACATTCCAAAACAGCAACCATAAGCATGGCATGTTGTGCACGGTCAAAGCTTGGATTTGCACTAACCAGCACTGGTAGGTGTGTCTTTCTTTATCGACACATACCATAACATCAATTAATACATATTAAACCTCTAGAGTAAGAGAAGTGTTGAATCTGGTGACAAGCTCAGAGGGTTTTTTTTCTCTAATATCTGGGGTTCCATTGCGGTCAGAAGAGAACAGATCAGTTTCAGATACATTCAAGAAAACCCAGCCTCTATTCTGCTCAGCACAGCATTGCAAAATTTCATATGGTGAGGAGCACTTCTTGCCATGTGTAAGCTGCCTTAGTGTTTCATAACATATGGTACATAAGATTACACACTGTTCTATGTCTCCTACAGTGGGTAAGAACAGCAGGATTATCAGAGGAGTGGAAGGTACCATTAATTCCAGATTTGCAAGCACTTCTAGTTGTAATATTCCCTTACTTTAGTGAAAACAGTAGTAACAGGAAAATTAACCCAGTGGGGCAAATAGTGTAATAACACTAGGCTTTGGAGGTAAGGCTGATCTTAGTCAGGATAGTTACCCTGCCTGCTAGCCTTAGGAAGTTAGTGATCCACTGATACGCTAATGCATGGTGCCATCATTACAAGATGAGAGGCAGCAATACAGTTAAAGCCTTGTGTTACATCTCCATCCATGCATGGGACATTTGCATGCCCACCCCCCTCCCCTAAGACAATAAAGCTGCTAATTTTCCCAAAGTGCAACTGCAGTTATGTGATGTTCTTTGTTTCTTCAAAACAGTGTGACTGTATATTTACTCATATCTTCACTGTAGACAATCTTCCATGGGGTGTACAACAAGGTATTGCTTAGGCAGGCTGTATAGTTTATCAGCAGATGCTTCTGCCTCTATTTTCTTTTTAAGTGTGTTTATTGTAGCAAAATGGAAGAACAACGATGGAAAACCTCACTTTTAAAAATGGAATTCCAACGACTACAGTATTTTGGACTACCTAAACAATGTACTATGGGCAATGTTTTTGGTCTAAAACAATACCGCTTTTGCACTCTCTTCTTTATGTTGTAAGGCATGTTGTGTGTTTAAAAATAGGCTCCCTCTACAGCACCTTCTGGATATTATCAAACCACACAGAAGTTATATCTAAGGAAGCCGTATATTTATGATCCACAATCTAAGATTATTTTTTTTTTAAATTGAGTAAGTGATATTGTACAATGTACCTTCATTTCATAAATACATTTTTACACAAACTCAACAAATGTGTTGAGTAAGTGACATGTAAAAAAATCACGGCAGTAGGAATAAGAAATAAATTATCATATTGGAAAGTGGGAAAATACAGGTATTCTGAAGAGATGAAAGGAGAGATAATAAGGTAGGCAGACATACTAAAAACCTTTCTAGAATGCAGGACTATAAAGAAGGCTTTCAAAAAATCTCTGATAATCAGGTTTGAGGGACAGAGATAGGTATGTATTAAATGATGTAGGAAGATAGATGAAAAGGGCCAGAAGGACAGAGAGAGAAAGGAGGGAAAATGTTTTGATTTGGCTAAAAGGATGGGTGGGATTTTAGACACATAATTGAGGGGTAAATAGATATAGAAGAACTGCATAATGAATGGTTCTTTGTCTTATCTCCAAAACCAAGAGATTGATGTTTCAGATCAGCAAAGACAGAATGCATGTATTTAAGTTCCTTTAAACTTCATTACGATTAGCCAATTAAGAGTAGTCTTTGACTTTAATATAAATAAACAGTTTTAAAATACAGCTTTCACTTTTATTATGATTTTTTTTTAAAATAAGTTTAGAGCATCGTTAGATAATTCAGGCCAGCAAGGAAGTCTCCAGCCTCACTCCCTGCCTAGAGCAGGCTCAGGCATGAAGTCAGACCAGGTTGCTCATGGCATTGTGCTGTGGGGGTTGTAACCCCTCCAAGGAGGGAGACAGCACCACTTCCTTGGGCTCATCCTCGCTACCTTGCTGTCATGGCAAAAACAGCTTTCCCTTATCTCCAGCACCTTTGACACTGCGCAGGTTGCTGTCCACAAGGACCCAGGACATTCTGCCCAGGACTGCCCCCCCACCCCGCCAGCATTGCTGCTAGGGCTGCCTGCCTGGGGCAGGGTTGCACAGTGCTCCTGCCCCAAGTGCACAGGGGCCTTGTCCTCTCCTTCCACTAGTCCAGATCCCTCTGGACTGCTGCCCTGCCCTTGTGCATATCAACAGTGTCCCCAGTTTGGTGTCACCAGGGAAACCTGACAGTGTACTTGGTCACCTTCCCAGGTCATAACAGAGATGTTAAACAGGACAATCCCCAGGGCAGATATTGTGGGACCCCATGGGGCACAAGTCTACAAGCAGATTCAACCTCTGAGCCCAACCACCCAGTCAGATATTTACTGCCCTGGTAGAGCACCCACCCAGACCCTAACATCCAGCTTGGCTTCAAGAACATTGAGGGACAGTGCTGGAAGCCTTGCTGAAGTCAAAGTAAATTATGTCCCCTGTTCTCCACTTGTCCACAAATCCAGTCATTTTATCACAGAAAGCAACCAGACGAGTGATGTAGTTTGTACTCTGAGTAAATCTATGCTCACTTTTTCCCATCACCTTCTCCTTCAACTGCTGAGATATGTGCTAGAAGAGGACTCACTCCATCATTTTGTTACTCTTTGATGTGAAGCTGAACAGCCTCATCCTGTTACCTTTTTGATTAAAGCTGCAATATTTTCTTTCCTTGTGTTGTCACAGACCTTCACTGCTCTTCAGGGTTGTGGGCCTGGTGAATGCATTTTACAGCTCACTTGGCACCCTTGGATTCAGACTATCTGTTCCTATGAATTTGTATGAGTCAGACTCATGCAAGTCATCCCAGGCTCAGTCTGCATCCGTTGCTAGTTGTTCTCTTCCTCGGACCAAGATCCTAAGCATAGAGCTATAGGAGACCTTGCTCTGTCAAGTTTAAGGCACAGAAAGCATAAAGCATCTCAGCTTGATCTGTGCTGTCACTGTCACCTGCCATATTCAGCAACAGTCCGCATTCTGTTTTGCCTTTTGCTACCAACGTGGAGGTAGAAGCCCTTTTTGTTGTCTTTGACTTATCCCACCAGTCTTGGCTCTGTTCGAGCTTTAGCTCTCCTCATACCATCTTTGCATGCCTGGGCAATGTTTCTAAACTCTTCCCTTGTATCCTTTCCCTGCTTGCACCCCCCGTATGCTGCCTTTTTGTGTTGGAACTCCGTCACAAATTTCATGCTAGCCAAGCCAGTCTCCTGAGACATCTGTTTTTCTGTCTAAGCATTCATTCTTGTACATGGACATCTCCACCTTTGAATCATATTTCTTAGTATTAAGCTGCTTTGTGGATGGAATTTCCTTGTTCTCATTTATGATGTTGTGCTGTATTGCTTTTCATTTTGTTCTGTCAGTGTGGGAGCCCAACACAGTGGGTGTAAGCATTTTCTGTTTATTGTTTTTTGTTCTACTTTAGAGATGGCATTGTTAGATTTAGTGGCTCCAAAGAGGTAACTGCTGAGACCTCCTGTCTTTTTGTGCTTTAAGAGCAGGTTTTAATAGAATCATACAGAATGATAGGCTGTGAGCATCGTTATTGCAGAGTAACAGGGTTTGTTAATTGTTATTAGAGTTGCAAAAACCTCTTCTAACATAGAAATCAGTTCCATACAGATTGAACATACACACATAATTAATTTACCTATGATAGGCCAGGCTTTCCTATTCATACATTTTAGAAAATTTTTGTTTGTTTTTCGTTATTAAACAGCTTTTTATGTTAACTTCTCTGTGAATGAGAGTATAGGCTATGTGAATACAACGGTCTTCGTTCCTCCTGAGGGAAGGAAAGTAAGCATGCAATCATGTAAAGGCAATTTTTCCCTTTCTTCCCTCTTTGCTCATTTATTTTGCTGAAGGTACGCTTGGTCTGGCTAAGAGACAAGCACATTAACTAAAAGGCCTTCACCTACAGTGTAGTAGAGATTAGGCTGGAAATGCAGCCTTAGATGGGCACTGTTAGTAAGATACTAAAAATATGAAAAAGGAGGGATTCCACAAACAATAAGCTGTTCCAGATGGAATGGTGGCAACTCCACATAGTTCCTGTTTTGATGGAGCTAAAGGGTTAAGATTAACAGGAATTATGGAGCTTTGGATTTACTTAGGTATTTTTAGGGAATAAACAAGTTGTGTCTGTATATCCTTTCTTATTCAAGTCTTTTTTACTGCTGCTCATTCCTAGGATAAATAATGAAAAATATATTAATTGAAAATACTTTGCACTTACAGAGAATCTTTCATCTAAACACTCTGTCTTTTTTTCTTCCCACTCTCTTGTTCTTTCTGATTTCTTTACCTGCCAAATTTATCATACAAAAAGACACTATTGATGTGTCAAGGTGTCGTGGTTTAACCCCAGCCAGTAACCATGCAGTGGCTTGCTCACCCCTCCCCCCACCTGGAGGGGTGGGGAGGAGAATCTGAAAAGAATGTAAAACTCCAGGGCTGAGATAAGAACAATTTAATTAGTATATCCGCAGTTGCTCCAGCTCCTGTGGCAGGTGCTGCAGCCACTCCAGCCCCCGCAGCCAGCACTCCAGTTACTCTAGCCCCTGTGGCAGGCATTCCAGCTACTTTGGCCCCTGAAACAAGTGACACAGACCGACTGGTGTCAGTGTTAGTGGCTCCTGTAGAAAAAATGAAATGGAAGTGGAAAGCAGCTTGTTTGGTAAAGGAGGATGAAGGAGCAGGCCCATCACAGGAACAAGATGAAGAACGTGAACAAGAGGTAACCTCCCGATCCCTATCTCTGAGTAAACTGCAGGATATGCAGAAAGATTATGCCTGTCAGCCAGGTGAACACATTGTCACCTGGTTGCTTCGATGCTGGGATAATGGGGCTCATAGTATAGATTTGGAGGGTAGGGAAACCAACCAGCTGGCGTCACTTGCTAGAGAAAGGGACGTTGATAGGGCAATTGGAAAAGGAGTGCAAATAATCAGCCTCTGAAGCAACTTCTGTCAAGCATGAAGGAAAGTACCCCTACAAGGAGGGTATTGCATGTCTTCCAGCCAAGTGGACTGCAGTAAAGAAGGGTATTCAGTACTTGAGGGAATTAGTTATAAATGAGATATTATAAACTGAATGATCCACAGTCACCCATAGTTCCTGATGAAGTCCTATGCACATGACTGATGTGGCAGAAATTGATACAGACTGCACCATCAGCATATGCCAACTCATTGGCAGTAATGGGTTGGTCAGACACTGCACCACCAACTGTTGATGAAGTGATTCATCAGCTCCGAGACTGTGAAGATAGTGTCTCTACCACCATCACCTCAGCTGCAGAGAGACTGGTTAGCAGCTTGACAAGAATATGTGCTACTCTCCATCAATACAGGGTCACATCTCAGCTATCAACCATAGACACCCTTCTGTTTTGAGGGGAGAATATAGAAAATACACTCCATGAGGTACTCTGTGGTTTTATCTGCAAGACCATGGAGAGGACATGAGGAGGTGGGATAGAAAACTGACCTCAGTTCTGGAGGCACAAGTGCATGAACTACAAGGAAAACCAATCACAAATGAGGAGTCTTCCGGGAAGGTTGTTGCTCCAGTCTCCAGAGGACCATTTTCCAGACAGTGATAGGGCTGACTTTACTTTTGATCCTGTGAAAAGGAATTCTAACCCATTCTGGCAAGACATAAATGAGCAGAATGACTCCACGCTACATCTGTTTTGCACCACTAGCTATCCTAGTGTGGAGTCCCTAGATCAGGATTAGAGGGACCCTGCCTCCAGTAGGTGGAGGCCAGGGATAACAGAGTTTATTGATCTGTGTGGATCTGATGGCCAGGCACACCGGACACACAGGAGTATAAAGCTCTAGTAGATACAGGTGCACAGTGTACCTTAGTGCCAACAAGCTGTGAAGGGGCAGAGCCAATTAGCATTTCTGGAGTAGCAGGGGGATTGCAACAGCTAACTGTACTGGTTGCTGAAACAAGCTTGACTGGGAATGAGTGGCAAAAACATCCCATTGTGACTGGCCCAGAACTTTTACTCCATATATCCTTGGCATAGACTATCTTAGGAGCGGGTATTTCAAGGATCTGAAAGGGTATCAGTGGGCTTTTGGTATAGCTGCCCTGGAAACAGAGGAAATTAAGCAGCATTCTGCTTTGCCTGGCCTTTCAGAAGTCCCATTTGTGGTGGGGTTACTGAAAGTTGAGGAGCAGCAGATGCCAATTTCTACTAGCATGGTGAATCGGCAGCAATACTGCACCAACTGAGACTCCCTGACTCCTATCCAGGAGCTGATTCGCCAACTAGAGAACCAAGGAGTGACCAGCAAGACCCATTCACCCTTTGACAGCCCCATATGGCCAGTGCAAAAGTCTAATGGAGAATGGAGGCTAACAGTGGACTATTGTGGCTGAATGAAGTCATGCCACCGTTAAATGTTACCATACCAGATGTGTTAGAACTTCAATATGAACTGGAATCAAAGGCAGCCAAGTGGTATGCCACTATTGATATTGCAAACGCGTTTTTCTCGATCCCTTTGGCTGTGGAGTGCAGGCCACAGTTTGCCTTCACTTGGAGGGTTGAAATAAGAACAACTTAATAATTTAAACAGAATAAAAAAAAAGGTAAGAACAACAACAATAACAATAATAATAACAACAACAACAACAGTTATAATGAAAAAGTAGGGAAAAGGATAAATTCCAAAGGAAAAGGAAGAAAGGAAAACAAGTGATGCACAGTACAACTGCTCACCACCCACTGACCAATGCCTAGCCAGTCCCTGAGCAATGATCCTCTGCCCTGGCTAAATCCCCCCACTCACCCATTTATATACCAAGCATGATGTCCCATGGTATGGAATACCTCTTTGTCTAGTTCAGGTCACCTGCCCTGGCCGTGTCCCTTCCCAGTTTCCCGTGCCCCTCCAGTCCTCTCTCTGGCAGGGCTCAAGGAACCGAAAAGTCCTTGACTTAGTAGAAACGTCACCCAGCAACAACTAAAACCATCAGTGTGCTGTCAGCATTGTTCTCACACCAGAGACAAAACCCAGCACTGCACCAGCTACTAAGAAGAAAACTAACTCTACCCCAGATGAAACCAGGAAACAAGGCCACTCTTTAAAGGAAATACTCATTTACAGAGGTTGTGGTCTCCATTCCTTTTTTGAATCACTGTTGTCTGTTATTGTATGCCTCACTTCCATGGCTTGCTGAATCCCACAGGATGCCCCATCAGCCCTCACACTGAACAAAAATTACTGTGTGCTTTATTTTGTTTCCATAGCTGACAGCTGGAAGTCCTTTGAATGTTCAAAGTGATTATGAAATAACAGGAGTTTAAGGTGTGACAAGGATGTCTTTCAGTGGAAGGTATTTTCTCTCCTGTTTTTTCCAGACAAGAAACTGTGAATCACAGTAGAATTTATAACCCAACAGTTTCAGCCGTGTTTTCAGAGTTGTTTCTGAAGTACTGTGACACCAGCAGATATACTTGTGCAGCATACTGGGAATGGTTGTCAAAGAGTATACATTCTGCCTCTTCAGTTACCGGTGTCCCTCTCTTACCTCTTGTAACCATCCTGAAAAGGTAACAGGGCATGTTAGTGGACTGGTTTAAGTCCTTGTTATTTTTTTTTTTTCTTGTAAATATTTTGAGTGAGTGAAACTATGAGCCAAACTCATCACATGATTCAGATGTTTTGACTCAAATTAACTGTACAAAACTGATGTAGTCGTGTCCGTCTGTCAATTTGCAGATACATTATACCGGTTGGAGTTTGATGAAGGAACTGGAATTTGATGTTACTTCTGGTTCTGTACAGCTTTTTGCACTGCCATTGACCTCTTTTTGAACAAAGAAAAAATATTTTTAAAAATGTTTTTCATTGGGAACTTTCAGATGCCTAATAAAAAAGAACTAATAAATGCTTTGCACTTACAAGTTGTTGGTTTTTTTTACTGCCCTCACTTTCAGTTATGGTAGAAGTCACCTACTTCATCTGCTCTCACACCTGTCTGCCCTCTAACTTACAACAGACTGCAGGGAGAATATTTGTAAGAAAATATTTAAAGAGATTATTTGTACATAATAACCACGGGTAAAATGTAAAAAGGAGAGGTTTAGGTAACTAAATACATTACCCAGGCTAAAATCTTCACCAACCTTTATCAAATGCAAGATGCTAATACCTAGACCCAAGTTTTTCTGCTGTGTCTTGATTTTAAGAAGGAGATCACACACCACAGACAGTCCTACATGCCCTCAGAAAATATGCTTTTGGTCACTTCAGAGCTTTTAACATTTAGACTAAAACACAAGGTCAGTGAATTTTGGATCGGCTTTTCAAGGTTTCTGATACCCACTGCATCTGAAATTTGGTAGTATATTAATAACAGAAATAATATAACCTACTGTGTACCTTAGTGAATTCTAAACAAATGGAGTTTTATTAATTTCCTCCTCTATTCCTTCAATATTTTTAGGTGATGAATGCTTTCTGAGAAGTGATTGTCATGTTCAACACTTAGCACAATATGGCCATTTAGGAATTATGGAAACATGTATATATATATATAAATGCAATAGAAATAATCTACCTGTTTAACTGCTAAACCTATATAAAATTATCCAAATTTCTTTGAGATTAGAAACTCCTGCTTTGTAAACAGTGTGAGTTTCACTACAGTATTTCATGTCCTGAAGTATTTACACATTGCTCAGTAGTAATGTCAAGGAGAGAAGGTGGCTGTCTTCTCGGCCACCCTGATAATTCTGTACTGGCTCTTTCAAGTACTAAACCCTTCCTTGGGCAGTGGTTAAGGGTCAGGATCAGGCCTTGTGGGGGGAACAAGGTTCAGACAGAGATCCTAAAGCAACTTTGCTGAAAGGAAAAAGCAGGTTCCGATTACATTTGCCTTTGCCCTTGCATTTCTCCACCCTCTTTGTTTTAGGACTTGTTAACTGCAATATCCTCCTGATGTTTTCTAAAATGAGGTATAACATCAGACCATATGAAGTTGCTTGCTACACTGTATGTTTTCTAATTGTGTGTTTTTTCTTATGCATAATTCAAATCAGCTAGACAAAAAGCATTTGCCACGTCTGGAGCCCAGCTTCTGTCATGGCATTCTTTGTTTATTCTCTGATGCAGGATCTCAGTTTTGGGGGTATTGCCCTTTTTTTCTTTTCTGTCCTTGGACTCTCTAGCTGAAGTCTTTCCTAGTGAATGGTGATGAAGCTTGAATGTACCATATTTACCCATCTAGCCGTGTATCACTTTTCACCACTGTTGTGCTTAGTATTAGCTGATCACTTGAGATATCAAAGCATTTGCTCTCTTTCTGCAAGTGAGATACTACATAGTGTCATTTGTATTCACCTTGGGCAGACACTGAGCCTCTGTTCATTTCATCAAAGAACTATTTATGAGGCTGTAAAAAAGATGAGTTTCTCTGAATAGTCTCCAAATTAAACTTTTAAAAGTTTAATGTTGGCACACAAGAATAATTACAGTTATAAACCATTAAACATTTAGAGGAAATTTATAGTATTGGAGGAGAAAATTTACAGCTGTGGTCAAACACAATAAATTTCCTCTGAAAAGCATTTCCACAGAAACATTTCTTCTTGAGTATTAAAAAATTCAGTGCTTTATTAACAACACCAAAGTGCACGGGTGATTTCTTTAGACACTTTTTAGACAGTGAGTTTTGTATCTTTGTATGATACTGTTCATTAACCCTGCAGAAGTGTATACACATATACTTATACATATTTAGCCACACACATATATGTTATTTTTTATTTGTTTGGCTATGTGTGTATGGGGCTCTGAGTTCACTCATTAGATCAAGCTGCATATGCTATGTGATCCTAGAAGGCAGTCCAGTTGTTTGCAATTTTCTTCCAAGAATTATGATGTTGAAATTACCACATGTCTGGAGGGCAGCTAAAGTCTATGAAATTTAGTCAGTCCCTTAGCCAGCCCTTACACAGTCCCTATTTTTTTCTACCACGTCTGTGATTTAGCAGTATAGAAAAGAATCTCATTTCAATCCTCCAAATCTTTCTAGTCATAGAGCAAAATTTATCAGAATCTCTCTGCCCAGCTCTCATGCTCCCTAATAAACCTTTATTTTCTAGAAATATCCTCAAATGGAATTAGTTTCTTTGAGGTAAAATCCAAAACCTATGGAAGGAATTGAAATAATTTTCATTAATTTCACTTGTCTTTGATTTATGCCATTTTTCACTTTAATTATTTCATGCAACATCTACACTCTTGGAAACATTTGGATTTTGTCTTTTCAAATAAAATAGGGGTGAAATATACTTCTTTTCAATGTTTTATGCCTGAAGAGAAGCAGAAGAATTTCACATTCCTTAGCTACATTTTGATTTCAGCAAGTTATTATATTCATTATGCACAGCAATCATATATTCCTATTTACAATTGTTTAGTGTAAATCATAGCACTCAAATAGAATACATCAGAAAGATTTAACTGAACACATAAATTAGACTGTAAGCATTTTGGATCAGAGCCTGTAGTCTCTGTGATTATACATTTGCACAGCACAATAAGACATGGCCATGTGATGGTATTTTGCAATAAATAATAACAGAAATAAAAATAATTATTGACTTTCTCATCAATAAAAGTGTCAGACTCTGTTGCATGTTTACATTGTGATAGGCAACACTATCACAAAAATCTCAAATTTATTTTAACCATTCAGTGCTGTCTTTTGCACTCCTCTCTTGTTGAAGGTCCTGGGATTGTTAGAATCTTACTGATTAAAGCTGCTAGTTTGGATACGGGTTGGAAATGTTTGAATGTGTGAATGAGAAGTAATGAAATAAATCTACATGGAGAATCAGACATTTAGTTGTCTTCCCTAGATTTAGATGCACTTTTTTCATGTGAACAATGTCTCCTTTCCACAGTGTTGTTGCAAAGACACTTCAGATGTCATAGGTCTTGGCCCACAGTCTCAAAAGAACATAAACACAGACAACAAAATGGTTTAGTGTAAACAGTAGGACAGTGTCAGCTGGCAGCCAAATGAATTGAGTATAATGCCCCAAAGAACTGCCAGAGTATACATATAGGAGACCATAACTCACAGAGTGCAGGGTCCAACAGACCTTTGTGTCTTTTGGTTTTTTCCTTCCATCCTGGTTGCCCTTATCACTTTCATGCATTTCATATCATTGCGATTTTGTATGAATGTTCCTTAAGTAAAATTAATCCTTTCATTTAAAAAAAACCACCAGTGAAAAATATTTTGAAATTGCTTTTCTGCTCAATGTGGTGATTTTGTCTGAGCAAGGGTATAAGAGAAGGTGACTTGTCTCACACAATTTATTCATCCACCCCTGCTGACAGAGCAAATGAATCAGAAATTGCTGCCTGGCAGCATTTATAAGTGTTCTTATTGATCAAAAGGTCTGGACAGGTGAAATCAAGTCATTCTAGCAACATATTGATAGTTATTGACTGTAGTCAGGACTGCAGGCTTCCTTTCTACTAGGGGTACATGACTCTGGCTGTACTTTACACACATATTCCAGACAAGATAGACCAGATAAATATTGTTAAAAGACAGATACTTTATGCAATGGGAATTTGTATCTCACTGTCTTTTATTTCCCCACCCAGATAAACAAGAATGCAATAACAGTGACAGTTTCTACCAAGCATCAGTAAGAAGGCTCAGTTGCATGCCTCCAGATCTACACAAATATGTATTAAGCACACCACTGATTTACCCTTTGTAGAGAATAGAGAGGAGAAATAAAATAAAATAAAAAAAAAAAGAGAGAAAGAAAGAAGGAGAGAGAGAGAGAAAGAAAGAGAGAGAAAGAGAGAGAGAGAGAAAGAAAGGAAGGAAGGAAGAAAGGAAGGAAAAAGGAAGGAAGAAAGAAAGGAGGAAAGAAAGAAAGGAAGAAAGAAAGAAAAGAAAGAAAGAAAGAAAGAAAGACAGACAGACAGACAGACAGAAAGAAAGAAAGAAAGAAAGAAAGAAAGAAAGAAAGAAAGAAAGAAAGAAAAAGAAAGAAAGAAAGAAAGAAAGAAAGAAAGAAAGAAAGAAAGAAAGAAAGAAAGAAAGAAAGAAAGAAAGAAAGAAAGAAAGAAAGAAAGAAAGAAAGAAAGAAAGAAAGAAAGAAAGAAAGAAAGAAAGAAAGAAAGAAAGAAAGAAAGAAAGAAAGAAAGAAAGAAAGAAAGAAAGAAAGAAAAGCCCATTGAGAACAGTAAGGGAAAGACCTTCAAATAACTTCAGCAGTTTAGGCTTAGGTTCTGAAAAAAAGGGAGGAGATGACTTTAAAAGATATTTTCTAGATGGTTTTAACACTTCTATTACTTACTTTCATAAAGTCTGTATGCACAGGATTTGTTTAGTAATATAATCAGCTAAAGGAAATACAAGTGGTGGGTGATGGATGATTATAATTTCTGTGCTGCAAAGCCATTGTAAAGCTGAAATGCTTTCAGAGGTGCTGCAGATGCAACTAATGCCATGATTTCTGC
This sequence comes from Falco naumanni, assembly GCF_017639655.2. Taxonomy (NCBI): domain Eukaryota; kingdom Metazoa; phylum Chordata; class Aves; order Falconiformes; family Falconidae; genus Falco; species Falco naumanni. The sequence goes on along the minus strand of NC_054080.1, from coordinate 14,345,711 downwards.
AATGATCACAACAACTTGAAAATATAAATTGATGAGTATATTACTAATATGCAGCTTTGAAATCAAGAGGTAAGGTAGCTGCTCATTTATAGCTTGTGAACGTCCAGTCTGCTGAGAACTGTGCCTGTTCCTGTCTGTGAGGGCAGCTGCCAGAGGCCCTTTCAGGCTGATAAAATTATAAAGAATAAAATGAGTATCTATTTAAAAAGCACTGCTATACTTACTCCTCCTCCCTACAATGAAAACCAAATTGTTTGAGTGAAAACTGAGGTTTCAGTTTCTTAGTGCAGCAGATATGTGAAACTACAGACTGACTGATGGATCTAAGCTAAAGGTAACAATTATGACTTTTATCTTTATGTGACAGAAAAGCTCCCAAGAAATCCATGTCTGATAAAGGTGAGTTCTTTGTTTTCTTTGGTTTGATACATAGGCAGCAGCAAAGTGTAATAAACCCATTTTCTTTCTTTCTGTTTATATATCCCAAAGATGGTTATAGACATTATCCAAGAGAAGAAATTAGTTCTTTGTTTCCTTATTTATACATGACGTTAATTTCTCCTTCTATTACAAAAATGTCATGCATGGGAAAGCCCCAAGATATATATTAACTTCTCTAATAATTGGGGGTGGGGGAATATAGGTCTAATTTAAGTGCTTTTTTATTACTTTTCTGTTCAGTTTCTACATTATTTTTCTCATTAAAAATACAGGGATATTACCCCTGGAATTATCTGAAGGGATTTGTTTGTCATATTCTTGTATCTTCTTCCCTTTGATAAGTTTGTCGGTTTTTTGCCCATTTCCTGCATGTTAAAGGCTTGGTTAGGCAAACCTACTGAAGAAAAACAAGGCTTTAAAGCTTTCTAGCTGGTTATTGACTTACTTTTTGGATAATGACTTACTGCATGTTACATGATTCATCACATTCTTTAAAAATTACTGATGCTCAAAGCTCTTTCTACTTTAGGAAGACAATTTACAGATTGCAGCACTGGGATGCAGGATAGTGGCAGTGTGGCTACACAATCTAAGCACCTAAGCAAGAAGATGCTGAGTATTGTCTCACGCCTCACACCAAGGTTAGGTTGATTCTTACCAGTCTCGTTACCAAATATTGAGCTACTAATGCAATATAGCTGCTATTGGAAGTTTGGGAATATGTCAAGCTTTAAGCTACAGTTTAATTTATAATGACATAGATGTCAAGCATTTGTAAATTTTGTGGTTTAAGTTCTTATCACATATAGGAAAACAGGAATGAGAGTAGATTAAGGTCAAAGATAAGGACAGATCAACTAATGTAAGAACTGTTACTTGTGACTAGGTTAGGAAATTACTTGGATGTGACTTCAACCGAAGCTCTGCAATATCTTAGAATTGCTTGCTTCAGTCTTTTTTTGTGTGTGCATGTTAACATGGTAGCAGCTACTCCTGTGGCCAAATCTAAAGAACAGTGGCAGACCATGTTAGGATAATGGCTTTCATCCCAAGAGATCTCCACACTTCAAAAATGCAGGTTCTGTGTTCGTGCTTTCCCATCTCATTAGAAGTGAACTGTAGAAGAATGTGTCTGGTGTAAAGGAGTATTGGTAAGCAATCCTAATGCACACCTTTGAGTACAGTCATTCCTGCAACAAAACTCAGCAGCTGCACCAGTGGTCATGCACAATGGCACAGGATAGAAATGGAAGAGGAATGCACCACTTTCCCGGTGCCCCGCCCCGCGCCCCCCCCCCCCCCCCCCCCCCGCCCCGCCCCGACCATCTCTTCACCAGATGAAAACACTGAGTAAATTTCAAGAAAAAAGAAAGATGTGACTTTAAAGTCCTGAACTTTTCCACTTCTTACCCTGTGTTTGAATATAGCACACCTCGGAGAGTAAGTAAAAGCAAATGCTACCATGTCAACAAGCTTCTTGTACCAAACAGCTTTTGCAATTGTTGCATAGTGACCCCGTAGCCAGGAACTGATGGAGTATAGTAGCTTCCTGGCTATCCCTCCTTCTGGGATTGCTGTGTTGAAGGACCATATTGCTTCCCAGTAAGAGTAGAGAGCCATCTTATCCCTATTTTTCTTTTTTTTGTGTCTGCACATGGTGCAAGACAGACACACATAGCTAAAACCTATCAAAGCCAAACTACCACCAACTCACATTGCTGTCATTAAACATAGTAACTTAATTACTTGTTCCAAAGCTAGGGTCCCTGCATGTTGGGAATGGAAGGGAAAACTGGCCTTCTTTTGCCTCTACAATTAGCGTACTAATGAGACAAAAAGGCTAGTTAATTTTGCCAGATCTGTGCTGGTCTTGTATATGTTTACCTGTAGTATACCTTCAAAGAAACCTGGGGAGCACACAGGGCTTTAATATCTCTGGGGAAAGTCAGCTTCTTCCAGAGGAACCTCTGAACTTGCTCAGAGCTGAAGTTAATGGGAAAAAAAAGAAATATAAGAAAAGAAACTTGAGCAGCAGTAACCCCAGGACAAGGGGCAGGGCAAGAGAAGAGAAAATCAAAAATAATAGCAAACAGAAAAAGGAGGTACAGGGGAAATTGGTTGAGATGAATAATCAAGGAAGTGATTAGTAAGTTTTGTATAATTTTATACGAGGATTCTGTTTCAGTCTTCTGTGAAAGGAAATTCTGGGCCAAACCTTCTGCAGATATTTATGAAATGCAGCAGTGTCTCTCTAGTTTAGAAAGATTGCACCAGTTCTAGCTTGGGGTTGTTCTTCAGATCATGGTTTTCACCTGCACTCAGTTATTTGGTTCTGAAATGCAGACTTTGCCTTCAAACCATTTAGGAATTAGGTCCACAGGGAGATGTTAGTAAAAAGGAGGTCTCAGACAGAGCATAGTCAGCAAGCTGTGATGTTCACATTCAGTAAATGGAGAAAACAATAGATCCAATAGTTTGTCTGTTCATGAAAGGAATAAATGTCTGTGGTTTTATGATAATGATGTCAATTAAGCATCAATTGACAGTTAAAAGAGACTTAATAGGAAGATGATGTGGAATCTTTAATAGAAAAGATGATGCATAATCTAGTAAAATTATAGGACACAAATATAATTAGATTTTCCACACATAAAAATTGTAACGAATATTTAGGCTCTTAATTGGATTTTAAAAAGCTAGCAATATCGAGTTAATAATTGTGACAACTAATAGAGTATCTAACTAAATGTCAGTATTTTTATTAATTGATATTTAATTTTCTGTAGACTGTCTTGGCAAATGTTAATTAAATGCCAGAAAATTCCTTACAAATTTTAACATATTAATAACCTTAAATTATGCCTTTATTGCCTACATAATTGTAAGTTAATTACACAGCTACAGACTTACTCTCTACCCTTCACACAGAGCTCAGGAGGATAAGGTTTCTTATGGGTCAATAAACTCACCTGCTTCTTTGCTACACAAATGGAGAATGAAGGCTGATCCTGTGTAGTCATGTTCTTTCTATGGTGTAGCACATATTAGTTTCTGGGCAACTTCTATAGCAGCCAAAGAATTTGAACTAAGTATAGTGTATATTTTTCCTGATTTCCAGGATATATGTGGTAAAAGCTTATTAATGAAGTCTGTAATGGTCTGGGATTCAAAAAAAAACCAGTGAAAAGTTAGAATACTTACATTCTTGACAACCAAAACCTTGTAGCTGGTTTTGATAACTAGCCTCTACCATCAACTACCTTTAGCATTTGTAATTTAAGTCACTCAGTACAAGAGAAGAGAATTCAGGTCAGCACGATCAAATGTTTTGTCTTTTATCAAAATAATTCACACATTTATAATCTGGAAAATTAGTGAGTATTTCTGAGTAATTCAGTATCTGAGCCCACAAGGTACTTCCAGTCTCCTGAAAAAATAACTTCTTCGTGAGCAAGGCTCGCTACTAATCAAAACGACAACCAAGTCTTGGACTTTTCTTTCTTAAGACCAGACATTTCCAGGATCTTTATTTAGATACCTGGGGTCCCACAGCTAAAAGGGAAGTATGTGCATGAACCCTTGGTTCTGTTGTATTGTTTAGATGTTTTGGGACCGTTCAGGTTATGGCTTATTCATTCTAAGTTGTCTTAATTATGAAGGAGAGAGCTTCACAAATATTGATTTATATTTGGGTCTATTATCTCCTTATATTTTTTTTCTTTAATTAAAAGATAGCACACAGAATAAGGAGCCACCAAAGATACAGACCTAAGTTTTTGAGGTCATTGGTTTTTGAACTTTCACTGTGTGAATTAGCAGTGGTCAGTCATACCTCAGGGATTTGTATGAATAATTTCGGCATCATAGTCTTGATATCTGCTTTCTACACCTTCTGTGCAAGAGTAATCTATGGATATTTGCACAGGTGGTGAGTTTGAGGAAAACTGAGTTCTATGAGGAGGCTGACAGGTCAGATCTATAACTGTAAACCTCCTACTTTTCAGAGGAATAATTTCCTGTATTACCAAAAGAATGACCATGCTTGCATTAGTTTTCAATCATTTTTTTTTGGAGAGGGATATTAGTTCCTCTAAACTATGTTATGATTCTGTAATCAAAGCCAATTTCTTGTCATGTTGACTAATGGACCGCATTTTCCTTCTATGCATATTAGACAATCCACAGAAAAAATAGACAGTTATGTCTTAGCTACTCTGGGTGTTTGTGGAGGTCAGTGTGTAGAGCATGTATACTATTCTTTTGTAAATACCTGAAAATATTGAAAGTAAATGTCCTGGTTTCACCTAGAATAGAGTTAATTTTCTTCTTAGTAGTTAGTACAGTGCTGTGGTTTGGCTCTGATGTGAGAACAATGCTGACAGCACACTGATGTTTCTGGTTGTTGCTGGGTGGTGTTTATACTAAGTCAAGGACTTTTGAGTTCCTTGGGCCCTGCCAGCGAGAGGGCTGGAGGGGCACGGGAAACTGGGAGGGGACACAGCCAGGGATGGTGACCCAAGCTAGCCAAAGGGATATTCCATACCATATGATGTCATGCTGAGTATATAAGCTGGGGGCAGAAGAAGGAAGGTGAGGATGTTCAGTGTTACAGAGTTTATCTTCCCAAGTAACCGTTACATGTGACGGAGCCCTGTTTCCCTGGGGATGGCCGAACACCTGCCTGCCCATGGCGGGGAGTGAATGGATTCCTTGCTCTGCTTTGCTTGTGTGGGGGGCTTTTGCTTTGCTTATTAAGCTGTATCTCAGCCCACAAGTTTTTTCAGTTTTACTCTTCCAGTCCTCTCTGCCTCTCTGCCTCAGTCTCTGAGGGTAGTGAGCGAGCAGTTCCCTGCTAGGTGTGCGGTGCTGCTGGGGTTAGCCCATAGCAGTGTTAAAATGAGTAGGCTGCCATGAAAGGCACTTGGGTGCAGTCATTTTAATCCAAGTCTTGTTTCTTCTCAATATGGCTGTTTATACACTTTATATTTGTCTCCCCCAACAGGTTGTTTCTCCTTTGATTTCTGGCTAGAATAATTTTCTTTCACTGATAAGAATTAAAGATAAATTAATCTTCATATGATTTTTCTGGCATCTATACCATAAAAATTGGGCTGCTATTGATTAGGTGTGGAAGACTTTAGTGGACCAGGCTTCTGTTTCCTCCTTTTTTTCAAGATGGCACTTTGGAATTCAAGTCTGAGTTTTGGCAGGTAAGACACTGTCAAAAGTTGGAGAGAAGTTCTCTCTAGCGGTACAGATGCAGCTAATATTCCTTTCAAAAACCAATTTCAATAAAATATATTAAGTGACAGACATCATTTCCCTGTATCTTAGAAGTGGAATTTCTCTGGGACAGCAATCACAAGATCATGTGATCTCTTGTGGGGTATTGAAGGGGATACTGATATCAGAGAAGTTGACAGGAATCTATAAGGTCTCATGCTGTGAGATGATAGCAGATTTTCGTTGGTAAGTAAGCATATTGTAGCTGCAGAGGGCGATGTACATACAAGCAAGCTCCCAATGCAATATATAAACCATTCCCTCCTGCAACCTTAGAAAACCCCTTTTCCTTCTCCTCCCAAGCAACACAGCATTTAGCACCAGCCCCCTGCTGCAGGTAAGATGACATGGCCATTCAGGTGTGCTTGTCCTCTGAACAATCCATCTCCTCTTCTGTCTTCTATTGCTGTTAGTAAGGAACTTGCTTTTGAGCTATTCTCTGATGGGTTTTGCCTGTGCATCAGGGTGACCTGCTGACTTTGGCCTTTGTATGGGTTTCTGGTCTTGTTATGGAGTCTCTTTCCACCTCATCTATGCTATAGTCCAGAACAAGATGCTTCATAAGACTCTGTAAGGTTTCTCATGGTTTATGTCACGAAGCAGATGGACTGCTGTAGTTTGCAATGATTTGTGTGACACCTGAGTTCCCAATTACCTCCAATTTGCAGTAGCACATTTCTTTGTCTCTCCAAACTTCCTTAATAAATAACATACTGTTTCTTGCTAGTAAACTGAATTCCACAATATATTCTTCATGTTAATTAGTGCTTTGGTTTTCCAACTAATCTGTTATTACTCTGAACTACTCCCTGGGTTTTTGGCAAGAGGTATATTAGAAAGATCCACATTTTCTTTCACCATTTCTTTTTCGTTGTTCGTTTGTCATCTGGCTGTTTTTACTGATGCTCCTGTTTCTTCCACCTACAGAAGGAAAGGCATCTTTTGTTCAGGCTGTCAAGGGGCATTGGGAACAGATGCACTGCATTGCTGCATATTGCAGAGATACAGAGGGAGTAACACACCTTGCAGTGCACCACAGATTCTTGCTTGCTTTCTACCCTGTAGAAACTGAAGATGTACCATCCTGTGAGGATGGAGCCTTTCATTAATAAAGAAGCGGAGACTGCTAAACGTTTGTCCCCATATATTAGTACAACAGCTGAATACATAAGAGCTGTGGACAGAAGTACTAATGACCTCTCGTTCCTGCCTATCTGTTAATACAAGCTATAACAGGTAACACAGGTGTTATGGACCATTGCTGCTTCTAGACCATTTCCTCCACTTTTTTTCAGTAGAAAGATCATCTTTTGCATCAGTGGCATTTATCTCTGATACTAAAAATAAAAAGAAAAAAAAAAAGAAAAGAAAAGGTAGTATGAGAAGTGTGTGGATATGTTGTTTATAAAGAACGCAGTGCATCAGAATGATTTTCAGGCTTTGATTGATTTCAGTGTCAGAGAATACACTGTCCTCTGTCCTCTGGTTTTATTTTCATTTTATGTTTCTCCCCAGTGACACAGTGGCAGAAGCAGCATTTTATCAATTCCATTTATTTGTGATTATGGTCATTTGTTACCCTGTTCAGGCTTCGTGTTTATAGCTTACTGACTTTAAGTGAGGATCGCCGCAAATGGAGATGGTGAAAATTGGCAATATAATAAACTTATACATAATTTTCAGTTAATGTGTTCTTAGTCCATAAATGTATCCTGTGGTGAAGTGCTTAGCTGGAGGTGTTTCTTTTATAATTCCTGTGTTCAATATTCTCATGTGACTTTGTGCTTTTCTTATTAGATTTGTTCAGTTTCAGTCTGAATAATTTTGGTTAATTAGCTTTCTTATAATCCAGATAATTTTTTTATTGACAGTATTTCTTGGCTTATGTAGTTTATTCTACTGTTTAATGGATTGTATTTTCCAAAGGTCAGTCTCTTTTCTAGAAATAATATACCCCAAACTCATTTTACATGAAAATTAAAGGGTAGCATTCTGGATAGGCTTCTGCCTTATTTTTCTTATTTTAGTATTTAGATGAAAATATATAATTAGTTTATATTGAGAAGTTTCCTGATTTCACGCTATGCATTGAATATGTTGACATCAATCAGATATTTTTGTACCTTTTTTATTAATTAAGAATAAATAAGAAAATCAGAGGGCTCTTAGTCATGATATATAGTACTGGAATTAGAGTGTGCTCAGGTGCTGACTTTCTGAACCTAAGAAATGTTTTGCCTGTATCTGTTAGAAATACTTCGAAGCACTTTCACAGCCATTGAGGTCTTTACAGTAATATAATTACACTGATGGATAGTGAAAAGAAATTTGTACACACACATGCCCAGAGACATAGATCTGTGTGAACAAACACATTTTTACTTGCTATAAGTCCTGTAGGTCAAATGTGATTATTGCTGGTACTGCCACTTTAAACAGGCTAATATTAAAATACTTCAGGTTTCTACACTGTCATATAAAGTCACATGTAATATCTCTTTATTTAGCTAGGTAGTGCTAAGATACTTTATATCTGTATATTTCTAATCATCATCTTGTGTAACAAATATAAAACCATGAATCTAAAACATGCTCTGGCTATATATTCTTAGGGATATATTTTGAATGATATTGAAGTTGTGGGATAATCACTGCAGTGCTTCAGGACAAAATTTTGAATTAAATATTTGTTTAAAAAAACAGGGTATTGAAATTTTAATGTATTATTCAAATTGATATTCCTCCAGGAAAGCTGCTTATAGTAGTTTTATTTTCAGGTCAACTACTTCCAGAAGTGCAAAATCCAGTATTTAGGATTTATTTAGCTCTGACCTCCAGATGACTTCTAGCAGGAAATTATGATTTGTTCACTCTTTAGGTAAATTTTACAGAGGATAAATTTGAGAACAGATAAGTAAACCACAGGTAAAATGCACAGAATAATTAATCTTATATTTCTATTTACATGACGAGTTAAAATATATCTACAGGGTTAAGCAGCAAGTTTAAATCAGTTCTGAGTAGTAAAACTTAGCTTTCCTGAAGTGTATAAGCCTCTATTTTGTTTTCACTCTGCCTGAAGTTTTTCATGGGTTCTTAAGGACACAGCTCATTGTGTTTGGTTATTCTTGATTTTTGTTCTAGTCATAGGGGAAATACAAATTAAAAAAAAAATGGTTTCTTACTTTTTAAGAAGATTCTTAAAAGTTATCACCATTTGGCTGGTATTATCTCTTCCTAAATCCCCCATAACATGTATGTAAGAGACTGAAATCCATGTATACACATACAACAGATACCACCCTGCAGTACTTATCTTGCAAAGTCTAGTATCAGGAATTTAATAGCCTTCTGTGTCAATTTGCATGGTTTGGTCCTGCTTTCAAATATTTGTTTGTTTGTTTGTTTGTTTATTTACAGTGAAAAAAGACCCTTCATGTGTATACATTTACATTTTACCATTTTGTTCTTCCCTTGAAAGAACAAACTAGCCTTGTTTGTGATATCGCATACATTGTGATATTTGAAGAAAATATTTTATTTCATATGGTCAGCATCCATGAGTTTGTTTTAAGAACCCTATTTTCCTCCCAGCTGCTTACCAGCTCATTAGGTGTTAGGAGTATGTAGTATGGTCTTGATTTTTAAGGAAACAAGTTACTCTAGTGAATCCAGTGATTTAGTATGCAATGGATAAGTACAAATCACCATGCTCAGTAGCAGCAGTGTAGGTTTGCTCTGCTGTGGTGCTACAAAGGTGTCTTATTAACTTTATAGACATTAAGAACAATCAGCTGCACCAGTGAAGTAGTAAAGTTTTTCTTGGGATCAGCACCATGTGTAAGAGAGTTCCTCCACTAATCTGAAGTGACTGAGACAACCAGAACATCACTGCTGTCATAAGTTTTTCCCCTACATGGAGGGTTTTTTTAAAATGCTGGGTTAATAAGAAAGTTCAGCACTTTAGAGTTACAAGATTCTTATTTACAGTTGTGTATCAGTTTTGTAATTTAAACAGAGATAAGAGTTTTGCTACAACACCGTAGAAAAAGGAAAATTGTTGGAAATAAGCCATGAGAGTAAAAGAGCAGTTCAGTTACTATTCACATTTGTCAAGGATATAACATGAGAATTATAGCTGAGAATAGCAGTTGCAATCAGAGATTTTTAAGTTATGTGAAAACAAAGGCATTTTAAAAGTTGTGCTGAATAGGTCTATGTAATACAGAAAATGGAAAAAATATCAAAGAAGACGGTTATCAGGCAAAAGGAGGTCTGGAAAAAGATTCAACAAAACTATTCAGTAAATTAATAAAAAATCTTTCATTTCTATCAGAGCAATATAGAGCAGACATCAAAAGTTAAAAATGGGGAAAGAGAAGTTGTTGCTGATGGTAATAAAGTAATATGTATTCTGTTGGTCTTTTGGAACTCTGTTTTACTTAGTGGACCAACTAAGGCAAAATTTGAATATAAATATCTCTAATAATAAAGTCTAAACATTTTATGAAGAGTGGAGGAGTTAATGCATTTCTTCTCCTTGCAGACTTAACCAAGCTCATCAGCTACCCACTGAGATCAAAAGAGAAACATCACTTTATATTTGTGGACTCTGGATCATAGCCTGGGTGAAATAAAATGTTAAACTCAGTAAAATACTACTATACTGCTTATATAACAGTCCAGAGTTGTTTTGTAATGACTCATTTAAACTGCAGGAAGAAGTGGGTTACAAAATATTAAATGCATGTTGAGCTTGCAGTGTATATACAAGTAAATTACCTTACTCACCCTGCCTTTTTCTCAGCCTGAATGAGGATGAGCCAAAGATTATCCTATTTTAGAAAATAACATCCTCACAGCTGTTTATGTAAACAGAGCTTTACTGAAGCATTGGCACGATCTGCATCTGCTCCTACCCTTGCAATGGAAATCATTTCACACTCATTGCCCTCTTTTAAAGGGGTGAGCAGAACTTGTTCTCTAAATCATCATGATACCACCTGCTTTTTTTAGGCTTCATTGTGTCTTCATGCTTTAAACAAGACTCCACAGGTTGTTCTTTGTCCTCTCATTTTCCTCTCTGTCTTGACTGTGCCTTAATTTTCTTCCCCCCACCCACCTCTCCCTTTTCTTGGGGGGGGGGGGGGGGGGGGGGGCGGGGCGGTCTTCTTTACTGTTGATTTGATCTTCCCTCAACACATAGGTAAAATATAAAATAGTGTTTATCTCCTGGTGCATGCACTGGGTGTAATGGCTGTTAGCTGTCAGAAACTGGGATATGCAGTTGCCTGTAGCATTTCCTAGGAGTGTAAAGAGCTTAAACAGATTTGTTATAGACCTAACTTAAACACAGAAGGGGTATCACAGCAAGGTACAGGACCAACATTAATCTGTGTAAATGACTGAAAGTCATTGTCACCATAAACTACATAAAAAGGAAAACAGCTGCAACAAATGTGAAAGCCATGTCTCCCTGATTCCCCAAGAACTTTTGCAAGGTTCCCAATACAACCTGGCTGTATGGCAGTAGTAATAAAATCCCGATTTGTAAGCATTAAGAACCTACCAGACTAGTAATGATGTCAAAGTTGGATAGCTTTCTAAATATCTGAATTTCTAGGCTTAGGGAGTCATTTCAAGCCTTGCTTAAATCCAGAAGTTCAGAGAAACAAGGAAAAAAGCAACAAAAATAAATACTTAAGAATTTCTGACCCTTCTGAAACCAAACCAAACAAATAAACAAACCCCCCCACACACACTACTACCACTACCGCAAAGCTCAATCAGAAGTTAGTAGTAAAATTAATGCATGTTTTATTTTTCCTGAAGCAGGTTTATTTATTCTTTATCCAGCTGAGAGTTATATGAATTTTCTTTTTAAGGGTCGAAAAACCAAGAACAGAAAGTGTTGTGGCTTAACCCCGGCCAGCAACCAAACACCACGCAGCCGCTTGCTCACTCCCCTTCACCCAGAGGGATGGGGTGAGGAATTGGAAAGGAATGTAAAACTTGAGGGTTTAGATAAAAGCAATTTAATAGGTAAAGCAAAAGCCACGCACACAAGCAAAGCAAAGCGAGGAATCCATTCACCACTCCCCATGGGCAGGCAGGTGTTCAGCCATCCCCAGGGAAGCAGGGCTCTGTCATGTGTAATGGTTACTCAGAAAGATAAATGCCAGGTGTCCCCCCGCTTCCTTCTTCTTCCTCCAGTTTATACACCAAGCATGAGGTCATATGGTATGGAATATCCCTTTGGCTAGTTCAGGTCACCTGCCCTGGCTGTGTCCCCTCCCAGTTTCCCGTGCCCCTCCAGCCCTCTCACTTACAGGGCCCAAGGAACTCAAAAGTCCTTGATTTAGTATAAACATCACCCAGCAACAACCAGAAACATCAGTGTGCTGTCAGCATTGTTCTCACACCAAATCCAAAGCAAAGCATGGAACCATCTACTAAGATAAATTAACTCTATTCTAGCTGAAACCAGGACTGTTATTCAGGAATAAGTCAGAATATAAGTCAGAATATAAGTCAGCAGGGAAGAGTGCAAGGGTGGTGTGAAAATGCCAGACAAATGCCACCATTGCTTTCCAGCAGGTTTGTGTGTATTCACATCCCATTGAACTTGCAACCAAGACCAGCCAAGTGAAATTCACTGTACAGAACAACTCACAAGGCTACAGAAACTCCTGAGGGCTCATGAAACCAAAGAGGAAGCTATGAGCAGCCTTGATATAAAGCAGAAATTTTACATTATTTTTTAAGAAAAATGCATGAAATGTTGTGGTGAGTTCACCTTGCCCACATGCCAGGTGCCCACCAAGCCACTCTATCTCTGACCTTCTCAGCAGGACAGTGGAGGGGAAAATAAGATGGGAAAAAATCTTGTGTTTCAAGATAAAGGCAATTTAATGAAGCAATAGCAAAAGTTTTGCACACAGAACATATTAGTCTTTACTTCCCATTGGCAGGTGAAGTTTGACCACTTCCCGGGAAGCAGGGCTGCAGTATGAGTAGTGGTTGCTCTGGGAGACAAATGTCATAAATAATGAATGCCCCCCCTTCCTCCTCCTTTCTCTTAGCTTTTATACCTGAGCAGATGTCATATGGTGTGGAATATCCCTTTGGTCAGTTTGGGTCAGCTGTCCTGGCTGTGTGCCCTCCAAGATCTCACCCACCCCCAGCCTAATGGGGGCGGGGGGAAGGCTGGAGGGGCAGCCTTGGTGCTGTGCGAGCGCTGCTCAGCAGCAGCCAAAATACCAGTGTGTTACCACCGCCTTTCCAGCTACCAGTGCAGGCACAGCACCGTGAGGCATGCTGTGGGGCTCGGCCAGGACTAGCAGAAACACCAAGGGCAAATTTGTGTATTTAAATGTGAACAACTCCGGCATCAGTACCGCAAGCACTCATACGGTGTTGACTGACACCATTTACATGTTGAAATGGACCACAAATTTTTTGCAAGATCTGAACTTGTCTTGATAATGCAAAGAAATAAAAGTGCTTATAAAAACAGTTTGTCATTGCTACAGACATAAACTTCTTTTAAAATGATGTAACCATTTCTTACTTGGTTTTAGTCAAAGCCCTTTCTTTCGTACACAAATATAAATGCCCTTGAAGCCAACAAATATCTTTGATTCACATAATTCATATACACAAAAACTCAGAGATGTTACTGTAATCATAAATGCATCTTACAAGCATACCATCTATTTTAATTATTGTAAATATAAATCAGATACTTCTAATAACTTCCATATATATATATATATGTACACACACATATACATAAAATGAAACAGATAGTGTTTGGAGATAGCAGTCATAGCAGTCATTTATGAATATTGATAATGGGCAATTTCATATTATAGAGTCCCAACAGGTATTTATGAGGAGGCTTCCAAATTTATTTAATCCAGTTAAGTGAAGATTCAACAATGTGGTAAATTCTTTTATTCAAATATGCATGTTTTTAAGTTTCCTGCATAGTCTTTCCCATTTTATTCCTCTTCTTTGTCTACTCTTTCACACAGAAATACAGAACATCAGTTTCTAAATCTGGAATCTTAAAGCATGTTAATATATCTTCTGCTACATAAAGAGTGAAACTGAAGTAAATTATCTCCAATATTGCAGTATTACATGGACTGGTGGAAATCAGTGTGAGTTTTTTGGTTTGGTTTTTGTGTTATTTATTTATTTATTTAAGCATTCCTGCAGCTGCAGGGATGTTACACAGAGTGACAGCACTACAGTAGCACAGAAATAAAATTAGTACTGTTGACAAGCCAGTAGTATCCTGCATAGCATGACACTGTAGTCTGCAGAGAGCTCCTGGCTTACTTCAATGTTTATAACCATTATGCAGGAAGAAGAGACAGCTATTCTTGTACTTTTTTACTGTCCTAATATTTTGCTTTATTAGAAAGCAATTGTAGATGTAACTCAGAGTTGTCCTTCCTACCTTTTTCCTGCCTGGCTGGCAAACCAACTACATTCCTTTTTACTGTCACTGACAATACCTTATGCATCTTTGTGTTCCTGCCAGGGGTAAGGTAGACCACCAGTTTCCAGCAGTACACATGGGCAGTACTCTGTGGCCTGGATAATTCCTTGTTCTAGCAGAGAGAGCTTAAAACAGTTGTTTGAATTGTTAACATCAGACGTAAACTAGTTCGGTTTTTGAACTGTAATTCCAGAGGATTATTCCTTTAATTCTTCTCATCACTGCCAGATGTACTGACATAGAGCTGGTCTTGTGAAAGACTGCTGACTTAAGCAACTATTTAGCATCTTTTTCTGTAATATTTTGTCCTTTCACAACTTGGATTGGCCCCTGACTGACATACGGTTAGACATCTCTTCTCACTTCAGCAAAGCAGAAATACTTTGACACCAGTTCAGAAGTGCACTTGCCTTCCCTCTCTTCTAAAAAACAATGGTATCACCAGGCACTCTATTCAAAGTCTTTGAGAGACCGGAAAAAAAGGGAATTTTCAGGGAGGAGATTAGCAGCTGAGAGGGAATCTTGAATGGTAATGTTACCTGTTTGTCGAAACTAAACTTTATTACAACAATTAGACAATATCACTTGAAGTAGAGAAGTCTTTTCCTTAAAGACGGAAGAAGTCTAGAAAGTTTCCTATTATTGGTTCTGCTGCACAAAGGGATAGCAGAAAAAACGGAAGGGTTAAAACAAAATGCTTTATTGAATAATAGAAGGATGATATCAATATGTTTTTATCTGTTCAAGAAATTTCTCTGTAATGGCTTTTTGGTGCCCAGTGCTCTAATACTCTATTTGGCTACTAATGGCTTTCTAATCTCATCGTCTGCAATGTTAGAGTTTTAAATCTGTTTACTTCAATTTCATGACATGTATTAGGGACAAAAGGATGCATTTACTGGCTCTGTGTTACATGTTTTTGTTAGATAAAAGGTGCCCAGACATATTCATCAGGACCTTGCATTGCACGTACTCAAGGAGGGAAGGAAAGAAAAGGTCAATTTATTAATAACTTCAATAGTCAAATAAAAAAAATTCAGGTTCTTGATGTAGTTTTAAATTAGAACATATGTGGCACTGGCTTCAGTCTGAATTTCTTTTTTCCAGTACTTTACCACCTGAATCTCCTTTTCTTTTCTGGGTTAAAATAAAAATATTTTGGGTAGTTAGTTTTTTTGTTTGGTTGGTTGTTTTTTGGGTTTTTTTTTTTTTTTTTTTTTGTTTTTTTTTGGTTTTTTTTTCTTTTCTTCCAAGGAAGTATGGCTCTGACTAAATAATTTGGGCATGTGTATTTGAGAGGGAAGGAAACCTGTCAATAAATTTCCTTTTAATCCTTCTCAAATTTTTCCATGAAAGGAAGCTTAGCCTAGATCAGCTGGGATATTCACAGGGAATATTAATAACATTTTCATCCCTTGATAGTTGACTTTATTTGAGATAGGTTACTACCATCTTAGTGCAGAGTAAATGAGTTCTCTCTCTGAGGGAAGGAATTTTGAACAGGAATGGGGAGGAAATTGTGTGAAATGCACTGTGTCTGACCTGTCTCAAAAGAAGATGACTCTATTACCATCCTTGGATGTAAGAAATTATTTTAACTCAAAAGTAGGTGTGGTTTTTAGGTCCGAAGGTTTTCAAGTTAGTCTGTCAAGCTGGCAAACATAATAGCCGTTACAAAAACACAGCTCACAAAAGCAGAAAAGGAGGGGATTAGCAATTAGTGTAACATCATATGTAAAACTGTATTCTTCTTTAGTGCACAGAGACTTGCAGGCCTGACAGTGACTCTTGCTTATTCTTAATTGGAAAAATGAAAGAGAATGTCTTACCCTGTGGAGGCACTGGAACGGGAGGGATCACATCATGTGTTCTAAGAGAACTCTCTTGAGCTTTCCAGTCAAGATTTAACTCTGCATTCCATGCCAAGTCTCTCTGCCTGGCTTCCTTAGGCTGAATGATCTACCTGAATGCAAAAATGTTACCTTCCTCATGTGTTTCTAACAGAGCAAGAGCAGAACCGGATATTCCTTCCTCCTCCTTTGGACCTTCTAGGTTGATACAGGTGCTTAGCATTAGTGTGAATGTAAAATTTATCAGTTCTACTGAAGTTGCCTGCTTTGGCAATACTACTAGATGAGAGAAAACTAAAAATTGTACTAAAGAGACACTTCTGAATTTAGGAAACATATGACATGAAAAGGACTGATACTGAGTCTTCATGTATCTGACCTGCTGCCGTGAAGAAAAGGTGTTCACAGTAATTTTAGATTATATTCAGAAACTTTTCAACTAGTCTGCATGTTCTAGCTGAATATCCAAAGGCTGTTATTGCACTCTCCAGAAAAAAAAGCAAGCCGAAATAACACATTTCTGTTATGGCTGCAAAAAGCATTCAGATTCAAACATTCTAGTAAATCGGTTTCTCCCTGTGCAAAAGGACACAAATCCGTCACGTGCAAACCTTGACTGGGCGTCTGCATTTTTTTGACCTTTGTTGAAATTAGATTGATGCTATTCTGATGCACTCCATGAACCTTTAGATGTTAAGAAGTTCAAATGCTTCTTTGAACCTATTTATGTTTCAGTTTAATGTTTTGTATGCCCTTTGTTTGTTGTAACTTTATAGCCTGATACCAAGCACCATGTAATAAATCATGCTTGTGCATTGTAACAGTATTTCACCTAGTGCTGAGAATCGTTAAAATACCTGATAGTTTTACCTAAACGCCTCCAGTCCTGGAATGATTCAGGATAATGAACCTCAGATGCAAACTGTAAAGTATGTTTTTATTCCTTGTGATTTCAGAAAAAATGTGTGCTTGCATCCCATGTACATTATAACATGATAGTAGTGTCCATAGCCTTCTCTAGTTTTACAGGGTTTCCTGTGTATCTGAAATTAAATTGTCTTTTAAGAAATAGGGTTTAACGAAAAGTTAGAAATTAGTACGTACTATAACTACAGTAAAGCAAAAAAGAAATTAGCCTAAAAATAGCTTCAATTTATTCTTATAGATACTTGTGTATCTCAGATCTCTTTTCCAATTGTGAATTACAAAAGGAGTAAGAGACTTAGGGATTTTGAACAGACATTTAGAAACTACTGCCATCAATTGAGATGAAAGATGTGGCCCATGCTAAGGAATAGTCTAGAGATATAGTTTGCTCAACTTATAGTTTACCAGGGCCTATATATATGAACATGACCTGTACAATATGTGATTAATAGCCTTAATGGGGAGCATTAATAAAACAAATAAGAGTGATGTTTTTCCCATGCTTTGGCACAAATCAAGACTAATCTTCTGGGGAAAGTGGAAACTGGCAGATCACAGGCACCAATATTAGCAAGCTGGTTTTCAGTTTTGTTTTGTTTTGTTTTGATTTTCTTTAACAACCTTGTTCCTATTTAAACACATTGCTGTTGGAAGAAAGATGTTTCTGGACTGTTAGTTTAAAAAGCTACTCAGAATTCAGACATTTACCCAATTTCAATGTGATCGTCCATAACATCTGTTTCTGTTTTCCTTCCAGCCTAACCTTTTCCTGGAAAGAAAATGCTAAACCTATTTCTAGTGGATTTTTTATGGTTTATACAGATGAGACCTGAAATTAAAAGTTGATCTGTGGCTTGCATTTTCTTGGAATTTTGATCTGATTTAGGTTGGGTCATTTTTGCCATTGGTTGCTTCCTCTGCCATTAAAACTTCTGTCAACTAAAGTGAGAAGAAATTGCTGATACCATTCTGACTTAATATCCTAGACACAGCAAGATTAATGAAGGAAGGAAAACATATACACACTTTTAACTTTTGCTCTGAAGGTCACTGGCTGCTGTGGAAAACTTCTTTTTTTTTCCATGTAGAAAAATAAAGAGAACAAATAAAGCTGTGTGACAAGGAATGTTTGTGCATGGATTATTTGTTATTCTCTCCTCCTCTTTTACATGCTTAAACATGTATGTTCAAAACCTTCAAGCTCAGACTGGCAGACTTCTTCCTAAAGTCAGGGTAGAGTCTTCTTGAGGAAAGGTAAAGCACCTTTTCTTTGTTCACCTTTTACACCTCTATACAAGAACGGCTGTATGCCACTTGTTACACTAGAGAGAGTTACTGCACAAGATAACTAAAAGGAGCCTACCAGAAAGAATATGACGTTTGCTTTTGCTTGTCATAGTTGTTTTTTTCTACTTCCCTCACACTATATAAGCAGTATCATATTTTTATTTATATTTGTTGTTGTTATGAGGTATCTCACCAAAGGATATTTTGACTGCACAAGTCTGATAAGTTTTAAAACACTTATCTCTCTTTTCTCTATTCTTTATAGATATAGCTTGTTTTAGACCCATTTGGCACATCTCTAGGTGTAAGTGCTGCTGTTGCTCAACTGGTGTTGCTTTCCAGATCCCTGCCTCAATTACAAAGTAACTCTTAGATATTCTTGTGAGATGTTCAATAATCTCCACTGAAAGGTAAGGGCAGCTGGGTTAAATCGCTCTTGAAATGATTTACTGTTCTTCAATGCCCTTTCCAATATATTGAAGAATATAGAGCAAATACTTTTGCTGGCTCAAAATGAAACAATGATTAATACATGAAGACAAATAGTCAAGAAAAATGGATGCAGGTTTAGCAACAATGAAGGAAAAAATAGTAACTTATGAGTGATGATTATTCCACGTTTTTCCTGAAAGAAATAAATAAAGTTTTAAATGGTTCAGCAGGCTGCAGTAGGAGGAACGTATTAAATGTAAACAGCTTGGCCATCAAATCATGAATATTGCATTTGCTTGCATTACCTGTGAGACTGACTATCACTCTAAAAGGGGTCAAAGAATGAGTGGAAAGATGGCTCAGTCTAGCAATAAATAAACAACAAACAGGCAATGGTGGGATGAATTCAGAGACTTTATTTTGGAGGTTAAACTGACGTCTCATAGCAGACTCCTTTCATTTGTTCATTTCAAGATTCTTTTAGCACTTTATTCTGTGTTTACTAGCAAACAATAAAGGCTAAAAAACAATGCTATCAATTAACTACTTCTTTTCAAATACTCACACTTCCATAAAATACCTCCCATCTGGTTTTCTTTTGAAATTATTTTATTTACTGAATAGTTGTTTTTTTAAAAAAGCTTCCTATTAGCTTATTCAGCATTTGCATTCTACCACTACAAAAGCAATGTGTTTTTTAATTAAGACTTTGCTAAAAATTCATTCTAAATACAAATGCAGTTTTCATCTTTAGACTCATGTAAAAATGTGTATTGTAATGATTTCATGCCATTAAGCCTTTTTCTTGCTTATGATAAATAGAACTAGTAATGACTTAATTATTCTTCTGCTATTAATTTTCAATAATATATTGTGAACTTATTCAGTGAGTTCATGGAAACTGTGGGATTTTTCAGAAAATGTGTTTTAGTCTGCAGAATAGAGACTGCAAATGAAAATGCACTGCTCACAATGGGACTTCTTTGATAATATCTGAAAGAACGTGAATATCAGAGTCTGTTGCATGTTTCATTTTTAGTAAATTTTGTGAAATTATTTTGTGAGAGTTAGCCATCAAACAAAACCAAGGGAAATGCTGAGCTATGTAATATAGTTACCATGCTTAGAATGGAAGTACAAAAATCTAAACTAAAAAATATGATTTAACACTAGAGTATTTCTCTGTGAATATTTGCAGTAAGCAAGTGTAAGCATGCTCTGGAATGCTGATTTCCCTGATCTGCATTTTACAACAAGCTCTTTTAAAACAGTAAGTTTTTAAAAGTCAAGAAGAGAACATTGCTATAGCGATGATGTATCATTGCATGGCACAGATTTAACTCTGAGTGCTTGACATTACACAACCATTTACACAGTATTTTTAACCTTATTTAAATTATGTTCTTAATTTTCCATCTAACTCATTCTGACAGCTTTCCTGTACCATACTTTTATGGCCATCTGACAATTATAGTCCATCCTTGGAGTATTTGTGGTGGGGCAAGCAGAGAGAAAACATGGCTGATTTAACCTTAATCAGGTTAAACATGAATCACCGACCAGTTCAAATCTGATGTGCTCTATAGATAACCTGAGCCAGTTTTATCAATATCAGTTTTCTATTTCATTAACTGTATTTAATGAGGGCAGGGCAGGGAGCCAGAGAAAGTTGTCATGCATCGCTTCACCCAGACTGTTCTGTTGTCAATCTTCATGGAAAATAATAAGGAATTGCCATAGAATAGAAAGAAAGATAGTGGATGCTGTACTTGGTTTTTACTTGCACGTGCATCTGATGTTCAGCATCAGTGCAGGAAGAACAAATATTTCAAAGCAGCCAAAATCTATTTCACATTATTTTGTGCCACAAAGTGAGGAGCTGGACAATTTCTTTTATTTAGTTGCATGTGAGTTACAGCAAAAGAGAGATACCATCCATTTTGAATGAATTAATTATCCTTGTGAAAAACCTACTTTTAATGAAAATCTGTAACCAACTTCAGGTTACCTGTGCTCTCATTCTGACTGGAATTTCTACCACTTGTGACAATTCACTGGTCCTTAGTAGCTGCTGCTATTCAGAGCTTAATTATCCTAGGAAAGTTCAGTGTCTTAAAAATTGTCTGGTTCAGTAAAGGAGACTACTGGTATCATATCTGTCATTGCTGATAAATCCTTGGTACCCAGGACTGTGTGAGAATGCTGCTGAAATTTTCCATAGAAAAATAAGTGCTAAAGAATGTACTCTGAGCAAGGATTTAGCGCATATATCCATTTAGAATTCATTAAGTCATTACCAGTTTTTAAAGAAGGTCCATAAACTGCTACATTAACTGCAATTGACTGTTATCAAATTTCCTGCATATCTGTTTTATGCACTAGTTCCTAGACTGGTAGAAGACAAGGTCGCTGTCTCTTTAATCCTGAGTGTCACCTGTTTCATTCACTGAAATGTTTAATAGTGAGATGTTTATTAAGTTTTGATTTCTGTTGAGAGAATAATTTGATATATATTTTCCTTTCCTGTTTAAAAAAAAAGGGGGGGGGGGGGGTGTCAGGGGGGGCGGGGGAGTGGGGAGGGGGAAGGAATACAGTCAAAAAAGCAATCTCCAGCCAAAAAAAGCAAAAGCACTCAAGAAAAATCACTGAAAAATCTGGGCAGCTGTCAAGTTAAATTTGTTTTCAAATGGATATATTGGAAGTGATAACTGCTCACACTTTAGCCTATTAAATGCAAAAACCTTGAAAGTAGCCTTTGCATCCCTGAAATGCTGCTGTGTGCAGTGGACAGACAACAGTGGGGTTGTAGAGAAGAGATAAATGCAATGTCCTTCTTTGAATTTTAGCCATTCCAGATAACAGCGCTGTGAAAGCTTGCAACATGCAAAAGAAAAGACTGTATCTGTGCACCAGCCTGATGCTCTTTTTCAGCAACAGCAGGGTCCTTTCAGCTTCTATTTTTTATCTGTAGGTCTAATACAATGCCACTGAAATATACTATGTTTCAGTTTCTAATGGGAGAGGGAACTACAATGCAATCAAAACACAGCCTGAATAAAACTGGGAGTTTAAAGTTGGAAACAGAATGTTCAAAAGTGTGGACGTACACCGGATTCTTAAAGGCACATCCAGACAAAAAATGGAGCAGCAAGCAGAAAATGTGAAAGCAGCACATGCCCAAAGCATCTTTATGCGTAAACTTAGCTGTCATCCAAATGCAGTTTAGATGTATTTCTCTGGAGACTCCTGTATTTGATTACAGAAGAGAGAAGGTATCTTTGAGGTACAAGAATGCTTTTAATTTTTACATATTGTGCTGGAAAAGTTGCCAGTGTAACAAATGCATTGAACTGGAATAGCAAGAACATGTGGCAGAGGTCTAACATGAAAGTTTGTGTGCTATAAAATTAAAATGGAAACAGATTTAATGAATGACTAACAATCTCAAAGGCTCATAGACAGGTGCAGTTGGTATTGGTATAAAGGCAAGTTGATTACCCCTTGAAACTTAGAAAACAGGCATAATATGATCATTTGTGGCTTCAGTGTCTCATCTCCTTAAAATGCTACCTTTTTGGACAACTTTGGACATGTTTTACTTGTTCCTGTTCTTATAACTTTAGATGCTACATAAATGGAAGTTGTAACATGATGAGTAATTTAGGAGAGGGTAGGAAAGGAAAGGAAAAAAAAAAGTGAGAGTTACCAAGGTAAGGGTGTAAACACAGGATTTTCCTACTGTCATGTTGAACAAAGCTTTAATGATGAATTTTTTTTTAACTAGTTAAAAAAACCCTCCAAAATACAATGTCAAAGAAAAAGAAAAGGAGGAAGGCAAAAAGTTCAAAGTTCAGGAAGCTGTTCTGTATTTCCTGTCATCTTAACTGGGTTTTATACCTTCTGTGAACCTCAAGTCACCCAAAAAATCCAGCCTTTCCAGAAGTATTACAGTAATGTTGTAAAAGATACTATTATGATAGTTCATTGAAATAATTTATTGAAGGAAGTAGAAGAGTATAATTAGAAGAGGGAGAGCAGGGAATACTCTGGATTTAACTGTAGATAGAAAAAAAAAAAAATCTATGTTAGGGTGCTCACAGTGTATATTTGTGGTGATAAACTGGTAAAGGTTTCCAAAATGGTCTGTGTATATTGTGTGACTTCGGTTTTGTACTTGATTAGTGAATGATACTGAATCTGTCACATGTTAAACCCTGAGAAGAGGAGGACAAATAGCAACTACGCTTATTCTTATCCAGTCATCCTTAGACAACATTTCCTTTGCATAGCATGGAAGAGGAATGTAACATAGCACAGGACGTCAAGCAGAACACAGCAAGAGTTTTAAAAGGGAGAGGTTTTTATGTGGCATTTCTTATACAAGCCTGACAGTTAAACTGTCACAGAAGAGAAAATATCTTTTCCTACTCTAACTGTGCTTTCTATTAAAATGAGAAACATCTGGGACATTTTTGTGTGGAGTTTTGTGGCAAGTTTCCTGCAGTATAATCTGTGATTCTTTCTACACATAATTTTTAGAATAATTAAAGAAAATTCAAAAATACTATTTAAAAACATTTCGATCATTCATTCTGTGCCTCACTGCTCCCAGTGTAGATTTTCTCAGGTCACTTTACTATTTAATTACTCATCCAGTTTTCCTAAAACCAGCTTATAAAAGGCCAAAAAGAAATCTAAGAAGCAGGGGCTGTCACATCAATATCAGAATATCAGGGAGGTTAAATGATAGAAAAGTGACTTAAGGAAATGGGCATCCTACAAGGATCAGGGATTAAAGGATATCCTTCTGGTTCACATTGAGTGCATTGCACAACATTGACCAGTCATTAAAGGGAAGAGAAAAATGTTTGTGGCTCAGCTCTACAACTGTTCTACTCTTAGCTGTATCTCTGGCCCTGGCATCAAATTCCCAGGTACAATAAGAGGTAGCCATAAATATTCTTTTCTGCAAAACATATACTGCACGAGTATCTCCACATTGCATACACTGTACACTTAGTTGGATGGGTACTAGATGTCTAACTTCATTGCCTATGCTAGCTGGGTTAAGACTGGCTTTGTGGGGATTCCTCACCTGACTAAATGTACACAGCACTTCCTCGCTTCCATCCTCAGTATGCTGGACTCTGAAATGGAAGTTCCAAGGCTGCCAAATGAAGTGTTGGTATGGCTAAACATGGACCTTTTGCAGTATTGTTCATTTAATGGAACTCTGAAAGAATAATAAAAAACACATTGTTCCCAATATAAAGTTTAATACAAAGCAGTGTTTAATTTAACCTGCCTATTGGCCTCAGCCGCCACTTTACACTTGTTTTGTTACTTGATGGTTGCTGAATGCATAGCTGTTTAGACAGGGAGTTCACATACCTTCTACCTTTGTTTTGAACAGTACTCACTCATCAAAATTAGGGTTTCCTCTATCTTTTTTCTCTAAAAATAACAGTGATTCACATGTGCTCACTTCTACTCAGTGTTGACTGCTGTTGAATGAAATCTCTTTAGCCCTCAGAAAGAATGACCCAAAATTTCTGAACATTTCCCACACACATATAACTACTAGATAATTACATCTGGACTGCTCTGGAAAAAAAAAAATAGCAGTACCTTCTCAGATTTTTCCCCCTCCTGTGCTTATTTACTGGCCCAGAACAAAAGAAGGCACAAGAAGGAAAAACTGGTCATAGCAACATCCATTTTGAGGTCTGCCACCACACTACAGATTTATGAAAATAAATATGATCTGACTTGCTATATGAATGAAGTATGATTAGAAGAGTGATCCTTTTAGTACTGGATATAGAGATCTCTGGTTACCTAACAATCAAACAGCAAAAATACATACAGTAACATCTTGTTATTGACTGCACAAAGGCAGGACAAAGACTTCTTGCAAAGTATCTTTCTTCTAAGTTGTGCTCTCATGAAACAGTCTTTTGAAGTGTGGGGAAGAGTCAGAGATATCATACTTCAGTATGTTTCCTTTTCTTGAAGGCTCTTTCATTTGTACACACAGTAGCCTCCCACTTCTCCTTTCATGTATCATTTGAAATTGTTCTTATCATCGGCTTTTCTTGAATAGTCAGTAATTGGGAAAGGAAACACTTATGCAATCTTGAACTCAACCAGGGAAAAATTTGTTAACTACATTTCTAGAAACTCTGAGAAACCACTAGTTTACTTGCCAAATCCAAAGATTTTTCCAAGGTAAGTATTCTATTATGGTAATTTCAGCTATAAAACATTTTCGATTCATTCATGAATAAAGAACATACCACTTTAAATAATTTAATGAAACCCTTAGGGAAAAAAGCAAGAAGCAGAAAAGAGTAAAGAAAAACCTCTTTAGAATGAAACTTTGATCCTGAGCTGAAAGATGAACTGTTTATTCATTAAAAGGAGATAATTTTTCTTCTGCTTAACAGCAGAAAAAATGAGGGGAAAAACCCCCTCACTTTACGTACCCAAAGAGACCTTGTTACTTCACTACAGCACATACAGCAGCTATCTTCATGTGCATGCATACTTGTGACAAAAATTTGCCATGGCTAAGCCAAGTGGAGTTTTGCACTGTGCACAGTACCTGCGTGTCATGCTTGGTGTATTGTCCTCAGCTCCCAGAATTATCATTTATGCATAGCACCCATCCATTACAACGTTATGTTTGGTACATTGTCACTAGCAGAAAGTGCAGTTCTAGCAGAATTCACATTGCTGGTTGTCTTGCACAGGCATATTTCTATTAGAACCAGAAGGTTGCAAGGTTTTGCCATTTGATGCTGTGTCATATTTACCTTAGTCTTCTCAGGCTTGACCTGTGTTGCTAATCACAATCTTAAATTTTGTTGTGTTAAACCAATGTCTGATGAAAAGAAAATAAATCTACATTATTTTCATGTTGGTTTTCTTAGTGTAAGTGTGTTTGTGTCTCCAGGGCTTATTGCTTCATTAGTAGCTCACTATAGTGTGGGAAATCTACTGGGGTAGTTTATCTGGTGTTTTCACATTATATACCTTTTAATTATAGCTGGCCAAATTGCACAGACAAGAGCGAGCAAGGTACAGAGGCCTGCATGGTTTGAAGATATACCTGCCAGATGAGAGCACCATTGGAAATTTGATGCAGAAAGGGTGCATTTGTACAGTATTAACCTCTTCACCTCTCATGTATGTAACATGTAATCCACATTTATGTCTTAGACCCCAGAACACCATTACAAAAAAAGGGAGATGGGAGAAGGCTAATGCATAGATATTGTGGCCATGGAAGGAACATGATGTTTCCTGTCCAAGCTAAAGAAAGATTGGCTGGGCAAGATCTTTTTCATGTACTCCTATACTGTAAGCTTTTAATCTGGTGCTTTGTCTACATCACAGAATGACTCTTACTTTGTGTATTAAACTCTGCATATATATCATACATAACCGAGTCCAAATTAGCTGGCAAGAGCTACTTTCTAGCTTACATACACAACACTGAACTGCACATATAATTTTTACTTCCATAGGTATTGGCCTTTGTCCACTCAGCGATAGGATTCTTTACAAACCATCTATCAAAGCAGTGATCCAATGCCATTTCTCACTGAACCATTTGTGTCTCTGACATTTTCTAAAGTTTCATACGAACGGATGTTCATGTTTTTGAAGATATTTATCTCCTTTTCCTTCCTGTAGTATTTCCTTAGTCTGAACAGAATTTGCACAACCATTGTACTAAAAATTATTTGCTGCCTAGTTAATTTCTCAATTTCAATGAAAAAAAAATTGAAATCTTGTTAAAAAAATAATCCCACATCTATAGATTGTAGAAGGCTTATTGTGTCTGGCTGACAATCAAGGAAACAGCACAGACTACAGAAGGATGAGGTTATAAACACTGGGTCCTCCAGTATAAGGTCTTGGAGGTTCAATATTGAAATATGGTACTTCAGAGTCAGATTCACATGTAGATGTTAATGTTTTTGTTCCTGTGGCTGAAATCTTTTATCTTCAAGGGCATCTCCCTTCAGAACTTATTCCAGTGCTCCAGATGGTAGAAATATCATAGAGCCGGAGGGGATGTAAAAGTTTCAAATGGAAAAGTGTCCTCCTGTGGGAAGAAATTGGTGTCACATACTTGACTCTTTGCTTTGTTGAGGAAAAATATTATTTAACAAAAAAGTAGTAACAAGATGGTGTTTGGTTTTGGTTTGTTTTGTTTTTTAAAAAGCCTTTTGACATACAAAATTAAATGGTAACAGGAGAAGGAAGCTCCATCTGGCCCAGCCAGAGATATGCGTGCGTTTGATGCCTAGTGGCAGATATTCAGTGCAGTCTAAATTAACATGGGGAGAAAAACTGAACAGCACAGCAACTTTTATACAGTAACAGTAATTGCTGTTAGGCTTCTACCTAATATTTAGACTTATGAAATAATCAGTGACAATTGTGTATACTATTTGGGGATAGTGCAGGATTATTTGATAAAGTATGGGTATTGTGCATCATTATTAACATCCAGGCAGGTAAACTGCACAAGGACAAAAGCTGCCTTGCAATAAGAAACACTTTTTTTGGCTCAGCGTGGTTTGGAAACCCCTCCAAACAAAATTATATGGACAGGTAAGACCAAAGAAAGAAAACAAGGTAACATATGTGGATATTTACATTTTTAGCTCTTTTTGTAAAGCATCCCAAGCCTCAGTCAGTGAAGAAGAAAAAGCACACTTCAGCTGTTTTATGAGCGATTAAAATTCTCTACCATGTAGTGCTTTGATGCAGTCATGTCAGACATAGAACAAACTGTCAAAATTCTGTTCAGTTATTTTTTCAAAGCTTTTAAATCGAATTTCTGACTAGATCTGAAAATCTTTAATCATGTACATCCAATCTGCAACAGATTTGTACAGAAGTGGAACAAAAGAAAACAACAACAACAACAACAACAACAACAACAACAACAATAATAATAATAATAATAATAATAATAATAATAATAATAATAATAATAATAATAAAAAAAAAAAACAACCCACAGAATTACAACACTGAAGTAACCAGGAGAGCTCCTGCTGTATCTTTTGTTATCTGCTATCTATGTGCCATCTTTTAGGCACCCTATAATGCTACTCCAGCACAGCCCTATTCATGCTATACAGCAGTCTTGGAGGCATGCTCCAAATCCTCACCAAGGTCTGAGCTTCAGTGGAAAATGGCAGACAGCCTGAGGTACAGTGTTGTGGCTCTCCAGCAAAGACTTGTAGCACTGTAAGTCTTTGGGTCATTTCCCACTGGGTCAGCCAAGATGGCAGTGATCACAGTCTCTTCTAACCCTTTTCTACACACCATTCCCTGCCAGCAGCTGTGGGCTAGTTTCATTGTACATTTACACAATACTCTGACTGATGGAGCAAAGCCTAAGTTTGCTGAGCTATTAGCATGTCCTCCACCATCCCCTTTCCAAAACTGCCAAAGAAATCAGTGTAGAGGAAGTAGAATGGCTTGTTTGTGACAATTTAGAGAGGTAATTTTGGCATGGGTTTGATCATGTTATTTTCAAAAGCAAAATGCCAATGAAAGCAATTCATTTTACTACGCCTGTGTCCGTCCATCCTGTTTTCATCAGGTTACTGCTGTATCTTTTCACTTAACAACAGCTGTTCTCATTTTTGGCTGCCAGAAAAGATAACATCAGAGCTTGAGATTTCAGTAAGTAAAACTGTATGCTGTAGGATCGTTAAGTCTGGTTCCTAAAAACCAAGGTAAAACCAGAAATACAGAAACACTTCTATCCCAGTCTGATTTCTTAGAGAAGCTGGTGTATATATCCAGACAGAGGACAATCATGTAGCTCCTGCTCTGAAACCACATGGGCTTAGCAGTATGGTGTCATATTGCTACTTCACCTGAAAAATGCACACTACTATCATACATCACCAGCTCAGAACAGAGTCAGAGAAAACACACTGAACAGTGATCTGATTTTGTAATTGCACCTGCAGTGTGAAAAA
The DNA here is from genome assembly GCF_017639655.2 of Falco naumanni. Classification (NCBI taxonomy): domain Eukaryota; kingdom Metazoa; phylum Chordata; class Aves; order Falconiformes; family Falconidae; genus Falco; species Falco naumanni. The sequence goes on along the minus strand of NC_054080.1, from coordinate 14,316,969 downwards.
CATACGAGTGTGCATGGCTGTTTCGGTATTGTCTTCCTCCCTGTTCTTCCTCTGCACAACAGTGTTGTCAGAGCTCATTAATATGGTACTTCCAAGTTAAGCAGCGTTACAACAACAGGGGTGGGGGGGGGGGGGGGGGGGGGGGGGGCGCGGGGAAAGGAAAACCAACCAAACACAAAACAAAAAAAACCCAAACCCAAACCCCAAAACCAAAATACACTCCAAATTTGACACATTACTGGAATTTAAGAGTGCTCATGATGCTCATGAGAGTCTGGCTGGGATGGATTAATTTTGTTCATAGTAGCTCGTATGGTCTTATACTTTGATTTTGTGACCAAAACAATGTTGGTAACAGCACAGTGTTTTTAGCTATTGCTAAGCATTGTTTGCGGAGCATCAAGACACTCACTGTGACCCTCCAGCAAGGAGTCTGGGGGTGGGCAAAGTGTTGGAAGGGGCAAAAGCTGGGACAGCTGACCCAAACTAACCCAAAAGATATTCCATATTATATAATACCATGCACAGCAAGGAGGAAAGAGTTTTTTTAGGGCAAGTAGGTATTACTTGGATACTGCTTGTGCATCAGTCTACTTGTAGGAGGTTGTGAGTGATGACTTTTTTACCATTTGTTCTTGGGGTTTGGGGTGGCTTTTTTCTTTCTTCTTCCTCTTTTCTTTGCATATTGAGTTGTTGTAACCTTGACCCATGAGTTTTCGGTTTTCCGCTCTTCCTACTCTCTCCCCTGTCCTGCTGTGTGGGGAGGGAGTGACTAGGTATTGGCTGAAGTCAACCTACCACACATGACGTGTATAATTTGCTTGCTCTGGAATAGGAAAGTTAAACCAAAGTTTTGCACAAAATGTTTCTAATTTTTGTTTTAGCTTTACAGAAGAACATGAGGGGGAAACTGAGCACTTGTACTCCTCCCACCCCACCCCACAACCCACAAGCCAACAATAGAAATTTACAAATGATAGAGATTTTTTTTTTTTTTTTTCTGGAATGTGACTCTTTCCTCACTCTATGATCTGTAGTCACAGGCAGTAGTAGTTGTAAGCAAAACTGTATTAAACGTCAAGATTTTTGATAATGTAATACCTCTAAGAGGAGTACCTACAGTTATTACATTGTAATAAACTGTGAAGAATGTTTAAAAAAATCTTTAGCACTCACCATAAACTGAGGAGCTCATTCAGACATTTGTTTTCTACAGTGTTCACCAATATAGCAATTTTAATGTTTGCCACCTCTTTTCCTCCCAGAAATGATCCTTTCAGCAGAGCCACCATCTCTGACATTTTCCTTCATTTTACAGAGATAAGTAGCAACCTTCAGAGATAAGAAGCAGTGCCTTCCCCCTCTCCTTGTGGCAAGAATTCATAATTATAATTGCCAGAAATTACCAGCTACAAGGAATTTTGTTTAGCAAAGCTGCTCTGTGGCTTCCTCGAGACCGTACGGTACCATTTATGTCCCAAGTAAGCACTTGAGTATGTAAATAAGAAGAAGCCCAAAGTATAATTAATATTTAAACAATAAGTGTCAGGCTCAGCAAAACAGTTTTTCAACTTCATCTTTTTCTTTTTTTCTTAAATTGCATTTTCCTCTGAGAAATGTGTTTTGGGACCTAACTGAGCAACTTGCAATTGATCAGTGATAAGGGTTTTACTGCAAAGTGCCAAAAACCACACAGCTAAGACTCAGGTCCAGAATAGGGGAAAAATGCCACTTAACTGTTATATATCTGATAATGTAGAAACATATGTGATTTCTGCTTTTTTAAAAGAACATAGAAGCAGGGAAGAAAATCCAAACAAATAAAGAAGGAAAACAAGATAGAAGGAAATTCTTACTAGATGCAGAAAATAGAAGACTGATTATTAAGTATATGTAAATGAAAATCTGTATTTTACACTGTTCTGGAGTCCATGGTAAAATCAAAAGAACTAAAAGTTCTCTTGGCTGATACACGTCAATAATGACAACTTTTATACTCCCAGGTTTCCTCACTGAATTTTTAGCTTCATGTTACAGAATAGGAAACTGCAGAGCAAAGGTCTCAACTGAGGTATCCGACTTTTTGTACAAGGGCAGAAATCCTGTAAACGAGTTTGAAGATAAACATAGTTCTGGTGTGCCGGCCTAGATTTCAAATTAACGCTTCTTTTAAAAATGCAGGAACAAAAAGTCTACTTTTTATAAAGAATTTTTCAGTTGCACTAACTTGAATACTTTTCCAGTTGCACTAACTTGAATACTTTTCTATTTAGTCCTAGTAGCACTATACTGAAATTATGAGATATGGGAAGTAAAAATCTACAGATGACAGTGCTTCAGATATTTATTTCCCCCCTCCAACAAGCCACCAAAACCAGAGAAGTAGTATGAATGGTAATGTTTTCTGTCCTTTTTGTACACCCATAGTTAAATGATCAGTCTCATTTAAAAATATACGTGAAAAAAATCTTTCTGAAATAAAGAAGATGTCATTAAAAAATGACTACAGCCAAATGACTAGCAAGTACAATCAATGAATTAATACAGTCAAAGACCTAGCAAACTGCCAAACTGAACAGCAACAAGGGAAGGAATAGTCTGCTTCTCAGTAATCAGAATTTACTGAAGTCTGAAATACCTGAATTCTTTTCCCAGGGCCAACTGATAACTGTGTGATTTGGGGCTAGTCTCTAAGTGTCTCCATCTATCATTGTTGGATTTAGATACAACATATTATTTCTTAACACTTATATTTTGGGACCCCTAAATTCAACTGTCAGGTGAGTCCTATAGTGCCATATGCTGTACAAACATAAAAGTGATAGATCACAAAATAACAGCTTCCCCACAGTGTTTACAAACTGCTTTGGCAGCCTAAGAGACATTAAGACAAGTCAAAGCCAAAGGTGTTTGCTTGCACCAAAACACTACAGCTCAGGTGAACAGAGAAAGAGGGCTCTTACTGCCAGTGAATAGTGTGTTGCAGAGCCAAAGGAGCAGTTTTCTGAGGAATCTGGTCCACCACAAAATTAGACATCAAGTCGGTAGTGTGGAAATACGTCTACACAATGTCTACTGGAGGAGCCAGTTATTGCTAGGGCTGAACGTATGTTGCTCAAAGTGAAGCCAGCAGCCAGTTGTTCAAACTATGGCCTGCAAGGTACTAATAACCCTGTGGACTAATGAGAGGGAGAAAGCAAGACATGCTGATCACCAGATAACCACTGCAGCTGAGAATTTGCATCTAGTGTCTTGTAAATGACAAGGTTAAGTCCTTTGTCCAAAGTGCAGCATGGGACTGGGATGCTGATTTGGAATAATAAAAAAATTGTCACTAGTTTTTTCATGAATAAGAAAACAACAGCTCAGAAGATGACACCACGATCTGTAAAGACTGGCTGACCTACACCTGCTCTATAAATTTTTCCCCAATCTTTTCTCTTTGTAATACTTAGCCCTGCAAAAATAACGTGCTAGCAAGTGGTACTCAAACTTTCAATCTCTGTTCTGCTCATTTGACTCTCATGTCAATGAATGTCAATGATGAAAAGCGTCAGAGTGTATACTTTGCTGCATTAGCCCCTACACATTTGCATAAAATAATTATATTTTTTCTTACAGATGCCAGCTAATTATGAAGTAAAAAGCTAAAATACTGGTCCATAAAAAAAAATAATAATCCCATAGAATTAAAAAGTCATAGAATCATTTAGGTTGGAAAAGACCCTTAAGACTGTCAAGGCCAACCAGAAACCTAGCACTGCCAAGTCCACTGCTAAACCACATCCCTAAGCACCACATCCATACAGATTTTAAATACCTCCAGGTGGAAACACCATCTCCCTTGGCAGCTTGTTCCAATGCTTCACCACCCTTTCAGTGGTGACATCTTTCCTAATTTCCAATCTAAACTTTCCCTGGTGCAACTTCTGGCCATTTCCTCTTGTTCTATCACCTGTTAGTGGGAAAACAAGCTGACATTCACCCCATCACAACCTCCTTTCAGGTAGTTATAGAGTGCGATAAGGTCTCCCACCAGCCTCCTTTTCTCCAGACTTAACAACACCACTTTCCTCAGCTTCTCCTCATCAGACTTGTGCTCCAGAAGCTTCAGCAGCCCTGTTGCCCGTCTCTGAACATGCTCCAGCCCCTCTACGTCCCTCTTGCAGAGAGGGGCCCAGACCTGAACACAGGGTTCGAGGGGCGGCCTCAGCAGTGCCCAGTGCAGGGGGACGGTCACTGCCCTGGTCCTGCTGGCCACACTGCTGGGGACACCAGCCAGGGTGCTGCTGGCCGCCTGGGCCCCCTGGGCACACTGCTGGCTCCTGCCCAGCCGGCCGTCACCCAGCACCCCCAGTGCCTTTCCCACCAGGCCCTTTCCAGCCACTCTGCCCCAGCCTGTAGCGCTGCGTGGGGCTGGTGTGACCCAAGGGCAGGACCCGGCACTGAGCCCTGCTGAACCTCACACCACTGGCCTGGGCCCATCGCTCCAGCCTGCCCAGGTCCCTCTGTAGAACCTTTCTACCTTCAAGCAGATCAGCATTCCTGCACAATTTAGTGTCATTGGCAAACTTCCTGAACATGTATTTGACCCTCTCATATGGATCATTGATGAAGACATTAAACAGAACTGTCGCCAGTAATAAGCCCTACAGAAAACCACTTGTATTTGGCTGCCAACTGGATTTATCTCCATTCCCCACAGTCCTCTGGGCCCAGCCACTCAGACAGTTTTTTTACCCAGGAAACAGTACAGCATGAGCAACCAGTGTCTCCAAGAAAATGCTGTGGGAAATGGTGTCAAAAGCTTTTTTAAAGTCCAGGTAAAAAAAATACACAACTTTTCTCTCATTCACTAGGCAGATCATCTTGTCATAGATTTCTCAAGCAGGATCTGCCTTTCATAAGCCCGTGCTGCTGTGTCTAATCACTTTGTCCTGAACATGCTGTGTCATAGTGCTCAGGATGATCTCCATAACCTTCCCCAGCACCAAGGTCAGGCTGACAAGGCCTGTAGTTCCCTGGATCCTCCTTCCTGCCCTTGTGGATGGGCACCACACTGGCTGACCTCCAGCCTTCTGGGACCTCCCCGGTTAGACAGGACTGTTCATAAATGGAGGACAGAGCCTGGCAAGCTCCTCCACCAGCTCCCTCAGTACTCTTGGGTGGATGGTGTCTGGCCCCATAGACTTGTACGTGTCAAAATTGTGTAGCTGGTCACTATTTCCCCTTGGATTATGGCGTCTTCATTCTGCACCTTTGTCTCTGTCTTCCAGCTCAGGGGGATGGGGCACCCGGAGAACAACTGGGCTTATGATTAAAGACTGAGGCAAAGAAGGAGTTAAGTACCTCAGCCTTATCCTCAGCCTTTGTCACTATGGTTTTCCCCACATCCAACAGAGGATGGAGATTCTACTCAGCACTCCTTTTTTTGTTAATATATTTATAGAAACATTTTTTATTGTCTTTTATGGCAGTAGCCAAGCTCTAGTTGGACTTTGCTCCTTCTAATTTCCTCCCTGCATAACCCCATGACATCCTTGTAGTCCTCCTGAGTTGCCAGCCCCTTCTGCCAAAGGTCATAAACTCTCCACTTCTTCCTGAGTTGCAACCAGAGCTCTCTGTTCAGGCAGGCAGGTCTTCTTCCTCACCAGCTCATCTTTTGGCCCATAGGAATGGCCTGCTCCTGCACTTTTAATATTTCCTTCTTGAAGAATGTCCAGCCTTCCTGCACTCTACTGCCATTCAGGACTGCCTCCCAAGGGACTCTGTCAACCAGACCTCTACACAGGCCAAAGTCTGTCCTCTGGAAGTGCAAGCCAGCAGTTCTGATGATCCCCATCCTTGCTTCTCTGAGAACTGAAAGCTATGGTTTTGTGGTAACTATGCCCAAGATGTTCTCCAGCCATCACAACTCCCACAAGTCCTTTCTGTTCACAAACAGTGGGTCCAGCAGGGCACCTTCCTTGGCTGGCTCCCTGACCAGCTGTGTCAGGAAGTTATCTTCCACACACTCCAGGTACCTCTTAGACTTTTTCCTCTCTGCTCTATTGTATTTCCAGCAGACATCTGGTAAGCTGAAGTCCTTCATCAGAACAAGGGCTAGTGACTGTAAAATTCTTCCAGCTGCTTATAGAATATTTCACCTGCCTCTTCATCCTGGTTGAATGGTTTATTACAGACTCCCACAAACACTAAACCCTACTATCATCATCATCAAGCTCTAAACTGTCAAATCACTCCCTAACATACAGGGCTACCCCACAACCTCTCCTTCCTTGCCTGTCTCTCTCCTTCCTTGCCTGTCCCTCTGAAGAGCTTACAGCCATGTGTTCCAGCACTCCAGTCATGCAAGTCATCCCACCATGTTTCTGTGATTGCAGCTTCATCATAGTTTTCCTGCTGTGTAATTTCTTCCAGCTCCTCTTGTTTGTTGCCCATGCTGCATGTGCTGGTGTGGATGCACTTCAGTTGACTGTTGGTCCTGCCACCATTTTTGGGGGTGAAGCCTTAATTCCTGTGTGACTGTTCCTGCGTGCTTCTGTGGTTTCTAATTTATCAACAACCTTTCTGTCTTTGCTACCATGTGGATCTCCATCCCCTACCCCCACTGAAATACCTAGGGCACTGTGAGAACTAGTACAGGTACATTTCAAACATATTCAAGTGTACTCAGTACATCATGGATCAGACTGAAGGAACTCACTAGCACACCATCCCTCAAACATTGCTGTACCACCCATGGCTTATCTCTAGCGAGCTTGGTTTTATCACTTTCCCCCTTCAAATCTAGTTTAAAGCTCTTTCAATGAGCCCTATTAACTCCTGTACAAAGATCCTTTTCCCACTTAGAGACAGCTGTACTGCATTCGTCACTAGCAAGCCTGGCATCATGTAGATCAACCCATGACCAAAAAACCCCAAATCCTGCTGGAGCCAAGCACTGATCAACTGACACTTCCTGTTTCTTCCAACATCATTCCCTGCAACTGGAAAGAGAGAGGAAAACCACTTTTGTGCTACTGATCCCATAACCAATCAACATTCAGCAAAGAACATCTTTGGAAAGTTGGCAGACCAAGTTTGAAATGAACATGCATAATCCTTTCCTTTAAAGACAAATATTATTATGAATAATAAATTATTTTTATGACTAGTTATGAAGTTCCACCAATAAAATGCATTTATTTCTTCATTTTTATTTTTGAAAGCAAAACCATAAAGCTATTTATTTCATGGTATTCTTGAAAATCAGAAGAGATATTGTATAATTAAGGAAGTAGGCACAAAGAATCCAAAACAAAAACAAAGACTAGATATTTTCTCTCAGTAAGTGGACTAGGTTCTATTCAATTGCTTCTAAAGTGTTACCCTTTAGACACAGATGGAATATGGAACTTGTTATTTAAAAAGGCAAATGTTTTCAGTAACTTGGAAATAACAAGTTGCAATGGAAATTGTTCTGCATAGCAGCCACTTTCTGCATGATTTTTAAGGTTGAAAATATTTTCATTTTTGAAAAGTAAAAAAACCCTTAAGATCACTTGAGGCTTTTAAACTGTGCACGTGTGAGATAAGAGAGGTACACCCTACAGTACCTATCACAAATTTGAACATCACATCCAGAGAAAAATGTCGTTCTATTAAGAGACACTTATTTCATTAGCAAAATAAGATTTATAGCAGTAACAATGCAATACAATTATAAAATGTCATGACAGAAATGCCAATGACTTATCACTACAGATTTATGATTATTGTCCGCCTGATGCACTTGCATAAATGGTACAGTGCTCTTGTGGATAAGTACTGGACTAGAGAAGGATAAAGAAGCAGTGAGTCATGTATGATCCCTGACAAGGCCTAACCACTTCTTACTTAATTGCTCTTCCTTACATCACATGAATTAATGGTATGTATGTTTCCACAGATGATGTAGTCAGATGTTATAGTGGTAGAGTCAGTTAATATAGAGGATTTCTACATAAGACTCTACGTATAAGTTTTTGAATGTCCACTGCAAGATGACACTGTTGGGAAATAGAAATTGGGCAGGCCTTCTGGTTGATCCTTAGCAGAAATGTCCCCAAAAGTTCCAGTAGCTATTTTTTTCCCTTTAGAGTATTTGTTATTTCAGTGACACTGCTACTATAATGTCCAGTTTGTCTTTGCAGTATTCTCTTAAGGTAGAAAATAATATTAAATACAGCAGGGTTTCTTCTGTTTGTCATACTCTGAATGACTGTCGGGTAACTTGGGAACATTTCTTTCATGTGATAGAGGCAGTTAGTGCTGATAGATGGTTTCTCAGAAGGTTTTACTGCCTTCTTTTATTACATAAGACTATTTTTTTTCCTGGATATTTAAAAACAGTAGACAATTAGCAGAATACGGGACACATTATTCATATGATACTCTATGAGTCCAGGGCTTAGCTCATGTTAATGGTCTGATTTATCCTCCTGGAGGGTCTAGCCCTACCTCTTAAGTGATAAAGTTATTTTTTTATAGATTACACTGAATGTGTTCAGGAGACGTTTTACATCAATCACTGTTGCAGAATAGGTGGTATAGCTGGTGAGGTAGTACATGACACATATGCAAAGCTCTATCAGAAATCTTTAGCTTTTTCTTGGCATCTAACAAGTTGTACATGAAGCCTTTGAAATATAAAGAAATATCTAAATCACAATACCAAACAATTTTCTTGGAGGCTCTGTTTGACATGTTCATACTCAAGCAATAAGTAATGTTTGAAGCAACGTTGCAAATGATTAAGAAATAAGTATAAGCAGATCAGCCATATCTTAGCCAGGTTCCAACAGCTGTGCTTATTCCTTCCTCAATGAACTGTGAAAATATAACCCTTTCTTTAAAGGAACATGTTTTTTTGTAAATTATAAAGCATAATTTCCTTTTTTCACTCAGTGGTCTGATATAATACTACAACAATGATGAAGACATTAATGAACTGAAGCAAAGTCACATAATGTTCTCCATTGCCAGCCTGGATTTACTATACTATGTAATCTGCTAATGCTGTCGCTGGGCTATCTGCTTTACCTAGTTTGGTTTCTTCACTCTTTTTAAATAACTTCTTTTGAACTTTTAAAGAACTGTTACCATCTGGAATAGGATTTACATTGTTTGCTATTTCCAAAGCCAAGCCTGGTTTTACACTTTTGCTATGTCTCCATACAACACTGATGCCATTAGAAGTCCATATTTGCTGCCCTGTAATTTGTGTTTATTACTTTCTCAGACCAAAGTAAAGTTCTTTTTGCTGCTTATACATAGTAAATGAAGTAGCTCTATTTGGTACTTCATAAGTAAAGCGGAAGACAGAACGTTTTATTTGTTTGGTGTTCTTCCTATGTAAATAGATATAACAAATTTACAATATTATATACAACATTCTTTCTAAAAGAAAAGACAAACAACATGCTAAATAATGACTGCCTCTTCCACAGTTATTTCCTTCTGCAGAATATTGCATCAGATAAGACTGTTTCACTTCTGTGTCTAGATTTTTTAAATGTAGACACTTTTAGTGTGTATTATGTCTAAAGTGTATTATGTCTATAGTTGATTTGGTTTACTAATAGGTTTTTTTTATTATAGTTGTAAGATTAAAGTTTATTATTATAGTTTTTGAGACTTCTTTCTGAAATGCCAGCCACAAAAGCTTAGCTATGTCTTTTTTCATCTACTTTTGGAGCAATGTATACAGAACAGCTGTATTCCAACTCACCTATGAGCATTTATTTCTAACCATTACAGTTAATAAAATATTCTTAAATCTTTCAAAATACTGTTATGATCAGCAGGGGACCAAGATACTGTAGCACAAGGCAGATGTGTGAGGCAATATCAAAGCAAGTAAACACATTTTCTGGAGCAATTAATTTGATTCCTTCATTTTAGTCAATTGTCCTAATTTTTATACATAATATATTTTTAAGAATACTTTGGTTTTGAAGGGCAAAAAAACCTCTCCATACTAGAAAATGGGGGAACAAAAAGATTTATTTGAGAAGAAGTCCACAGAGACTCGTATTTAAGCTGTTTTTAATTTTTTTTCCAAATTAATTATTCAAATCAGATGTTCAGAAAAGGGATTGGCCCTGACGAATAGAATTTCTGTCTTTCTTATGTTTTGTCTGTTGGAAATTTTGACTTTCAGTAGTCACTGGTTACTTTCTTTCATTTCTGATGTGTAGTATGAACTGATTTCAGGGTGTTTTATTTAGCAAAATAGGGCACAGAGTTACATTACCAATAGCTTTCTGTTTTTTGCACTCTACAGTTCTCCTCAGTTAGAAAGGCATGATACTGTGATTTAGTTACTATTTCTTTCCATCCTATGCTGCAAGTAAAGATTGATTGAACTTGCAAAATTTCTATCTGGATTTCTTTTGCCCCTTTGCTAGATAACTTCTGTTCATGAGTTTTGATTCTCGTTTTGGTTTTGGTCACCATCTAAGAACAGGACTGAAAATAGATTTCAGACGAGGCTTTTGCATGTTTTTTTCTTGCAATGTATCCAGACATGCTGAGGCCAAGTTTGTTTTCAACCAGTATCTATATATTACATTTCTTCCCAATATAATAATGGCACAGAATACAATTGTCATTACACATCCTATGTAGTCTTCCATCAGGTAACTCAAGTTACTTCTTACCGCTACAACAAACTATGTTAATGGCTAATAGGTTTCTTTGGTAATGAAAAATGTGTCTTTTCTACAACCAATAAATTTTGGTCTTTATCGCTGTGTCAGATAGCTGGTTTGTGACTGCTGAAGTCAACAGATTCAAGATATTTTGAGTCTTTGCCTATGTCAAATTCACTTTTTTCAAGTGAATTCCTCATTTTACCATGAATACAATACATTAAACAGGAGCCGAGAGCCTGATTTCTTTTTCAAATCTGTCCAGCAGCACACTCAGTGATGCTGTTTGTCTCCAGTGTGTGATGTGGATTAACCCCAGCTAGCAGCTGAGCCCCAGGCAGCTGCTGCTCACTCATCCCTGGTGTGGTGGAGGAGAGAATTGTAAGGGTAAAAGTGCAAAACTTGTGAGCTGAAATAAAGATGGTTCAGTAAGTAAAGCAGTCGGCTAGTATGTGTTTAGCTATTTCCAGGAAAGCAGGGCTTCATCACACGTGATGGTTACTGGGGAAGACAAATGCCTGAACTTCAAATGTTTCCTATTCCTCGTTCTTTCACCAACTGGTATCACTGAGCATGACATCGTATGGTTTGGGAAACCGTTTTGATTAGTCTGGGTCAGCTGTCCCAGCTGTGTTCCCTCCCAGTGCCTTGTGCACCCCCAATGGGCTCACTGAAGGGGCAGCATGAGAAATAGAGAAGACCTTAATGTTGTGTAAATACTGTTCAGTAATAGCTAGAACATGGGTGTGTTCTCAATGCTGTTTTGGTCAGAAACACAGAACATAGCAACCTACGATCTGCTATGGAGAAAAATAGTTTTATCACAATAAGTTTTTGAACAATTCTTAGTTTTTTAATTAGTTTGCTTTTTTTGTAATTGATTCATAAATTGGTAAATCATTATTTAAATGTTCCCTTGACTTGCATTTTGGAGTGATTCCAGCACGTGATTCACCTAAACAGGAGCATAAGTTTGTGAATTCAGGACCTCTCTGTTAATACAGACCTGTTTAAGTTTTACCTTTGTAAAAACCTGAGGAAAATAAGTAAATAAAAACTTTCATAGACCATAAAACATGAAAAAGAAATCAATGAAGTCTTGAAAAAATGAATTTATTTTATTCTTATTAAGGTCTTACAAACATTTGTTTTAATTTCTTTGCTTTAGGCAAATGTTTAAGCAATTTCAATGATCCTATCGTAAAGTATAAGATAAGAAGAAATTTTTCCAGTGTAGGATTGGGGTAGGCTAGGATAAATTCCAGGAACCAGACCTTTGATTTCTTTTCTCAATAGACACAGTAACCATGCACATTTCGTCCTTTCCTCTATCAGTTAATTTGTAACTGGTCATCTTGTTCTTCAGACAGACTCTGTAGGCAGGATCATATGCAATATGTGTTACCAGTTACCTAGTGATAGACATAAATGGTGGCTACGGGGAGCATGGGGAATGGCTAAATATGAGTATATTCACCCTTCCTACTGAAGAAACCTGATACGCTTCTAGTGGCCAGGTAGCCATCAGTCAGGCAGGACAACACTGGCCTCCACTAGATCAGTTTCAGGTAGTCCTTGAAAGGTCTGATCGCTGAACTTCCTAGATTGCTCTTTTAACTGTTGGTTTTCTTAGAGCTCCATATATAGTTTTGTTCAGTACAACCAGTATATTGCCAGTACTGTTGCCCTGCAGCACCGTCTTTTTGTTTGGACTTCTATGTTGTATGTCTTAGCTTTAGCCATCTTGTTGCTAAGTAAAGCAGCAAATAAAGCTGAGCCAAGCCTCAAGATCTCACAAAACTGAACCAAGTGTCAGACTGCTGATACGCCAGGCCAAGTGTTATGAAAAAAGAAGCATGCCAAAACAGTGAGTTTTTACTGCTGTGCCATAGTTACCCTACAGAAAAAGCTGAAATTATGAATATTAAGTCTAGAGCAGGTGTATCCTTTGGACTAAGCAGAAGCGACAGCACAGGCCAAACTTAGGTGCTGGATCCTCTCCTTGCCTCACACAATGCACAGGATTGGTAGGAACAGGTAAATACTGAATTCTTTCTCCCCTGAGATGCCAACATGAAATTCAGTCTCAAAGGGAAGTTGCTCCTGCCCTCTTTCACACTCAGCTTTTCCCCATTGCGTCTGATGGTCTCCTGAATGGGGATATTGCAGCTGGGTGTCTTGTAACTGGGAAGACATTCCCAGCTGTTCAGCCTGGAAGGGAGAGCCATGCCACCAAGACAAGGCAGGTGTGCACATGTCAGATAAAATTTAAGGTGCCCCTGTTATATCTAATGTGGCAGTGTGCTTCCCTCTTCTCCCCCTGCTCCCGTCTTGTCCTAACAATGACAACTGTATTCAGGTCAAAGTGAATTTGGGAGTCTGGCTTGAACAGAACGTCTGTCTCACAGAACAGAACCAATGCGGTCTAACAAGCAACCAACTGAGCGATGCCTGGGGTGAGGTGGGGGCCTCACGGCCTGGTGTTGCTTCAGTGAGGGCTGGGAAGACTCCCACACATCTGTAAACAGAAAGTTTTCTCTGTACCAAATCCCCCCCTGAACCACCAGGCCCAACTGACCTCCTCGAGCTGATACCTTGTTAAGGGCCTGTCAGCACACAATAATTAACTTAGACTCACCTCACCATGAGTACAAAATCTGACATTGTAGAATTCTATTTTTTTTTTTTTTTCTTTTTTTTTCTTATGAGAACAAAATCTTTAACTACAGGACAGGTCAACAGGGCTGGACTTCTCTCCTTCCCAAACATGGACATCTTTTGGTAAGACTTGCTCCTCCAACTACATTGGATGTAATCCAGGACAATATTACCAAAAGTGCTATACTTTCATCTTGAGCTTGATTTTTGCAGTAAATGTATTTAAAAATGGAAATTCTGAACTTGTTACACCTGTCCCCTTAATAAATCATCTTTTTTTTTTTTTTTTTAATTTTGTGAAACTGTTTCAGTGAAGGTCCTTAACTGGACTCTGATGGGCAGATATTGACTCAGTGAAAGTTCTTCAACTGGGCTTTGACAGACAAATGTTAACTCTGATGAGTGGCAGTACATATAATCCTTTAGATCTAAACCTGCTGACCAAGGATTGGCTCTAGCTGCACCTAGACTCCTCTCTGAGGAGTTTAAAAAGCAAGAGGATTCTTTCTGAACCTCATGACTCAACAGGAGGACTGTCTTCCACCCCACCACTGGACATCTAATCCTTTATACCTAAATCCATTGACCAAGTCTGAGACTAGCATTGGGTCTACCCACACCTAGACTTCTTTCTGAGGAGTTTAGAAAGAAAGGGGATCCTCTCTGATGCTTGTGATTCAATGGAAGGGCTGTTTCTCCCTGACCCGAGCCACTCATCAGACTTGTAAGGCAACATCTAGTTCATGCATAAGCATAAGAAATTTGAAATGGTGATGATCAGGAACTTTAGTTTTGAAGGGCCTCCTAAAGATGGCCGAGTCAAGGTATAGTACATGAAGGATTTTCTACATATCCTGCTCTACAGCCATGGCTAGGACCACCATTAACTTGCATAGTAAAGACACCTTCACCTTCCTCTTGTCTTAGTTCTTCTCTTCTACAGTATTTGTGCTGTTAGATTTGTACTCCCTTTTGGAAATTTCTAGTAGTACGGTGTCTGAATGGTCAGGATTTCACAGGAATTTTATAGGAAGACCTATACATAAGTATAGATCTAATCCATTCTGTACTGGTTCACATCTATTTGGACTCCCTGAACCATGTGATGAGTCTCCACAAACAGCATTATGCAGAACTCATGAATACAGAAATATTATTTATTGGCTGATACACATAGCATGGAGCATACAGATAGAAATAATATGCTGCTAGACTACTGCTGTACCATGCTTGCCACTCCCAGTATGGGCACCAAGTGAGTCTCTGCTGTCCACACGTGACAGCTAGGCATGGAAATATGCTCTTGGCATCAGGCTGATCCTCAGTATTGCTGAGGTGTTATCTTTGTACCTTCTGGTGGTTTTCTTGGGTATCTAGCTACTTTACACCTTCTTCTGTTGGAGTTGTCTCTGAGTTACTACTGGGTTTCACTTCTAAGATAAGACTTCTTGTAAGAAGCCTACAGACTGCCTTACAGCTCAGTAGGATATTTTCATGGTAAAATACAGCACTAGGTCCCAAGTCACATATCTTGTCTGAGATCCTTTGTCACACAATCAAGAGCCATGGGGTGAAGTTCCTGTCCATGTTGGTTCAAGAACTCTGACCTTCTCATGATTGCCTTTATCCTTTAGGTCTGGTGCTGACTTTTGCAACACTGCCTGGTGGGCTGTAGTTGCAAGCCACTTTCAGTGTCTTTTAATGTCTCTAACCACAACTCTATCCAGACTTGCTCCTGTCCCCATTGTTTGCTCAGAAAGTTGTGTTGCCCTTCACTATAGGTCTCACACAGTATCGTCCTCTGGTTTTGTTAGCAAATACACCAGATCAAGGTTTTAACTAGTAACACTTCTAACATGAAAATTCAAAAGTATATATGTGTATATATGGAGCACAGTGTCCAACTGTGATATGGTTTTCAAAACTATATCAAGAATAACTTTCTCATTAATAAAGAATGTCTGTAGATTACAATTAATTTAAAGCTGAGACTCCATTTTGTCTAATGACTAACATTTCCTGTTTTGCAGCTGCCGATGTGGAAAATTAAATGTGAGTTCTCAAGCATAATCGTACATAACTGGTTATATCTGTTGGTCTCGTTATAAAGCTGCTCCTTACAAACGCTGTGGTATGACAGCTAATGACTCTATACCTACAAAAAGGGTTAATGCATGTTGAATACTTGCTCTTCATTAACAGTATTGTTTGTACAGGATGTTCTAATACATAAATTATTTTGCTTTACAGTAGTAATTAGAAACACATCTACTTACATTGAATATATTTGGTATATGTTGCTATCATGGTCTGTAGCAGGGGTCCTCAAACTACGGCCCGCTGGCTGGATATGGCCCCCCAGGGTCCTCAATCCTGCCCCCGGTATTTACAGACCCGCCCCGCCCCCCCCCCCCCCCCTCCCTGCTGGGGGCTGGGGGGGAAACCAAGCAGCTGCAGATGGCTGCCTGCCACTGCATCTGCACTGGCCCCTGGTTAAACAGTTTGAGGACCCCTGGTCTATAGAAATAACAGTTGGTTATACATGAATAAAGAATAGCAAAGAAACTGACTATTAAGGCTTCAGCATCTAGGAATACTTACTGCCTGCTAATAATTATGATTGGGTTGATAACCGCAATACAGCAGTAACATAATCTTTACAAGTGTTGTTCTGGAAGCCTGGGCTTTATGTTGTTCCAGAGGCCAGTAATGTCTTAAGCTTTATGATTTCAGTCCTTTTTTGAACATTTATTACTTTAATTTGAAATTTTTATTTTTTTAAATGTAAAATTATGTGGAAGTGACATTCTCTTGATTATAACATTTTACGGTATAATTATTAATCTAAAGTAAAGGCTAATGCCACCAAGGTATTAATATTTATGAAAATAACAGCAGCTGTCAGCAGTTGATTGTCTCTTGCATTTGGAGCAGCTGTCTATGAAGAAAGTTTATCTAACTGACATAGCATCTGGCCCATTTTTGCATGCTTTCTATATAAACTACCTTCATTCTCACGGCAGATCTCTGCCCTACCTAACTCATTAACTAATATTTGTTAATGTTCACTATTTTAAGCTGCTGCTTACAATTCATGACAACTAGAGCTAAAATAATATTGCCTCAAATGTTCTGAATTTATGTTTGCGACTGTTACAGTCACAGTTTCAGAAGGATTGGAGCAATGAACTACTGCATATTCTTTAAAATAAATTGACTAAACAAATGTACCAGATGAGCATGCCTTGCTATTCAAATTTAAAAAAAAAACCAACAGTTGAAACTGATGACGTATTTTCAATGTTTTATGTCTCATTATGATCTTAAACAAAAGTCCAACAGCTGATGTAATTAGATAAGAACAACCATACATATGAACAAACATGAAGTTTCAGCCTTCATTGTTAAGTCCCTATGCCCATGTCCTACAGTTCCTTGACACTTAAGGAGACAGAGGGCAGTAAAGTAGCAGAAGAAGGTGAAGAATGTAAAGCCATTAGAGTATCATGGGAGTCTAGTGTGGATGCAATTAAGATGTCTGGCCCATATTAACTTAGGAAATCTGTGGCACATCAGAGAAAAATCCCAGTTCATTTGATGGCAGTTTTATGCTTTGTCCAGGTTACTTGAAACATAGATTTCAGGCCATGCAGAAATATAAACAATAAAATTAGAGGGAAAAATAAGTGTCTCAACCAAATTTTTCAAAATCCAAGCCCAGTTCTTAGACTTATTAAATGATCTGAACTTAGAAAAATATAACAGTACCGGAACTTAAAATCTGATGAATCTCAGGCATAGAAGGAGATTTACAACCCCAATGATACAATTTCATGAAATCTTTACCTTTCAGAGAAGGCTGCTGTGTATACTTACAAATACTTTTATGACCCCTTATTTACTTTTACTTTTAAGCTTCCAGAATCTTGATTATTAAAAATGTCCAGCAAATTCTCATACTGAGTGTCAAAACAGCTGACACAAGTATTGTCTATTTGTCACAATATCCCAGCATTCTTGGTGCTTGCTTTGTAACCTGTTATAGTACAAAACAGTATGATTCCATGATTGTGTGATTTCATACAGAACTTTTCAAAGCTGCAATACAATTTAAAAAATGGATTTTTTTTCACTAACTTGTGGAAATAGTGGTTAGTAATTAGTGGCAAAATATAATTTTGTAAGCATTTGAATGGATTTAGGTGTTCATAACAGCCTTCATAAATCTTCAGGATGTCACTACTGGAAAAATCTGGAAGAATACTCAGAGCTGTTCAGTTTAGTATTTATTATGCACCATCATTAACTATTCAGTTTAAAAGTTTTTCCAAATAAGAAGGAAAAAAATCTATTGGCTAAGATGACAGCCCACACAGTGCAAATATTAAATAACAAAGAATAAGAGAAAGGTTTTTAAAAAAAAAGCTGTTGAAAGAATACTCAGCAAAGCCAAGCCATAAGCAGTATTTAGAAATACGGGGACAGCTCTGTGAACTATTCAGCAATCATTTAATACATTGGACGTCCAATGACATTTCTGGTTTTGGAAAATCATTGCAAGTCTTATGTTACTTGGCAATTTACAGACTATTCTACATTTTGAAGAACTTTCATTACTTAAGATTGTTTTTCCTTGAAAAACATGTTATTATTCCACTTCAACACTACAGAAAAAAAAAAAAAAAGTGTAATCTTAGAGTGAAAATAGAAAACAAAAATAACTCAGTATATTCTCCATCATAGCATCATTACCAGCAACTCATGATTGTTTAATAGCAGAAGTTGATAATGTTGACCATTTGTAGCAACAAAATGAAAGCCAGTTCTATTTTAATGCTGCTTCACTGTTGCACTGTGCCATTCACAACAGTCTACATTTCAAATCTCTGGACCCAGGTCTCAGCTGATGTAAATTCGAGTAGCTGAATTGTCTTTGACGAGTTTTGCCACTAGTGGAAGAATCCCTGCACTGGCACCCTACAGTAGACTACTATAACAGAGCTCAGTCCCTCTTCCTCTGATTCTTGAAATTACATCCTTCAGTACATCTAATGACAGATGTATGTACACTGATGTTCTGGTGAGGAGTGTAGACATCCTTATGTGCTTCTCTGGCTAGTATGGCATAAGCAAATTTAAAGACGCAGAGTAAAAAAAAATGACAGAACACACTAAAAAAAGGTGATGAACTATAGTGAAAATCCAGTAGTTAAGACTGAAAAAAAAAAAACTCAAAGGATTGAAGCACTGGTTCTTTACCCATATTTGAGATTTCCTTTGCTGAATTATCTAAATAGTTTTAATGGATGTACTCAAGCTTATTGCACATTCAGAAAAAGATGGACTGTATATATCCTAACAGACTGATAGCAAGAATCTCACCAGGGCTGTGGGATGCTAAAGTTCGTGCCTCTGTTCACATCCTACTGAAAGAAAGTGTTTACTTTTCTGGCAAGCAACTACGTTAATTGGCTGTGACACATTTCTGTGATGTTGACACAGCAGCCCTATTTCTTATTTGCTCTTTTCTTAGGTAGAGTTATAAAGACCAATTTACAAAAACATCATCTTTCACAAATTTGTTACTTGTTTTTATAAGAAACCAAATTTCTAGTATAAGTGTGCTGGTTTCAGATGAACTGTTCACAACAAAGGTTTTTCAGAAGGGTACTTTTTAATTATATTTACCTGTCCAAAAGACTTTTCCCCTTCTCTGTCCCAGTCTCATTTGTACATTAAATTAGGCATTATGTATAAATTATGTTACTTTATTTTCCCCACATTTTTTATATTTGTGATCCTGCTGCTTTATGTTATGTGTGGGACCAATAAACAGCTATACTTAATCACATTTGAAAAAGTAGACAAGTTTGAATTTGTATGAATTTACATCCATAAATTATATCTGTGCAATTGTAATGAAAGCAATTTATGATTAGGATACAGCATAGGTTAAAAATAAGTTAATTTTTAGAGCACTGTAATTCCGTAGAGGTGCCCTCTGTGTCTTCTGTGTTAATAAGACAGCTCGACATTTGCCAAAATTTTCTCTTAGCTGATAAAAAAGATGGCAATTGGTAATTTATGTCTTTTGCTGCTGTCTAGTATTGCTGCACTGTGCTGGGAAACAGTTACACAGCACTGCAGCTCAGAAGTGTCTGTTTCTTACTGACCCATCCCTAAAAAAGGGCCAATTATGCCTTCTGTCCCAGCCATTTAATGCCTTTACAGTCAGTGTGTATGTACAGCTTTATACATGGTCAGAAAACAGATCAAGCTGTGAAGTTTTTCATGGCCAGTTCTTTGTAATCTTCAAAAGAGCAATGCCTTTTTATTTGTGTGCATGCTAAAGGACCCCAAAATTAGGTCTTTTCAGACTATGAAAATCCTTTTTTTCCTTATAAGTAGGACAGCTCAATCACTATCTCCTCTGATTTGACTTGATTTGGGGAACTATTTAAACCTGCCCACTGAAATAACAGGAAAGACCAAATGGGAAACATTCCATCTGTACTCTGAGTTTTACCACCTTGGTGATGTAAACACAAATGAGAAGAACCTCTATTAGATGTATAGTCACGATGAGGATGCTGGTGGAGTGAAGCTTGACTTGTGCTATGCATTTGTACAGGATTGCAGCCAAACTGCTGAATTGTGGATGACAGCAGGAGCAGACCTCACCAGACTTCCGGCAGTGCTGACCCAGGCAGCAGGTGATGACTCAGGGCTTTGGACAAGTTCCCTTAGTGCATGTTCTTACATGAAGTCTGATTTTTTCAAAAACCTTGCTAGGTCTTCCCGCTGTACAAGAAGAGATGTCACAAGCACACATAGCAGACATGTACAAGGGAACACACCTCAAGTGATGTTATCACAGCTTTTATCAACAAATGTTTCATGTCATGCCAAGAGTTAGAGCAGCAGGAATCTAGTTTAAGGACAGTCTGTTGACACACAGAGATGAAGACATGAATTGTTGTTTCATTTGTATCTAGCAAAAAAAAAAAAAAAAAAAAAAAAAAAAAAGAAAAATTACAGAGCACAGACACAGTTTAACTACACAAGAGAGAATAGAGAGAAAGGAAGGATTTTAGAAAGGGAGTGACCACATTTTTTATACAGGAACTATTCTTTTTTCACTGATGGAAAACATGTTATTACCATCCACTCTGTGAGAAATTACATGTAACGGAGAAGGCAATTCAAATTCTGAAACTGAAGGAAACCAAGGTCACAAGAGAAAAAAAAAGGATTAATGTTCCTTTCCTCACATAACTGAAGTATGATTCTGTGGGGGAAACCACAAATTATTAAATGCAAAAACAAAATTAAGGATCAAATACAGAATACTAAAATCTGTAGAAAAGAAAATGGAAAATATATAAAGAATTAATGACAGATTAGAACTACAGGAAGTGTATCAAAGAGGAACCATGCAAAGCAGGCAAAATTATTACCTGTTGAAAATATGCCTTGGTTATAGCTGAGTTGTACTAATTAATGTCCTGTGCCTAAAGATAACATTACTAAGGTACAGATATTTGAAACAGTAAGGTGCTGCTTTATTTTAACATGTTTTATGGTTGGCATATACAGTGGACAACATAGTACTAAAATTGTAATCCAGTCTACCAATTATCAACACAGTGAGAAAACAAGAAAGGAGAAATCTGAAGAAACGAAGTCAAAGAGCAGGACAAAGACAACTGAAGATAAAAATCCTGCCTGAGAAATGGAAAATCAATCACCAAAGAACTCCCAAAGGCAAGGAAAACCAGATCTTTAATTTTCTTTACACATTCTTTTCGCTGCTTGAGGATTCTCTATGGAGAATTTTAAAATCTATCATATTTATTACCGGTTTGTGTCCAGAGCCTCCTAGGTATTCAAGTGCCTAAGTTGTGTTTAGGATTTCAAGGGAAATCAAAATCCTACACAGGTTCCAAAACACCTTAGAGAATGTAAGACTTGAGGGGCAATTTTTATGCATTTCTTTTTATCAGATGCACTATATTTTTCATTTTAAAGGCTTGATCTTGTAGCATGCATATTTTTTAGTTAATGCAGTTTGCAGCATCTATGAAGGGTATCAGGTTTCTTGAAGTCCATACACTCCTCTTGTTCCAGACATCTACAAATTTCAGATACATGTAGCTCAAAGTGGAGGAGGTTTTTTTGGCTTGAAATAATGTTTCCTTCAAATATGACTTCACTCTCGTTGTGGTGGAAAATAGATTTACCTTTCAGGAGTTTAAAGATTCCAGCTGAAAATTTGACCACCTAAGCTGGCCTTTACTGAGTAAAACAAGAAAAGCAGTACACAAGTGGAAGTCACCTTACATAGTTACTCTTCTGATTTCCACACCATTATTTAGTTTAGGTGAGTTGATGTACTACCTAGTACAGAAGATCATCTGTGCATTGCAAGTTCAATTTAAATTCATGTTGTCATTTGCAACATGATTTAGATTCAGGTTTAGGTGAAGCATTCCCCTGACCTAGAGGCAACCAAAAAGTGTAGACACCTGACCAAAGACCACCTAACCTATTCATGGTAAACCCAAGAATCTCTGAGTAATGATCTGAGATCTCTGAGTTTGATGTAGATAGGGCTTTTCTGACCCTTCATTATTATCCACTACAGAGTATCCCAAGCTGTTGTGTGATGTGCATGACTCTTAGTGGGAATAAGTAGCTCAAACATGACCTTAAAAGTACTGTCACAACACTCCTGTCTGGTGGTTACATGAGAATCTTTTTCCTCTGTAAGACTGGCAATAATGCTTGATGGTTTTAGTTTCCCCATAAATAGTCACATAGCTCTCCATGACATGCTTGACAAACTGTTTAGAATGTGGAAAAAATCTGTAGACCTCTTCTACAAACCAGTTCTCAGTGAAACTGGTTATCAGGTAACTGAGCTGCCCAGCTGGCTGAGCTTTGTTTGGCTTTTCTAAGTCCTTGAAATGTGCAGAATCTCCTTCTCCCTTACCCCAGAGCACCTTACTCTTTCACTTGGGTGTTCTCTCCTGAGTATGGGGATAGATGGTTTTGACTGCCTTACATTGATGTCAAAGTGAATTTAGACAATGATGCTGTCAGGTATTGCTATGCTGGAAGTTATTCAAAGAAAATTCATTATTTTCAAGCAATGTGGAAACAGCAAGGAAGAAATAATTCATAAGAATACAAAAGTGGAGGTGATTTCCATTAGTGTTTCAGCACGCACAGCATGGTGATCTTGTCAAGTGCTCTGACTGTAGAATACACATTTTATCTTTACACACATTTCTTCCAAAACAAGCAAGATTAATAGAAATGTGACTTCTTTTAGCTTTTGCACAGTGCTCATAACAGTTTATGCCAGTACAACCTACCTCAGTCCTACAAAGGAGGAAATAAATTTTAAACACAATGGCACAAGTGACAGTAAAACACTTCTAATACACATAAGTTTCTCTTGTTTTTTGCCTACCAAGGACATTCTTAGTAAGTGTATTCATCTTTTGAAAAATAAATGTTTACCATCATATCCCTGTAAACAAGCTAATAAAACATGGGGTGGGGTGGGGGGTTGGGTAGGTGGTGTGTGTGTGTGTGCGCGCAACCACACAGAGAAACAATGAATAAAAATCTGGGGAAAAAATATGAGTAGATAAATCCTTTACTTAAAATGTATTTTAAGCTATTTTTCTGGGCATTCAGAATTCATCATAAAGGAATGTGGTTTTTTTAGTGTAAAGATACTGTAGAAAAAGTGTAATTATCAGTCTTGTTCTGTGGCAATAATATTCTTCTCAGATTAGTCCAATCTGGTATGTTACATGTTCCTATTTTCCTTGAAGGATCTGAGGATCAGTGAGGACAGAAGTAAGATATTTATGAAGCATTTTTGGGTTTCCAAAACAGTAAAGTATAATAGCTACTGAGATTTCGAAAAAACGTATGCAGTAGAGCAGTAACATGAACCTAATTCATCAAGTTAACAGTGCATATGCCTTACATTATCCTTCTTCTTTACATGGAACCGCTATCAGATACTGAAAGCGTTGTAAGCTGAGACATGCTGAGGATTCATTCCTTCTCTCTGGAGTGTATCATGGCAGAGATAACTCTGCAAAGCATCAGCATAAATGGGTGCCTTGACCCTGCTCCAACCTCTGCTATTAACAGTACTGTAAGTAGGAATGAGAGAACGAAGAAAAAGCTATTAGCTAAGGTAAAACTATGATCATTAATAGAGATTCAAAGGCAATTAAAGATATTTAACAAGTCTTAAAATAATTTTTTATGTCTACTTAAAAATAGTTTTATCATAGCTTTAATTCTGACTCTAGAGTTTAAATAAACTCACAATTCAAATGACAAATTATTCTCCCTCATCTGGATTTTTAGACCATGTAACCCAGGAATTCAAGACGTTTCAGAGTCATGTACAGGGCTTGGTTTTCTTAAGAACATTTTTGGCAATAAAACTTTGGTAAACTTTTACCTCATTCAGTTGTTTTTGGTTTTGGTTTTGTTTGGTTTTTTTTTTAACATTTCCTGAAGCTGCCATAACTATAGCACTCCATTGCAAAGTCAAAACTTATGGGGAGAGCACTCAGATTAAGACTGAAGGGTAAGTAAGTTAACATAAGCAACAGGGAAATAGTGAACGTGAGTGCATGATGGCAAAGTGAGTCCATAAACTCATTACTGCTTTGCTGTTCCACTCCTGAACAGAGGCTATACCAAGTTACATTTAACTTAGGTCTTGTGAGTAAATACAATCAGTTTAGTTTCCAAGAGGTAATCAAAGTAAGACTAATGTATTTGAACTTCCCTTTGAAGGTGGAGACAACTGTCCCAGAGATTGTCTAACACTCTGGTTGAATGACTGGTATTTCATATTGGTATGTAAAAAGTGAAAAACATTAAAACAAATCTATATCAGAAATATATCTGAGAAAAATGGAATCACTGAATAGCTGGCCCATGCACAAGTATTTACATATATTCCATGAAAGAAGTTACCATATTTATATTAACTCTTTTAAATGTTAGCAGTAGTGGTTATATTCAAACCAAAGCCTCAAAAATTATTTTAAGGACTTTGCAAAAAGTAGTGCAACAACAACAGAGTAACAGAGGCTTGTTTTCTTTGAAAAAGCTTTAACCTATTCAAAGAGAAACAATATAACTTGACCACTTTCATTAACTTCAGAGAGATTATTTGATGATATTTGAGAGGAATTAGAGGCTTTGAAGCTGAATGGTAGAAAAGCATTCTCCTAGAGAAACTAGCTGCTCATGGTGTGGATGGGTATACTTTATGCTGGGTTAAAAGCCGAATGGATGTCCAAACCCAAAGAGTGGTGGTGAATGGAGTTACATCCAGCTGGTGGCTGGTCACAAATTATATACTAGATGAAGCCTGAACGCACTGTTAATTAGTCATTGAGAAGGTGTCTTTTCAAATTCCTGAAGGTAAGGTAAGCCTGAATAGAAATCTCGTTAATAGGATTTGTGCATCTCTCTCCCAGATAGAGCTTTGTAAATCTCCCCTAGAGCAAAACCTGCTCTCCTCACAGGAGGCAGAGATACTTCACACACCTTGTTTCTTGGACTTTTGATTACTGGGAATTAGTTTTAATGGCAAAGTTCTCTGGAGGAAACTTAACTTAGCAGTCTCCACAGTTTATATATGTAATTTAAAATTGCTCTGCCAGATTCCGTAAGTGTTGTTCCTCTCAGAATTTTGGTCCTAAAATACTTGAATTTGCTCACAAGACTTGAAAATGGGACTATATAGAGTCAGTGACCTGACACTTTTTTAAGTAGAATTATTGTGTCAGTTCAAGTTGGTCCACTAGGAGCTTACATGTCCAGAAGTTGAAATAGTGCTTACACATCTTTATTGCAAGTTTGCTATTGACAATACAACCTTCATCCTAAAATGAGATGTTTCTGCTGACTTGGTGTCTAGATGTATCTAGTATATTATGCCACAGAAGTCTTTTTGTATTCACAGTGAAAATGACAGCATAATTAAACTGTTTCCAGATCTCTTGTTGACTCAAACTTTGAAGTGCTATTTGGTATAAGTAATTTTCTCCTTGCCAGACTATAAATTTAATTTTTATTTTTCAACCCTATGCTTTACCTCTTACCTGAGGTTAAACTGAATGAGCACTTGTGACAATTCAATTCTCCCTATGGTTGTTCTGCCTCCACAGCAGCTGTAACATTAGAAGATTTGATGTCTGCAGCAGAGAGTAAATAATTTCATCCCAAAGTAGGAGAGGGTAAGGAATGGATTAATGTATCATACTGCTTCAATACCACTACTAACAGTGTGTAGGCTCATCTAGAGCTTCAAGTCTAATATGCTTCTTCTGATTCCTCCCATTTCGTCTGTTTGACAGGCATTTGCATAAGGAACACTCTTTGCAGGTTTCCTGCATGGTTAGAGGAGAGAAGAGGTCACTGGGCACTGATCCCTAACTTGCCATCCTGTGACTCCTTAAGGAACTCAGCATTGGGAGTGGGTTACTGGCCCTTGGCTTTTCCTTTTACACTCACACTGAGCTGATCACTACAGAAGAAAAGCAAATTTTTAGTTTTTTCCTAAACAGAGGGAGAGGAGCATGGACATCTATCCCTATTACAAGAATGGAAGCAGTGGGAGAAGTGTCAGCTGTGGACAGAATACCTGGTAAGGATGAAGACTTAACTTACATCTATGTTTTCATTTACAATTAAATACATCATTTCATCAATATACATTTAACTGAGACTTAGAGCTCTGTTGGACCATAGGAAGTACACAGTTCTGAAGAAAAGGGATTGACTGAAAAAGGTATTGGCTTCATAGCCAATAACGTGTTTCCGACAGCATGACAGACTCAAGGTAGCACAGGATGAAAAAGAAAATAAAATAAACTCCACTTTCTTTAGAATTTTAACAGTATCACATTTTTATTTCTCCATCCTAGTAGAAATAAAAATCCAATTCTAGCTTTTGTTTCTCAGGGCTTATTTCCACCTTTCTGTTGCTTTTCCTTTCAAGTTCCTCGGAAAAAAAAAAACAAACAACCCAAAACCAGAAACAGAACCCCAACCCCCCCACACTTTCATAAAGTGCTTTTGTAATTTATTTGTACTGTTATAAAAAAGTTGATTAACTTTGTACCTTGAGTACTTAATAAACAGATAGGGAGAATTGGCTTTGTAGTTAAGTGGGACAAATAGCATTTGAAATCAGTGAACTGCACACATTTACACTTACTGTGTATGATTACGTTCCTGCCAGGTAGTTAAGCATCTGGGAAATGTAATGTGAGAAAAAGACCTGTGACCATAACAGAGGGCTTGCAAGCTTCTTTCTTCATACAAGCACTGATGTGGCAAGGAAAAAAAAAAACATAAAACACCCAAGAAAAAACCTGTTTTGCTAATGTAGCAACATCCTGTGTCACAATAATTTCTTCATGTAATGAATGTGGATAAACGTCAAGTTGTGACTTATGAAATAAACAGTTGTAAGGTAAGAAAAATAGAAGAATTCTTGCACAAAATCTCTTCTCAAAAAGTAATATAAAAACATAGTTTCTTTTATAAAGTCATGTTAGGATTATGACAACATATGTAGTACTTAAATTTTAAAGATTTGGGAAATCTATGTAAATTAGTAAGTATTTTTTCATCCAGGCCCAAATAGAATACCTTCCAGAAAAGTGGAAGATCAGATTTACTTTCTTCCCTTCAGAAACAATGACTTAATGACAAAACAGGAGACGTTTTAGATTTACCTTTTATCCATTCTGAACAAGCCATGTGCACATGAGTCGTATACTTCCTTTCCATACCTGTAACTGAATCTTAATATGATAATTGGGTTTAGAAGAGTTTAAGAAGGGAATTTTGAGGATAGATGTAGATACAGATCAATAAAAATCACAGAACAGATGCAAAGGTCAGTGTTCCTTCTTTCATCCCAGGCTTGATGATACAGTTTGTTGGGTATCACCTCCTTTGCTGGGCTAATACTAACCCTTCTCTGATGTTAGTCTCACTGCAAGTGAAAACAAGATATTTAACCCCCATTGCTGTACTGGGATTGAGACGATGGGCCCTCCACAGCTAGGCTGAAAAACAGAATAAGGGCGTAGTGTTTTTCTGTTTGCACTTATTCCTGCATGTGTTCAGTCACATAACATGTAAAAAAAAAAAAATTATTGGTGCTGTGCTTTAGATATATTCAGAATATATTACTCATCTTCAAACCCTTTGTTAGCACCTAAGCCCAGGAAAAGTCCTCCTGTGACAGATTCAAGGTACTTTATCTGGTGTCTTAAGGGGTCATCAGTAGAGCTGTACAACCAAGTAATCATGACAAGCATATTTTATTTGCAGACTACTACTAATGCACTAAAATGCATATATGCAGCAAACTGTTATGCAGTAAACTGTTACAAGTTATGGTAGCCATCAAGTGTCACAAGCTTGGCTTGTGTGATGAGTGAAGAACACACAGCCTACAAGCTCCTAAATCCTGCCACAGACTAAAAAAGCGGCTTGAAATTATTTTGGAATATAATGAACTATGGTCAATTATTCATTACTGGACATCTTGGCTTATTACTCAGTCCAGTGTAAGTGCAATTGTCCTATTGTAACGGTACATGTAGTAGTTCACAGAGATAAGCAGATTAATATATCTTTCAAAGACAATTACATTCTATTGTATATTAGCAAAAATGAAGCATGCTCAGTTTTCATTAGAAGTGGCCTCAGATTGTGACATGAGAGGGCAAGAGAAGAAGGTGGTGTTCTGATGCCCAAGTCCCCTCTTTGGATGTCTTTCAGCTCTTAACAGACTCCGAACTTTAGCCTTGCAAAAGACCTCCTTTCTTTTCCCATCCAAAAATCAATAACATGTTACTTATAATAAGTGTGATGGCCTGTTTTTTTCCTGGCTGGACTGGTGATCAGTTACTTTCTAAATACATTTTCTTCACCATCTAGTAGTCATTGGTGTTAGGAATCTAATTTAAATTTTGCATGACAGTAAGTTGATCTGACTTAAAAATACATTTTTATGTCTTACACAGAACCCTTCCCAAAACAGCCTTACCTAATAAGCAAATTTATTGCATATTTGGAATTGTTGCTGGGCATTTATGAGTCTGAATTTTGTTGCATGTTTTACTATCTCATCTCTTACTCTTGCTATATATGATGACATTATGGGAACAGATGTATACATAAACCCATGAACCTCAGAAAAATCCATAAATCCTGCTGATAACAAAATAAGCCCAATACTATTAGTGCATCAGTAACACATCTTTAGGACAGGGAGATGAAGTTATTTATTCAATGCTTGTGTTTTAAATAACCCCATAATGAGATTTTTCTCCAGTGAATTGTACCCATTCTCTTGAGCTGAAAAAATACACAGCTAACTCAATAAAATCTGCAGAGCTCAGCTGAACATAAACCACTCTAATGCAATTATCCATGTTTCATTTGGAAGACTGATCTTCCTGATGGCTCAGAGTATTTCTGCTTTAATAAGTGAGAGCATTTACATTTCATTAACATGCAAAGGGTTTCCTCAGAGTATTTTGTGAAGATGAAATAAAGCAACTCAACCAACACAAAGAATCCAAACCCAATTCTTTCATTGTGTGACCTCCACAGCAGTAATAATACAGTAAATTAAAGTTTTACACTGGAAGTATTTATTTTAAATTTAGACATATTCATTTGTTCTTTGCTTATGTATACACAAAATGAGGAAGTTGGTGTTAATATGAGTTAAAGATTCTGGGAGTTTTTACTGACAATCCAGTAGGGACTTTTATTAAGTGTCAACAAAGTTATATACATAATGCTACTGTATGATACAGAATTCAGTTATGTGTTCAATGTTACAGTATGAAAAAGAGTCACTGTTGGCAATGACCCCCTTTGTGAGAATCCTTAAGTGTCTGTTGAAGCAACTTCCTTTCTTAGTTTCTGTGCATGGTGTTGACAGCACGGATATGCATGAGATATCTACATATTTCCAAATTCTTGCCCAGCAAAAGTGCAAACACCTCCACTCTCTTCGAACTTAAAAGGAACACAAGTTTAAAGAGACACGTTAATTTTTTTCTCAAAAGTACTTATATTAAATCTGTGCAGGTAGCCAGAGTTGCATCCAGGGTTGACTAATAACAATATTCAGGCTCCTCCTTCTCTGAGGCCAAAGAGTTCCTATGTGTATTGTGGGTGCTTGTGCATATTTAAGTCTTTTAACAATTCCTGGGTTCCCAACACCAAATAAACTGAAAGGTGTCCTTACAAGGGTCAACATGACACAGGGTGAGGAGCTGCTGGTTGTAAGAGCAACTGAACAGTTTTCAGCGTTATGGCCACATGGATCCATGGTACCCAGGACCTGCTGAGCACAACCATGGAGTTAGTTTTGGGGGTGCTGGGATGGTGTAAGTATAAGCTGCTTCATTATTGTAACACTGAAGTGAAGTAGTGATTACAGGTCTCATTCAATTGCAGGTGCATCAGAACGGAGGAAATACAAAACTGCATTCAAGGAAGAGCAGTGCAGAGATTTTTCTCCAATGGAAATATCATAAATAGAACTTTATTATGTGCCTTAGTGTGTTTTGGGGGATGGGAAACACTTACTGTGGATTTTATGAAAAATTAAGGATTGGAAGTGAGACATAACAGTGCTGTGGTTTAACCCCGGCCGGTAACCAAGCACCATGCAGCTACTTGCTCACTGCCCTTCACCTAGAGGGATGGGGAGGAGAATCAGAAAGCTTCTCTTGTTCTTTCTGACACAGCTCATTTGCATACTACTTGTAACTGTGTGATTTTTACATGGCACAAAATACTTGCCTCTGGGACAAAAAGATGTTTTTTATGAATGTCTGAATTCTTTTATTCAAAGGGGTTCTGCCTTCTAACACTGCCTAACAAAGCAACCAGGAAAACAAGATGGGGTTAATCAAGATCAACAGTGACATTTACCTTCATGCTTATCTGACATGTTATGTCCTTCATGCTTCTCCTCTTGCTGTCCTTGAGCTTGCACTATTGAAAGTGGCATTTGGACTTGGATTTGGAGATAAAGTGTCAGCAGGGCATAAAAAAAAAAATGTTACCAAACAACAGCACTTCTTAACCACTCTTCCTTGATCATTATGAGACTTGAAAAGAACCCACTGTGAAACAGAGCAAACTAATTTTACTCCTAAACTCCTATCTGATGAAGTATTATGCTTATAGTGTTTTTCAAGACTTTTTGCATCCACTCCTTAAGGGTGGATCCAGAATCCTTAAGGAATGGTAGCTCCATTGTCAAACTTCCTCAGGAGGGGAAATTTTCTGTCAAACTGTTCTTTGGTTCACACCTGGTTTAGGAGATTTTTTTTAGGTGGGAGGGTTGGTGGTGTTCAGCTCATTTCCTTTGCGTTAACATGTCTTATTAATATAGCCAATGCTAATCTAAAGCAAAATATTTTATTTATGTTTGCCTAAAATGATCCTTTTGTGACCATTACTAGCTAGTACGAAATAAGCCAGCTGTGGAAGTTGTTCTGGTTTTCCACATTGAGCAATTCAGATCTGAGAGAAACAGTGAGGAGGGTAAAAGACCATGCATTCTTAACAATTGCATCGTTTTTCTACAGCAATATAGGACCTGTAGTTTAAAGTCTGATTTGCACAGATTCAAGCTTTAAAAGATAAATTTACATAAACTATATAAACTGGCAGAAGTTACGTATTAGACAAGAAGGGAAGAGACAGAAAAGTAAGACAGCTCTTAAGGTGTGCAAGGCCTGTTTGCTGCAGAAAACTTTGACATGAAGTCTTGTCTATCCATCAGGACAAGAGTGAAACAGAACATAGAAAGCAGAAAGTGGCTGACAGCTGATGAGAAATTTGCATTTACCCTTTGCTTTGGAAGAACCTACACATGAACTGCAACATAAATACTGTGCCAGCTGGAAAAGCTTCTGTCTGTGACTCCAGCTCAGTGCAACACCAAACCTTATAGCTACGTCATTCATGAATTTTTAGGCCTGACAGATTCCAGAGTGACTCTACTGCTGTGTCAATGACAACAAATCCTGGATGAATAAGTTGAGTTAAATGTGGGTCATGCATGCCTTACCATTAATACAGATATTGTAAAGTTTTATGCATGACTTTCAAGAAAAAAAGTTCTATCTCCCAATGTGTTGTAGACCTTAACTTAATTAATGTAGTCTTTGAGAGCAACAGGCATGTAACACTTAAACTGTTATTCCTGCCTACATCTTTATTGTTATTCAAATATTACTTTCTGTGTTAGCCTTGAAAAATTAAATGCTAGTATGTAGATTTAGTAGTTACACTTATCTAGCAATTCTCTCATCTAAAACTGACAACGTTGGCTTCTTGCAGTCAGTTTTAACCTGCTAAACTAATCCTAAATTAGTTGTAATTTGATAACCTAATGTATTGTTACTGAGTTGTAGTCTTGATAGTTATGCTGAGCTCTTAAAATTTCTGTTGTTTTTAGGAAGTGAAAGCCACTCTTACAGGTCTGTAGTTGTCACATCAAGTAAAGGTAAACCTGAAACATGCTGCTTTGATTTAAAGCAGGCACAGACATCAAAAGAAACTCTAGTTTGCAAATAGGAAATTCCTCTTTTGAAATTGTCACTACTGTGGTGGCTTTCTTCAACATTCAGTCTCTAGTCATACAATTTGAGTTATGTTGCAGGACTGCATGATATATTCTGCAAAGAAAGGGTCTTGTATATTGTTGACTCTTCATCACAGCCTAGCCCAAATTCAACTACATTTACAATCCTGTAATAATTTGAAGACAATTCAAGGACTGCAATATTCTGACTTATCTTCTTGCAGTTTCCTTAAGGAAGTAAAAGACAAAAAATGTTGGTTTTATTTCTGCTGCACATTGCCCAAAATCAGGGGTTACACTGTGCCATTTTTGATAGATTTTTCAAGTTGTTCTATCTTTAGAAAAAAAAAAAAAAAAAAGTGTAAACTTTTGTGACTTTCATTTTTTGCAGAAACCAGAGATATTTCACTGCAAATAATCATGGAAGTATAGCATTAAGTTATTTACATACTCATAATTTGGAAAGGTTCAGGACAGAGCTTGAAGGTAAAATTTTGACCTTCAATTTTTTTTATATAGGTACTGATACCTGCATGAATGAACCATTTCAAAATTCCTGTAAAATCTTCCATGATACCAGGTTTTTCACTGTTTTACTCGTCACCTGTGCAGTTCAATACAAGCATAACTAAGGTATGGTCACTTCTCAAAGACATTTCCAAGCCAGTACTTTATTTCTTGCCTTATAATGGGTTAATGGCATATGAAGCAGCTCATTAAAAACTCTCTAATGCTGCTGCTAAATCCAATATCAGTTTTATTCTTCACCCTCAGGGCATTTTTTTCTTTTCTTTTCTTTTTTTTTTTTCTTTTCCACATGAAAATGCATCTTTAGAGTCCAGCAATGTATCATGAATAACATGAGCAGTGCCAAGATAAGCAGCCTCAGACTAGTCAAAGTACCTCTGTCAATATTTAATCTGTATTGACTCATGGCTTGATTACAATGCGTAAAGCTGACCATATCAATCTTCCCATAATGCCTGGCTTCTGGTTCTGACAAAACTCTATTGATACATTTGATTCATCCTGACATTGCAAAGCTGAAAAACTGCTGCGTTTTTCACTCTCTAAAAATGTATATATATTATTACCATGAAAGGACACACAGCAACATCCGGCCAGGTTAAATGCTATTTCTGTTTGTTCTTTTTTATTTCAAATGCAAAAATGAAACAAAGCAATAACAAACATACAAAACCTTGTAAGGATCTAGAAACAGGTTTTAAATTGCATCTTCTCTTGTGAAAAACTTCTCCTTCCTCACAGAAACCTGAAGTAAACAAATGAAACCTCAAAGGCTTTTATTACTTGTCCTGGCATCAAACAATTCTTCCCAGCAAAACATCTTGACATATGCTTAACTTTGTAATATAATGAAGTCCTTTGCTATAGAGATATATGTTTAGGTGCTAAAAGCTTTTGTTGAGCTCTGTCCAAAATTACTTGCTGTTTCCTAATCTAAAGTATTATAAATTGATATATTAGTTTGCTGTCTTGTTTTTAAAAAGAAAATAAGAATTCTCTATATTAGAAATCCACTTCTGAATTTTACACACGTATTGTTATACACAAAATAGCATACACATTTACATGAATACTGAATCACACAATTCATCAGAATATCTCTGTTCCAGGGTTTGGATGAGATTGTTGATAGGTGGGAAAGTAGACGAGGATAGTCTGAAAAATGCTAAAATCTGTTGCATGTGCTTATTAATAAATACAGAACTGATTTATTAGAAGACAAATACATTCAAAAGGCAACAGGTTAAAGCAAATAGGAGAAAATTAACTTACTACCACAAGAAATATCTGAAACAAATGTCTCAGACTTAAAAAGGAAGTTTTAGATGTGTCTTATGTATTTACCCTCACTGAAACAATATTACAGTCTATAGCAACTTCTGATTAAGAGAGCAGTAGATTAAACAAAATACATCCCCATATATGTCCACATGCAAGCTCTTGGTGTAACATACGTATGCGGAAATTCTGGCAGAATAAAGAAGAGCTGGTATATCTATCACTGTTGAGCAGTCACAAACAGATAAGCATCTGTTCTGTTACTTCCTATACATCTTTGTTTAGAAAGTATAAGAGCAGATTAGAGTCACAAATATGCTTCCTATTCATTAGAACATAATTTTGTGGTAGGTTCTAGAAATTTGTTGCAATATACAAAATCAAATAGTTAGAAATTACTCTTAAGGACCAAATATTAGATCTTTGAAAATTAATCCAGATTAAAATTTTTGTTACATACTAAATGTGCACTGCTGGATCTTTTTAGTTAGTCTTTCTAGGAGTCAGTTCTCCTTTGTCTGACATACCATACAACTTCATCAACTCAGATGTGATTGCATATATCTAAACTCAAAATTGAAGACAATATTTGGCACAACATGTCGACAGGACAGATCACCAACTAGTATATATGAATTTAAGAGTGACCAGTTTTGACTTATATTAGCTTAGAGACTGTCCATTATTTTTGCATTTAATTTACTTTTTGACTCACCTAGGAGTAGTCGTTACCCTTGCCTCAGATTTCTAGTCAGTGCTGCATATATGATTAAGTGTCTGAAATTAGTAATACATAACAATGACTCTTCATTGTTGCATTGTCTGCAATATTTGTTTTTCTCCAGTAAACAGAGATAATACTAACAAAATCATGTTTGTACAATCTTATGATTAAAACAATGTTTTCTTGTCTCCTGGCTTGATTCCTAGTTTTGACGTCAATAGATAACACTTTGTAATGTCTCAGAAAACAATGCCTGTAAGGTTCTCTGACACATCAGTATTTTTTATTTGTCGCAATTTACCATAGGAATGATCAGACACTGTCAATATAAAAATTTAAGGTGCAGCCTGCTCAAACTTACCCGATTCATTTCTTGAGTTGCTAAGGAATATGTTTCTTTACATTGTCTGTAGGTCACTGCTTTGAGACTTGTGACTAGCTGTGCCTAAGTCTACATAACCCTGAAGATACAGGGATCCTTATTGCAGGGACAGTGGTACAAAAAAACCCAAAGGACAGTACATAGAATCTATGGCTACAACGTCAAAAAGTACAGATATAGAGAGGATAGAAAACTGCCACCAGATGTTAATCCAAAGAAATAAACAGCTGCATATTCTTACTGTTTGTCAGAATACTGGGTAACAGTTTATTGTCAAGGAGTCCCAACATTTTTCAAGTCTTCCACAAGGAGTTCAGTGCATCTGATTCATGTCTGTGACTAAATGCTGTATTTTAACCCTCAGGGGTAGGCTGCCTGGTCATTTTTACCTGTGGATTTTACAGTTGCATTTTGATAGCTGCTTGTGTCCTGTTCCCCCCTCTCCGCCCCGCGCCCCCCTGCCCCCCCCTTGCCCTATGCCATTGTCAAGAAAGACCTATACAGAAATAAAAATCTCCCTGTAGAAGCTGGATCAAAAGTAACTTATCATTTATCATAGTAGTTGCCCTGGCAGCACATTTTAGGATCTCAATTGCAAAACAAAGTTCTTCTCCATCAACAGTGTGCAGTATGGGTCTACTTTTGTATTTCTGTATATCTCCACTTCTTTTATCATCGTGATGACGAATGATCCCAGGTTGTGTCTGAAGCTGGTGGCAGGCCACACAACATTGAAAGGCCATGCTGAAATATAGAAACACCAGAATATGATGAAGTCCTCACCTGCCTTCTTTGGCATCTAAGAAAGAGTGTCACCCCAGCACCTTAGACTACAAAAGATTCTGGTCTGCACAGAGGGATCCTCTGATTCATGGTGAGGCTACCTTAACAAATATGCAGTAATACTGGAGAAATGTCATGCCTAGGACAAAGACTCAGGCCTAAATACTTCTCTTTCAGGACAGTTAGGCTATCCTCATAATGCAGCAAGCAAAAAATTTAATTGCAGACCTAGCTTATTTTGAAAATAACGTACAGTAAGCCCATGAAGAAATAACAGTGGTTATCAAAGTGATAAACTTTATGCATAAAAGTTATTATAGTAAGCAGTTGTTTATTTCCATGGTATGATATGAAACATGTAGATGAATATAAATAATTTACACAGTGAATGGGCTATTGTATCACCAGCTCTGGGTAAAAAAACAGTCAGTGTAAAAAGCAGCTTCTCCTAGTGAGGGACTTCCAAAAAGGCTAGCACAGCATAGACTACAGCAGAGACAAACCTATGGCTGGTCATTATGACAAGTTTTATTAGGACTTATTTATGTGAGTGAAAATAGCGTTCTTTATTACTAGGATATATTAATCCTGTTCTAGAATAGCTGAAGTCCCTGTGGGAAACAAGAAGTATGGTTTAAAAAACAGTGAAGGAAGGAAGGTATTTTTAAGTAACATTTCCATATCCTTTGAACTTGAAAAGTGTGACTTTACTGTAATCAAGGGTTGATATGGCATGTAAAATAGAGTGAAATTCTATTCCTGCTCATGTTAATGACACAGAATTACATTTTATCTCAAAATTTGTTGTCTCATGTTCCCTGAATGTGCTGTGTACTATGTATTTTATACAGAATGACTATTTCTCCTGGTAGAAGTAACTCATTGTGACTACAATATGCAAATCTCACCTAGGAAGCCAACTACCTGTTTGTTTTAAAGTGTCTTTACATGGCTAAGACTGAAAATTCATTGCAGCTTTCACACAGGAATTCATAGCATTTACAGATTTTCCTGGAGCTTGATCTTATACTTCAGGAACATGGTGAAAAGCACAGTGAAAACGGAAGAGAGTCTTTAAGGAGCTTTTTTCTATCTTCTTATTATAATGTTTAATTTTCTCTGAACCTCAGGAACTCAGCCATTTGGCACTGTTCCTTGATGAAGTAACAAAACAACTTATACTCCAAGCAGGACAGTTAAATATTAAAGTGATAACTACTTGGGAGTATAAAGGAAAATTAGGAAGAATGTAATGTAGCTGAACTCAGTTATTTGTTTTACAAATCAATGAATGCATTAGAAATATTTTTGCCAGTATAATGTTTTAATTTATGCAATTAGCATTGTAATTACAAAATATTAGTTTTTAAAATAAAACATCTCTTAATTAAGGATTTCCTTATCTACACACTGCAGTGTCCAATTTGCCTATAAGGAACCATTTATGGCAATGTCATCTTGGTTGCTCATGATTTACTATTTTTCTTGCAGATTATAAATTTATATATCAGTCCACTGTAATGTTCTTAACTTGTATTTTCATGTCATAAACACACTTGACAAATTTTTCTTTAAAGAATGCATATTTATTTTCAGCCAGAAAGAACAGTTGCACATAGAGTGGGCTCATGCAACATATAGGTGTCTGGGAAAGTCCAGATTTTGGGGACAGATCATCTGGTGAGTATATAACCTGGACCACAAAAAGTATGAAAAATTGTTGAGAGAACATCCCTTTTGCTGATACCTGCTGAGGTGAGGGAGGGAAGGCCAAGGATATCCGGTGTGAATATACACAGTGCTGGCTAGACTACTCAAAGCACGGGCTGAGATTCAGGTTGAGATGGCTGGCACATGGGTAAGTACATAAGCACTGGCTTTACAACACATGCTTGATTTTACTGATATTTGCTTGGGTTTATGAGCTTTCTACACTTAAAAAAAAATATTTAAGGAAATCTCCAAAGGCTACTGAAACCAAAAGGGATCTTTTCCAGGGAAAAGGGACAGGAATCCATCACATTGCCTCCACACAGAAGGATCTGATGCTACCCCAGTGAATTAGAAGAGTAGAATAGAACAGAACAGAACAGAATAGAATTGAATAGGAATAGGATAAACAGAACAGAACAGAATAATTTCAGTTGGAGAGAAAATGGCATATTGTAAAGTTAAAACATCAGACAAGTGGGATTATTTTTTTTTTTTTAAAGTCTGCAGGGATCATGCTTAGACTGGTAATAGGTATGTGAAATACGCTAGTAATTTCTATCCTGTAGCCCAAAAGATGCTTTCATTTCCAGGACAATGGACATCGTAGATTCTGAGAAAA
The DNA here is from genome assembly GCF_017639655.2 of Falco naumanni. Lineage (NCBI taxonomy): Eukaryota > Metazoa > Chordata > Aves > Falconiformes > Falconidae > Falco > Falco naumanni. The sequence continues at coordinate 14,278,923 of NC_054080.1, read as the reverse complement.
TGTGTGGTCTGTTAAACAGACCAAACATAAAATATTTGTTATGGTTTTTTATATACCTACTTAGATGGTTCTTACTTATTTCGAAATCAAATAAGGTAATTAAAATCCCTTATATATTTATATAAACAAAGGGGTAATAAAAGCATGGGTAATACATGAAAACAGACTTTTTTTGGCAATTAGAATATTTTATGAATTATTTTTAACAGTGTTCTTATGCTTATGAAAATTGCATGTTTAACTGTAGAAACACTGATGTTAGTTTCATGAAATCCTTGAATTCAACTTCGAGTTTTAAAAAATACAAATGTACAGTCATCACAGAATTACACTGCCTACTTAGGACTTTAACAGCTGTTCTGAGATCATGAAAAATATTGATCTCTGCAAGCAACTGCTGTTGTTTTGATAAAGTTTGCATAAGTTTCTTACCTAAATTAATACACCAAGGAGTCTGCAATAAACTTAAAATGAACTCTTACCACCTCGGTTCACTTGTTGGATATTTTTTTGGAATGGGTTTTATACCTAAACATTTGATTTTCAGTGGTCAGTTCTCACATATGTTTGTACAATCTTTAATGGCTATTCTATTTAATGGCTTCTATTATTTGAGAGTCTGATTTTAGCAATAGCTTATCCTTATTTGCCAGATGATTTTAGTATTTTATTTATCAAAGTCTTGGAAAATAGTAATTTGAAAGATAACACAACTTTGGTTTCCCAGGAAAACAAAGAAGACATCATTTGTAGAAGCTCAGAAAAATATGTGAAACTCTCGAGCACTTTTCTCAAATTGCTTTGTAGTTCTTGTTCAAGGCATACCAAGACTCAGTTTTAAGGCCTTAGCATAGAGTCTTAAGATATGGAGAACTGATTTCAGCTGCTTCAGCCCCAATGTGCATAACCTGTATAAAAAGATATTAAAAGAAACTGTATTGTGAGCTGAAGCCTACTACTATTGTTTTTGTATTGAATTTCTCCCCAGCCCTTGCCCACTCCATCCCCTCCTGACTCCAGAAAAAACTAGTGTTTCTGGAGTTCCTTTGTCAGCAAACATCAAAGCTGGAATTCTGTGACATGTTAATTATTCATGTCCTGAACTGTTCCTAGGTCAGAGACACCCAAAATGAATACTTATGGCAATAGCCAACACCCACAAGAGAGTGTTAGTATGCCTACAAATATCTGAAGGGTGGGTTCAAGAGGATGGGGTCAGACTTTTTTCAGTGGCACCCAGCAATAGAACAAAGGGGAATGGACACAAACTGCAGCACAGGGAGTTCCATATGAAGATGAGGAAGAATGTTTTTACTTGAGGGTGACAAAGCACTGGGACAGGCTGCCCAGAGAGGCTGTGGAGGCTCCTTCTCTGGAGACATTCGAAACCCTCCCAGATGCAACTCTGTGCAACCTGCTCCAGGGGAACCTGCTTTAGCAGGGGTTGGAGGGTTGGACTGGATGATCTCCAGAGGCCCCTTCCAACCCTGACCATTCTGTGATTCTGCAATCCAGTAACCACTGGTAGCTGAGCATGCCTGACACACAGGTGCGTTTGCAATAGTAGAGCTGCTAGGAGCCAAAGGAGAACAAGATTTTGTCGTAGGAAAGCAAGGCCTATGTGTAAAGAAAGCAGTCTCAGAGCCAGCCAAGGTGGTAATAAGAAGTGCAGGGCTTCAAGATTGGAGCCAACCTTCAGGAGTTTAAGATCAGGCTGAAATATGTGTTTGATCTCTGAGACCTCACCATGTCAGGTTTCCCACATTTGTGGCTGAAATGGGAAACAGTGATCACTGTCAGAGGATGAACATTTGACTAAATGCACCTGATCCATCTTGACAACTCCTATCTTAGTTCTGTCAGGATCTCTAACTGCAGGGGTTTACTCTGAGTTCTGAGGCACAGTACTGATATTTTTATTTTTATTGATTATTTTTTCTAATTGCTCCCAGCAGTTGTTTTCTTCCTAAAGTCACTGTGTTATAAAACTATCAATGGGTATAATAAATTGTGCTGATCTTTCTCCCAACCAGCTGAAAATAGAGTATACTTGTGTCTGTACTTGCAGTTAATGCCTGTTTATAGTCTCTTCTCAATCCCAAACCGTATGTGAACCAGCTATTGCAGCCCTTTCATTGCCTGTTTGGCAATCTCCTGTTGTTTTCCACATCATTGTTGCTTAGTTCCAGATTTAGAACCTCATCACTTTTATAACTTCTGGATTGTCACATTCTCCAGGAAAGTATAGGCATAAATAAAACCATTCCAATATTTGAAACAGATGTGCTCCAACCAGTGGAAATCCACCCACAAGCTGCAGTCATGCCTTCTTGAACTAAGTTGCATAATGGGAAAAGGACACTTGTGATTCTTGGGTAGCTTGTGTGACAGTATGATTTTTTTAAGTTTTTTGGGGTTTTGGTTTTGTTGTTTTTTTTTTTTAAAAAAAAGGGAAGGCAAAGAAAAAGGAGTAACATCAGATTCAGTCATCCATCCTCATGCTTCATTCCAGAGCACGTTAGTCACTTAATGTCCCCCAGGTGGGTATGACAGTAAACGATAATTCACTCTTGTCATTTAGTATTCTTGCTTTACCTCACATTTGAGGCTAGATTGAACAACTAGAGCAGCAGATGCTGTTTCTGCTGCTATCGAAAATAAAAGCACTATGTTGAAATTAAAGTGAGAGGAACTCTATAAGGCAATGAGATAATGCTTCCAATTCACCATGTGCATAAAAGTACATGGAATTAGCCTAGTTCTGGGTATTTATATCTTCTTGTTAGAAGCTAACATACGGTATTAATGCAAAAGACTCAGGTCAATTCAGGCTTCACAACGTTAGCAAGGAAAAGCATCCTCACAGATGAAGAAAATATTTCCAGGGGATTCATACCCTTATATGTCATACTTCTAATGGAAAAAAAAAAGAGATGCATAGACACTCAGAAATTCTACCTTTGACTCTAATCACAGGGAAGGTAGTAAATTAACAGGAACAAGGAAGGGGAGAAATATGAAGGAAACTCCTCTAGTCACATAATACTCATAGTTTAAAAAAAAGGGGGAGGGGGGAGAGAAAGAGCAAAGTGCCCATAATTATGTACACTGAAATTTGCTCCTACAGACAACTCACTGCGCTTATCGAAATATCTGTCAAATTTGTATACTGACTCATCAAGAGAACATGAATTACTTGTGCACTGAGAAGTTAGTGGTGGTATGGATTTAGCTTTCAAGAGTCATCATGGAAGCAAAACTCATTTAATGACAAGATAGTTTCATACTGTGAACTTTAGTCAGCTTTAATTTCTGTGAATTATAGAAAGGAAACAGACTGAGATTACATTATTATTTTTAAAGAGAAGAAGCAAGGTTTAAAATATTTGGTTATATTTTCTGCCCCAGTTAATTTAAACCTGTCTCAGGTTCTGATAGTTTTTCTCTGATTATGTTTTCCATTGTCTGTCAGTGTCCTCCACCAGATCTATAAGCATGCATCAATAGTAAAGTAAGGGTACCCTAGCATATCTAAAAAGGGTTGTAAATAGTCCCAGGGAAGTAAGAATACACATACAGTCCCTCTCTTGACAAATCTTACATCCTTCTTGATGCAAAAGTCTGAAAAGAAGAAAAATCTGGTCATTCAGAAAATGATCAGCAGAGAGCTCACGGTTCCATCAAGACTGCTTTTTTGAAGTCCTCTTTTTTTTTCCCCTTTCAGAGAATGTGCCAGAAAAAAGTTCACAATAGACCTAAGTAAAATTCACTTCTGAAACCAGTAGCACATCACTGGTTTTGAATAGTTTAGCAGTCTGATGACAGTGGAGGCAGATTTCACTGTGTTATGTTACAGGCTGCAGCAGAACTCACTGCAGACACAATTTGCACCATCAGACAGCAAATCTAGCTCCTGGGTGGGTGATATGCCCTAATGCCAGAATCTTTGCTTCGTGGTTTAAAAAAATATTAGTGTATCAGAACAATGGATATTAGATATCATAAATCAGAATATAATTAAAAATGTATGGATGTCTTAATCCATAGATTGCAATTTGGTAAAATCTTGCAGTTTTCTGCCCTTAGTAAGAACAGTATTTACTGAAGGGCTGCTATAGCTCCTTAGAATATGTTAAAAATACTCTAATTGAGAGTGGCCTCACTCATCTTTTTTTTTTTTTTTTTTTTCCCCATCCAGAAAAAGAATGACATCAACAAGCTGATACTATGTAATTTCATTCTCCCAGTGGAACTGGAGAGCCTACACTTCTTTGAAACTAATATAATTATTTCACTATTGGATAACTGTAATTCCAGTTCAGAGACATTATTGAACCTGTTAATCTGCAGTTGATATATGGTTGTTGAGTCAGTAGAAAGACTCCCAAGTTCCAAAGCAATGCTGTACTTCAAAAAAATATATGAATAAAAAAAGTATATATACAAACAAGTACATAAAAATATATTTTCCAATGTTTGCAAAATAAGGATTCAATGTCTTACAGACCTATCCTGCACTGTTTTCACATTTTACAGGCATTGCAAGATCAGATTTCCTTTGCACTTCCTTTGGTCATTGAAGGCCTATTAAAGAACACTCACTTTAAAAATGCTTTAGTTCAGCATGTCTGATGCCCTCAATATAGTTGTTGATAGCTTGTGCTTCTGTTTTTGTTAGCAAAAATTTCGCCTAGAATATGACTACATACCTTTGTAGCTTAACAAGGCTGTGTTTGTGTGCAATTATTGTAAAAGTGAAAAGAGGAATTCATTATCTACATATGCTAGTAATAATCATCATCATCATCATCATCCAGCCTAAGGAAGTCTATGCAGGCTTGAAAAATAAATACTGAAATTTCTAAAATCCTCTAATATTCTCTAATTCTGCCAATCTATTTCCTATCTGAATTCTCCTACTATTCTCTCTTTTTTTCCCCAGAGAGACACATTGCATTTCCTAAATAATTTTTCTGACTTTTAACATTAAAAAAAAAAAAGTTAAAGCACAGTGGGAAAGTACCCCATATATGAAAAAACAGTCTCTTGCTCAAGGTGGAAATTTCAAGTGTCACCAAGAAAATTCTTCATAATCATTGTGACAGTAAGGTAAATAGTAAGCTGTCATTTTAAATGTGCACTAAATCCCTGTTTGATCCTCAAATGATAATGTGACTTAATGGAGACACATTGACAAAACAACCATTAAATTTTCATTGTGCATCATTATTTAGCACAGGTTTTTTTCAGTAGTTGTGATGCATTGGGACACTTCAGTCTTTAGTGACCCTTAGAGTAACACCTCAGCTTGTGTATAGAAATAGAAATGCCAGTATTTTGCACTGACCTGTCACATAAAATACTTAGATCTGCTTAATTTTTCGAAGTCAAACCTATTCTTCCAACCAGTGGATGGATGTGTGAGTAGGGACAAGAAATCTGAAAGAGCATTAAGTTTTGTCTTTATAAGATGGTTTTCTTTGTTAATTGACATGGTTTTTTCCTTCAGCATATGTAACAATGAAGTTAAATAATGTATTTCTTTTCACATGGAGACATAGTTTATAGATTAAATAACTTTGCTAGATTCATGGAGATCCATGCCTGTGAACACAAATATTCCCATTCAATCTGTGTTGCTCCTGTCTACTTAACTGTCTATTCCTGAGTTGTTCATGATTAATTGATGTTTTCACCTCAATTGTCACACATTGAAAAAGCTTTCATACATGACTAGACACATGGGAAACAGAGAATTCAAAAGTGGATTTTCTGGGAAATGTTTCCCTTTCATCAGAACTGTATCCATAGCCATACAACTCTTCATTAAATTGCATTGTATTTGCAAAATTTTGTCCAAGACATGATTCCAAGATTTTCTGGACAAGATCCAGATATCTAGGCAAATTCCCAAGCCGGTTTTGTGACAAAATATTGGATGGCTTTAACGAGGCGTTGCCACACAACTGGGACCAGGTAGTATTTTCTCTGTCTCCTGATTATCACTTCCTGAAAGGAAAAGAAAAAATCTTTCAGGACTGTAAGCCTATGATTCCCCCACATGCATCCTAACCTTTAAAAATAATATTAAATAAGGAAAAATATCTTACCTAGTCTCTTTTTTACATTCTGCATGTCCATAGGCTCTTTATCTTGTGTTTCTTAAACCACCTTTGTCTATTGCCAATGAATCCATATGAAACTAGAGTATGGCTCATTATTGGGTTTAGTGGTCATCACCTTGTTCACTGGCAACTGACAACTGCAAATATGTTTGCTAAGATTCATCTTCTAAAGATAGCACTGAAAATGAAAAATCCTACCTGGAAATAATGATTTTCTTTTGGTAATATGATTCAATTCATATCAGCTGACATGACAGAATGATGCACGTAAAAATTATGCATAATGTTTGAGGTTTCTTTTTAAGTGATGTCAGAATGATTTTTCAAAACAATTTCTGACATGTCTTAATTAATTTGTGTATGAAGTCTATCTGCCAGCAGTTTATGAAAAAGCAGTTTGTTGGAACTATATACTTAGAATCTTGCTTTATAATAAACTAAAACAGGTTTTATGTTGCAACATATTTAATCCTTGCACAAGTATAATGAACTCTGGCTGCACTTAGGAGAAGCTAAATATATGAAATACTGCTAAATTTAGCTCAAAAATATGGTATAGATGCAATATTTCACTTTCATGAGATGACTTTTCATTTGGTCAGCTTAACTTAAAAGATTGTTACTCTTTCTTTGCCTAAAGTAGTTAAAAATATTTTTTGCTTACTTTTTCAGTCATCACATGATTTACTGGCTTTACAGTGGTGGATAGGAACAGATAATTATATTGTACTTCCATTTTTGTCACTATTCTTTAGAGAAGTTTTCAGTTGCTTGGCAGTTTATACCACAATAAACTTTATGTCTTACTCATTGACCTTTTCTTAGTTTCTCATGGGTTTTGTTTAAGTTCTGTTGTCTCACTCCGTAATGAGAAAATAATTTGAGTAGTAGCACCAGCTCTTTAATGAGTGTTGTATTTAAGCCAATTGTTCATCTTTGGTGTTGAAAGTTAAAGGTACTTTGAATAACTTAATTTTGGTCCTCTACCCCTCCTCTCATCTATGTCATGTGTCTCAGACTGCAGATACCACAGGATCCCATTTCATATCTGAAAATTTCATTATTCCCTTAATTTACTCTGTGCCTCATGTATCAGTACGTGTCCACAGGGTGATGTAAGTATGTCACATGTGGCAAATATTGCTTAGTGTGATTCATTGGAAAAGTTGTTTTAAAAAAAAATGTTATCAGCTAGAGGATGGAGACAGAAGCAGTCTTCTAATGGGAAAGATTTAACTTAGAGGTGATTGCCATGTGACATACTAAAGAAATAATTTTCATAAGAAATATTCCCCCCACAGCCAAAGAACAACCTGTAGATGAAAGCGTGATGCAATTGGAAGAATGTCATATGTTAGTTCATAAGAAATAAAGTGTGTGTACACACACCCACACCCACACCCACCATTTCAGTGGTTACATCAAAGCTTCCCAATTCAGAAAGGTGAATGCTATAATTCTGAGAAACTTTCAGCTGTGACAAAGAAACTGTCATTAAAAAAAACCCAAAAAACAACCCAAAACAAACCCCACCACAAGACTGTAGAAAAAGATATTCCAACAAGAAGCCCTGTGGCTCCCTGATCAGTTTCCTTTTGTTTTGCACAGAATATTTATTTTTTTCTTCTTTTTATATGCAGAAAGAAAAGGCTACATTTTCATCTCATAAAACAAAGCAGAAGATTTCATAGTTCTGGGCATTTTAAACTGAATAGGCTTTAGAGATTTTTGGGAAATAAAACCATGTAAGTATGCTTTATTCTATCTTTATTCAACCAAAATGTCAGATATACAAAAAAACCCAAACCTTAACTGGTTTACTGGTTTCAAGCAGATATGAATGTTGATTATAATAACATTAAAATTACTGGTTTGTATAGTATTCCTTGATGGGAATAGTACAGTTATGATTAAGGGATTTTCAGGGTTTCTCTTCTTCCTGCATGCAGTTGCACTTGTGAAACTACTCTTCTCTCTGCCCACATAATTCATCCCTTACATTGGCTATTGGAGTTTATACCCCCAAAATACTGCCTTCCTTTAGTGGTTAAGTTTAAATGGGGTAATTTTTTCCAAGGCAGACACTTTAAACATTTCACCTAGGTCAGCTGCAGGCATGGTGATTACCCGAGAGCAATGCAGTAGGGTGTGGTGGGTTGACCTCAGCTGGACACCAGGTGCCCACCAAGCCACCCTATCACACTCTGAATTGGGTGGGAGAAATTAAGATGAAAAAAACCCACTTGTGGATCAAGATATAGGCAGTTTAATGAAGCAATAATGAAGGGTGCACATACAGAATTGAAGGAAAACAGAAGATGTTATTCTCTACTTCCCATCAGCAGGTGATGTTCTACCAGAACCTGGGAAGCAGGGCTGCAGTATGCATAGCATTTGCTCTAGAAGACAAATGTCATAAATAACGAATGCCTGCCACTCCCCTCCCCCCCCCCCTCTTTTCTCTTAGCTTTTATACCTGAGCAGATGTCATATGGTGTGGAATATCCCTTTGGTCAGTTTGGGTCAGCTGTCCTGGCTGTGTCCCCTCCGAGATCTCACCCTAATGGGGGCGGGGGGAAGGCTGGAGGGGCAGCCTTGGTGCTGGGCGAGCGCTGCTCAGCAGCAGCCAAAACACCAGTGTGTTACCACCGCCTTTCCAGCTGCCAGTGCAGGCACAGCACCGTGAGGGATGCTGTGGGGCTCAGCCAGGCCCAATGCAAAGGGATACCAGCATTCTAGTGAAGGTCATGTTTACATGCACAGAGAAGTGGCAGCAGTGGCAACTGTGTCTGGATACCATGGACTACTGTCCAGATTTTCAGTTCTGCTGAATCAGCACTGCTCTGTTTTGTCAAACAACTGAAAAAGGGAAAGCTTTGTGTCTCCTTTTTGATCTGCTTTGTGCTAAGTGGTTCAAAGAATCTGATAAGAAAGACAACACTTTCTATGAGTTTCCTATGGTTTTGTAATACAATTCAGAATTATGGAAACATAGGACGTCTCAAGAGTGGAAGGGACCCATAATGATCATCAAGTCCAACTCCCTGCTCCTTGCAGGACTACCTAAAACTAGGGCATACCAAGAGTGTCATCCAGATACTCCTTGAACTCTGACAGGCTTGGTGGCATGACCACTTCCCTGGGGAGCCTGTTCTGGTGTCTGATCACACTCTTAGTGACAAACCTTGTCCTAACGTCCCATTTGAACTTCTCCTCATGCAGTTTCATGCCCTTTCCTCGTGTTGTATCGCTGGTCACCAGAGGAAGAAGATCAGCACCTCCCCCTCTTCTGCCCCCCTTGAGGAGGCTGTAGGCTGCAGTGAGGTCACCCCTCAGCCTTCTCTTCCCCATGCTGAACAAGCCAAGTGACCTCAGACACTCTTTCTAACTCTTGCCTTCAAGGTTTTTCACCATCTTTGCCACCCTCCTCTGGGCACACTCTAATAGTTTAATGTCCTTCTTATAATAAGGCATTTAAAACAATACACAGTGCTTGAGGTGGGGCTGCACCAGTGCCATTTAGAATGGGACAATAACCTCCCTTGGCAAGCTGGTTGTGCTGTGTTTGACACATCCCAGGACATGGTTGGCCCTTTTGGCTGCCAAGGGACACCGTTGACTCATATTCAAACTGCCACCAACGCAGACCCCCAGATCTCTTTCCACAGGGCTGCTCTCCGGCTATATGCAAAACCCTTTCTGCTCCTTACCCCCAGACTCACCAGCATCCAGTTTTCTGGATAAAGACATAATTAACAGGAGCTGTTATAGCATCACTGACAGTTAACAAATGTCACCAGAGTACTCATCAGTTATTTCAAGTGAAAGAACTCAGAGCTTCTTTGCCATGTACCAGTGGAAATACCTCTTTAGCTCAGCCTTTTTGCTCTAGGAATGATGATGGGGTAAACTGTGTGGTTTCCACTGCTGTATATCATCTGAAGCTGTAGTTCAAGGAACTTCAACATTCATTTACACCCCAGTATAGGAAATAATACCATGCATACCCAGTGGAGTTTACAGATGAGGACATAGTGTAAGGGTGAGTAAGAGCTCAGACACAGCCCCTTTCTCGCTTTTCACAGTAGATGACTGACTGCTCCACCAAACCAAGATGGTAAACAACTTTATTGTTAAAGGCAATCCATTTAACTTATTACCAGAAAATGCATCAGTGTTTTCTTCACGGACCCCATGCTCATCATCTTTGACTCTTTTCCTCCCTCTGACCTGACCAATAAGAATGAGAAGTGGTTATTATTAGAGCAAACACAGGAAGTATAAGAATTGTTTAATAGCTTTCTGTAAGAGTTTCCTATTAGTCTCTATGGAAATATTGCTTGGACAATGAGTCAAAAACCTTTGTAGTCTCAAATTACCTGTCAGCTATCAAAAAATGCTCTAACAGTATTTTAACAATGTTCCTTTGCCTTTATCTAGGAATGCTTTTAATTAGATTTTAGTTGACATACGTATGGAAGCAGGTTGAATAAATAACAACTTCTGATGACTGTATTTACAAGTAAATTTTCACACAGATTGAAGTGTCTTATCTTCCAAGACACCTCATTCTATAAAAACTCCATTTCTTTCTGTCTGCTGAACTGTATAACAGCTCATAGACTTTCACCATGTAGTTATGATTATGAAAGACAATTTGCTGTGGCAGATATCTGAAAAGCACTGCCAGAGAACAAGCCTTTGAAAGTCACATTTTCCTCTGGAGAAATTCACTGAGTCATCATAATATGACAAGTGTGTGATTTCTTCTGGAAACCTAGTAGCTACTGTAAAACACTAAAATTATAGACCTCATTTCAATGAGATTGAGTGACACTGAAGGCTCTGAGAACAGAAAAGGTTTAAATGGCACAGACAGACAAGAATTAGAAAGTGGGAGGGAAATCCAGAAATAAGAAAAGCAGAAGAAAGTGAAAAAAAAACACAAAACCCAAACACACAAAACCCCCACAAAACCACCCAACTTGAAAGCAAAATCTGAAGCAAGACTGAACTGATGTATTTTCAATACTCCAGAGTGGAATGAAAAGAGTTTTATTATAATTCAGAACTAATTCTGTGTCACTCCTGAAAATATAAAAATTATAACAAATTCAAAATAGCACACACTGTCTTAAAAGGAAAAGATCTAGAGGTCAGCAGGTTAAATCTGTATCTCAGTTAAATATGATGAGTGTATTACGGCTCTTTTATCTTCTGTCCAACATAACTACCAAAAATTTATAAGAACTTGCAAACTAACACATACCTTAAAATAAATGTATTTCTTTTCATTGGATTTTTTTCATTTCTGTTCCAGCTGTTTTTAATGGAGAAATCAAGTAGTTCTTTAGCAAATGAGAGCATTTCTTTATTGCCTTAAACTTTTTTTTCTTTTTTCTGATCAACTTTTCTTAACTAGGAAACTATTGGTTTGTAAAATCCAGATCTCTGTTTCTTGCCTATGCAGCATTGCATTTCTCTTATTTATTCAAATGGCTAAGAAGGAAAAGTTGCTTTAACAAGAAGGTCACATGAAACTTACTTCAAGGACTGGAGCTTTGCTCGTGAATATGGAATAAGAAGTGGTATTTTCCCCATTTTATTTAGCTATGCAAAGGCTATCTCTCCCAGGTGACCTGACACAGACCCAGTCAACACCATCCATAATGAAAATCAATGGCACCAAGTCACTAAACAATTACTCTATCTTCTTTAAAAATGCACAAGTCTTCAAAAAAACAGGGATTCAGAGACTGATTAATTTGCCATTTGCCTGGGAGATCGCACAAGTTGCATTATTCAAGAAGTTGCCTTGTCTTCTCATCCTCAAAGGATGGACCAAGATCAAAGTCTCAAAGATTGTTGTGCCCCCTGAAAAAAATATGGTGACTCTATGATGGGAAATACAGATTTGAACCATGGCTGTTTTGTAAATGCCTGTTTGTGTAGGTTCCTGATGAGCATTGTTTTTCTGCATACATAAATCACATTAAAGTAGTTTTACAAGCCCCTAAATTTGAATTGCTATTGAAGAAGTCTTTTTATACAGTAATTTAAGTGTAAACACAGAAAAATACCAATTTAAAAATGTTTAGAAATTACAACCAATTCAGACTAGGACCAGACATGAAAGGACCATTGTAAGGCTGATATTTTTCCAATGTGTTTTTAAACATTGGGTATCCTAATGGGGCTTATGTTTTTTGTAGGCTCCTAAAAAATTCTAAAATCTAAACCAATTCATGACTTCATATTTTCATCACAATCTACCATATGGGGATACTGAATAATTCTTCATTTCACAAAAGATCATCTGAAGTTTCTGCTATAGTACACAACAGGTATCTGGAGGAAGCTGTATACATAAGGTGATCAGAGTACTGTATGCAAAACCTTTGTGTCAGTTCCTTCTGCCTAAATACAAAACTAATTCCTAAACTTATTGTTCAGAATTAATGCATTGTATTCAGAAAAGCCCTACCCTGCTTTCAGCAAAATTACTTCATAAGACAAAGAAATTTTGTGACAGAGAAAGAGTTTCAAGATGGAGAAAGACTTTTTAACCAGGCCTGTATTAACAGAACAGGGAACAATGGTTTTAAACTGAAAGAGGGTAGATTTAGATTGGATATAGGGAAGAATTTTTTTATGGTGAGGGTGGTGAGGCACTGAAACAGGTAGGTTAAAGAAACTGTGGATGTCCCATCCCTGGAAGCATTCAAAGTCAGGTTGGACAGGGCTTTGATTTAGTATAAGATGTCTGGACCCATGGCAGGGGGGTTAGACAGTTGACCTTTAGTTATCCCTTCCAACCAGAACTATTCCCTGACTTTATGTTTTTATGATTTTTCAAGTTATTTTGACACCCTTGTCACAGGAATAAAGAGGTCCACTAACACTTTGTAATGACAATGATGTAAGCAGTTCCAGTACCAAAATATTTTCAATATAAAAGTAAAGAATCAATAAATGATGTTGGATATGGCTTTTAAATGGAAAGAGTTCAACGCAGAGCAGGAAAAAGTTGCTCTGATTTTGCCATGTTGCTGAGCCTGCACAGCAACAACAGCTATAGCTTGCCATATATGTTTCAGAAGAATATGATGAGTCTAAGTAGACAGGAAGAAGTACATGAAATAATAAAGGATAGATTATATTTGTGTATATGTGTGTATGTATATGCATACATTTTACATAAATAAGTATATTGCAAATACGTGTGTGTATATATATAAACATTAATATTTTCCTCTATATAGTTATTTCATTCCTTTTTATTCAATTCTTCCCAAAGCCTTATTGTGTCTTAAACCAGCTCATGTCATTTATAAAAAATTAGAAAATCACTTCTACTATTCTATCATACTAAAAGTCATTCCTGTGTTTAAAAGTTTTTACATTATAGCCTGGATACTAGCCCCAGTCATCACAGAAACATGTATATGAATGAGCTTCTGGTTTTGTTTCTGAGATGATTATTTCTGCCTTTCAACAGATGTGCAGTTCAATTTTCAGTGACCTTTTCTGCTGGAAAGTTTTTGTAACCATTACAAAAGCAACACTTATGTGATCTAATTTCTGTAATGTCTAACTAATTTATTTCAGATTCATTATCATGGAAATAGGTATGGGTCCTCTGCAATATTGTTGGCCGTGGCTGAAACCACAGGATTAGGTTACACACACACTGATGCACAGTAACAATTAAATCTCATGTACACTGGTAGTGAGAAGTCAAAATAACTGGTCACCATGATACAGCATTACCAGAGACACCAGAGTCCTGATGCTGGAAGGTATTCATGCACCTAAGAGCATTGATCTTGCACCATCCAACTCCATTATTAAATCAATGGGAACTGCCTGATGCTCAAGGCTTTTGTAAAATCAAGCTGTCAATTCAGGGACATAAATATAGATTTAGAAATCAGACTTTAGACACCTGTTTTTTTAAAAAGCTTGACCCTGGGACACCAACACAGCAGTATTAGAGGTCGTGTGCAAATCAAAGAACATTGACAAGAACGCTATTTTGGGCATAGATTTTAAAGATTGACTCCAAAGTGTTAGGAAATTACAAGTCGTAATGTAGATTCTCTCCTAAATCAATTTGTTTGTGGTTCATATTATTAGTACAACCACTTGATATGACAGTGAATGTAACTTTGAAAATAAAGGCATTTCTTCTTTGCTTTCAGGAAGTCATAGTAGCAGATTATGTTTTTTTCTTTTTTGTTTTTTTTCTTCTTTTTTTTCTGGAGTCAGTTTGAGTGAGTACTCTTGATATTTTCTTCAGTCAAGATTAACACTGCCAAAAACCACGAACCATTGTTTCTCTGAAGCTGTATTAAATAATTCATGTAGCAAAAGAAACTTAAAGTCTTCGCTCAGACTAATAATAAAAAATTCCTTAGATAGTTGCATTTTGTCTAGCTGATTTTTCCAGACTGCTGAATAGACCGAGGAAGAGCTATGCAGGAACCGTGGTGACATACAGCTTTGTAGTGGTAGTGTAAAAGCCTTAAGTACAATGATACTGCAGGACTAATCCTGTAAAACTGGTGGAGCCCAGAACTAAAGCCAGATGTCTTACCAGGAGTGACTAAGGGGCCTGGGGCTGTTTAGTGTGGAGAAAAGGAGGCTCAGGGGAGACCTTATGTCTCTCTACAGCTACTGAAGGGAGGTTATAGACAGGTGGGTGTCAATTTCTTTTCCCAAGTAACAAGTGACAGGACAAGAGGAAATGGCCTCAAATTGCACCAAGCGAGGTTTAGATTGGAAATTAGGAAAAATTTCTGCAACAAAAGGGTGGTTGAGCATTGGAACAGGCTGCCCAGGCAAATGGTTGAGTCACCATCCCTGGAGGTGTTTAAAAGGTAAAGATGAGTGGATATGGCACTTATGGACATGGTTTAGAGGTACACTTGGCAGTGTTACATTAATGGTTGAAACAGATGATCTTAAGGGTCTTTTTCCAACCTAAATGATTCTATGATTCTATTTACTGCATACCTAGATGAGTGGGATTTTTTCCTTTGATGCTGGTTACATGCACATTTTTCCAGGGAAGTGCCTGTGACTGGAAGACTTTTTTTACAGAAATTATGCTTACTCTTTAATTTTGCTTATATAGAAAACAATGTCTGGGCCAGTGAGAAAGAAATCAGATTTGATCCTAATGTAGGCTTAGGGCTGGGCAAATAAAACAACAGAATTCTGTACAGATTCTTCTGTATTTCAGAACTTCTTTTCATCGAAGGAAGAGAAATACTGTATCTAGTCTCAGCTAGCTGGACTGAAGAGAGGGAAAACAGTCTTGCCTTTGAGACACATAACTGGGCTCATGTAGTGGGGAGTTGCTGGCTTTACCATTTTGCCCCCTCAGCATGGATCTAGCTTCTGTGCCTGAGCTCTCACTTGCATTGTCCCTCTCCAATGGCTTGTTTTAACTCTACAGGGCCTAAAGCTGAAAGAATACACACACACAAACACACACACACACATGCCAGCTTTAAAAGCTGAGTTGTCCCATGTGATTATGCTCAGACATTGATGCAGAAATCATTTCACAATGTGCATAACTTTCTGAAAACGCAAGGTGCACTTCCAGGCACGCAGGCACTGAGGTCTCAGTGCTGGCATCCAGGCACTCATCCTGGACACAGTCTGGCAATGGGAAAATGCATCCCTGCACGCATCCTGCAACCCTCGTCTCCAGCCCCTCCCGCCACACTGTTCCTGTCCACACAGCCGAGCATCCCCGCAGGCTGTGCGGAGGAACAGGGCGTGCTCCGGCTCCTGCTGCTGGACGGGTAGCAGGCACAGCATGCATGGCACTACACACTGCAGGCTCTCTATTGTCATGCGTTCATGCAATGTCCAACACAATCTTTACAGATTTGTTTACTCAGTTATTTACAGAATATCCCCCATTATCCATATTCGGCTTTATACTTCTCACTTCATAGCATTTTAACATTTTTTTTTTCCATTCTGAAGTACTAACACAAATAAATACTACTAAGGTTATTTGCAGACATTACAACGTGTATTCATACTGTGGGTTTTTTATGTATCTGAGTCAAATAATTTGCATTAAGTTTAAAATGTTACTCTAAATACAATCCAATTTTTTAGCCCTATGCTACACAGCAATATCACTGTAATATTATGAAGTCACCTTAGTTATAAATGCCTTTTCTACCTCTTGGACAGAAGAACTAATTAAAAATAAAATTAATAATTAAAAGTTCCAAGCCTGTCAATAAAAATACAGAATCAATGCAGTCTGAAACATTAGCAAAACAGTATAAATGTCATAGATACTCTAGAAGTTCTACTTTAATTCCAGATTGATTAAAAATTGGAAAGAATTAAAATTGTCCTTTCTAAGGGATCTATGCATTTCAGTGCAGATATAACTTTTAATCAAGATTTTCCCAGCTTTTGTTTATGCAATTCCACTATAGACCAATAATTTTCATTAAAATGTAAAGGTCCTGTCATGAAAGCACAGTAACTTCACAGTCATGTGTTTCAGCAATTCAGGATACTGCCTTTATTTATTTTCCCTTGGCAGGTGGTGATTTTGAAGATTTTTTTTCTTCAGTTAAAACATGCAAATAATGAGTATCTCATTTCTGTCTTCATTTGCCTATCTGTGTTCTTTAAAATTTGGGGGCAATAGAGCTTGATAAGGTAAAAGAAAAAGACTGAACTTTGTATGGACATTAACATTTTTTGGGTGGCCATCTGAAACCTGGAAAATTGAAAGTACTAAAAATATGGATAGTTTTGGGGAAACAAAGGTGGTGTAAAACAGCTTTAGAGTTCTTGAATTTTTTTTCTTATAGTTCATAAGAAGCACATAGAATGAGATCCTTTTGTGTCATTTACATGATGGGGAAGGCTAACTGATGTTACTCAATGAAGGCCTGTAAATGCGACTTCAAAACGTAAAAAACTTAAAAATATTTCAGACTTTAAAAAATGATCTTTCTGGGTGCTACGTAGATTTGCTTAGCTATAACAAAATAGACTGCTGCTGTGTAGCTGGGTTGAACTGAACTGAAATGATTAGACTCCAGGCTGTAGATCTTTGCCCTGCTTTGCATTGACGATACTATTTCCCAGAATTATAATTTGTAGCTCAGTATCCCAAGACAACAGTGCCTGCACTTGCTCATTTCATATCTTTTATGGCCCTAATGCAGACCACTACCTCTTTGCTTAAGAAGGAAATTTCTTGCAACTGTAATGTTTATAACCACAAATACATTGTCAGTTAACAAAGAATAAATAGCAAGATACAGTAGTCCATAATGCTATGAACTAGTCATTTTTTAGTAACCAGCCCTTTACAAATATGAATACAGACAAATAAGTATCCTTTTAAGAAATCCTTATATTGCCCTTTCCTTTTGTAAAATACGTCAACATGCTTCTTAACGCTAAGCTTCTAAGCATCCCTAAAATAAAAGTAATAAAGCAATATTGTAGCAGAAATTACAATTAACATTGATTTTAGACTTCTGTAGTGAGTCATTACATTACAAAATGTCTTTATGCTGTTTAAGATAGCAGGACTAGCAGGGGCTAAGAGTTGCTATGACCCATGCCTGAAGGAGACTTTACAGTCCAGACTATGTTTAGTAGGTGGATCCTATTCTTTATAGGACTGTAAATATGTCATTTATTTCACAGAATTTCCCGATACATTTCACATCATCTGTAGATGTGATACAGCAATCTAGGATTATCAAAAACATTGGTGGCGTTCCCTGGCTTTTCCTTTCTTCCCTTGAAATCATCCCCCATGAGCCACAGTGCAGGCTGACCTATGCACCCCTCTGAAGGTGGAAAGGAAATCGATGCCCTGTTGACCCCTTTGCTCATACTGCCCGAGTCGTCCAGAAATGTAGGAAGAGGAGTGGCTCTGTCTCAGCCTTTTTCTCTTTCACTGGAGTAGAGCACTGAAGGAAAACAAGCAAAAACATCCCTCTGCTGACCCCTTAACTGCTCAGAGTGAGGTGAGATAGAGACAGCAGCAGTACGCGCCATATATGCAAACTGTATGTCACAAACCCACCGAAAAAGGAAGCTGCAGGAGGAGAATTTTTATTTGAGGAAACAATCTCTCCCTGGGTTACTCAAGGGTTCATTCAGCTTTTGCTCAGCCCTTTGTCCTAGGCTGTGCCTGAAGTCTCACGCTGGTTCACAAGTAGTTCCCTAAAAGCTATTATGGTGTGTCATTCCAGTTAACTCTCAGGATAATTATGCAAATAAATGAGATTTCGTAGGTGTGATTCTGTATCAAAGAGGTTTATTCTAATACAGTAGCAATAAATGTCTGGTTCTTTAAATGCAAGGTTTCCAGAAGTGGTTTTATTTTATGGTCCAGCTTTTCATCTCCATCATATCAATCTCTAGGCATGAAAAAAACAAATCCAAAATGTCTACTAAAATGACAGCCTGCCTGCCCCTGACTGTGGAGCTTCTGAAATCATGCTGAGCATCTCATTAAAGAACTCTCAATTATGGTTGGCTTTCTGCCTGAAACTTGCACATAAAGGGTGATTGCTAGCCTCAAGGAACTACCTTTTTCTTTTACCCTTGAAAATGACAGCCTCTGAAGCGAGAGCTTTACAAACTGTCCATGCTTATAGAGTAGGCAAAAGTCTTCTCTTCAGTGGTTAAATCCAATATCTAGAGGAGTACTTACAGCCAGAGGATGAAGAAAGGGGAATGTAGGAGAAAGTAATTCCGTGCCTATAGGACTGAAAATGGGTCGTTGCAATCATTGTTACTACCTTGGCCCTAGGTTTCTCTTCCAGCAAAGGAAAGAGCAACATTCACCTGACCCCTTCCAAAATGCAAAAAACCGTGAGCCACCTCACAGCAAAATGCTATCATTTTTTTGGCTTACCACCCAAACTGTAAACAATTCTCACCAACAGCAGCAGCAGGCTTCTGCTGAGTGCAGCATAGGATTTGTCAGCTCCTGTTGGCAAACATGTGTGGGGTGCAGGGATTCTGCACCACTCATGTCAGCATGCCTGCTGATTTCACTGGTGCCTCTTACAGGAGGAAGGCAAACAATGACACAGATTGCAATTTTCCCTGGATTTTTTGTTTGTTTGTTTGTTTTGGTTTTTTTGACGTTTGCCTTTTGCAGAAGGACAAAATATCTTCTTTTCAAAACTTTTTTCATCTTTTTCTTTCATTACATTACATAAACACATTTTATTATGAGCACAATCTCATGTAAAGGGGCAAATCATAACAGGCTGCAGTTACTATTCCTCTTAGTAAAAAGCAGTTGTTCTAGTGTCAGATGGCTTTCTAATAAAATAATTGCACTAGTGCACCTGTCAGGAGAATATGTATATAATATTAACAGGTGCAGGTTTTTTCCTTTGCTTATGCACAGGAACAATATGAATTAATTGTAAAATGCATAAAAGATATAGTCTTGAAAATTAAGAATGATTTAATGGAAAATAAAATGGACTAAACATTATTGAATATTAGTACTACATTAACATTGCATTGGTGCTAAACAGTGTAAAAGTTATACAACATCCAAGGAGAAGCAAGGAATTGCATTTTTTATTTGATTTTACCAGCACCCTTTCCACTGTAAATACTACAATTTAAAACACATACATGAATTGCAATGAGAATGTAAAACTAGATTTGCAGATATTACTGCTGCATTATAATTTTAAATAAAACTGGTTTACTGTCAGTGAAAGTATTTTGAATATTGAAAATAATTTTAATTTCAAAATTACTTGTACTTTAAAACTCAGTGAATTAAAGCTGAGACATGAAAACTGAATTCTATTGCATGTATTTTTACTTAAAATATTTGTTGCAAAAATATGCATAAATAGACATTAGAACACTCTAGCTATTTGTTATAAATGTTATGATTTTGTCCAATATAAACTGTGCCCATTTGGCCTCTGGTAAATGTTTTCATTCTTTTCCTTCAATAAAAAATATATCCCTTTTCAAAATAATTAAACGGAGATGTTTTGATTTTAAATAAACATTTAAAAGGATACATTTAACAGTTTTTACACACTACAAACCACAAACTGGATTAAGGACAAACAGGTCATTTAGTGCATTTCCCATGGATCTATCTTTCCAGCAATTTCAAAATAAATTTACGAGGGGGTCTTGTTACTGGGGTTTTGTGGTTTTGTTTTGTTTGGGTTTACTCTGAAGTAGTTTAAAACACAGTACATTTGAATGTTAAAATGGTTTTAAGGAAGATTAATATCTTCCTTATTAATAAGGAAGAGAAGATGCTTCTACCTTTGATTTGTGGAAAAATGTATTCGTAAAAACTGATTTTTTTTTCTTTTAGAATGCCCTTGATTTTTTTGCTTTTTTTTTTTTTGTTGGGTTGTTGTTTTTTTTTAAAATGGCTTCTGATAATAATCTGTAAGACATTGTTAGGAAAAAAAGTTCACCTCATCAGATATTCTGTGAGGAATACAAAACCCTTTTTCTGATAAATCAGCTCTATTCTCAAAGTGACAATTCTTACTTCAAGTTCCAGGCTGTACCGCAGCTCATAAATTTGGGGAACAGAAGAAAGAGCAGAAAAAGACCTCAGAATGCAAACTCTAGGAAAAAAAACCATTATATATTCTCTAATGATGCTTAAGGACGAAAAGTTTTGTTCTAATGTTTAGTTTCTTTTACTTCATTTGTGCCTGTATTCTTGCTTCAAGTCCCTATTAGCTATTGTCATTGACTTTAATGAAACTTCTCAGGAGGAAATAAAAAACACAGAAACCTCTTCTGCTGAGCTCAGCCAGCCAGCAAGCAGCCTGTGCCTTTAGCAGGTATTTCTGCTTTAAAATTAAGATCGCTAAAACTTTAGGTACTTGTTTTAAAGACTGCTCTGGGTGCAAATGTCACTTCAGAAAAGCAGAAGCATTTTCTGCCTGATGCCCAAAACAAAGTATTGACCTTCATGGCAATATCACATTTTGGATATTTTGGACTGTGAGCAACCAAACAGATTTATAAAGTCATGATGCTAATGTCTGACTGTTGCACAAAGAGGGGTCTCCATCAGGCCAGCCCTGAGAGCTGCCACATGCCTCTGGTCCTTGTGGACCAGGAGACCAGGGACATTCCCTGGGCACGTTGCTTGAGCAGCTTTGGTATTCACAAGGATGCAGTGCGGTGGTGTGGTCTGGGATGGTTTGTGCTCCTGC
This sequence comes from Falco naumanni, assembly GCF_017639655.2. Classification (NCBI taxonomy): domain Eukaryota; kingdom Metazoa; phylum Chordata; class Aves; order Falconiformes; family Falconidae; genus Falco; species Falco naumanni. The sequence continues at coordinate 14,257,556 of NC_054080.1, read as the reverse complement.
CTCTGCCTCCAGCAGTTAGTTTTGTTCCACATGTTGATCATTGTTAGGTATTTGGGATCCACAGTTATCAAATGGAGTTGGGTGGCTAAATTCCACTGAGGATCTGTGGCTTCATCTCCTTGCTTCTGTGTTGTTCCACCTATAAAATGGGAAAAATACTTTTTGAGGAAAAACAGTTGCTATCAACTATGAGACACAAGATAAGAACAATGAACTACCATTGCACAATCAAGCTCCAACAGCTGATTTCCCTCTCTTATCAGCAACAGAAGCTCTTTCCTCTACTTTCTCATAAAGCTCACGATGCCAGAAGCCCCACACACTTTATTTAAGATACAGTTCTTTCGGTTTCACCATTGAGTATGTATGTACCCTTTGCCTTGTTCAGCTCAGTGACATAGCAAGGCAGCCCTCGGAAAGTTTTTATTAGAAATAAATCATTGATCTGTTTGATTCTATGATCCCTGAGAGCATAGAGGAATTTTCTTCTGGTATTTCAAATAAGAAGCAGGGATTTGTTTCTAATGATTTCACTGGGAAAGATAGAAGAAAGAAGAAAGGTTTCTTTTTGACACAGAGCTTACAGACTTGATTAATTTTAGTGGGATTCCTTTAAAAATCAAAAATATTCATGATGACTTTTCTGGGTTGGGTCTGTATTTTAGTTTTTAGGAAGTGAAAGAAAACAGGATCAAATGGGCAAAACACCCAGAATAAAAGATACTGGGTCAAATGCCTAGAATAATTTTTAGTTATCTAATTTTAAAATTCTCAATCTTCAGTTAGCACCAACAGGAATGTTTCAGGAAAGGTCCCTTATTCTCTTTCTCTTCTCATTTGGTCTCCAGCAGGTAGCAAATCCTTTTGGTAAACAGCAAGTTCTAGAACATAATTTAGAACATTTAAAAACAGGAGGATTCTTCTTATGAAACCTACCAGCACCTGAACAGCATACAAAATGCAGAAACTATGTAGTAAATAAAGCTTGGAAGTTTCCTTAGTGAAAAGAAAGGACATCAAAGCTCCCACCCAACACATGATAAGAGCCAGTCATGTAATGAGAACAAAAGGTGAACTTTTGCAGTGAAGCATCCATGACTTGGCTTTGTGCCATGTTTTCACATCCTCTTTTTAACCATGTACATTGCTTTCCTTCATCTTCTCTCACTGTCTTGTAATTCAGAGAAAATTTTCATTAAATTGTACTACAAATACAAAAATACCTTTAAAGAGTCTTGAAAGAGCAGGGTTTTTTAACAGCAGTAATATTCCTCCAACAGAAAAAGATGGGTATGTCAGAGAAAAGGACCAATTTAAAAGTATGGTCTACCATCTATTTTCATACTGTATAACAGCGTGATTGTACAGCACCACCACAGTCATTTTATTTTCCATAAAATAACATCATATGTTAATTCTGGGATAATTTTTCCTCTTTTTTTTTTTTTTTTTTTTTTTTTTTAATTGTTGTAAAAAAGGGAAGTGAATTTTCCTTTCTTTTTTCTCAGAGGATTGTTTAGTAGGCAAGATGTGACTGAGAAAGGCACTAATTAGCTGGCAATACTAGGCACAACCATAATTCAGTTCCTACTGAGCCAAGGAACTGATATGCACTTAAATACAACTGAAAATTAATGTGACTTTAGGTGAGTTTAGGGATACAATTATTCATACCCTTAGAGTTAAGACATATAAGTCACAAAAAATTGTGAGCAGTACTTTTCAATGCACTCATACTTTTTAGTGTTTTATTCTGTTGTTAGAGCTTGCTTGCTATTTCTTTCACATCTGTGAACAATCCAAACAGCAGCAGCAGCACACAAAGCAGTATCTTGGCAATGCTCTCTGTTCTTAACTACAAATGGGGAAATGCAGCAAGAAGTACCTACAGACTTTTTCATTTTCTCACAGAGGGCAAATATTTCTTGCCAGAGTAGTCATCCAAGGGCTGAATGGGTAATGAAATACTTAGAACACTATCTTTTACTGATTGTTTTAGTAAGTGTTTGCTTGAAGGTTTATGCATACACAAAACACGACAATATTCTCTTATTTAGAACTTTGACAGCAGAATGTAATCACATCACTTGCACAGCAAATTGCAAGCAGTTGAATGGATCTGCAGCTTTGTTAGGGACAGGGAAGAATATGCCAAATAAGGTAATATTTATATTTTTATATAAGCAATTCAAAGGGATGCTGAATTTTCTAAACTATCCACCAAATTAATTGCATGAAAGTCCAAGGTTAGGCTCACACCTTGGATTCAGATCTCAAAATCATCAAATTAATTTCTTTCACCAGTACTGAGATTATGGAGTATGTCTGTGGATAACTGCAACTCTTTTAAAAGAATATTTCAGATCTGGTCTCTGTATTATTTTAGTAGCACTGTTGGGTCCTTCTGTTGTTCCTCTCCACCCCATTTCCTCTATGAAGAACTGGAAAGAAAATTTCAGTTAGTAAATCATCTCAGTACTAAGTATTTCCCTAAATAACTAGAAGTTGCACAAAAATAGAAACAAAGAAGTATATGGGAGGTGGAGCAAACGAAGAAGGTATGACCATAAAAGAACATAGCAGCTTCCATAAGAAGGTTGAATCTTCATTTTTTCAGTTGTTTTAGGATATAATCACTGCAAACATTTTTGCCATAGGCACTTTGACATACTTCAAATGTTGAAAACTATTTTTTTGTATTAAAATCTTTTTAAGGCACTGCTGAAGGTCTGGATTTAAACACTATAGTTGAGTGCAGATCTGTGTCTTTCTCATGTGTTTCTAATGACTCTAGCAGTTTTAACATTAAGTGAAATTAAAAAGAACCTAAAAATTTGTGGAAGAAGCATTCAATGGATGGGCATACTATAGAATGGTAATCTATGGTATTCAATCAATAATGTAATACAGAATAATACAGAAAGCATGGAATGGTAGTTCATAGTGTTAAAAAAAAACACCAAAAAAAGGTCTTTCAAATAAACATTATGTGTCTGTTAACAGTTCCATTTAATACAGAGTTTTTAAAAATTAAAAAAAAATAATCTTTTTTATCCATGCTGATTAATTACAATAGTAGTATCACAACATGTTGCTTGCTTTCACTGTGAGCACCTCTGCAATCTTCCCATGAATGGGAAGCAAATTTAATTATACAGTAGACGGAGCTATGGTTACACTTTGAAAGTGTTGCTCTGAATGTTGGGTAGCCCCACCTGTGAAGCTGGTCTAAATGTTCTTGCCCCAGAACAAGGCAGACATTGCTTTATGGTCTCTTTATAAAGTTGGACTCTGGGTTATTTTCACCAGAGTAACACTTTTTTTTTTTTTTCTTTTTTTCTTTTAATACACTAAAATCAGTAGGAAAAGAGAAAAAAACAGAATCTAGAGAAAGAAAATCGAACTTCCCCCCGACCCCGACCCTAAATGATGAGTGCTAATAACCATTCCCCTTAATAAACCCTCACTGCCATCTGGCTGATAAGGCAGACACTTACCCCCAGTCTGTTTTATCCCATGTTTGAAACTCACCAGTGCCCCCCAGGGCCAGCAGCTTTTCTAGTCTGAAATATTTAAAGGGCTCGTTTGTTCTTAGAAGGCGGTATGGTACTGAATTTTCTTCTTGTCTTGGTAGTTGCTTCACTACTGGAGCCTTTACAGCTGTGTAGACAGAATCTTAGAGGGGTGCAGAACAGCCTAAAATTAAGCAAGAGTTATTTTTTACCCCTGTTTATTAATTCATACAGCTTTTTTATTTTCTTTTTCATCCTGTTGGGCAGCCCCCTCCAAACTTAAATAACTGCAACCTTCGGCTTTCTGTCTTGCTTTGATGCTGTGGCATGCTTATACAGCTAACCCCTTGAAGAAGGCCTCCCAATGGATATCACAAATAAATTTTTTACTCCCTAGCAATATTATAGATGTGAAGACGGGGTTGAAAGTCTGTTGTAGACATCTTAGATCTGCCATAAAGTAAATACTGCAAATACTGCAAAATAGGCCCTTTCATCAAGAGAGGAAATTTCAGTTCAAAGAATAAAGGTTTCATATCTAGTTTAAGTGTGCGTGAACAGCTAGCTGGCACTGTTATTTAAAATCAATGGATCTCCTTTTCTTTTACTTTTTTCCTGTGAAAAGCAACTAGTTTTCTTTGATGGCTTCACCTTCCAGATGAGGGGAAAAATGTACTTTTTTTCCTGTAAAACATTTTTTTAAAACATACAGTAACAGACTTCCACTCTATTCTCTAATTTTATTGCCCAGAAAAGCACCTGGATTATTCTACATATAATTATCAGTGTAATCAGATTTATTTTAAACCTCTCAGACCTAACATGAGAATAGAGGTTCCTACAGAAATATTTCTAGAAAATTAAATCTACTTCTCTGACACTTTGTCATAGCAGGAGTCAGAAATTAGGCTGTGTTTGCTCTGGGTTTTTTTGGGGTTTTTTTTTGTTTTGTTTTGTTTTGTTTTGTTTTGTTTGTTTGTTTTTTGGGGGGGGGGGGGTTGGGGGGTTTTTTGTTTTTTTTTTTTTTCCTAAGGAAAAAGGAAAATTTTGTCTAGTCACATTCCAAAAGGTTAGCAATACCAGTAGAAACATGCTTTTTCTATCTACTGCACCAAGTTAAATACTTGTAATTGTGTTTATTTTGCTATGTTTTGTTTATTTTTGTGACATATGCAATTTGCCTAAGCTGCACTTCTGTGCTCATATGTTTATAAACCTGCATGAATTAATGGTAGGTTTATAGTGTCAGCTGTATACCTGACAAACACCACCAACCACAGGGATGAAAGTGGAAAGAAATTGCATGAACCTATTACTTCTGAAACTATTCTATTGTATCGAAAATAAAAATAGTAAGAATCTCCTCCAAACACTTTGTGTTACTTTTAGTCACAGGGGTAGGAATGCCTTTTCACCCTATTCCTTAGCCCTTATGTTTTCTTTATTTAACACATGCAGACTTTTTTTTTTGTTAGATGTCTTTATCTAAGTGCGTTTATGAAAGACAATTTACTGGTTCCTCACTCTTGCTCTATAATTTGAGCATTATATAATTTTCATCATCAGCTTTGTACCCTAAAGCAAAAGTTAAACAAATGTAGATGTCTTTCTGCTCTCTGAATCTTGAATGCCTTCTGTGGGTCATAAACCTTGGGTTTGCAGTTTAAAGAAGGTAAGGATTAAAAACTCCAGACAAGTTTTCTAGAGGACTTGGGATGGTGAAACTCTTGAAAACCTGCTGTACCTTTCCTAAGGTTTGCCCCATAAGAGCCTAGTAATATGCAGAACTTTCATCTGCTTTCTAGGACCCTTCTGGAGAGGAATGGAGAATCCCAGTAAGATTCTAGAAACTAAAATGAAGACTGTGAAATAGTTGACAATCACTGATGACAATCTGTTGCCTTCTGTAAGTTGTTTTTTCCCCTCAGATAAAGTCTGAGCTTGCCTGTTTAGTATCTTAATGCACATATAGGCCTTCTCTGTTTCCAGATTTCCTTCTTGCAGACTCACTTGCCTGCAGAAATGTCTGAAGAGGCAAAACCTTTTCACTATCCTCAATCATCAGTTCTAACCTCTCTTCAAAAGCTAATCTTTCTCCTTTTCCTTTTATCAGATTATTCTACTTTCTCATTTTTCAAATCCCAGGCAAGTTTTCCTTTACATGTACTACCACCTGAAATTCATCTTTTTAACTGTCAATGTCATGAGCTGTCATTTGTTATCTCAATCCAAAGTACATTGCTCCTGCATTCATGCAGCCTGCTACTACTTTCCCTTAGTTACCGGGTTTGATCTCAAATTTAGTGTATACTAACATTGTCACTCTGTTGTTTGAATGGTGCCATTGATTTAGTTTTGAAGAAAAAGTGTATTGTTCTATGTACACTGAAAAAAACCAATTCCTTTGTAAAGACTGGGATCATGAATGAAAGTCTCTCTAAAACCAGGATGTCTATTTTACATTATATTAATTTGCATAGTGTAGGGTGTTAGAAAGCTTTATTGGAATACTGGCATGGAATCAGTTTATCTTACAGTTTTGATGTAGCTTTCTCACACGTGAAGATTTACTATGTCTGTAACAGAGAGACAGTAACTACAAACATTTAAAGTTGCTAAATGAGGATTAAAGGAATGGACTGAGGTAGCATTAAAGTACCCTGCACCCCCAGTTGTGCTCCTACTCAGTGGGAGATAGATCCTTACACCAGCATAGGTCCAGAAGCCCCTGGAGCTGCAGGAATTTAGGCAAGCTGAAGTTGGAGCCCTGGACTAGTAAATAATAGGCTAGTAAAGATAGAAATAATGAAAGCAAAATTAACATATTTTTTAAAAAAGTTTGCCTTTTGCGATTTATTATTCTTGTTGTACTGAAGTGAAACTAATAACAGACAATCTGAAAAGGCGGAAGGGCATTCTGACTGGCAGGAAAAATTATTCTGGATCATGGACCCAGAGCTAAAACACAGCCTGACTGTGCTGCTGAAAGAAGGGCTTTTTCCATTCATGAGAACATACACAGTACACAGTCATAATAACCAGGATACATCAAAGTTAAGCCATCTTCTATAACAGAAACAAGTACATTAGATCAAGCTATAGCTGTAGTAACTGTTACTCAGTGTAGTGTATCTTTGTATCTGGCTGCTACTGTATATTATGAAATAGACTGTAAGAAGATCAGACAATGCTTCCTCTGATTTTGGGACTCCTTGGGACAAAAGTTGCATTAACATCTTCAAAAGCCCTGCTATACACTTTTTCCATTAATTCCTCTGATATATTGTTGGCATCATACTAAACATAACAGTAATAACTTCTTTGGTTTCATTGGTCATTCAGTTTTAAAACTGATTCTTTAAAAAAATAAACCTAGTATCTGATCATATGATATTATAGTTTTGACTGAATTCTATGCCATAAAATATGTTGGAAAAGTATGCATGATCAGTATTTTAAAGACAGTAAGAGTAATCTCTCAAGTAAAGAAATTTATCCAATCTCCATCTGCTTCAGTCTGGGAAATCAGTCTTGTGAGATTAGCAGCACTGAGGAATAGCTACCTTGATATAAATGTTTATAAACTGTTGTTTCTATGCTCTAGTGATTTGTCTACTTCTGTACATTTATGGAGATGTAGTAACCCAAAGTCATTGGTAACAGACTTCTTCAAGAACAAATGTTACTGGAGCTCTACACAAACATCCTCTGATGTGTCATCTTTGCTGCTCATTCCTTCCTCACAAAAAAAAAAAAAAAAAAAAAAAAAAAAAAAAAAAAAAAAAAAAAAAGAGCTTGCAAGGCAAAACAACCTCATATGAGGTTTAAAGTCAGATTTTTTTTCCCCACAATTTCTGCAAGAATATTTCAAGTTGCAACAAAATGCAACAGGTTGGGAAAATCTAAACCAGTCAGTTAACAAGTTACTGCTGCTTTTAGCAACAGCTTTCAACTCCTTTTTATTCCTGCATCTACCTAAAATAGTTATCAACTGCATTGCACAAATCTTTGGCTAAAACTCTAGCTCAGTACTGGCACAGCATCCAAAAATTGATATTTTCTGCATCTCAAGGTCATCTTCACATTATCTTAAAAAATATACTGCACTGCACTGTCAATCCATTCCCTGATTTATTGAATACACTTTCATACTATTTTGAAGTGAATGTATCAGTTAATAGCCTTCTGGATGATCTGAGTTATTCAGAGCAGTATTTTTCAACACTGTTTCTAAGGAAAGTGGACTCAGAATTCCCAAGTTCTAGAATCAGAATTACTGATTGCACACTGAAAAGTCACTTTATAGAAGGTAAAAAATAACTAGAAGAAAAAGTCAAGTTATTTAAAACAAATATGAACATAGTTTCTTGCTTTACTTATCACAAACAGACAATTCTATATGTTCCTTGAAAATAATACTTAAATAAGTTGATCAGTATTATGGAAGCTAGAAGATATAATTGGTCTCAGCTCACCAAAATTCAGCTCCTAGTAATGTGCAACATTTATTTCTCTAAATTTGTCTATTGTGTTTTGTAAGTCAGAATTATTCAGATATAGACCAAAAGATATATAATGCACAAATCTGGCTCTCCATCTGTCTACTAAAATCTGCTCTGTCCAGCATATTTGCATCTGGCATTCTGGCTTCATCTTTTGTTGATATTGAGCTTGTTCTCAAGCAATGATGTCCTTAAGGATAAGCTATGTTCAAATCTGGGCTTCAGACTGAGGATAGTCTTCGCTTATACTGTGAATATATTGTGAATGCTGTATTCATAAGACCCATATGCCATGACAAGTCTGAAATACATCAGGCCAAAAGTATTAAAAAGTCTAAAATACTTATTTTCTCTGGGACACTGGAATGGATAGGGAACATTGCTTTCTGTTGCACTGTGCTTCTGGTTCCAGGTTATTAGCTCAAGTCTGCAGGATTTTATTCTACATTACTAAATGCAATAATTCTGTTATGTATCACTGTAAAGTGGAAAAATAACTGAAATTTCTGGTGCAGAATACAACATCACTCATCTTTCTAGTGCTCAGAAATTGAATTACTTGCTGGGAAATAATCACATCGCTATCTCATTTAAAACACCTATTTTTCTGTTCTTCCCTACGCTTTTATGGACATTGTGCAAAATATCTTTTGTATATATTAGATGAAAAATTGACTGTCATGCTGTTAAATATTGTTTTGTCCCAATGAGCCTTGCATTGCTTAGTAAAGCTGTTTTTATTTTAAGTTTCAGGATTTGTTCTTCTAGGTAACTTGCTATCTCTACTATAGTCAAGCCATTACCAGGCTTCTGTCCTTTGGTTTTCTTTAAAAGGAATTTCTTTCCTTTCCTGCTCTTACACCCCATAATTTGGACTGTGGTTCACAAATAAAAGTAAAGATAATTACTAACAAGCCCTCTTTCAGCCAAGCTTCCAAAATCAAACCCATCTTAGAATCACAGATATTCACCTATTTTAATTTCAAGATCCCACTCGGTGATATGCACAGATTTTGGTACCCTGATCTTTGCTTTTCTCTGAGGAGCCTGTGTCAAACCCTGGCTCTCAGTACTGGTAATGGGGAGTATATCCTGGTGCTCTCTAATGGTGGTATATAAAAAGACACATACATACATACATACATACACATATATAAAAATAAATATTATATATATACATATATATATAATATAACAAATATGAAGTATTGTATATACTAAGTAAAATACATATTATAGGTAATATATGCTACTTTCCCTTCCCTTCCCTTCCCTTCCCTTCCCTTCCCTTCCCTTCCCTTCCCTTCCCTTCCCTTCCCTTCCCTTCCCTTCCCTTCCCTTCCCTTCCCTTCCCTTCCCTTCCCTTCCCTTCCCTTCCCTTCCCTTCCCTTCCCTTCCCTTCCCTTCCCTTCCCTTCCCTTCCCTTCCCTTCCCTTCCCTTCCCTTCCCTTCCCTTCCCTTCCCTTCCCTTCCCTTCCCTTCCCTTCCCTTCCCTTCCCTGCCCTTCCCTGCCCTTCCCTTCCCTTCCCTCCCCTGCCCTGCCCTGCCCTGCCCTGCCCTGCCCTGCCCTGCCCATCAGGTCCCTGTCCCTGTCCCAATTCTTTTTGCTCCCCTCCCTCCCCCCATTCTCCTGTGTGGTGCCTCCTCCCAAGGCTTTGTGTGTGTGTGTGTGTGTTCTGCCTATGCATTAAGACCTGCTTTTGAACAGACACGATACCTTCCTGTTGTTAAAATATTGCTCAGTCAAACTTTGTGAGACCTTGACATACATGGTCCCATAAGAGCCATGGAGAAGTTAAGCGCATCCTGCTGCCCCTGGGTGAAGGCCAGAGCTTCTCTGCAGCCAGGGGACAGACTGCACTCTGCCTCTGCCTGTGGGTGAAAGTGTGAAGTGCTCTCTGAAATGAATCAGGAAAAATTTGTAACATCCCTAAAAAGGGCAAGAGAATTAGAATTAAGGCTGTGGATAGATCTGTCTTATTTTTACTAGGTATCTTTTGGGTTAAAGGGGACTAAGCAGAAGCAGGCACTGCAGAGGTGTGTGCAACTGCAAAGGCAGTTGTGTAACTGCAAAGGTTGTGTAATGTAATGTCTATCAGGTGCACAAGAAATAAGAAAGAACATATCTATAAAACGAACAGAATGTGGACTTAAAAGCTTGGTGTGCTAGAGACTCCACAAACAGCTCATACACACTGCTGCCAGTGTTAATATATAAATTAAGTACTTTGGATGTGATGTTGCACCTTTATCTCATCTTAGTAATATCAATACACATAATGCTGAGCCTAAAGAGTCCCAGTGCCCTGGCAACTCTGCAGTTTTTCCTGCTACCCAACATTTCAAAGCACCATGAGCATCCATATTACCAGTTTAATCTTTTTTTTAAAACAAACAAACAAACAAACAAACAAACCAAACCAAACCAAACCAAACCAAACCAAACCAAACCAAACCAAACCAAACTAAAACAAAACAAAACAAAACAAAACAAAAACAACCAGGTATCATCATGATTTAGTTTGTTTCCCAAGTCTTAAAACAAATAGTATCCACCAAGTGGAACCTAAGGCTTTGCCAACCCCGTGTTTTTGTGGATTTAGCTACAACCATAGTGTCCTGAAGTTCTGCTAGGCTAGACTATGACTTACACTAGCTCAGGTAACTGTGTCTGTTAGTTATGAGATAGGGAAAGTTGTAGTTGGCAGTAACCGTTCAACAGATGGGGTTTATTTATACAATAAAGGCAAACTGGCTTTATTTAGAAGAACTGAAATTATGCCACTACAGGAGTTTAAGTGGTGGTGTCTGTGGCAGAAGCAACTCTTCTGTTTGTGAACAATGGGATAGCATTTTGAAGGTGCAAAATTGTTACAAAAGGAAAAGCCTGGATTTTAACTCCTGAGAAGATTAAAAAACTGAAGGGCCAGTACTCAGAAGTAGAGCAAATCTCTTTATGACTCAGTGAGATAGGAGCAGACATTGGCTGATTTGTGGACTAAGTCACATTTGATGAAGAGTCTGGTAGTGTTGTGTTTGTACAACAAATTTCTTGTTTATGGGATAGCTCATTTTGTGCCGCACAGGCCTGTGAAAATGGAGTCTGAAAGCACAACTGTTAGCTGCTACCCATGCTGCACTACAGATGAGTTGCTAGACCATTGTGAAGGGTATTTACTGATGGTATTAATGCATTCACAGATAATGAATCCCAGATTTAAGAAACCTGACCATAAGATCAGATCTAATGTAAGGTCAGTTACTTCCATAGAATTATAGCAGGAATGGTATTGTTTCATTGTAACTTTACAGAATGAGAGAATAACTACATTTTTGAGAGTAGACAGAAAGTTTATCCGCAGCTGCTTTGTCATGTGTGGTTTAGGCACAGAACTAGTGGTCTAACACCGTACTGCTCTACGATGGGAAACAGTCCTGTTGTCACAAAAGCCTACATCCTGGTAAGCAGTTATTTATTGACTTTCACTCAGCTATGTACCTGAGCCTTAGTGGAAGATGCCGCTAGCTCTTCTGACATGATATTCCATTTTTACCTGTGTGAATATGCATTGTGAATAAGAACCTACATAGCAAAATGCTTTCCCAAGACCTTAACCTGGCTGAACAACAGTTTCCCATTCAGCTAACTTCACAACTGGCTTCTTATATTACAAGGTGTTACTTAAAAAGTCATCAATTCTTTCCAGCTGCAGATGCCTTTTAAAACAACTGGAGAGAGTCTGTTGCCAAATGTTGACTCCAAAAGTGCACCTCAACGACTAAGGGACACAACAACTGTCTTCTTAACAATGCAACAGTATGCTATAGGGAAATTGGGTTGCCTGTTTTTGTTTGCCGGCTAGTGTAACTAAGAATACAAGAGAAGAACTTGGCATGGTTCCCAATACAATCACATGGTGTTATTCTTTCAATGTATACTTTCAACTAACTTTTTGTGTTTGATGACCCTTTCATTCACTTTTATCTACATCCTTGTTCTCTCCTTTTGTTAAAAGGTGAAATGTCCTTTTGAAAATCAGTCTTCTGTAGTGAGTGTGAAGTAATTGGTTTCTTTTATGTCAACCTTTTAACAAAAAAAAAAAAAAAGGTATAAGGCACTGTGAAATTACCAAGGCAATTGAACCTCCGTGTTTCACACAGAGAATTAACGTTGTTAGGTGAAGCTCTGAAGATAAAATCTCTAGCCCTGAGAAATTTTTATTGTGAAATGGTTTTCTTATCAGTAAGGTTAATGAAGATGTCAGCAAATGGGATGAGGTTTTGCCAAATGGAATTGCTTTCACCTCCAATCCAACTTGGAAAAGGTGTTAATCAGTACATTAATCTTATCAGCAGCTGAGAAGAAGGCTTTGAAACTGGCTGTTTCTGTTTTTCATTAGGAAAACCTGAAAAGATAATTATTCTCAAAATCCATATTACCAATATTATTCTTCTTTCTCATTCTACTTGAAGTACATACTTTTGCAAAGATATGACAAGGGTGGATGTGTTGACACAGGAAGGGTACGTAAAAGGATTACTTGCAAACAGAGCTGAACTTTCTCTGGAGTTTTAAAGATTCACTTGAACAACTTTCTTCATGAACAGTTATGAAAATACTTGGGAAATCTTTGCATATATAGTCACTCCTAAAACAGCAATATATCTTGTAGTAAAATATATATTATAGCTTCTTAAAATTATGACAGCATGACATGAAACAAGATTTACAGGATCAGAAATGCCAACCCCTATATTGGTTAAATAGCAAGGAAAAATGGGATTAGTTGAATTGATCCTGTGATTATGCGATTTTTTTACTGTTGTGAAAGACCATCATGCAAAGTGCTAGTTTCTAGGTGTTTAGGAAAAACTTTGCAGACAACACCAGAATATATTGTGCTTGGATTATGTGATACTCTCAGGTAATCTTGCTGCAGAAATATATTGCCAATTACATTTGTGCATCTCTTACTCTGTGCTATGAATGTTCTTTACAAGTGAGATGATATGACTTCACCGTGTCGTGAATCAATCAAATCGTGCTGCAGCTGAAGCAGGTATTAAAATAATTTAAGTCATACAGCACAATTAGTATGATGTTATATTTATTTTGTTTATTTATGCAAACATATGTTATTTGTTTTAAAATTAACAAATGAATGAAATATCACTTTTGAAATATTTGTTTTGTTTTTGTTTTAAACAAAATATAGGGAGAAAAGAAAGATAACCATTTCAAGGTCTTGAAAAGTGTGAAGTCCAATAAATCAGGGTCAAACTTCTAATTCTGTCACTAATTTTCTGACCGTGAACAAGAAAGAAAGTGTTTAAAGTCTTTGAAATGACTAGGAACAGAGTGGGATAATGTTCTACAGCTTCCACTTGAGAGACATTGACACTTAAAAGAAGACTCAGCAGGAAATGAACTCCCAAATAATGCAGTTTGGAACTCTGATCTTAATCTCACCTTAGTTGCTCAACTAAATAATAAGGATAACAATAGATCTTATTCAGACAGGGATCCTTCACAGTCAAATTAATTTGTCACCATAAGGTACATAGACATGTTGATCTAAGTGAAGAGAAAATTCTCTGTCTCAGATGAAAGATAAAATCCAAACTGTTTAGTATTATTTATGATTCTAGAACTAGTCATACTCCCTTTACTCAAGGGCCAAAGTAGAGGAGTTACACATGGAAGTTCTTTTCTACACTTCCAAATTTTCAAAAAATATGATTGACAGGCCTAGCTAAAAAACAGCGGTGTTGATGAGAAATGAAGTCTGGCTTTGTCCCATTTGAACTATCAAAACTCCCAATTACAAAGATTATTGTGCAGATGGAGAAAAGAAACAGCAACAGTCAAAGAAAAGAAGAGTACGATCGTTCAGCACTAATGGCTCCTCAGTGGAAAAGGAGGCAATTTAATCCCATTTCTTCTTATAGAGCATAAGCACTGCTGTTACTAGAGTATCTGCTTTCAGTCTCATACAGAATTGAATCTAAGTTGCCACTAAGGTGACAGTCTTTTCTTGTGATTCACACAGAAAGAGACTCTAACTCCCTAAAATAACATTTACCTTTTTTTTAGGGATTTCAGAGCTCTGAGGCTGTAATCACAGTCTACAGAGTCAGTGTGGTGGATTGACTCTGGCTGGACGCCAGGTGTGACCAAAGCCGCTCTGTCACTCCCCTCCTCAGCTGGGCAGGGGAGAGAAAATATAACAGAAAGTTCGTGGGTCAGAATAAGGACAGGGAGATCACTCGGCAGTTACCATCACAGGCAAAACAGACTTGACTTGGGGAAATGAATTTATTTTATTAGCAATCAAATCAGAATAGAGTAATGATAAAATCTTAAAACACCTTCCTCCCCTCGTTCTGTGCTCAGCTGCGCTCCCAGTTTTCTCCTCCCCCCGCGAGCGGCGCCGGGGCCGGGAGCGGGGCTGCGGTCGGTCCCTCACACGCTGTCCCCGCCGCTGCTGCCGCCCCGGGGGAGGCTCCTCACACCGCCCCTGCCCCGCTCCGGGGTCCCTCCGTGAGCTTCTCCAGCACGGGGCCTTCCCAGGGGCCGCAGCTCTCCGTGAGCTGCCCCAGCGTGAGCCCCCCCGCGGGGCGCAGCCCCCCCGGCCCAGCCGGCTCCAGCCCGGGTCCCCGCGGGGCCACAGGCCCTGCCCGGAGCTGCCCCAGCGCGGGCTGCCCGCGGGTCACAGCCCCCTCGGGGCGTCCCCCTGCCCCGGCGTGGGGCCCTGCCCGGGCTGCGGGGGGGGGGCTGCTCCCCGTGGGCTCCAGGGGCTGGGGGCACAGCCCGTCTCACCGGGGGCTTCCCCACGGGCTGGGGGGGAACCTCTGCTCCGGCGCCCGGAGCCCCCCTGCCCTGCCCTGCCCTGCCCTGCCCTGCCCTGCCCTGCCCTGCCCTGCCCCGGGTGCCTGCAGGGCGGCTGCGCTCACGCTCTCGCTCCCCGCTGCCTGCGGTCGCCTTTGCACAGCGACTTTCCCCCTTCCCAGCCGTCACCCCCGAGGCGCCACCGCCCTCGCTGCCGGCTCGGCCTCGGCCAGCGGCGGGTCCGGCCCGGAGCCGGCTGGTGCTGGCGCTGTGGGACACGGGGGCCGCTTCTGGGACCTCCTCACAGAAGCCACCCCTGCAGCCCGGCTGCTAGCAAAACCTTGCCATGCAACCCCACTACAATCAGTTACTACTATGATCTTTTTCCCTCTCTGAAAGACTGAAGTCAACTCCTGAACAAAATCAGTAAGTAAACTTTGTTCATGACATGTCAGTGCATCCACTAGAGTGAAGTGATTTGTGAGTATGAGTTCAAGTTTACAGCTTTTAAATTTGGAAGTCCCATGCAATCTCTGAATGGGCTTGTTGGGGAAATATAATGTGAAGTTTTGTGGATCATTATGCTTGTTAGATGATATATATTCCTCCTATACTGTTCCTATTATGCCTAGAACCCATGCTCATTGTGAATGGTACTCAGAGGTTTGGATCTGTTTCAAGAAAAATTTTGAACACAAAGAATTACCCATAAAGTATTTATATCAAAACTATCAAATTATAAAATGTCCCTGTTGTTTTTCTTTCTCACCTATCTTGAGATATGAGTTCATTAAAAATTCAGCATCATTATTTTTTCACTGTCCTCAAGGTAGAAGGTCCTTGTGGTTTATTGATTGGTCATGCTGAAAAGTAGAAAACCTAGTTGTCCTCTGATACAGTTGTTTTAATGCCTAGAAGTACGTGAGACACCTTTTAATAAAACTGTAGAACAGAATAAGTTCCATTGCTAGTCATGGGTGAACAATGCAAGTCTTTGCGTGACAAGGGCCTTTAGTGCAATAGAACACAGCAGGACAAAAGCAGTCAAGATAGAAAATAGAGGATAGAAAGAATAAGATTAGTAGCCACATTCTGAGTCTAAATATTGATACTCTTGTCCTGTTGCTGACTCAGGTATGCAGTTTCTTGTGCATACCTTAAATGATGTGCTTCAGTGTCATTTGCAGCACCAAGGAGTGCTTGGAGTGCAAATATTTGGTGATACTTGCTTTTTAAATTTTATATTGGTTTCAGGTTTTGTCCTTTTTCTCTCTCTTGGCTCCAGAGCATTACAGTATGTGTGAGACTGTGGAGGTGGTGGAATGGAGGAAGTGTGTAGCTAAAGAAGTTCATCAAAACCTTTCTGAAAACTCAGTAACTATCACGGCTTAGTTACATGGAAATGCTGAAAATGCTGCATACGTGCTCTCCAAGGTTTTTCAAGTCAAGCTGACAGACCAGTAGGCAGTTTTCTCAGTGATGTCTACTGTAAAAGGTCTACTTTATCTACTACAGCTCCTATTTCTTGTGTCGTGCAGTTCAGTTACAATTTCAATGTCAGCTCATTTCATTTCACATCCAAACTATGAAACAGTACCCTAATAAGAACCAACAGTTTAACATAACGCTGTCAGTCTGATCTTGGCAGGTATTGTGCCAGCTATTCATTCATGCCAAAAATTGTGTGTTCCTAAGGTTATCCCTTAAGTCTAAAGTTATTACAATTGCTTATCACTTTAAATGTACCTTCTTATTTCTGTATTTTGAGCTTTGTGAAGTAAAGTATGGTAATTCCACATTCTTTGTGTGTGTTTTTCTGATCTCCTTCAGCCTTTGTCACTTCCTTTTCTCTTTGGAAATTAAGGTGGACTGAAAATTCAGTTAGTGCGTGCTGTCCTTTATGGCCTTTGAATCAAGTTTATGCTCTCACTTTTATATAAATGAAAGGATACAGAGATGAAAGAATATAAAATATACCTAAAATAAAAAAAAAAAAAATATTGTCCCTTTACCTGAAAATAAAAATGCCAATACTAGGTTACACTAAGTTCAGTACTCTGTCTCTGATGATAGCCATTTACTCGTTACTACATATAAGCTTAGGAGGAAAAAAAACCTTACTGTTTTATATGTTTAGACTTTGTGGTTAAGATGAGTTAGATATATATGTTTTATTTAATAGCCCCTGATATACTTTTCTTCCTGGAGTTTGTTCAATGGCTTTTGGAACAACTGTAAACTTTTAGGAACCATCAAGTCTCGCAGCAAAGCATTTTACAGTGTATCTACTCAGAATGTGAAGAAATATCATCTTTAGTGGATTAAACCTTCTGTCTGATGGTTACATTTTATACACAGCATTTCTCATAGCACAAGTGGAATCACAAGGTTTCATCATTCCATCTCTGGAATCTGTTCCACACAATTAACCATTCTTTGCCTTTTCACTTAATCTATGCTTTGGAAATAGATAACAGAACTGACCTGATCTTAAAGATGTAGGAGCTGTATATGGCAGTATGGTTGGATTATTTTACTAAAAATACTTAGTATTCTGTCTTCTTTAACTGCTACTAAATATTTTCATAAAAAATCTATATCATCACGCAAAGATTTCATCCCACGTATTTATACATATAATCAATTTTCAATCTTATCATCATCCAAGAAAGGTGGGGCTGCGTTTTGCTTGGGTGTGATTGATGTCATTCTTCTGTGCACTGAATGTCATCACCTATTTTGTTACCTAGTCATTAACAATCTTCTTTTGAAACTCATCACCATTAGCTGATATGTTTACCTCCCCAAAAAGCTCAGTAGACTTTGTCTGCTTACTGTTTACTCTTCTTTCATTCTCTATCTGAAGATCTTAAACATATTTTAATTCTGCAATATATCTTTTTAATACTTCGTAGCATCCACCTCTTACTACTTGTAGAAAAACAAAAAAAAACATAAATCAAACAAACAAAAAAATTAGAACAGCTCAACAGAAGTAAACTGCCTAGGAACCCAGGTGATACTCTGCCAATAATTTGTTTTCCCAGCCGAGTTAATTCACCTTAATCTTAGAACTGATGGATTCTTGATCTCTTTGAAAATCAGACCCTAACTAATTTCAACAACTCAAACTGAAACCTAAAGCATGCAGAATGAAATTAATTTAGAAAAGTTTGCATAATTATGTGCTTGAGCTATCAAAGCAAATCAGTAATGAAGTCAAGAACAAAGCACGAGCCTCCTGAAGTCAGGAGCATTGGCATCATGCGGTAGTTGCCAACACTTCTGACTACAGCTTCTGCTTAGCAGGGCAAAATTTATCCAATAAAGCAAATCCTTCCACTAGGCAGTGAAGTTCCTCTTACTCCAAAGCATGTACTCATTAACAACTCCACCTCACGGAAACTTCATGGCTGTCACCCATGCATGCAAGTCCATACCACAGAAAGGAACGGGAAGGCAGCATTTGACTGCCAGTCTGACACAGGACTGATAGAGGGCATGTGATCTTTGGGTCCAGACTCTGTTCCAGGAATGAAGAACAGAAAAAAAGTCATTATGGACCCTATGGGCCATGAGTGGCTGTAGGTAACGCTCACAACCATACTTGAGTTCAGAGAAAAGTGAATCTTTGCTGCCTTCACTGGACCATGAGGTGGCGTGCAAGAGTACACAGAGATATAAGCAAAATTCTGGTCCTCTAAATGCATTATTAAAAAGTACTGAAAACTAGTACTACATTTATTGAAAAAGAATATAATTAAAACATTTTTTATAGAAGTTAAGACAGCTTTTCTTCCTTTGGTATAATTTTGAGCAGAGTGGTGGAACAATGAAAATAGAACTCTGCAGGAGCCGTCAGTTACACAGTGATATAATGGGCACTATGCAGAAAAATTAGAGTTGAACTGTTCTAGCAGTGCAATGATTTGATTCCTTAACATCATTAGAGTGCTCTATAATCAGATTTTGGGCACTCTCACCTAAATTGTATTCTAATATTTTGTACCACTGGTGTCAAAGAAGTCATCTTGGTATAATCTGGGGCAGAATCAGACCCTGTGCCTTACTATGCAATTTTTATTAGAGCTATACTTTGACCTTCCATATCATTGTCTTCATTGAGCAGGAATGGCTAACAGTATAACAGCATTTTCTTAAATAAAAGCCTCCTTTATCATATGTACAACTTAGGCAGATAAATGTTTGTGGAAATATTCTTTCTCAGTATCAACAGGGACTGCGAAATATGTCAACGTAAGACACATGATATTCACAGAAATGTAGAGTTTTGCAGCAATGGCCCATAAATACAATTGGCTTGAGATAGTGAAACTATCACTTTTTTTGTCTTTTTTTTTTTTTTCTTTTTTTTTCTTTTTTTTTTCTTTCTGTGTTTTGGTGGACTATTCAGAAGAATAAGATAAAGGAGGGCCTTGGCAATGTCTGATTCCTGTGGTTAACTCAGGAACTGTGTTGTTCATTTCCAGAGGAGTCCTGTCAGGTTCCCTGAAGCAAAATAGACAGCTGGGGGAAATATAGGAGATGTCTCTGTCGTATGGTAAAGTAAAGCCTTTCTGAGGGCTTTGATAGTGATTAGAAGAGACCAGGAAAAAAAAAATGCATGAAGAAGAAATTTGTTTTTCATTGTCCCATTGCATGGGAAGCAATTTCAATCCAAACATTCAGTAATCATTATTATTAGTAGTAGTATTTCTAATGAAAGTGTCAAGTGATTGAGACTATTTTTTTTCAATAATTAAAACATATAATCCTAAAAAACAATTTAGCAAAAGATTAATTTGTAATGTTCACATTACAGGCTAATTGCTTTGGTCATTACATTGTTTTCTGAACAGTTGAGTTACTTCATTTAATAATAATCTTTCAAGTATGTTCAATACTTTTTTTTTCCATTGAAGAAACTGTCATCCATTGAGGCAATGATCCTCCATGAAAAACTAGAAAGCCTTGATATGGTAGGCCATAGAAGGACCATTATAGTTCACCATGTCAACAGCATTGACATTAATCTGGTAGCCTATGACACTCCAGAAGAAGCTGGTAAAGTTGAATAATATTATATATATTTTATATTTTAAAAATGGAAAACCCTCAACATTAAACATTTATATGATGGTCAAAACAGCTGTCTAATGGACAAGATTTCTCAGAAATCTCCAGTTCTACACATAGGAAAAAAAACCCCAACTAAAAAATTAAGAAATTAAAGGAGTACTTTAACAGTTACTGCATTCATATAACAAGTTTTTTTTATTTTAATAAGGAAAATTTCTTTCACTTTGAATGAAGGAAATGTCCACTAAAGCCTGGCATTCATCCACAGGAAGTAATCACCATCGATGTTTTCAAGGGAAAGGTAACAACAAATCAAAGACAAAACCAAAACAAATTCCAGAGCCACAGAACTGTGCAGGCTGGAAGGGACCTCTGCAGAGCTCCTGTGCAGCCTCCTGCTCAGTGAAGGGTGAAGAACTGCATTCAGACAAGGGTGCTCAGGTTTTCTTCCATCCAGGTCTAGAAGACATGCAAAGATGGAGACTACAAGCTCCCTAGGCAACCTGCTTCATAACTTAGTTATCCTAAATTTCCCCTCCTGCCTTCTATCTGGTAGGAAGTGCTCTCACTTCAGACCCTGACCAATGCCTATTGTGGTCACACAGTGCACCTCAGTAAAGAGCCTGCCTTTGGCTTCTTGACAACATCCTTGAAGGTATGGGTAGTCTGCTAGTAAGTTGTTCTCACCATACCTGCGCACACCAGAGCTCGCTGTGCTTCAAGCCTGTTCAGCCCCAGCTCCTCATTTTTTCTTCACAGGGCATGTGCTCCAGTCCCCAATCATCTTGATGACTGCCACTGGGTTTGATCTGGTTTATCAACACTTTTCTTAGAGTATGGTATTGAAGATGCCAGTTGCTTGAATAATAGAGAACAATCCTCTCCAATGGCTCCTGGGCTGTGCCCTGTTCACTCCACCTTGGGTGCTGCTGACCTTCTACATTGCCTGGTTGTAAAGTTGGCCCCTATTCAGCTCACTGCCTGCCTGAACTCACGATCTTTTCCCCAGAGCTGCTTCAATCCCTACCAGCATTTCTGTTGGGATCTTCCTGCCATTAGCAGGGCTGCCCTTTGCTCCTGCTCCAGTTGCATAGGGCTCTTGTCAGTCCCTTCCTCTCAACAGAACCAGTCCCTCTAGATGGAGACTTTCTCTTGCATGCACTGACTGGTTCATCTACACTTCGTGTCGTCTGCTAACTTGGTGAATGCATCCTCCACTTCTTCCTCCAGATCACTGATAGAGATATGAAACATGAAATGTCCTATGATGGATACTGAGAGCCTCTACTTGTAATCAGCCTTCAAGTACATTATGAACATATAGCCACTATCCTTGAGTCTGACAATCCAAAGAGTTTTTTTCAGTCATCCAGTAGTAGCTATGGGGATGCTGTGGGAGACTGGATTGAAAATCTTGCCAAAGTCAAGGTAGGTGACATCCACTGATTTCCCCACATTTATGGATCTAGTCATTTCATCATTGAAATAAATAGGTTTGTCAGATTGCTATTCACAATCACATTCTTTTTCATGTGCCCAGAAATTACGTCAAAGAGGGTTTACAACATTATTTTCCCAGGAACTGAAGTAATAGTGACTACTGTAGAGTTCCTCAATTGTTCATCTTGACATTCTTGAAAATTATGCAATAACTATTTTTTTCCAGTGATTGGAGACCTCTGTGGAGACCTCCAGCCCTATAACCTCTCAGTGATATTTCTTACAAGCTTTTTCAGCACCCTGGATGTATCTCATCTGGTCTCATAGACCTGTAAGTGTTCAGATTTCTTAAGACATCCATGATTCCAACCTTCCTACTCAGTAATTTCTTTCCTTCTTAAAACTCCTCTAGGCACAAAAGTCTGTGAGACATATAAAGACACAAAGAAACAAAGCCTTGGTTATCTCACCCTTGTCTGCATTCACTGTCACGATATCAATTATTTGTTTAGCAATGCACATGCACTTCTTGTTTATTCTTTTACTGTTAAGCAACTGGCAGAAGTTCTTCTTGTTGCTCTTCATATTTGTTGCCAGTTCTGTCTCTAATTGAGCTTTAGGTCCCTTAATGCCATCCTTGTGTGCCCAGACAATGTTTCTAAATTACTTCTTTGTAGCCTGTCCTTGCTTCAGCCTCCTGCTTATTGTTTTTTGCACTGCAGCTGTGTCATAAGTTCTGTGCTTAGCCAAAACAGTCTCCTGATATGTCACTGATTTTCACGAGAATCAAGATGGGCTGTTCTTGTTCTTGCAAGAGGTTGGTTGTCCTTCGAGATCTCCCTTGAGCTCTTGCACCAAACAAGGTCTTCTGTCTTCAAGTCCAGGGACTGAACTCTGCTACTCCCTTCCCTCACTCCCCTCAGGATTTTAAACTCCTCAGTTTTGCATGGTACCATTGGTTATTCCATCCTTCATCAGTTGTTTTTGGTCTTTTTTTGTTTTAATTTCTAAGCAGCAGATTGAAGACCACATCAGCCCAGTTGGCCCATCTAACTTCATTGTTAAGAAGTTGTCCCCTGACACCCTCCTCAAACTCCTGGATTGCTTTTGACCCACCCTTCCAGGAGATGTCAGGAACACTACATTTTCCCATGACAAACAGTCCTCATCAAATGGCATAAAAAAGATATCCAGTCCACTTCTTCACTGTGATTGCTCTGTCGACTTTAGCAGCCCCTCATCCCGATTCATCCAGGCAGTTGTCCATTTTCTGGCAGAACTCCATGCATCTGAGCTACTCCTCCAGATGAAGGACATACCCCTTCTTCCCTCTTCTAAGAAGGTCTGTATCCCTCCATCACAAGACAGTAGCCTCACAAACAGTCCCACCATATCTCAGTTACTCCAGCAGTGTTGTAACTGCACCTACACAAAGACTACCACTGCTTGTCACCTAGGTTGCACACACTTGCGCATGGGCTTTGAAGTAGGCTTTCTTTTGATCTGTTTTATCCCTCCCAAGGGCTCCCTCACTTACATCACCTTGCCCATGTAATCGTAGATGTATATCAGTAAATCAATGAAATCACCACCACTAAGCCGTTCCATGAGTATTTCTTTGCAAGCTATATAATGACATGGCTTGATGAAAGTTAATTTCCTTCTACATACTTACCCTTTTTCTCACAACTTTTATTTTGTTTTCTGAACAACCTATTAATTATTCAGCAAAACCAAGCAGGACATAATTAAGTGAATGTGTCTTGCAAGGGGACTTCAGGAGTGTTGAATAGTGGCTGTACCTCAGCTGTATTTACAGCTGGCATCACACAGTTGTGATCAGCTCAACAAGATGCACTTGCAACTCCATCACAGATTTTTCTTCTATGTTCAATTAAGGCTTGAGGATAACATTGAACATGGACCTTTCCTTTGTGGCACTACCTTAAATAGCACGTTTTGATAGGCAACTGGAAACACACTATGCCCACATCAAATGTCTGGAAAGTATGTACAGTGTTTTAGTGCAGAAAGCAGTATAATCAGAATTTAATCAAAGCTAAATTACACAGCTTTTAAGGTTTTTTTCAGGAATTCATGCAGTAAGTGTATAAGTATGGTATAATATGTGACACATACTATAGAAAAGCAAGCAGCCTTGTTTAAAGACATTAGTTAACAGAAAACCCATAACTGGGAAGTCAAAATAATTCAGAACTGGATGTCTGAGAGAAGTTCAAACACTGCAGCAAGGAATTTGACAATACAATTTCAGCTGCAGAGAGCAGGAGTGATAGCAAACTCCAGCACAGATTGCAACAGTTAGCGCAACAGGTTTACTGTGATTACAGAAAATAAATATGCAGAGAACTTGCACTGTAGATATCCTAGGAAAGGATGTCTTAAAGTTATTTTATCACTATCTCTAAATGGTTAAATTTATCCTGGAGTAATCTAGGGTTCAGAGGGGAACAGGGCATTCCCTAAAGCACAGGCTAAAAGTACATTTGCTAATTAGGCAGCAGTCTCAGACTAATTCCTTCAAGACAGATGCAGCTTGTTGGTTTGGGTAAGTGCAGTTAATTCCAGTTTGGAAAAGAAAGTAGAAAGAAAAAGCAATGTAGGAAAGAATTTATCAACCTGTTTTTTTCTTTTGT
The DNA here is from genome assembly GCF_017639655.2 of Falco naumanni. Classification (NCBI taxonomy): domain Eukaryota; kingdom Metazoa; phylum Chordata; class Aves; order Falconiformes; family Falconidae; genus Falco; species Falco naumanni. Next base: position 14,233,537 of record NC_054080.1, on the reverse strand, counting down.
CAGAGAATGCTATAACATCCTGAAAGCTGTATGGGTAACCCCTTATTCCTCTTGTTGCTGCATAGGCAGTGAATGGTGAAAGGCAAGTGCAGAGGAGTCTTTTTAAGCTCCCAGATTCAGACCTTTCAAAGCAAGTTAGTTAAGTGCTTGCATTGGTGGCTGACAATACTTCAGATATCCAGGCTACTTTTCTGCATTGTCGCTGTGCTCATCTTCTCCAGTGGCAGGAGTTTCACAGAGCTCTTCAGTGTTCCTTTTCAGTGATATTGTGCATAGTCTTCTGTATAAAACTGGATATGCCTCTGTAGAAGGTTCGGAGTTTTAAAAAATTCCATAATAAACCAGAAAGGCATATAGCTTGGCTATAATATGCAATTGTCGTAAGGTGTTATAAAAAGTTCTTCCCTTTTACAAATTCCCATTTCTGTCTGTCTTCGCAGGTATCCCCCAGTTCTGTTGCTGTATAACTTCCGTGTATCTATATAGCAATACTGATGTAGAGATCCTGCATAAGTTTCAATTTCCACATAGTCTGCAGAATTTTAATGTAAAAATCAGGAAATGTAAGACTAATTTTTCTTCAGAGTTTAGACTAGCAAGGTGAGTTAATCTGTTAAGGGAATGTTTGTGTGCCATGATACCTTTGCTAATACATTCATGAAGAAATTGAGGTGTATACTTGCCAAAAATATATGAAATGAGCAACAGCGTATGTTTGACTAGTGGCTCTACTCCTGTTGTAGAGATAAGATAGCACCATAGATAGAGCTACAGAATTCAGCATGATGGAGTGTCAGTGTCAAAAACGTGTCAAGTGGTAATACTGACTGCAAAACATTGGCCATTTGTTTTCAGGGACTGTTCTGCCACACTGTGGAATACTGGGCAGAACAGTCACATCGTCTTGCTAGTTTCCAGGTTGTTTTTTAGCACAGTTAATAATGTATTGTACTGTACTCACTGAAAAACTTGCCTTTTTTCCACACTCCTGCTTAGTTCATATCGGTAGTATGAACACTTGCATTGATGTAATGAAATGTCTTGGTGTATTACTTCTCAAAATATGCTGCTACCAAGATCTTAACAGAACCAACTCCTATTCTGTGTTTTTCAGAATAGATAGCCACTTTCACCTTGCTATTCTAAGCAAGAAATTTTCAAAGTAATTCAAGAATAATATATTGTAGGACTGAAACCCTTGTAACCATTGAATCTAGCTGTCACCCATCATCTGAAATAGTTGTGAAAATTCGTTAGAGAAGCAGGCAGCTAATATAACCAGAGCGTCTAATATATTTCATCATAAACGTCTAAGAGGAAGTGTGTGTTTGTTTTCAAGGCTGTGTAAGTCCCCTTGGGATTTCAGTGATTCAGGAAGAGGAATTTTGCATTGCTGTTGTTTTAGAACATGAATATTTGCCTATGCAGAAGAAAAACTAGTATAAATAGGTGATAGATATTTTTATTAATGGCTAAGGTCTGTGTCAAACATGTCATTAGTCCCCTGATAACAAAGCTGCTATGGGACCCTGTCTAAACCCACCTCATAAACTGAATGCATCTGAGCATCTAAGCACCAGAATACCAGCAAGGGAAATGGGGCAGCAATGCAATTACGCTGTCATTTTTCACCTTCTTCATGAAGAAAGCTTACATTTAAACAAACAATTTCAGGTGAAGCCAAGCTGAACTTGTGTTTCATCCTTTTTTCTATTCACCTCTGTGCTCATCTACTTAATTGTTCTTTACCATCAGATGTACTCTAAGAGTAATTATCATTATTCACAATACTAACTAAAGATCAGTAAATGTACCTGTTTATCTTAACTGCTTGATTTCTAGTCATTGGCTTCAGAATACCATAAGACATATTAATAGTGCTATATTCCTACAAGTTGCATCTTGAACACTCTTCTTACTGAATTAGATGGTGAGAACAGTATAGTAGTTCATCCATAATCTTCCATGCAAAATTCCAGTTCAATTCAATAATAAAATGAGGTCTTACACAGATGGGACAGATTGACAGCAGTGCCTCTGGAGTATCAGGCAAAGTCTCTCTAAATGGCCTGCCATAAAGGACCATGGCAGAAAATGGTAACTGTGGAACTGAAGTGTTTTAGATGACCACTAAACTAACATGTCAGCATGTGGCTGTCACGCCAAATTCTCTATATTTGTTGAGTAAGTACATGTTTCCTATGAGGGCAGACTAGGGGAGATCCATCTTTCTTTGGGCAGGTCTACTCAGACCTCTCTCATTATTAAGATATTCCTATCTCCAAAGCTCCGCTCCCTTCCCTTCCCTTCCCTTCCCTTCCCTTCCCTTCCCTTCCCTTCCCTTCCCTTCCCTTCCCTTCCCTTCCCTTCCCTTCCCTTCCCTTCCCTTCCCTTCCCTTCCCTTCCCTTCCCTTCCCTTCCCTTCCCTTCCCTTCCCTTCCCTTCCCTTCCCTTCCCTTCCCTTCCCTTCCCTTCCCTTCCCTGCCCTTCCCTTCCCTTCCCTTCCCTTCCCTGCCCTGCCCTGCCCTTCCCTGCCCTGCCCTCCCCTCCCCTCCCCTGCCCTGCCCTGCCGTCTCAATTACCTTGTATTATCCAGGAATGACAGTGTTGCCGTGGGGTGCAAATACAGTCTTGTTGAAAAGCCACCTTATTCTTCCTGGCTGACAAGCACTATAGTCTGATATTCTCCCTACAGTGAGGGTGAGGAAAGTCTTGCTGCAAGTGACATAGCCATGCAGCTTTGACTGGGAGAAGTATTTCAGGCATTTCATAGTCTGGTTAAGTTCTTTGCATCAAATGAAAGAATACTTGGACTTCTGGAGGACTTTTGGGGGGTTATTTGCTTGAATAAAAAGGAGAAATTGCTTTCTTTTTGGTGCATACATACACAAATTCTCTACTAATCAATAATGTTTGCTGCATAATGTGCAGCTGACAATCATGGGTCTGACCATCATTCCAGACGCTATTTTTTATTATCAGGCAGTGTAGTTCAAGGAAAAAAAATCACAGCTTTCAAATAAGCCTTCTACATGGATGTTAATAAGCCCTGGCTGTCCCCCGTGGTCTGTTCCCTAATTCTTAAGCTTCTTTTTCCTCCAGTCTCAAATGCCTGATATGGCACTCGGCATGGGAAGCTGCAGGCTGTTACTGAACAAACAGTATTGTATTTGTCTGTCAGCAAAATCTGTGCACTCTTAGGCAATTCTGGCTGAATGTTTGGGCCATGAGATTACATACAGCAAGTGGTGTGGATATCTCTCTGGTAACTGTTAGAGTCCTTTCATGGCACAGAGTTCTGATACCTCCACTGGTTTTTATCTAGGTGGGAATGGCTCTGTGAAGATATAAACTGAGGCACATTTTCTTGACCAGGTGCCAAATACATGCATTTTGCCACCTCTCTTCCTTTGGAAATCAGCTGCAATACCAAATGGCATTTAAATCCAGCCATTGCCAATACAAGTCATTTGTAAATTTAGTCTTTAATCTAGAGGCATGTCAGTACTTCACATTCTTTACTACACACTTTAAAACAGGATAAATTAGCCAATGCAAGGCTCTTGTTCTGCCAGAGCTAGCATAATTTTAGCACTTACTGTAACTGGCTCAGAGCTCCAGTATCACTGAATCACATCATGGTTTACAGTCAGCAAACCCACATAATCTCTGATGGAAATTGTAACAGACAATACAGCATTGCCACTGCTAGTAAAAGGCCGTAAAATTTGTAGCAAATTTGGAAGACCTCAGGAGGGAGCTTTTTGGGCTTGCTCTGCCTGAACATTTATTGACCTGCCTCCAGCTTTGTTTTGATTTGGTTTAGCTGTGACAGTAATTTCGCTAGTGGACCAGGTGTCTATGGCTGATTTGGTATACTTTTGTGTATCCTTGTGTGTACAACTGTATTTTTACACAGATAGCAGCAACAACCAGTGAACCAGTGAAGAATGAGGTATTAATGATCCTAACTTTAAACACACAGTGAAGAGGAAGTCCTGGTACGATGGCAGAAGTGGAGACACTTCTGGAGACAGAGGATGGGGCACAGAGGAGCACAGGCATGTAATGATGAGTTGGAGCATAGGCTTGCCACTGGTGACCCCACAGGTACAAAAGAGCTCACCTATGGTCAGTTGAAGAAATACATAACTAGAACTAGACAAAATTGATTTTAAGGGCAACAAAGAGAAAAAAGAAATTGTCCTATGACTATGTCTTACATAGGCGAAAGACACCTTACACAGCAAATTCACATGTAACCTGGAGCTGTGAGAGCAAAGAAAAAGGTATCTGTAAAAGCACGTAAGTAAACATGTCAAAATAACTTCACAGGGTTCTTAGAGTAAGGAAGAAGAAACCATCAACATGGACGTCACATTCTTCCCAGCAAAGGACTAAATGCTGGAATCCACTCCCACTGTCAATATCAGCATGAAACCACCAACCTTAGGACAGAAAGCAGCAGTAGGGTGTTTAGCATAACGTGAAGAATGGTAGAACCAAAGTGCATAATAATTTTAACTGCATAATTATTATTTCTAGGCTAACAATGATTCTTGAATTAGACTTTTAGGATTACAATTATACTATCAATAAATTATTTTCTACATAGATAAATATACACAGATATGTATGGTGTGCTCCCACTCTGTTCTTGAATATAAAAAAGCACAACAGTTGAAATAAACACAAAAAGTGGACAAGGCATACTACTTTTCAGTCCACGGGGTTATTTGATTTTTGTAAACCATGTTTGTTATTATTTAGCAAAAGGGATCCTAATTCAGTTAATAAAAACATTTGCACTGAAAGCAGTTGGAAAAAATGATAGAAGGAAATAGAAAGATTATTCTAAATGGCGTAGTATTTTATTCTGGAGTAGTTCAGAGATCATCTGCTATACAATGGCATTATATTACATCTTTGACTGAGTCTTTATAACAATTACTCAAAATAAATAGCTTCATCTAAAAACTTCAGCCACAGCTGGAAGCCAAATCAGGCTGAAGGACAGCTTACCAGTGTCTCAAGTTATATATTATTCCCAGCTTATTACCAAAATTGCCTTTATAATTTTAATCCACATAATATTTTCTACTATTTATCACATAAATTATTATTCACTGGTGTAACATGCATGATTTAAAGTAATTTACTGAGGGATTTCTTTACTGCTTCTATTAATATGGAGCCCACAGTTTTGAATAAAATAGGAAAAAATATCCCTAGCTAAAAGCATTACAATGTTTCTCAGGTTTCCAAAGCAAGATGTGATCCTCTCAGCACAGAACAAATATTTAGCTCCCTATCCTTACACTAGTCTGAATTTTCTTAACACTGCCATATATTAAGCAAAGATTTCTCTTTATTTTTAAAAAGCTGAAAACAAAGTCACACTCTAACTGTTCAAAGTATCCTCCTGCCTCATAAGCAGAAAAATGACTCAACCAAATATTAAAGGACCACAGATTTCTCACACCATTACCCAAGAATTTAATCTGACAATGTCAGTATCAAAGCTGCTCCTTCACTAAAATGTAGTGCTGAGAACCCAAACATCTTCTAAATAAACAGTTTTTCTCTTCTACCCTCCTCCTTCAACCATAGTCCAGGAGGAAATTGTTAGTCACCTGCTGTCCCAATTAGAGCCAGATGGGATCCATCCAAGGGGTAAGGAGTGAGCTGGCAGAGGAGCTCACCAAGCTGCTCTCTGTAAGTTATGAGTAGCCCTGACACGCTGGGGAGGTCCCAGAGGGATGGAGGTCAGCCACTGTGGCACCCATCTACAAGAAGGGCAGGAGGGAGGATCTGAGGAACCACAGGCCTCTCAGCCTGGCCTTGGTGCTGGGGAAGGTTATGGAGCAGATTATCCTGAGTGCCGTCATGTGGCATGTGCAGGACAACCGGGGGATCAGGCCCAGCCAGCATGGGGTTAGGAAAGGCAGGTCCTGCTTGACGAACCTGATCTCCTTCTATGACAACATGACCTGCCTAGTGGATGAGGGAAAGTCTGTGAATGGTGTCTACCTGGACCATAGTAAAACATTCGACAACATCTCTCACAGCATTCTGGAGACACTGGCTGCTTAGGGCTTGGATGGGGGTGTTCTGTGCTGGGTTAGAAGCTGGCTGGGCGGCTGAGCCCAATACATTACATCCAGCTGGCAGCTGGTCACAGGTGGTGTTCCCCAGGGCTCATTATTTGGGCCAGTCCTGTTTAATGTCTTTATCAACAACCTGGATGAGGGGATCGAGTGCACCCTCAGCCAGTTTGCAGATGACACCAAGCTGGGGGCAGTGCTGACCCGCCTGAGGGCAGGAGGCTCTGCAGAGGGACCTGGGCAGGCTGGAGCGATGGGCCCAGGCCAGTGGTGTGAGGTTCAGCAGGGCTCAGTGCCGGGTCCTGCCCGTGGGTCACACCAGCCCCACGCAGCGCTACAGGCTGGGGCAGAGCGGCTGGAAAGGGCCTGGTGGGAAAGGGCCTGGGGGTGCTGGGTGACGGCCAGCTGGGCAGGAGCCAGCAGTGTGCCCAGGGGGCCCAGGCGGCCAGCAGCACCCTGGCTGGTGTCCCCAGCAGTGTGGCCAGCAGGACCAGGGCAGTGATTGTCCCCATGTACTCGGTACTGGTGAGGCTGCCCCTCGAATGTCAGTGTTCAGGTTTGGGACCCCTCATTACAAAGAAGACACTGACGTGCTGGAGCGTGTCCAGAGAAGAGCAATGAACCGGGTGAAGTGTGTGGAACACAAGTCTCATTAAAAGCAGCAGAAGGGACTGGGGTTGTTTAGTCTGAAAATGAGGCTGAGAGGGGACCTTCTTGCTCTTTACAACTGCCTGACAGGAGGCTGTAGGCAGGAGGGGCTTGGCCTCTTCTCCCAGATAACAAGTGACAGAACAAGAGGAAACAATCTCAGCTTACACCAGGGGAGGTTTACATTGGATATTATGAAATTTTTTTTTTCACTGAAAGGGTGGTGAAGCATTGGAGCAGGCTGCCCAGGGAGGTACTGGAATCACCATCCCTGGAGGTCTTTAAAAAATGTGTGGCTGTGGTTCTTTGGGACATGGTTTAGCAATGGACTTGGCAGTCCTGGGTTAGTGGTTAAACTTGATGATCTCAAAGGTCTTTTCCAACCTAAATAATTCTGCGATTCAGTGTCTGTTCTACGACTCTCTGCAACGTTAACTTTGAAAACAATTGTGAAAGGAGCCCTATATCCTAAAGAAAACAGCAGTGAAGCTCTTTGATTATTTATTGAAGATCATTTTAAAGAGGCTGTCACTTTGATCATGAACACCTGTTTTCAAAGACTCTCCAAACCTGTACAAGAAGAACTGGGGATGGTACTGTGAAATTAAGTAGTAGTTCTTTCCCTGATAGTAATGGGTCTTCAGTATCTGCATAATAATTGGAAAAGAGTAGATATTGTTGTGGCTCCAGCAATTGCTAGGTGTCACTTTTAACAGACATTTGCCTGTCAACTTTGGTATGAAACTCTTTACATTTAAACATCTATAGAGAAAACACTTGTCTTATTTATACATATCATGCATTAGGATTTTCAGGAAAGTCCCACACAACTGTTGATGGTCTGTAGGGTTTATACTGCATCACGTCATATACAACTATGTTTATGAGTTCTCTTTTTGTTCACCAGAATGAATTTGGTGCTATGCAAAGACTTTTGTGAGTGGAAAATTGCTGAACTAAGAGCTACAGAGAAAAGGGATGAGAAAAAAATCTCAATGTAATATGATCTCCGGTCTTCAGCAACTTAGGAAAGGCCATGAAGGTAAACAATTATAATTTAGATCTGTTCCAGTCATTTATGGAATTTCATGTTCCCTAAGCCATCTGACCCGTTATTGTCTGTTATTAGCTCTGAGAAGTATGTCTTCTGGGATGTAGCAGCTGCTTCTGCACCTTATACAATATCTGATAATTAAACTGCAACCTCAGATGGGTTGCAGCTAACTTGAAGAGCAGCTTCCAGCTGAGACCTTCATAACTTCTCTGAAACAGTGTGTATGTGTGTGTCTGGCCGTATCTTCTTCAATCCTGTGAGTTTCACATTTTGCTGATGCTAAGAGAAGCAGGGCACAGTGGTCATGCAAAATACCCCCTATCTTTTTCCAGGGACTCCACAGCTGGTGTAAGAAGCTTCAATAACCTCTAATCTGTTTAAAAATCCACATGAATTGTGCCAAAGGAAATCAAGGAGGCACGGTGGAAAACTTAGATGATACTCAAACAGATTCTTGGAAGTGCAAAATGACATTGGATTTTGAAAGTATTCCTCAGGGAAATGTGTTCAAAAATCACAGCATCTTGTATTCAGACATCTTGCCTCATTGTCCATCCTATAATGAGCCTGATTTTCAATTTTTTTATTAAAATGAAACTTCTGATAGACATATTTGAAATGTTTATTTGTCTATAATAGTAGGAGCTAATCTGTATTGACATTAACTTTATGCCAACAAATACATATTTTAATAAAGACAATAATTAAATTGTACCCATCAGCTATTTGACTGTAAAGAAAGATTTGTTTCAAAATCAGAGTGGAGGAAAGCTATCTGACACAAAATATTCACCGCATGTCTCCCCTACCATTTCAAAATCTCCTTGGGCTTTCTTTTCTCAGTGATCTTCAGCCTGTTATTCTGGTTCTTCTAAAATATTTATAAACTTAAGTGAGCCATGAAATTTTATTTACAACAAATGTAGTTTGTAAAAACTTAGTCTCTGCTGTTGTATTGTGTCTCACTGCGCCAAACTAAGTCATTGTTCATGAATTTCAGAAAGCAGAGTGAGTTCAGAGCATGCAAGCAAAGGCAGAGCTCTTCTCAAAATATAAAGTATTGCTATAACGGAACCTGAGTGTATTTGTTTACTTATAAAACATCAAAAAAACAGAAAAGCATTAAAAATGAAGATATTTTGTTAAAATTATTGAAAAATAGAAGTTTTTATTAAATTCAATAACTAGATTTTTTTTTATTATTATTTCCTCTGTGTCAGACAGCTTTACAATTAAGATGAAGAGCTAAAAAGAATAGGTCTAAGACACAGATGAAAAAGAAAATTAACAGGAATATCTGATATGCACTTTACCTAATGCTAGTCTAGTCATGCCAGTTATTAAGAAAGTCTTATAATGTACTCAGCTATCTGTCCTGACACTGTATTCTGGAATGAAAACTTTTCATTTGCATGCATAAGTACATTTAATAAAGTAAGAAAAGTGTGGATGTTATATAACTTAATGTAACCTCTCTTACACGCCTGTGACTACATAAAAAATATGCAATTTTTTTTCATCCCATTGAAGAAGTGTAATTTTTACTTTACTTTATAGTGTGAACAATACATAAGAAATATATTTAATAAAATTTAATATACTCAAAAATATACTACATATTGCTATGTTGAAAAGCAGCTAGTTTTGGTAAAGTATTGAGACAGAGAAGGCTTAAGTATGTTATTACAGGACTCCAAGTTCTAAATTAGACTTTTGTGCATGATAAAGTTAACAATGGGAACCAGTAACTTTACACCATCACTGCAGGGCATCTTCCATGAAGTTTGTATGTTTGAGTCAAAGCTGCTAACTCTGAAATATCTGTGCTTCAGTGATTTGGCTGTTTGACTGCTCAGATAAAAAAATAAATCTCAGCTAGATCTTAATTACTGATGAAGAGGATGAAAAGTATATCAATATGTTGACACATTAAATGTGGCCAAAGAAATTTCTTGAATATATAGTCAAAAGAGCAGATTTTATTGGGAAAGTTTTGCCCGTCATTTAACATTCTTGAAAAAAGCATTTGCTGTACTGAGATGTTATAGTTTGGTAGAAAGAAAAATAGTATCTATATCATTTTGATAGAGTAAAGAGTATATGCCAGGTTAAAACCAGTGAGCTAGTGGGAGTTTTTGACATCAGCTTGTAGGAAGAAACGTGATTATCTCACCAGGAACTCCCACCAATCCTTTCTAACCCTACAGGATGACAATTCTGAACAAACAGAACCTCTTAATAAAGGTGACCTTAAAAACAACCCCAAAAAAAGGCAGAGACTGGGAGGTAAGCTCTTAGGCAACCCCAGTTAATACTAAGTTTGGCACAGAAACAACTGCAATATCCTTTTCTATATATTGTATTTCCTAAACACAATTCCACATTTGGAGCAGAGGCAAATCCTAAAGCACATCAGGCTCTGTCCCCAGTTAATAAATATCACTTATGAAATGTCATTTTATATTATAATTTTTTTTCAGTCCTGTCTGTGTAACCAATCTGATCCATGGATATAAATGAGGGCAGGTTTGCGGAATATTCAACAGAAGAAGCTGATGAAAACCAAGGTATAGACTCTTGTAATTTTTTCTACTGTATCAGGGGCTGAAAGATAAAGTTGCAGAATAAATCATTAAAAATGCCTGATAACACCAGTCATGATGGAGAATAGGAATGAGGGTGTCCTGAATATTTATTTGGCTGAAGAATGGTAATGGTATCAATGAAGTCAAAAAGGTAAAGCTGATAGTGGGGCATAGTGATGGTACTATACTTATCCAGTGTGGCTTTAAATTAAATTAAACTAAATGGAATATCATTAACTTTTAAGAGCAACTGTAACCTGAAAGGTTAATTCTTCCTTCCATTAGAATATTTCTTCCTACAAGAATCCTTTCCCTCTGAAATGGTACAAAAAACATCAATGAAAGAAGGGTCACCAAGTTTAAGAAAAAAATTTAATAAATTCAAGATGACACAGATCCTTGTGTTAGTAAGTGAATTTAAACAGAAATTTAAATAAAAGTTTTCTAGAAAATGAGATATATTATACATACTTTTAGCATAGCAACATTAGTTAAAAGCATTAAAGAACTTGACTTCCAGGAAGTTCCTAGATTGCCAAGATTCCCTTTTACTACAAGCCACTTGTTTTTAATTTCTTTTATATTTCTCCCTGCAAGACCTTTTGCAAGTCTGTGTATTGCAGTGTTGTAGAAACGTTTAATTTTTCTTAAAAATGGAAATACATATTATCAGATCTTTGAATGATTGTTAGTCTGTTGTTGTAAATTCTCTTCCTTCCTTTATAATCCATGCATTTCTGTTTTCAAGAATATGATTCCTCAAGACTATGTACTTGGCGCTTGTCCTGGTTTCAGCTTGCATAGAGTTAATTTTCTTCTTAGTAGCTGGTGCAGTGCTGTGTTTTGTGTTTGGCCTGAAAACAGTGCTGGTAACACACTGATGTTTCTGGTTGTTGCTGGGTGATGTTTATACTAGGTCAAGTACTTCTCAGTTCCTTGGGCCCTGCCAGCCAGAGGGCTGGAGGGGCACAGGAAACTGGGAGGGGACACGGCCAGGGCAGGTGACCCAAACTAGCTAAATGGTTGTTCTATACCATATGACATCATGCTGAGTATATAAACTGGGGGAAGAGGAAGGAAGGGGGGGACATTTGGCATTATGGCATTTGCCTTCCCAAATAACAGATACACATGACGGAGCCCTGCTTCCCTGGGGATGGCCGAACACCTGCCGGCCCATGGGGAGTGGTGAATGGATTCCTTGCTCTGCTTTGCTTGCGTGCGTGGCTTTTGCTTTACTTATTAAATTGTTCTTATCTCAACCCATGAGTTTTACATTCCTTTCCAATTTTCCTCCCCATTCCCTTGGGTGAGGGAGGAGTGAGCAAGAGGCTGTGTAGTTCTTAGTTACCAGCTGGGGTTAAACCATGACAGCACTGCATGACTTTTTTCAAGCTTCTGCATGTCTAAAATCATTAGCTATTGTTTACAATCGCACATACATTTTTTTTTAAGATTTGATTGAGAAATCTCCGCTATGATACTACATCTGTAACTTTGGTCTGCTAGGCATTTTCTAGGTTATGATATTGCAAGAGCAACAAAGATTAATTTTTTTCCACTTTTCTATTGTAAGATTCTATTAAAAAATTCCATCTGTTGCTTTAGAAATTTAAAATCAGAAAGCAATTATTATTTTGAACAATAGAATAAATAAATATTCTTTCATGCCAGACATTGTTTTAGTCTTGTCAGACCTAAGCTAAGCTGGACATGGTTAAATGAAGTTGCACATCAAGTGATTACTCTTGAACATGTTGCCATGTTGTTTCAGAAACAATCTGTTCAAAGTGATAATGATTGGTGTACATATGCTGCCTAAACAGTGTCACTGTGAGTGGTGTATCGCCGTTTTTGATGTTGTTGCTAGTAATGTTTATTAGGAGAAAGCTGACTGGTGTGAACCAAGGTGTGGTAGGTATTCTGTGTGCATACTTATGATATGCAGCCAAAATCAATCAAATGGCTATTTCATGGCCATTCATTGTGGAAGCTGAATCTTGGGCAACCATATTGATTCATCTCACATTCCAAGAACAGCTGAAAAGGCCTTTTGCCTGATGCTTTTGAAGTCATAATGGAATCATTTAGTGCTAGATTTGCCAACTACTACCACTCCTTTACACGATATATATTTTTTCCAAAGAAGTCCTTTGCCTCAGTCCAAATGAATGGTTTGTCAGTGCTACAGTTTCCTTGATGCTGTGCATATCAAGAATTTGTCAGTAGACATGCTTTACATAATTTAATTTTTTAAATGGAGACAGACAACTCTCTGCTATTTAATTGATATATGCAACTTTCTGAGAATTCTTCCCCTATGAAGAGATGTACACATAAGCTCCATCATTTTTTTTTTAGTTCAGCATCCCAGTAATAGCAATTCAAGGACTTAAGCATCAACTACAGAATACCCAAATATACATTTGCATTTCTATCTACATCTTTGTTTCACCAGAATTATTACCTTTTTTTCCCAGTTCTATCTACAAGGTGGCTTCTATCCAAATAGAGTGAGGTATATATTGTTTGCAGAGAGAGGAAGTCTGGGTCCAAATTAGCAGAGCAATATGTCATTCTCTTGTTACTGGTTACTTCATATTTCTTGCACTTCATGTTTCTTCTGTTTTCCATTCTAAAGGCACTAAGAATTTGGTGTGACCTTTGTATGTGACTTCAAATACGTATGCATCTTGTGTCCAGAAGTGTTATAATGAAAAAAAAAGAGTACATGAAAGACTAGCACGTTGAAAAGCAAAGTGGTATAGTCAGTTTCTAATTGCTCAGTCAGCAAGTGTAATGAATGGCCATTACGGCTGTTAGTTGCTGATTGCCTCCTGAGCCCCAATTCAATGTCATGTCAAGCAAAATTATTGTAGCAATGTAGCAAAACTAATTACAGAGGGATAACCACATTGGTGTACAGATACAGTTAAAGTCAGCTAGCTTGAACACGCCTCAGTATTTCAAAAAAAGATAACAAAGTGCAAAATTACATTTGCAAAAATCTTAAGGCAATTATACTTTACTTAAAAGGATGTGTGCATAATTAGTGTATTTATCAAACAGGCAGTTCCTGGCAAGAAATAACTGGAATGCAATTTTGTCACATAGAGATTTTGCCAAATGAAATAAATGTACTTATCTGCAAGTTCAGTTTTGACTCTTATTTTCTTCTAATTTTCATAAGAATGTAAACCCATTGTCATTTATGCGGTCATTCCTGTTTCACATAAATACAGGTTAGTGAAGAACCAAACCCCTCTATAAGTCAAGTTTTCTGAATGGTGGTGACCTTTCTATATTTGCATTTTACATTGCAAATTCTTATATTTGTGCAATTTACATCTGTATTGCATCTCTAGCCACCCCCACCCACCCCCAATTCATCGTGAGTGAAAATCAAATAGTTTTGGATGGCAGCTTTAAAATAAGCATGCAATTAATTATAGAATAAAATTGGTTCCAAACTTACTGGAAAACTGATTTTACTACTCAACATATACACCCACTTCCTGTGTCATACAGGAGTTACGCCCATGACTTTGGTTTCTGTCTATCTGTTTCATTATAAAACCCCAAAAGGATGCTTAGACACCTCCCTTTGGGAAGCTGAGTTAATGGTTCCTTTTTATAGGCAAATAGAAGTAAAAGATCTGGAGTCTTTCATTGTTCAGACTGCTCTGTTTTCTCCTACAAGTTCCTACAAGCAAGGTATTGATCATAAGTTGTCATGCTGTAGCCCACCAGATAGGCCACAATTAAGGTTATGATATATGCCATGTTGACTTTGCTACCCACAGACCACACAGAAAAGTTGAATCCACAGGAGAAATGGGCTGGGCATTGGTGTCTCCATGGGATGTGGTGAATGATTGACTTTGCATTGCTTGTTTTATTTTCTTTCTGTCTTATTCTACTTCCTCTTCAATCATTAAACAATTTTTATCTTGACCCTCAAATTTTCTTGCCTTTACACTTTCTTTCCTCTTCCCCCATCACTTACAGGGGAAAGAGGGAGGAAGTGAGCAGCTATGTGGTTCTTACCTGACTACTGGGGTTAACCCACAACAGTGCAAGAGAAGTCTGCGAGTTTGAAAACTTCTGATCATAGACTTAGCTAAAGAAAAAAATTATGGTAAATTCCAATGCCTATATATAATTTCCAGTATTGTTATATATCCATGCAGCATTCAGAGATATGAGAGATTCAGAGATGGCTGCAAAGCCTTTGGAAACCTTATTCTGACATCTGAAGATTTATGGCTTCTCATCTGCTATGGAGTTGAAGACTCCATCCCCATCCAGGGATGGGGCATCCACAGCTTCTCTGGGCAACATTTCCCAGTGTCTCACCATCCTCACCCTCAAGTAAACAATTTTTTTCCCAATATCTAATCTAAATCTACCACCTTTCAGTTTACAGCCATCACCCCTTGTTCTATCACTACATGTCCTTGCAAAAAGTCCCTCTCCAGGTTTCTTGTAGGCCCCCTTTAGGTACTGCGAAGCTGCTATAAGGTCTTCCTGAAGCCTTCTCTTCTCCAGTCTCAACAGCCCCAAATCTCAGTCTGTCATCATAGTAGAGGTGTTCCAGCCCTCCGATCATCTTCATGGCCTTCCTCTGGATTCGGTCCAACAGGTCCATGTCCTTCTTATGCTGGGGGCTCCAGAGCTGAATGCAGTACTCCAGATGGGGTCTCACAAGAGCTGAGTAGAGGAGGAGAATCACCTCCCCTGACCTGCTGGTCACATTTCATTTGATGCAGCACAAGATACATTCAGCTTTCTGGGCTGCAAGTGCACGTTGTTGGGACATGTTGGGCTTGTCATCCACCAGCACCACCAAGCCCTCCTTAGGGTTGCTGTCAATCCATTCTCCAACCAGCCTGTATGTATTGATGCAGAGGGTTGCCCGACACAGATGCAGGACCTTGCACTTGGCTTTGTTGAACTTCATGATGTTCACACAAAGCCACCTCTCAAGCCTGTCAAGGTCCCTCTGGATGGCAACACTTCTCTTCAGCATGTTGACCACACCACTCAGATTGGTGTCATCAGCAGATTTACTGAGGGTGCACTCGATCCCAGTTGTCCATGTTGCTGACAAAGATGTTGCACAGCACTGGTCCCAGTACAGACCCTTGAGGAACACCACCCATCATTGGTCACCGCTTGGACATCAAGCTGTTGTCTGAAGCTCTTTAAGTGTGACCATCCATTGAGTGGTCCATCCATAAAATCCATGTCTTTACAGTTAGAGGCAAGGATGTCATGCAGGACAGTGTCAAATGCTTTGCACAAGTCCAGGCAGGTGACATCAGTAGCTCTTTCCTCATCTGTGAATGCTGTAACCCTTTCATAGAAAGCCAGAAGAACTGTCAGTCATGATTTCCCCTTAGCAAAGACATGTTGGCTGTCACTAATCCCCTCCTCATTTTCCATGTGCCTTAGCATAGTTTCCAGGAGGATCTGCTCCATGATCTTGCCAGGCACAGAAGTGAGACTGATCAGCCTGTAGTTTCCCAGGTCTTCCTTATGTCCCTTTTTAAAAATGGATGTTATGTTCCATTTTTCCAGTCTGTTGGAACTTCACTCTACTGCCACGACTTCTCAAATATGATGAATAGTGGCTTAATCACTTCATCCACCAGTTCTCTTAGGGCCTGCAGATGCACCTTATCAGGTCCTATGGACTTAGGCACTTTCAGGTTCCTTAGATAGTCTCAAGCCTGATCTTCTTCTATAGTGGGCAGTTCTTCATTCTCCCAGTCCCTGCCTTTGCCTTCCACAGCTTGGGTGGCATACCCGGAGCATTTGCTGGTGAAGACTGAGGCAAAAAAGTCATTGAATATCTCAGCCTTCTCCATGTCCTGGGTAACCAGGTCTCCCATCTCCTTCCAGAGAGGGCCCACACTTTCTCTAGACTTCCTTTTATCACTGACATACCTGTAGAATCTTTTCTTGTTGCCTTTGATGTTCCTGGACAGATTTAATTCAGTCAGTGCTTTGACTTCCTTAATCTGGTCCCTGCCTGCTTGGACAATTTGTCTATATTCCTCCCAGGCTACCTGTCCTTGCTTCCACCCCCTGTAGGCTTCCTTTTTGTGTTTGAGTTTGTCCAGGAGCTCCTTGTTCATTCATGCAAGCCTCCTGGTATTTTTGTCTAACTTTATTTTTGTTGGGATGCATTGCTACTGAGCTTGGAGCTTGTGATCCTTGAATACTTGGGCCCCTCTTCCTTCAGGGCTTTATCCCATGGTACTCTACCAAACAGATTCTTGAGAAGGCCAAAGTCAGCTCTCCTGGAGTCCAGGCTAGTGACCTTGTTGTAAGCCCTCCTTGCTGTCCTAAGGGTCTTGAACTCCACCATTTCAGTCACTGCAGCCAAGGTTGCCCTTGAGCTTCATATTCCCCACTAGCCCCTCCTTGCTTGTGAGAACAAGGTCCAGTATTACACCTCTCCTTGTTGACTCCTCTGGTACTTGGAGAAGGAAGTTTTCATCAATGCATTCCAGGAATCTCCTGGATTCCCTATGCCCTGCTGTGTTCTTCCAACAGATATCAGGGTGGTTGGAGTCCCCTAGGAGGACCAGGGCTTGTGAATGAGGAGGCTTCTATCTGTCTGTAAATAGTCTCATCTGCTACATTTTCCTTGTCAGCTGCCCTGTAGCAGACTTGCACTATAATGTCACTTGTTGCTGTCCTCTTTTAATCCTGACCCATAAGATCATGGTTGGCTTCTTATCCATCCCCAGAGCTGCTGCACTCCAGCTGGTCATTAACATAGAGAGTGACACCCCCTCCTTGTCTCCCCTGCCTGTCATTCATAAAGACCCTGCATCCTTCTATCCCAGCACTCCAGTCATCAAGGCCATCCTACCACATCCCTATGATGCCAGTAAGAGCAAAGCCCTGCAGGCATGCTCATTTCTCTAACTTCTCTTGTTTATTCCCCATGCTATGTGTGTTTGCACTGATGTGTTTAAGTTCAGGCGCTGCTGAAGCTGACTTACTGACTGGACTGGTCAGATTTCCTTTGTGCTGCTCTTCAGGTGCTCCGCTGCTGACCTGTGATCCTTCTTTAACCTCTAAGCATCTCTTGCTGGCAGTGGCATCAAACTGGTAGGAGGAAAATCTTCATCAACAAAAAGCCTCTGTGAGAACATGAACCTTGTTCTCTGAGGAGATTGCCTGAACACAGTGGTGTAGGGAATGCAAAGCAAAACTTCAGAAAATGGCACAGATGAGCTGGAGAGCAAAAGGGCTCTGTTATCAAGCAAAAGAGGACCAGGTAGAGGCCAGAGAGAAAACTTGTCAGTAGCAAAAGCAAAAAAGAAATCAGTTATGTAATATAACTGGAAATTATACGAGAATTTCATTTGAAGTTGAACTGATGGGATAGGCTTGAAACATTGAAAAGAAATGGATGTAAACTCAAAGCAGGTATACCCCACTGTGACCTCAGATCATATTTGTATGATTTCATCACATAAGGTGTTTGAAATGTAACTGAAGATACAATTCACATGCTCATTTTCAGTCCCTAGACTGGCTGCCATAATTATGAAAGATCTTTATTCCAAGTGTAATTACCACCATTTTAATGATAGTTTCAGTGATTATCTGGGGATTATTTTAGAGTCAAATCCCCCCCATTCCTCCATTTTCTCTTCCTCTTCTGAAAAAATTCTAGCTAACACTAACATGCATGAAAACAAACAAAAAAATTACAAGATTAGGGAGACGAGACAAAATAAGAATAAGGAATGCATACAAAGACTGAAATAGGAATTAACATCTACAATAAAAAAAACACCAACTTGTTAAAGTAATTTAGTTCACTTTAGATAAGCACAGATAAATTTAAATAAATTTCTGTTGCTTTTCCCAAACAGGAAATTACTTTAAATATTTTCTGAAATTGCCAGAAGACTTTCAGTACTTTTGGTTTTGCCATTGCCTATAATAGCATAATCTCTTTGTGAAACTGGTAAGAGGTTTAGACAAGAATGAAATTCTGAATTTAACATTTTTACTTTCATTATTTTGAAGTTTTGGTAAGAAATCTTAACATTTTTTATCTTCTTTTAGCACTCTTTAACACTAGAAGCTTATACCATAATACAAGATAAATAGCCTATAAAGATGTTACCTTTTTGTTCAGTTTAAATTACTAGCTATACCAAAATAAAATTCTTTAGCTGAATCTGACTAGGTTAGTGAAAAGTTGAAATCAATGGAACCTTAAAAGTTGCAGTCTCTTTATGTCACATTTTATGACCTCATCACACAGATCCCCAGGCTCATAATTCTTTGCATTTCTTTGTTAATGGAATGGGCTTTTTCAGTCTTTTTTCTGCCTTATCATTTGGTGTATTTTACAGTACAGCTTTATAATGATCTCTGGTTGTTGCTATGGTTATAGTAGTAATGAAATCCATAATGCCATTAGCAATCTATATAAAATCTATGCATACAAGGTCTGTTCAGAGTCCTCAAAACGATGATAATTTAATTGGTTGATTTGTAGCAACTTTGAATTTTCATAGTCAAAAGTCACAGAAGAATGTTGCACATTGTTGACAACCCACAGAGGAACGGGTTCATCATTTTATGGGCTCATTGATCAGGCAAATGCCTAGAACGCCTTCTGACAGCCTGCATCATGAAGAGAACTGCAAGCTGGCTTTGAGCACAGCTGAGCATTCCTTGGCAGAAAAAGACATTTGGTTTTCTTTGGTTTTGTTCAAAATGTTTACTATGGCTTTTCTTTTTTTATCTGCCACAGCACTGCAGATTATATTTAGACTTTTTCATCAAGTAAAGATACTCTGCTGATGGCTTGGTAACTCAATTTAGAAGTACTACAGTCTTACACATGAAAAAAAAATAGATTTGACATAGACTTGACTATATTTTTTCCTCAGGAAATAAGCTCACGCTGATAGTGTTAGGATATTTCAGAACTGATAGTAATTTCTCTAATGGCTGCAGTGGAGCTATGAAGCTATCTATAGCTGTAGTTAAAATCTCCAAGACTTTGAAGCCTGCTATTCTGGAAGCATATCGTTGTCCAATGTATTGTCGACAAAACTGGACTTTTCACTTTTCCTCCCCTTTGCATTGCTTTGGATGATGTAGGTGGAGTGATAGCTTGCCTGGATACATTTTAAACATGCCTTTAAGATTGCTGAGGTGCCTGAATTATCATTGTGTGACTTCCAATGTCTACAGCTAAAACAGTAGCCCCTCCACAGCAGATAGTAATGTATGGGCAAAGGCTTTCAGTTTCAGTGTACTGGAAGAGAAATACATATTGGCAGAGACATTCTTGTTCTAGACTTTTTTACTTTAATGTAGATTTTCCCAATAATTTCAGTATCTGGAAAAGTAGAACTTTATGAATCTGTGATAGTCCTAAACAAAGAGTAGGGCATATTAGTGGGATTCGTAAGGCATGCTGATACTGTTTCATATCTGAGTATGTTTGTGCCTGAGGTGGGATTTTTTGTTTGATACTGTTTGTTTGGTGGTTTATTGTTTTGGGGGGTGGGGAGGTAAGAGATGTTTTTAGGTTTGCTTGTTGGTTTTTTGGTTTTTTTTTTTTGTTTTTTTGGGGTTTTTTTGTGGGGACAGCACAAGTAAATTTTCTTAGGGAGATGCTAGCAACAAGTTCAATTCTCTAGCTAAAGCTTACTGTAAGTCTGTGTAATCAAATATTTTATGTGAAAGTGTTAAAGTAATTTAAAAGAATGGCATTCCTTTTCTCTCTATTACCACAAAAGCCTAATAGCTGTATGTGCGGTGGTCTGAAGTTTTCAGTATGTTAGTACTTGGTATGAAGAATCCAAGAAAACAAACTAAAGTACTGTCCATAGTAGTGAATTCTTCCAAATTAAAGGTATCTCTTAGAATATGATGTCAGCATTATCTTGATAGCACTTTGCAATTTCCCCATTTGGATTTCTCTAAACCACACTCAAGCCTATGCCATAAGTTAGACAAACCTGAGCAGTATCACTGGAGAAAAATCATAAAGCATAAATGACATACCTACACTTCAATAGCATCTTCTGATGCAATTCAAAGTTTGTTAACCTGCAAACTCCCTGAACATAACTGAGACATTCAACAAACTGATCTTTCTGGGTCCAGTTATGATATTCCTTCAAAACTTGTCTAGGGGGAAAAAAGTATGCAGAATTATCACCTCCTTTTTGTCTCAGGCATCCAGATATTCTGTAGCCTCTAGCAGCTTCCTAGTACCATATCGGGCCATCAGAAACTTGGCTGCTCCCCACTTCCTGCAAATTATATTAATCAAATTCAAGACATTTACTTATCTGAAATGACCATATCAAATGATTGTAAAGAAATTTAAAGGCTCTAGTTCACATTATGAGGCTTGGGAAGTGTTAATTTGCTTTTAAGTGAATATCAGAATAGAACATATGAGCATTGGAGAGACAATCTGAAGAAGAAAGCAAGGCACCAGGAGGACACAAGAAGACACTAGGAAATACAGGGAATTAGGAAATTAAATAAGAAGATTAAAATATTCATCTTATATCACAAGACCAACAGTCCCTTTGCAATAACCCTTCCCTTCAGAAGCCTGCTAGACATTAACCTCTGAAGTTCGTCTTGCAGAAGGGACATCCGCAGGAAATTATGTTGATAATACAGGTAATCCACTGTAGATAAAATACATCAGAAGCTCACTCCACAAGTGTACACGGAGCAAGTATCCAAGAATCAAAACAACTCTGTGCTGTGTCTATACTAAGTACCCACCTTATTTCTCAAAGAAACATTTTAAGACCACCAATAGTTTTAAGAATGATATACAGCTGCCAAACAATAATATTCATTTCCTTTCAACATGAGCTTTCTTCAAATACAAAACTTTTTAGTGACTAGAACATCCCTAGATTCACTTAGTCCCATAACTAAAAGCACTGGAAAAACTTACATGAAAAAATGTATTTGTTTGTGGTTCTATGAAGAATTAACAATTGCACTTCTCAGTGCTGCACAGAAAGTACTTGTCAAATGTCACTGCATGAAAGAAACCTCAGTTAAGTAACAATGACAATAAGAAAATAATGGTATTATGTGGTGTTCTTACATCTTTGTTTCTCTGGCAGTACTGTTATTTTCAATTGAATATCCCAAATATGACTGCTATTCCGGTTGTCTCAAACTTCATATCAGTATCTCCTGCCAGTAAATGTGACAAAGCAAATGAAACAATGACCTCTTTTCCTAAATGGGGAAGCTTATTCATTGTAATCTAATCTAACATATTTTTTGTATTGGTGGTAGTTTTGTCCTTCAACATCAGAACAAAGACGGAGTAACCTGAAATATCAGTCAAAACTTTATGTTAAAATTAGCCTCCTCATAAGACTTCATAAGGAAAGGAATATGCAACATTACTTATAAAAAACCCAAATAACTGTGTTTGTGATTCTTCTGCAGAAATTTATTATTCTAGTAAATCTGGGCACTGAAACCAAGCCATAAAAATATCTTGAATGAGGTAACGTTAAGACAGCCCAAATTAATATAAAGCACAGAAGAACCACTTCAGATTGTTGATTGTTTCAGAAGCTTATGAAATCAAAAGAGATTCAATGACTGTTGAAATGGTGTTGCCCTGTGTCTTGCTTTAGATTTGCCCCATATGCATTCATGTAAGAAATGCTTCTTCGGAAGTGCTTTTGACGTGGCAGTCTTAAAATCTGTCAACTTCTGTAGAGACACTAGCCTAGAATGGCCCTGAATACAGAAAAGCATATATCTATAGATATAGATATAGATATAGAGATATACACACATATATATAACTATATATATAAAAATAGATTAAATAAATGTTCATAAAATATGGACACTATGTGCATGCTAATGAGAGAGGCTTCTCACCTGAGAGTGGACAGAGATCACATTGTAATGAGCAAGTCTTGAGGCTATTCAGGACTTTCAATGACAGATGAGATAAAAATAGTATGTCTGGAAAACCTGTCATCCTAGCTGTGGCCAAGGAAAAGAAAAAATTTCTGCAGAGAAGTCCAGAAGATAGCACCCAGAAACAAGGAAGAATTGTGATGGAGACTTAATGCAAGCTTATGCGTGGCAAGACCACTGAATGAGAAAAACAACATACATATGTTTAGCGTGCAACAGCTGTCAGCTCTGATACTCTGGTCTCTTTGATAATTTCTGTGTAAATCTGTTCTCAAAGTCTATGTTTTCCAAGTGCTACATTTTACATCAAAGTACCCAGCAGACTAAAACCAAACAGGCTGTGCCAGGCACTGGGAATTTTTGTTTTATTGAGAACATCATAATGTCAGATTGTGACCAGTGGGTCTCATGACAGAGAGGGCCCTGAAAGAAGACAAGATCAGGGATCTTATGCAGCCCCAAAGAAAAGTAAAACATACTGATCTGATGATAAGGTCGGAACATGGCAGTCTTGGGAGAGTATTAAGGCCACTGCAGAGCTTCACCAAAGCTGTGACAAGACTAACAAAATGTACTTCCAATCATTATAGCACACCTGGCATCACTTAGCAGTCATTTAATGACATCAGATGTATCCCCTTGTCATTGATTTTTATATGGAGCTTCCTTAACCAGAATACAGGGAAAAAAATGCTACAGGTAGAAACCAGTCTGAAGATAGGCTCCATCATCTTGAACCATCTTTAGTAAGAGATGTGTCCCAAACTGAGTCAACAATGTTGCTGGTGATCCTTGATGCTTAACAGCAGTGTAAGGCTTAAACTACTTGATAACTGCCTCATATAGTTAATGTTGTTAATGTATAGTTTCACAAGGTTATATGTAGAAAAATTACAATTTCTCAACAATCACAGTGTAATGAATTATATATGAAATGATGAATTATACATGAAGCAGTAACGACAATAAAATGTAATTCATTCTGACAAATACCTTTCAGCTTTTGGAGTTAGTGATACTGTTATGAGATGCATTTACAATTATGAAAGAAGAGATTATACCCTCTTATCAAGGTCACCACCCATGGTCACACTTATGTTGATGATTCTCAGTTTTCTGTATATGTCATGTCTCCTACCCTTTTTGGAATTCTAGTTCTAAGGCCAGTTTGATATCTTCTCTTTGGTACTCTCAGGTGATATAGAAGAATTTTATTAATACTTGTCTGGTCAACCTTTCTTTACAGATATATCACTTTTATCGCTGATTAGATTGCATCACCTTCCTGCCTTATAATTTGCTGATTATGTTGCCTTGCCAGCTAAGCATTAGTGAAGAATATTGGATACTTTGAAATGAAGAACACCGATGAAATGATGACTACTGACACTGCTTGAGGATCTGGCTTGTTTTAACTCAGTTCAGACTGTTTCAGAAACTCTATAAATTCCCTTCTTCTGCATATCTAGCTGCAAATCTGAAAGTCTTTCATTCTCATAATGGGCCTGCAAGGTAAGACATTTGCACAACCACAATAAAACATACAAGACACAACAAACTATACGAGTAGCTTAGATGCATTAAAATTAAAATTATAGCTGTAGAGGGAACGTAAGCGCTCCATGTTTCTTGATTTCTGTGAACTTTTAAGACTCATATCCTTAGTTTTTTAAAATATGAATACAGATATTTTTTTTCTTGTTTCTTTTATTTCTTCTGTCCTTTTTTTCGATTTCAGTCTGAACATGTATATATGAATATTTCAAAAACTCAGTTCTGGTAGGCTTTCTGTTATAGGCAGAGCTGTTATCTAATGCTAGTCAAGATATCACATTTGTTTCATCTTCTGAAATTTAATTTTTGATTAACTAATGAGACCTGGATAAAAACTTGTTATTAATAATGCTTCAACTTTCAGCTATGGATCTATTCAATGATGGACAGCAGTTATTTCATGAGACTCATCCCAGCAACAGTATCAAAACAACTAATTTTTATTTTTCTCCTACATATGCTTTGATATTCTGCCAGATGATGAAAACCTGGTTATTCCAGGAGAAAAGTCTGGTGTATATTTCAAGTGTTTGCTATTTACCAAAATGTCAGTAGCATAAAGATGTCTTAAAGGAAACATTTTTCTCTACTTCTCCAGATATAAACCATTTAACTATGGATCTTCCCCTGGTAGGCACTAAGTATCCTTTATGCATGTGTACAAAATAAAAGAAAAACATCTTGGAAGACAGTAGAACAGATGCAATAAGCTCTAGGTTTTACTCCTTTAAGGTAGAGTCTGGTCATCGTACTAACTAGAAATCAATGTCAGTGGCAGTAAAAAAAAGCTTGAAATAGAAGTGATTCAGCCTAAAGTAAGGAGAGCTGAATAGCCAATGTGTATTAATCTAGGGGTTTTATCACTGTGCAGGAATTTTTCAAGACTTAATATTCTTATGTATGTATATATATATATGTATATAAAAGGAAAAAGTAAAATGTGAGTGGAAATTATTAAAATATAATTGGGAAAAATATTCATTTCAGCTATAAATGAAAATTGGAAATGAAAGAACAATAAATTTCTACAGTGCTCAGTAATGTTATTGAAGAGACAACTATAGTTCACTTAAAATATACTGAAATAAATAAAGGGGAAAAAAAGACATGTAGGTCTTTTAATTTCTAATTAGGTATTTTGAAAGAGACTTACTTCATTGAAGCTAAATTGTCCTTTCTTCTTAAACTTTTGTAACAATTTCAAACAGTTGGGAATTTTACTAATTTTGCAGTAAACCACATAGAATAAAATGAAATTCCTGTTGTTTATATGAAAGGAATTTATGAATAGACACAAAAATAACTTCCTGAAAACACATAGAACTTTCAGAACACTGTTTCAATTCAGGACAGCCAACATTAGAAACAGACCTAATAATAACTATTTGTTTACATTTCAGTGAAGCCAAAAGGACTAAAACACAAAATTCAATGTTTAAAATGCATAGAAGTATTGTAAATCCCAAACATTTAGACATCATGGATTGTACTACTGAAATCATGAGACTGAAATTAATCATGCCATTTTCTGCTTTTCATCTAAACTTTCTACCTTTGAAAGGAGATGGCTTGTCCCCAGGATTAATGAGATCCACTCATATTAAGGTAATTGAATGCATCCAGAGGTCATCAAAACTGGTGAAAGGGCTGTACGGCATGTCCTATAAGGAGTGACTAAGGACTGTGGGTTTGTCTAGTTTGGAGAAATGGAGGCTGAGGGGCCACCTCATCGCTCTCTACAGCTTCCTGAGGAGGTGATGTGGAGAGGGAGGTGCTGGTCTCTTCTCCCTAGTATCGAGGGACAGGATGCGTTGGGAATAGTTCAAAGCAGAATCAGGGAAGTTTCAGATTTGACATTAGAAAGCATTTCTTTACAGAAAGAGTGGTCAAATACTGGAACAGCTTTCTTAAAGAGGTGATCAGTTTCCCATGTCTGTCAGTGTTTGAGACATATGTACAATACCCTTAGTAGCATGCTTTAGCTTTGGTTAGCCCTGTAGTGGTCAGGCAGTTGAACTGGATGATCGTTGTAGGTCCCTTCCAACTTGATTATTGCATTCTGTTTTGCTCTATTTAATTCTATTCTATTCTATTCTATTCTATTCTATTCTATTCTATTCTATTCTATTCTATTCTATTCTATTCTATTCTATTCTATTCTATTCTATCCTATCCTATCCTATCCTATCCTATCCTATCCTATCCTATCCTATCCTTTCATCCTAAAAGGCACAAACACAATGCTGTCTTCCCTAACCATTACTTGCAAGGTCAGTTTCCTTATGATTTTTACCTCCTAATAAGAAGAGACCAACTTTGAATCTCTCAGATCTACTGCATACTCAGACAACGTGTCTCATGTCCCTTCTCTGACATCCAGTTTTTGCTGCATGCCTTCACTCACTGTTTTTGCATCCTTTTGGGCCCAACTGCCAGCTCACAACCACGTGCTTTCTTATTTATTTCTAGGTATTTGTATTCCTCTGCAGTTTCTCAGTTGTTTTTTTTTTCTGTTTCTCACAGTCCTTGTCACTACAAATATTACAAGAACATGAGCCAAGCTGAACAGCTAACTTTATTACATGTATATCATTTTTGTATGAAGACTGTCTGCATATACTTATGGTTAAAATCAACAAGACTAGTTATCCATTTAAGATTAGCAATCAACACCACATTTTGTGACATGTAGACAAAAATAATTTAGAAGCTTAAAGGCTATCATCTTCACTGTCCCACAAAATTAACAGACTAACTTAAAATAACTATGATATTCCAGGTTGTGAGACTAGAGACATATGCAAATGAACATTTGATTCTGCTTTTCTGTTTTTCTTTATGGAATTTATTTTTGTTTTTTTTTCATATCTGGATAATTTAATAAAAGCTCTTTTTTGGGATCTTGAGCTATATGGTAATGACAGTAAAGCATAATACTATGATATCCAGTAAGTAGGCACCAAGGCTTTGGTATGACGGAAAATAAGACACAGCTTGCCTCCTTCCACTAGGTATGAAGTAATGCCTTCCTTCTCACTTGGTATGCAGATACAAACAAATAGACAGGCAAAAGTGTTAGAACAATAATAAAAAATAAAAAGGATATGTATCTCTAAGATGCGTTTCCAGATTTTCTCCATTTCTTTGTGTTTATCTGCCATCCATAGAGTTGGCTTCTTATCTTCACCTACATCTCAAGAGCTTCTAGTACTCCATAAAAGACAATCAGCTACGCCTTTATGGCAGCCTGCTTGAAAACAAAACTGCAAAATTTTCTTCAGCTTTAGGCTGTAACAATTTTTCCGTTGAGAGATTTTTCTCTTGGGTTGTGGTAGATGGAGGAGCAGAAGGACAGAGACCTCCTCCCCAAAGCATGCACTTCTCTTCTGCATTACTACTCACTCCTGTTACCTTTTAGTTCATATGACCAGTCCAAACTTACTGAAAAGTCTATTCTGAATTGCTATACAGCACAGAAAGCTCTTGGGGCAGTATCTCCACATGTAAGCTTGCCATGTGGTGGTAAGGTGATATCCTAAGCAACGTTCACAGTGTTTCTTCTTTCTATTTCTCATCACAGGTTCTTACATCTGCACTGATGTAAGTAATGCCTCCCAGCACCTTGCTGCCCGTTATCTCTTCTCTGCAAATAAAAGAACCCTTTTGCTCCTTTTTTTCCTCCACTCTGCCTTGACTCACAATGGAATAAGACCCTTAAACCCAAAATATCAAAATATACTTTCCCCATTTAAATTTTACACAGTATTTTTCTATAGATCTTTAATATAAAGACAACTTAGACCTGAGTGAAGTGTTAGTATTAATGCAAATGATATTGCAGTCAAAATCCTGGAAAATCATAAAATGCTATACTTCATGCTGTTGTGGGAATAGAATGGAAATCTGAGAAAGGTTTTATAGGAGAATGTGAGAAAAATGTCCGATCTGCAATATGTATTTTGGAAGGACAGATCTCATCCAAAGAATTTAACAGAGAGTGCAGAGTTTAATTTCAGGACAATCAGAGGTGCCTGCATATACTTTGAGTACATTATTTTAACCTGTTGTGAGATTTTTATTTGAAATAGACATAAGAGAAAAAATTAATTGCATGTTATGAATTATGGTCCCAGAGTGTTATTTTTAGAGAACAAATTTCTTATTTTTCAATGCATTGTGTGGGTCCCAATTTGGCCAATTACTAACTGTATTAAGAAAGACTGACAAGGAAGAAGGTCCCAGTGTAACTAAACGTGGACAAAAAAATACAGTTGGCAATGCTACTAAAGATTAAAATCTTAGTGGAATTTAAGAGATAGAATAACCCTGTGGGAACAAAGATCACCATCCAAATATCAACAATACATACAGTTAGAGAGGTTTACAGATGTATAGCTTTTGGTAGTAATTCTAAGTTCTCCACAGGGATCTAAGTCAGTCATTATTCTATTTCTAGGTATTAACAAATCAAAGACTCCAGTATTTCAAGGAAACAAAATTATTTGATACCACCTGAGAAGTTTATGAAATACAGTGTGATAGATAGATACATTCTTATAGGTATAAAATTGAGTTAGGGCTTTATGTACCTCAGCATGCATGAACTGGTACCTCTTAAAAAGTTGTGAAGGAGATGATTGCCTCACTGCTCGTACTGTACTTATACTGCATTAGTCCCATGCTTGAGGTGGCCAGAAAGGAACCTCTGTTCCTAGGTACACAGCTTCTGAAAGTCTGCTTTTGAAGCATTGCAGGTTAGAAGTAGACCCTGGAATAGAGTGTGTTAGGCCAGTGCTCCTACTAGTTCTGAAATCATTCAGACACCTGGCAAATACTTTGTAATTGCACAAAATTAAATTGGCTGAACAGGTTTGACATCAGGAAGAAGTTTTAGACTGGAGTTTTGCTTCTTAAGCCTGTGTACAGATGTTACTAAACAATTTCTTTTTTGTTCTGAAATCTTGGATAACTGAAAAAATCTATAATTTCTCCTCAGCATTTTCACTGGTATTTCATAATCGCAGCTTTTAGTCTTTTACCATAATTTTTGGAAGGTTATGATGTGCTGTTTAGAGGTGGTGTGATGTGTTGTCTGTGCATCTACAGGTCTATTATTTTATCACATTGAATTGCAGAGGACTGGACTTAAAAACCCATCTAAGTCGCTGTCCTAAGCCACTCTGCCTGTGTGGGTGGCTCTGCTTTCCTGAGCCAACCTGTAGGCCTAGTCTAAATATCAGATTGTCCAAGCCTTTCTAACATCAGGATAACATTTTAAAATATTGTCTGAAGTGAAGTACACTTCAGTAGACACATTTAAAGACATTCCATTCCCAGCCTATGGCTGTCAACAAAAATACCTCCCAAACAGAAGAAAGGAGGAAGATTAAGTTTCCAAAAGCATATACAGGTATATATGAATACAAGACCACGTGAACTTAGAGGCTGTTAGGACAAGTATACTCCAACCTGAACAGTCTCCTTCCTCTGGTACAAAAAGTATCCAGCACAGTGCGATTTTAAAGAGGAGTCTCTAAACTGGCTTCCTGAGAAGGGTTGTCTTCTCTGTAAATGACTCACACAGACTCAGCGATGGATGGTCTAAAATGTCTATGAAAACTTATAGCTTTTCATTGCTACTAAATAAATATATCTATTTCTTATATGGGGGAAATATGAAACATTTATGTGTGACATAAAATATGAAATATGGCATTTTATAACATAACCATAAAATTATATATATACATCCAATATTATACTTTATATATGCACATAACTCTGTGTAACTCTCTATGTATATACATGTATCTACTGTAAGTATGAAAAATTGCTAGTGAACTGCAAAGGACAGAACTTTCTATAACATTCTTTTTCTTAGTGCTGCTTTTCTCACTCAAGGAAAATCAAAGAAAATGTACAAAACAAGCACAATTATTACTTCCAGACGTTGCCCTAGAGTCACTCCAATATTACTCATCACTTTCTCTTCTGCATCTGTCTATTGTTGAAGAGACATATATCTGAGGGGGAAAATAAATCTAATTTCACTGTGTAGGTTGCATTCGTGTCTTGTATTCTTTCACAAACACCCACAAAAATCCTATTGTAACTATGTATTTTAGGCAAATATCCACAAAAAAAACCCATCCAGAATTTCAAACTTTCAAACTATGCATGCTCCTCAAGTGGGGTTTTGCCCTCTTTTGGGGGGCTATTTGAGTTGGGTGTTGCAATCTCCCATTACCACAATTATCTTTGTCCTATTTTCAACTTATTTTCTGTTAGTGGATTGGAACACCTTCTCATCCTGTTTCCTCACATAGCAGAACTTCCCTGACTTGAAGGCTTCTTTCTTAGATAATGGTGTTCTTTTCACTATTTTCTGTGTTTCTCATGATCTCTAAAGCTTACTTCCTTGATTAGAAGTTCCTTGATTCGTAACAACTTCAGAGTGAGTCAGCTTGACCAGCTTTGTGACCACTGAATCAGAATTGGGTAGTCCAGGAGTTTAAACAGTGATTCCCTGCCTGTGGACTTGTTTCAGTCCAGGAGTAGTCCAATTCCATCACATATAGGTGGACCTTGAGTGACTCTAGTCATACATATTGTTGTTACTAACTGGTATTGTGCGCCCGGTGAGGTGTAGCAGTACCTTGGAGTCAGGTAACTTTGGGAAGGAGTTGTGCGTTAGTATTACTATGAGGTTATTTCATCTGAGAGAAGTAATTTCACCACAATGGTTGGCTCAGCCACGGACATCTCATGGGTTCTTCATGTGACAACTCGTATGCAGCTTATCAGCTGTGAGGTGCCATCAAGTTCCTGTTCCTGCAGGGAACACGACAGAGCACGGCTGTGGTGCCTGTGCTTCGCTGCATCCTCCATCACTCCTATCAGCAGGTGCTGAGCTGGCAGGCTGTGATGCTTAGGGAACTGTAGTAATTTTAGATTCCGTGCTTGCCAACCATCGTGAACGTGATACCTATATTTTACCCTAAAATGGCTTCTGTAAGACTATGCTTCTATTAGGACCCAAATTTCTCTAATTTCCTCCCTTTGAGGTGATTTTCCCACATAATCCAACCTGTGTCACTCAAGTTTCACATGAGGGCATTTAGGGATTAATATTATGTGGAGTTTCAAACACATATATATCAGGTATATCGTGCATACTCAGGTGGAATAGAAATAGCAAGTAGGATAATTGTTTTGACATACCCCAAACTTTTACATATAGTTCCATCATTAAGATAAAAAGCAAAAGAGTTAGTATCAATAAAACAACAACAGGGTGAAGTACTCTGTTGAACATTTCAGTAGCAGTTGGTGAGCATCTGAAAAAAGTGTCCCACCATCATTCTCCATCCTTCACTCTTTCTAGGGCATGATGGATCTCTTCTGCATCATGATGAACTGTAATCAAAGTATTCTGTCAATTTTTCTTGTTTGTTTCAGCAATTGAGTCGAATCCTCATGTCTTAGTAGTTTTCTCACCAACAGAAGATTCATTCCAATGGGGGTAGGCAACAAACTTGAATCAGTGTATAATTAGACTGTAACAGTTAGTCAGTTGTGATGTGATTAAAGTCACATCCCATAATCTTAAAAAAATTACAAACACAAATATTAGAGTGACTACTTTTATCTACTATAATGTTATCTACGACTACAAAAGCACAAAGGATTCTCATACAAGCACCTCCCTTACCAATATATATTTAAGTACAGTTTCAGGATCTTCATCAGGGTGTATTTCAAAATGACAAATGTTTTGTTCTGTGTCAAGACAAATATCTTGAGTTTTGATGGTGTTCCTTTCACAAATAAACCCTTGCTGTTCGTGCACAATACATGTGTTGTGCACAATACATGTGTTGACATCAACAGTTTCCGTTTATTCCCATTTCATTGGTCCTATACTCTATGCTCAAGTTGGTAAGAGTACAGCTCCATTGTGAGTCAGTCCTAATGCAATGATTTGGTTTATGGTATATACCGATGCATTGTGTAGAGTCAGAACAAACGCTGTAGCTATATTGTTGATGGGGTCACAGGTGAAATTGACCAAATACCAGCAGGATTGGAATTTCTTTTCAAATTCAATTGTGTTATCCTAGATTACCTTTCAAATTTCAGTTGGTAATGTACCTTCTCCACCTTCCCTTATGATTGTAGCTGTCATTGATTGTATCCATAATTGAGCACGGATGCAACTAAAAGCCAAAGAAAAATTGCTTTGGACTACAAGAAATGCATCTATCATCAGTTGGTTGTCCTTTTGATCAATTCCCTCCCACTTAGGCAATATGTCCAATAAAAGCCAAAAGTTCAGAAAGTCAAAAGGGAAGATCATATTGGGTGTTTCAATTTGTTCAAATCACTGGTTACTGTAACCAATTTGTTCATTAAGACTTCTGAGTCTGTGCCATTTAGAACTCCCAATCCTGTTCACAGAATGCCAGTCACGTCTTTTTGCTCTTCTTCAGGGAAAGAAGGTTTGTTTGTGCAGCCAGGCTGTCCATCCTGCATAAGAGGTCTTCAGGAATGCTGCACAAGCTGGTTGGATTGTAGAAATGTTAATTTGCATGGACAATTCTACTCTTTTGAGGAAGCATGGTGGGTTGAACAACACCTGCTGTAGGCCTGTGTTCTTGATCACATATGGTTCAATTTTAGAAATTTGTGGAGACAAAGTGTATTTATTTGTGGGTGTGGAATCTGATATTGAGAGGTTTGATATCAAGGTCAATACTGATGGGGTAGATAGTCTTGTCTTAATAATATCTTTTAAATTAAAATGACAGTCCCACACCAAGTTGAGCCCAAAGGCATACTGTAGAACTAGGCTGCACTAAGATAAAACTGTACCAACAGCCCAATTGTTCAGCTGAACATGAGTTTGTATCCTTCATTCTTGGGTTTGATGTACTATTGGTTACTGTGATTGGTGGCTTTCTCATGTCTAGATCCATTGATCATTCTACATCCTATGTGGATTTCTTCTCCAGCTGTTCCTACCAAGAGGGAAGCCCAACATTTATTACTGCATTTCCACTCATGTCTCAAATATACATAAGTTCCACGCATAACTACAATAGCTAAGTTCAGATTCTTATCTTTGGAATCTATTCCCATATTTCCAGTATACCTAATATAAGCTTGGGACCATGGCCGATCTGGGTTATTTTGGCTACAAAGCAAAGCAAAGCAAATTGCATGATCAATGTAAAAAATGATATTACAGATCTATATTTCAAGGGTGACATCCTTAGAACTTAGGCTTGCAAGTGATGAAGCACATCAAAAATAGTATTATGGCCAAAATGAGCAGTAGGCTTTTTCATCCATCCGCATCAGTTCATTCATAATTCCTGTGAAGAGAAAAGAAAATATGCTCAGTTGGAGATACGACCAGTGGAATTAATTAAAACAAGGGTAAAATCTGTTGAGTACTGATTCAATGTATTTTTCCTGAGCAATCTCTGGCTTCCCACACATAGAGATTTTTAGAAGTGACTAGTACCATTGGTATGGTTCCAGTTTGGGGCATCTTCAGTAATACAGGTTGTCCAGCACAAAGTGTGGACCTTTGGGGCAATTGTGTTAGCAGATGAGCAAAAAAAGCTTTCATTTCTGCACTACCATCTCCACTCCATCTGTTCTTCAACTGACAGATGGCACTAGGCAGTTGTAGGTGCCACCCAGATTCATATGTTTTAGCAAATCTTTTAACCAAACCATTAGTTTGTTCAACTATGCCATTGACCTGAGGACAGCACGGGGTGTGGAACACCCATCAAATTCCTTCCTCTTTGGCCCACTCTTGCACTATGATAGCTGTGAAGTGTGTCCCATTGTAATTCTGGATTTCCTCGGTAAGGGGGAGTGTGCTGAACAGTCCCCTCACTGTGTTTTCTCTGGTTGTTTATGTATATTATGTTTCTATAGTAAGATCAGAGATGACTTCTACTGCTACCAGAACAAATTTCTTTCCACCTGATGGTCATGATGGACTGATATAATTGATCTGCCAGGTGTGCCACAATGTTTTTTCAACTCAGATATGTAAATAAGATGCTTTGCTCAGATTGTTCCTGTCAGGTCGCTGCCAACATCACAAACAGGCAGTCACTACTTGTTCACATAGTTCGTATTTAAATCCTTACAAAAGCTTGCTGTAAGACTATGCTTCTATTAGGACCCAATCTTCTCTAATTCCCCCCTTTCAAGGTGATTGTCCCATACGGGTGAAAGGAGAGCATTTTCTGGTTTAAGTAAGCTCTCTGACTTAGTGAATGCACCTTTTCTAGAGCAAAGCTTTCTGCTCATCCAGTTTTATCATGTGTTGTGGACACCTCAGAGGGAAATCCCATCTTCCACAGCATGGCTTCTCTACAAGAAAAAGATTGTTTAAGTCTAGGAGGATTTATAATGAATTAGTGAACCTGAAACGAAGTGTGTACAAGCATGTGACATTCAATTTTCCAGAATGCAAATATATGGATGAACCCAAAATGTTTTCAATGAAATGCATTTTTTAAAATGTATTGCAAATGGATGTGCACAATATTTTCTATCTGAAAAAAGAAGTGAGACACAGCTTTACAACTTTATACGCAAATACTTGGCTTATACATGCAATATTTCATATTGTAGCAAGAATTATGAAAGTGCAATCTCAAGAAAGAAAATAAAGGGATTTAAGAAAAAATGAGAATTTAATCATACACCTTATGCAATTAGAAAATGTGTTAAAACTTAGTTTCTAAACCCTTTGTTATGCTTAATGACACATAACCTGTTTCTACTTTAATTCCATCCCCATAACAATGAAAAGATTTTATTAATACAACATCAACAAAGTATTTCGTGAAATGCACATATTCAAGAAAAAAAAAATAGGAAGATGAGGGTTTTTTCACATAAGAAAGATCAGTAACTTAGAACTCATTAAAACCTTGAAGTAAGAGGAAAGGATATTATCCTGACTACCTTCAGACAAATCAGTTCACCACATGAAGATTTTGCCGTGTGGTCCCAAAAAAGCTGCAGTGATATCAGAAGGCTACAGTAGTTATCTGTGATTGTTGAATTGTTGAAAGCTGACTCAAGATCAGCAATAATTATTCATGTCATGACTAATTAATTATAGTTTTCAGACTGGATGGAGGTAAGTTTGTCTTGAAGTAGGCAAGTTAAGAGCTACCTCTTTTTATTCTGTTGTTTCACTAGAGAGATTTGAAATTATCAGATTTTATTTCCATCCTCAATATTTTCTTCCTTTGCTACATTTCAAAGAAATGAATACAGTGTACTCTCATCACAAGGATAGACAAAAATAACATTTATACAGCTAATTTGCCATAGATCTAACATAATTATTCTACAAACATAAATAAGCTTTTTCAGACCACTGATCCTGTGCTTTAAGAATAGGACCATCAACTTCAGCGTGGTCAGGAGCAAGCGAAAGGTTTTCAAAATGGAAGTTCAAATATCAGTTGAATGACATTTGAATTTTTCTGAGAAATTTGGGATTCTGAGTTGATTTTCAGTGACTAAGATATGAAGGACAGTCTTTAAAAACTGTTCATTTGACCAAAGCTCTCCTAAACCTGTAGGCTTTACTAGCTCCTTAGTCTTCTAAGAGCCAACAGAACTGAGACTTCAGTTACTCAGCCACTTTTGAAAGCTGTGCTACAAATATTATGAAAGTAAAACATGAATATTGGAGGCAGGAAAAATTTCCCATGATTATAAATTTCAAGTAATGAAAGTGTCAAAAGATGTCAACTTGAAAATTAATAATAAGCATATACATAAGACTTCCAGTCTGGTGACTTTTCTACAGTTCTGCTAATGAATTGAAAAAAAAAAATAAAATTATCCTACATAATTAAATACCTTTCTTCCTCCATCCTGCTGTCCAGAAGATTAAGTACTTTCCAAAACATTTTCCTCCACAGAGTGGTAGAATTTATTTCTGTGCCTATTGAACTAAGGATGTATTTGCAATATAAAAAAAACCCAGAAAACGTAATTCAGATATTTATAGTTCCTTGTATAAAAAGTAAATGTTTGTCGAAACTAAATAAAGAATTTTTATTTAACTTTTCCACCTCATAATCACGTAAGTCTGGGAAGCATCTAATCTACTACAACTGCATGTATGTATCATCTACTCTTTGCTAGACAGAAAGATTTTGACAGAACAAATTACATCTTTAAAACAGTCTAGCAATTAAACCTGATCAAATGTTAGGAAAAAGTGTGAAAACCATTTGCATTTGCAAAGACAATCTACATTGTTCTGATATCCTTTGATGTCACTTTACTTCAGCTTTTAACTTAACATGAAATCATGAAAAGTCATGCACATTCATGCACATGACTATTTCTTGATATGTAGTTTTTCCATGAGGATGTGATAATTAATGTTCTTTAGATATTAAATTAACGTGTGCAATACTACTGCTTTTTTCTCTTGATTAGTTGATGTATCAGTGTATTTGACAACATTGGTACCTTATATTACAAATAAATATGCAAGTGTAAATTTGTTGTCAATAACACAAGGAATTTACACGCATTACTAATTTAACTGGTTAGATGTATAAGTCAAATTCTAATTTTAGAACATATACTTATAGCTTGAATGATTTGAAGAACTGTGGAAAATCAGAAATAATTTAGAATAATTAACATGCTTGAGAATTTTGAGAGATGTTTACAGCTAATTTGCTCAGTAAAGAAAAGGGAAAATCAATTATTTGTTGCATACTCAAACTCTGTAATTTGCTGAACTTCGTTATATCTGTGTGGTAAAGAGTAAGCAATTTATAGAACAGTGAACTTACAGGACATAAGAAGATACAAAACTGTCTTCTACCAACCTTTGCAAAGACTGTATTCTTCAGTATAAGAGTGGTACTTCACGTCCATCATCATGGATACAGGTAATGTCTGGCTTTATCATATAGCGTAAGTGCTGTTGAGTCAGCATGGGAAAAAAAGTATCTATTTCCAAACACTGCTAAGTAAAACCTTTACAATGCTGTCAGTTCTGTAATTCTGTAAGATTGGTTTTGCTCAGTTAGCTTTTTAAATTTGAACTATAGTCTATAATTTTCAATTTTGTACTCTGCAGATCTGAGTGAATTTCATATGATTAAATTTTGAAATTGGATCACCATGAGTTTGATGACCAACATTAGGCATTAAAAGAGATAAAATTGCTTATTCAAACATGCTCAGCAAAGAAAAAAAGGGTGATAAAGAGTTTCAAATGAGTGCTAGTCATGCCACCAATTTTGCTTCCTTAATAAATAATCTGGAATGTAGCTTTCAGCAGCTCTGAACAGCTCTGAATAACCCTGAAATTTTAAATGATTGAGTACTTTAGAATACAGTGGGCATTAAAGCCCTGTCACTGCTGTCAGAGGGAAGCAGAGATAACAACAGTGTAAGATTTGACCAGGTAGACGATCTGCTCAGCCTGGTGGCAGAGCTGGAAGTCAAAAGGTTAAGGTGTATCAGGGAGCATGAAAGGGAGATAGACTGGTGCAGCCACCCTCTACCACTGAGAAAAATGCACTGCACAGACATATCACAAGAAGTGGAGGCTTCCCTACCTACAATCCCCCAGACAGATAGAGTGGTCCTAGGTGATGGGGAGGAATGGAAACAGGTTCCTTCTTGGTGCAGCGGGTGAATTACCCCCACCTACTTCACTTTCCCACGTGCCCCTATCCAATAGGTATGCAGCTGTGGAACCCAAAGGCCAGGAGAATGATGGTGTGGATGAAAGCCCTCCCAGGTTGGAGGAGTTGCCTAGAGCAGGTTAGTCAACCCCGCACATCACAACCAGCTCTGCTAGGAAAAAAAGAAAACTGGTTGTCACTGGTAACTACAATATGAGAGGACAAGAGGGCCCGATATGCTGACTGGACCCAACCTGTAGAGAAGCTGGTTGCATCCCTGGGGCTCAGGTGAGGGATATTACTAGAAAACTCCTTTGCCTTGTATGATCCTCTGATTACAATCCATTACTGGTCTTCCAAGTGGGAAACAAGGAAATCCAAATGACAAGAAGTCTGAAGGTAATCTAGAGGGACCCGAGGCTGCTGGCTGAGGGATCAGGAGGACAAGTAGTGTTTTTTTCTGCCAGTGGCAGGGAACAATGAGGTGTGTAATCAGAAGGTCACACAGATCAATACCTGGCTCTGGACCTGAAAGACTGACAAGGATCTTAGGTCAGGAGCTAGCAAGGCTCATAGAGAGATTTAAACTATATTCAAAGGGGGAAGGCAATAAAACCAGGCTTGCTGGAGATGAGCCTGGAGGTGGCATGTCAGGGTTGGAGGAGAGATCGTCGCCTGTGCTATTGGACAGCTTAAGTGCATCTATGCCAGTGCCAGAAGCCTGGGCAGCAAACAGAGGATCTGGAAGCCATCATGAAGCAGGAAGGCTATGGCATAGTTGCAGTCATGGCGGTGGAATAACTCACAGGACTGGAGTGATGCGATGGATGGCTACAAATTCTTCAGGAGGGATAGACAAGAACAGAGAGCTGGTGGAGTAGCTCTGTATGTCAGAGAGTGTTTCAACTGCCTGGAGCTGAATAATGGTGACAGTAGGGTTGAATTTTTATGAGTACAAATCAGAGGGAGGGCCAACAAGGCAGATATCATGGTGGCAGTCTTATAAACCACCCAACCAGGATGGAGAGGCACATGAAACATTCTACAAGCAGCTGGGAGAAGTCTCATGGGGGACTTCACCTACCAGATGTCTGCTGGAAATGCAACACAGCAGATAGGAAAGAGTCTAGAATGTTCCTGGAGCATATGGAAGATAACTTTCTGACACAGCTGGTCACTGAGCCAACCAGGTGAGACGCTCCGCTGGACCTGATGCTTACAAACAGGGAAGATGTGGTGTTCAGAAGCCGTCTTTGACTAGCAATCACAAGATGACAGAGTTTCCAGTTCTCAAAGAAGTAAGGGCCATGGCCAGCAGTACTGCTACCTTGGACTTTCAGAGAGCCAACTTTGGCCTGTTTAAGAGCCTGGTTGACAGAGTCCCTTGGGAGGCAGTTCTGAAGGGCCAAGGGGTACAGGAAGGCTAGGCTTTCTTCAAGAAGGAAATGTTAAAGGCACAGGCTCAGGCTGTCCACATGTGCTGAAAGATGAGCCAGTGGGGAATAAGACCAGCCTGGCTGAACAGAGAGCTTTGGCTGGGACTTGGTGGGAAAAAAAGAGTTTAGCACCTTTGGAAGAAGGGGCAGGTAGCTCTGGAGGACTGTTAGGATGTCATGAGGTTGTACAGGGTGAGGATTAGAGAGGCAAAAGCCCAGCTAGAGCTCAGGCTGGCAACTGCCGTAAAAGATAACAAAAAATGTTACAAACACATTAGAAACAAAAGGAGGGCCAAGGATAATCTTCATCCTTTATTTGATGTGGTGGGGAACATTGCCACAAAGGACAAGGGAAAGGCTGAGGTACTTGATGCCTACTTTACAACAGTCTTTAACAGAAAGATCAGCTTCCCTCTGGGCACTCAGCCCCCTGAGCTGGAAGACAGGGATGAGGAGGACCAGCATGAAGTCCCCACAGCCCAGGAGGAAATGGTTAGTGACCTGCTGCTCCACTCAGACACGCACAGGTCTATGGGTCTGGGTGGGATCCACCCAAAGGTACTGAGGGAGCTGACAGAGGAGCTCACCAAGCTCTTTATAATTTATCAACAGTCCTGGCTACCTGGACCAAGGAGGTCCCAGAAGACTGGGGGTTAGACAGTGTGACACCCATTTACAAGAAGGGCAGAAAGGAGGATCCAAGGAACCTATCCTCGGTGCAGGTTATAGAAGGTTATGGATCAGATCATCCTGAGTGCCATCACACAGCATGTGCAGGACAGCCAGCGGATCAGGCCCATTGAACATGGGTTTATAAAAGGCAGGTCCTGCTTAACTGACTTGATCTCCTTTGATGGCAACATGACCTGCCTAGTGGATGAGGGAAAGGCTGTGGATGGTGTCTACCTGGACCTTAGTAAAACATTTGACACCATCTCCCACAGCATTCTCCTGGAGACACTGGCTGCTCAGGGCTTGGACAAGTGTGCTCTGCACTGGGTTAAAAGCTGGCTGGGCCGCTGAACCCAATGAGTTACACCCAGCTGGCAGGTGGTCACAGGTGGTGTTCCCCAGGGCCAGGGTTGGGGCCAGTTCTGTTTAATGTCTTTATCAACAACCTGGATGAGGCAATCAAGTGCACCCTCTGTAAGATTGCAGATAACACCAGGCTCGGGGCGGGGGGAGTGCTGAACTGCTGTAAGGCAGGCCGGCTCTGCAGAGGGACCTGGGCAGGCTGGAGCGATGGGCCCAGGCCAGTTCTATAAAGGTCAACACGGCTCAGTGCTGGGTCCTGCCCTTGGGTCACACCAGCCCCACGCAATGCCACAGGCCCGGGGAAGAGTGGTGTTTCCACAGTTGTCTGTCAGGAAAGGGCCTGGGGGTACTAATTGACAGCTAGTTGAACATAAGCCAGCAGTGTGCCAAGGTGGCTGAGAAGGCCAACAGCAACCAGGCTTGTATCCCAAACAGTGTGGCCAGCAAGACCAGGGCAGTGATTGGTGAGGCTGCACCTTGAATCCTGCATTCAGTTTCGGGCCCCTCACTACAAGAGGGACTTAGAAGTGTTGGAGAGTGTCCAGAGACAGACAACTAAGCTGGTGAAGGATGTGTAGTACAAGTCTTATGAAGAGCAGCTGAGGGAACCGGGGATGTTTAGTCTGGAAAGAAGACTCAGGGGGACCTTATTGCTCTTTACAACTGCCTGACAGGAAGCTGTAGGTAGGTGGGGCTTGGTCTCTTCTCCCAGATAACAAGTGACAGGACAAGAAGAAAAAAGCCTCAAGTTGCCTCAAGTTACACCAGAGAAGGTAGACATTGGAAATTAAGAAAAGTTTTTTCATTGAAAGGGTGGTGAGGCATTGAAACAGGCTGCCCAGGAAAGTGATGGAATCACCATCCCTGGAGGTGTTAAAAAACCTTGTGGCTGTTGTTCTTCAGGATATCGTTTAGTGATGGAGTTAGCATCCTGAGTTAGCAGTTGGACTTGATCTCAAAGATCTTTTCCAGACTAAATGTTTCTATGATTCTATAAAAAACTATAGAAATTAATAAAAATTTCAAATCTATGTATAACTATATATTCTTACAGGAAATGTTCCAGTTCAGACCCATGGTTATGTTTGCTGTTCAGTTTGAATTGGCTAAATATTTAGTAATGATTGGAAGGCCTTCATCTCTTTTCACTTTTTTTTTTTTAAGTCTTTCTGTGCTTATGCCAAGTTTAATTGAATTTTACAGAATTAAAATCAGCAGTTTGGGA
Source organism: Falco naumanni (assembly GCF_017639655.2). Lineage (NCBI taxonomy): Eukaryota > Metazoa > Chordata > Aves > Falconiformes > Falconidae > Falco > Falco naumanni. The sequence continues at coordinate 14,192,220 of NC_054080.1, read as the reverse complement.
TTTTATTTCTTCTCTGAAATTATTAATTATATTAACACCATTTTAATGGTTCATTCATTTTTCATTTTCTATTGTGTTTATTAAAAATAATTTCATTGTATTATTTTGTCTGAATTCTGTGAAGTCTTTTGTTCAGAGATAGCACTCGAGTTTTGTCACTGTTGATTTGAATGCAGAAATTTTCTGCTTTCTTTTCTCCTTAATCATGAATTCTTGTGCTTTTTTTAAACAATACTGTTTCTGCTTAAGAAACTTGTTACCGGTAGAAGAAATATTGATTATAATAAAATTAATATATTTTGGGGAAATCGTATATGAATTCTGTGCAAACATGCCTTTTTATGCCAACCTTTAAAATTAATTTAAATATTAAATTTATAACACATGATAATCACAGTCTTCCTTTTTTCTCTCTTCAGCTTCTGACAAATCCAGTTAGTTTATTTTCGTTCCCAAGGCAGTCTAAAATTTAAAAATGGAACCACAAAAACTGGCTTAATGAAAAGTAGTTGTAGGAGGACAATCTTGTGAACAGTGTTTTGGGAAATAATCTAGTTAGTTCTACTTTCTTTGAGTCGGATGAGAGCAATGTGTGTACTACCTAACTAGCCAGTCCTCGTGAATGTTACAGAGATTATCTGATGAAGCAGGCCAACCAAAGATTCTGCTCTCTTACTAGTCTTTCCAGGAGTACAGAACATATCCACATGTAGTTTTTGTACATGACTGCTACTGGGAGCTTCATGGAGAGAAATAACTAGAATTTTTAGTGTCTCTGACATGATACTGTATTTATGATCAATGAAGTAACATTCAGTGCATAGATCTAAGGTTTACCATTGACATCAGAAATCCACCTGCTGAAATAAGCACACCTTTCACAACAATTTATTCAAATTATGACAGAGTGCTTAAATATTTTTTAGTTTGAATTCCAGCACTTTAAGGAAAGTGTTGAAGGAATGTTTATGGCAAAGAAATAGCATGAAAAATTTGCCCTTATTTTGTACTGTGGCAAAATAACCCAATATAAGTTATTTAGTTCTAAACAACATATAAAAGAACTTACACAACGTCACTATAGGTGACAGGAATTTATAACATTATTGAGCATATAATCAGACATTTGGGGAATTCTCTGTTCTTTAAATACATGACTGAAAAGACAACTGTTTGTATATAAATTGATTTTCAGAGATCTACATACAGTAAGTTACTGAAAATTTTGAAAAACTCAGAGAATTCTAAAAATGTTTCAAAGACCAGAAAAGTGTCATTCATGAGAAATTCTAGACCCATCTCCTTGGTCTACTAGCAAAAGACCCCAAAACAAAATAATCTCCATATTATCACTATTAATAGAGGATACGTATTTATCTGTAAAATTTTTTAAAGTTGTTTGATAAATTGATACAATATTCAAAGTTTTTATCATCAAATGCTTGCCTACAGAAACAACTTACTGAAGGGCTTTAAGAACTATACATAATTTGAAATATCAATTGTTTTTAATATTCTTCAGAAAGATAAGCTCTATGTCATGAAAATATGTGGTTCTGGTGGTGGAAATCATGTCCAAATTTTATATCCTTTGTTAAGCAGATTAAATTTCCTAATAACAGCAATTCCTTCTGCCATTAAAATCCATGAATCCATTAATATAACCCACAAACTACAAATCTCAGCCACCAATGTTACACAGTAGCACGGTGATTACTACATTCCTAAAAAGTATGCCAGAACTTTTTAACATTTAAGGAGGAAGAGTTTATTAACTCTAATCTTATGACAGCTGTCAGAAGGATCCTGCTGTTGAAACAGTATTGAAATATTCTCTTTATCATAATATCAACTGTTTCTTCTTGTCCAAATGAGCTCCATTGAACATCATCAGACAATGATACTAGCCATACCCTTTCTGCAGGACATTGAATGATCATATATGTTCCTTACTACTTTACAAAAAGAAAAATGTCAGGTTAAAATTAAAGCTATTCTTAAAATTACAGAAAGAAGAATACACACACAGCTGGTTTTGTCCGCCTTCCATGATTTCTGAGAAAACATGAACTTAGTGTTAATTTAGACAACTGGAAGTGATTTCAATTAGTATTTGTCCTCTCACAGGAAGAAAAAAATTCTTAGTTCATTTGCCTACACACTATTTCCAGTTAATGCATATAATTTTATGCATTTTTTGTGGTAAGTTCCACAGAAAACATGGCAAAAAATGTAGTAACTTATCAACAATTTTATTATCTTTAAAAGCTAGCAAGAATAACCAGAGAGTGAAATGGTTTAATTCATTACAACAGCAAAAATCTCCACACTTTTATATGTAAAGAAGTCAGATAAATAATAACTTATGGAATATCAAAGCACTGCTTAAAAGGAAAAAAAACAACCAAACAAAAAAAAACCACCCACACCACCAAAAACCCCAACTACAAACCAAACCAACAAAACAACCCACCCAGCCCACCCCTCCCCAAAAAAAGAAGAATATTTGCGTCCTTTGGAATAAATACAACCCTCACAGATCTACAGAACTTTCTTTAAAGGTCAGGAAAGGGTCACCAGGGACTGATACCATCTTAGGCTTCTAAAGTGCATTATCTCAGTCTCACCCTACTGGTTCTTTTCCCTGCTTTGGTCAGAAGAAATGCAATTATTGCAAGATTAACACTTCAAGTAAATTTCTTTCTTAATTCAAACCCACATGCTTATACCACCTTCACATCCAGGAAATATTTCTCTATCATATCAGGTCTTTTTATCACTGCTTCTCAAATCTGAAACAGATGGAAAACACATTAAGCCATCAAGTTATCTACTGAGTAACAGAACGTTTTGTGACTTTCATGTATTCCCTTGATTTCTATGCTTCTCATAGCCCTACTCTTCACAACTCTCCAGAGCTTCAGTCTCTGATTTCTCCCCTTTGCTTCTGCAGTTCTGTGCTGAGGAATAATACAATAACAGCTGCAGAGACTACTGGAGACTAGGCACAGGGTTAAAAATTTTGCTGAATTGAGTCATGTATGTAATTTGGCTTTAAAAAGGTTTAGTGTTAATAAGCATCTTTAATAAAAAAAAAAATGACAGCAAAAATGTGAAACTATTTTTCCAAAATTTCCAAATCCTGGGGTTTTTTGTTTGTTTGTTTGTTGTTTGTTTGTTGTTTTTTTTTTTAGTAAAGAAGGAAATGTATCTTTCATAGTATCATGACGTACGTGACATGAAAACTGGTACTTTGAAGACTACAAAAATCTTTCTGGGCGCTAACTTATTTACGTGTATACCCAAATCTTTCATTTATAAAAGTGTATCTAAATCTACACTTGTTTCCTTTAGAGTTCACATGTATTTTGCAAAGTAACAGTGAAAGCAGTTCTAACCAATCATTGTCCATAAAACCCCACAAAATTCTTGTTCATAACACTAAAATTCAGACTCAGTAAATTATACGAGCAAAGGTATTTACTGTGCTCAGTATCTTCAGTTAGTGTCATCTTCTACTTAAACATTTTAAAATTCAAATCAAGAACGATCCCTCTTCATGCTGATTTAAATTTTTCAGTAAATAAAGGTTGCATATAACATACAGGGTCATTTATGTAACTGTTTATGAAGAATGACATTTACAATTTGATTCCCAGAAATTAGTGGGCATTGTTTCTATGAGTGTGTACTATTGCACAATGAAGTATGTATGGAAATGTCACATTAATGAATTATCTTGTTTCCTGGATAATTGTGGTCTCAAATTATTTTCTCCACCTTAGAGAAAACGGGAAGAATCTTAACTTGAAATAGGGATTTCAACCACTTCTCAGATACTTAGACACGAGTTTCAAAAAATCCCATCAAAGTAAATATTTCACATTTTCCTGAGGCCTTCATCTGCTGAGTAAATTCATAAAGAGAAGTATATCAGGGTCTGGGAATCTGGAAATTGAAATGTCCATTTATTAAAACAAAGATGTCTCTCCACGCGTCTTTAGTTTTCACTCCTTGGAATGAGACATTTATTTCTTCCAGAATTTCTTCTATACATGCAAAATGCTGCTTCTATTTCAAATAAAATGTCGTGGTTTTACCATTATTGCTATTACAGGTCTTCCTACCATGACTATTAGGTTCTGATGTACCACTTTCTCCACCTTGACCCCAGAGCTTTTACTAGGTTCAGTTGCAGAGGAATGGGGGTGGGGTAAAGAAAACCTAATATTTTATTTAGTAAAGAAAATTTATAGTTCATAGTATCATAATACACATGAGATGAAAACTTTGCCTCTGAAGGCTACCAAAACCTTTCTGGGAACTCTCTTATCTATGTGTATACTCTTTTTTGGTTTTCTGCAATGAACTGAAGGTATATTAAAGGAAGCTTTTACCTTAACCATTGGGAAACCAAAATGTAATGTACCAGGGGCAGAATCTATGAAACTCTACACCCTGGACATAGTAAGAAAGGAATTTGTTTCTTGAGGTGTTTAAATTAAAGTCATAGCATTGTATCACATTCACAATATAGAGCACTGCAGCAAGTTCAGTAAAAATTTTCCATATTTATCAAAGGGTTCTTTCATTGGTCCTTTCCTCTATCTTAGATTTAGATACAGCAGCGTATCTCAGATGCCAGACCTTCTCTTTCCTCAGAGGAAACCATATTCTACATATGAAAACTCGGTCCTGTCATGTTTGTATTTTGCTGATATGAATCTTCCCTGCAGGCCAACCTAAAGATTTAAAAATTCTGTGTATAATAAATACTTGTCTCTGAACATACATTACAGACAAATCCATTCAATATGGAGTAAGAATATCCTGAGGTGATACAAATGGGAAGGTGGCATAAGGAAGTATAGAGTATAAGAGAACATCTTATGGGAAATAAAAAGGGACACTTAGAAAGGCTGAAGATTATTTCAGAAGTAGGGTGGAATTGAAGACAGAAATAAAAAATGTTTGCATGGATTTACAGCACAAAACCTTTCATTCCACTCTTAGAAATAATGACCTACCAGAATGGGAAATATGGCCAAATGTAGGACATGTATACAGGCAACTTCTTCAGGGGTTCTATGAATGTTTTTGGTCTGTTGAAGATAATTTTTCTACTTACTTGTAAGCTTAAGCTTTCCTTTTCTTGATAGGGTTTGTCAGTATATGTAAGTTACACAGCATATAACAGGACAGCTACAGACTCTCACAAACCATTTGTGTTCTTTAAGCTTTGGTTCAAATTCTGAGATGTAACACATCAATGCTTGTTTCAGCTTCAGGACAGCTCTAAATAGTAGACCATCCACACATTTTCCAAACATGTTGTACTGGAGTAACAAGGAAACAGGAGAGTATATTTGGAAAATGGGTGCTTTTCGGAAAGTCACTTTCACTAAAGGAATTCTTACTGGTGACTAAGTATGCTTCACTGGAGTAATTTTTTGTTAAGTCCATCAATATAGCTACAATTCCAAGGGCATAACTGCCAAATCCCTACTGTATTGGTATATCATCCTGTAGGTTTTATATTATTGTGGAGATATAATCTAACAATAGAACTACAGGGGGCAACCAGTTATTTCAGCTCTTGCCTTAGCAGTATCTGGCTGCATGGCAGGTAGCTATTAATAGCAGAACCATTAAGCTAGGCCTAAGGATGCCTACTTTTTATTCAAGCTCTGCTGTTGAACTTTTATCTAACTTATACAAGTAATTTTGTTGCTTCTCATTTCACATTCTCGTAATAATAAAATTCAGACTGTCCAATTAAAAAGCTTATGAAAGACGGAAGCGTTATTCTTTTCATTAGTAAGGGTCATTATTTTACATGTGCTTAAATAGCAAGTATTGCTGTTCTGTTGGTATGATAGCATCTTACTAACAGGTTTATAAAGAGATATAGCTCTATGTATAGGAACTTACCAGCTACTCAAAAATTCCCTTGATATCTAGTATGAAGATGAATTTGAGCAATCAATTCTCCATTTTAATTTTAATCTTTAAAATATATGGAAAAGAGTAAAAAGATTTTGACAGCACCTAAACAAAACACAGGGATGTCCACTTTTTGTGCAGGACTATGGAGGTACAGGCAATGGGATGCCTGGTGAGCCATTGCTTTTCAGGATTTTTCAGGTCAATCACCTCAGAGAGGTCAATCACCTCACTCACAGAGCAGATGATAAACTGGGATATCAACACTGAACACTGCTTTACAAAACAGAACTATGGAACCATGGAATCACAGAATTGCAGAATGGTTGAGGTTGGAAGAGACCTCTGGAAGTCATCTGGTCTCACCGATTCAGCTCAAGTATGGTCACAAGTCAGTTGCCCAGGATTGTGTTCAGATAAGTGTTGGATAACTCCAAAGGTGAAGACTCCACAACCTTCCTGGGCAACCTATTCTACTGCTTAGCTACCCTCACAGTAAAGAAGTGTTACCTGATGTTAAAAGAGAAACTTCTGTGTTTCAGTTTGTGCCCATTGTCTCTGCTCCTGTAAGTAGGCATCACAGAAAAAAGCCTGGATCTGTCTGCTTTATACCTTCTCTGAAGGTGTGTGTTTGTGTGTATATATATATGCATGTGTACATATATATATATATATATATATATATATATACACACACACACACAGAGCCTTCTTGAGGCTGAAAAATTCTGGACCTTGCAGTCTGTATTGAGCCTGGCTGAGCCCCACAGCATCCCTCACGGTGCTGTGCCTGCACTGGCAGCTGGAAAGGCGGTGGTAACACACCGGTGTTTTGGCTGCTGCTGAGCAGCGCTCGCACAGCACCAAGGCTGCCCCTCCAGCCTTCCCCCCGCCCCCATTAGGCTGGGGGTGGGTGAGATCTCGGAGGGGACACAGCCAGGACAGCTGACCCAAACTGACCAAAGGGATATTCCACACCATATGACATCTGTTCAGGTATAAAAGCTAAGAGAAAAGGGGGGGGGGGGGGGGGGGGGGGGGGGGAGTGGCAGGCATTCGTTATTTATGACATTTTTCTTCTAGAGCAAATGCTATGCATACTGCAGCCCTGCTTCCCAGGTTCTGGTAGAACATCACCTGCTGATGGGAAGTAGAGAATAACATCTTTTGTTTTCCTTCAATTCTGTGTGTGCATTTTGTATATTGCTTCATAAAACTGCCTATATCTTGACCAACAAGTGGGTTTTTTCATCTTATTTTCTCCCTCCCTTGTTCTGCTGAGGAGGGGAGTGATATAGCACCTTGGTGGGCACCTGGCATCCAGCCAAGGTCAACTCACCCCCAAGACATTCCTCATATGGGAGATTTTCCAACTTAATCATTTTCCTGTCCTTTTGTTGGGCTCTTTCCAGCATGTTCATATCTCTTTTGTACTGAGGAGCCCAGAACTGGACAGTGTACTCCTAACACAGTCCTATTAGTGCTGAATAGAGAGGACATAACAGCTTCCATAACCTGTTGTCAGTGCTTTCTCAAATGGATACCAGGATACCGCTAGACTTCTTTGCTGCAAGCACACTTGCTGGCTCATGTTCAACTTTGACTAGGATCACCAGGTTATTTTTTGTTACGCTTTCCAGCTGGGTAATCCCCAGCATGTATTGATGCCTGGTTTTTTTTTCCTCCCAAGGGGCAGGACTTCGGGCTTCCACTTGTTGAACCTCATGAGGTTCCTGTCATCCCATTTCTCCAGGCTGTCAAGGTCCCTCTGGACAGCCTCACAGTCTTCTGACCCCTTAGCCACTCCTAATTGTGTGTCACCAGCAAACTTGCTGAGGGTGCACTCTGCCCCATCATCCAGATCATAAATGAAGATGCTGAAAAGGACTGAGCCTAGTATTGGCCCCTGGGTTACACTGTTAATTACTAAGCTCCAACTAGACTTCATACGACTGATCCCCACCCTCTTGGCCCATCCATCCAGCTGTCTGCTCATCCAGACTGTTATTTCAACAGCTTCACTATAAGGATCTCACGAGACAGTGTCAAACGCCTTACTGAAGTCCAGTTAGACAATATCCACCTCAACTCCCTCATCCACCAGACCAGTCATTTCATCATTGAAATTTAAATTGGTCAAGCATGACTTCCCCTGGGTGAAGACACACTTACTGCTTCTGATGATTTTCTTGTCCTTCATATACCTGAAAATGGTTTCCAGGATAACTTTCTCAATCAAACTAAAAAGATGATTTATTTGTGCTACATGGTCTGTCTCCACTTACCACAGACTTAGTTTTCTTCTACGTTAGTAAAATCCTTACAAAGTGAGGTCTAGGTGGCTAGGACAATGAGCTACTGTGATATAAATACCTCTGTTCTTTAACTAAAATTTCTAGCATAAGGTAGTGGGATTCTTAAGGAGGGATGACTCTGGTTTTTTGTATTCTTGAGTCTTGAACACAAAAAATGTCCTTTAAAAAAAATAAAAAAGAAATTGTGTCTTGCTGGAAAAATACTGGAGACTAAGTTTTTCACATGATTTCCTTCCCAAGAATGTGAGCTATATCTTACCTCTATTATTAATAGCACTTTTTTCCAGTTTGTTTGCTATTTCTCCTTTTCTCTTTGAAATAAATCTGTATTCTCTGCATTTCGAGGGCTAATTGTTGCCACAGCATGTCTCTCTGTTGTTTACTGTACTAAGCTAAGGAAGACAAGTAAAGTGGGGACTTTCTACATTTGCTCTTAGTCACATAGGAAGCTCTGCACATAGCTAGCCAGCCAATTCCTTTGCTTAAGGTGGTGCAAATGAGCTACACGTGACCAAATATTTCATGCATTAATCATACAAATAGCAAATCACATTTCTTCACTGCCCTTATTCAGCCCAAATTATAAACCTTGCCTACATAATTCTGCAAATATAAGGGATAATTATTTTAATACATTCTTCTAAAAATCAGTGTTAATTTAGATTTCTTTTCTATCCTGCCTTTTCCCCTGCCTGGAGGAGAAAGGCCAAGATAGAAATGTTAAAAACAGTAATTCTGAGGTGCATCTTCCATTGCACCTGGTCATTCTATAATTTGCTTTCTATTCACTACACTAGTGTCAGGCTCCCAAAAATTCACAGCTTATGCAGTAACAACATGAGAAAATGAGCAAGCTCATAGATGAACAACTTTGGATGAAAATTAAGAAAGATGAGCAGGAAAAATATATAAGCCTGGATATTAAAAAAAAAAAAAAAAAAAAAAAAAGTTAGCCAACTCCATCTGTCAATCCATTTCCAAGCTGCCAACAGATACCTGCCAAGTTTGTATAAGACATAAACATGAAGGGAAAAAAATATTCAGACTCTGTTACTGAAACTTACTCTCAGGTTAACACTAGCTAGTACATCTCCAGTCACTTTTTGTTATTGAGAAGGTCCTGGACAGTAAGGAGAATGTATTACTCTAATTTTCACTCTGGCAATATAATTGTCTCCTACACTGCATCTTTCGTATACTTGAACTCTGTGTGCTATGTATGTCGGATTTTCAGGATAGGGATCTGGGGTTTTTTTTCAATATTTTACAGATCTAAATATTTTTTTTTGCTTGTAATAATTTGTTAAAATCATAGGTGTATGAAAAAAATGTATCAAACATTTCAGAAAAACACTGTTTTTTACAGCAACTTGTAGAGAGCTTTATGGCGAGCACTGGAGGCCATGATGCCCTTGAAGGTTGAAGAAGAAGAAATAAAATAAGGTTGGCTGAAGGCCCAGAGAGTAAGATAAAGTTGGCTGAACGCCCAGAAGAGAAGAAGAAACTTTGGCTTAAAAACAGGATCTTGAGCAAGAAGTTTAGTGTGTTTGTAGCTTAGCAGTTAACCAATTATATGTTGCCAAGAAGCGTGTGAACGATATTGATTAACCAATGATATTTTAGTATGTGTGTATGAACAGTGAACTAGGATATATAAGCCTGGGGTTTGAACTAACAAAGGGTCTTCTGATCAGCATTAAGGAGTCCATGTTGTCAATCTCATCAGTAATTTTTCAGTAGTATTGTAGGCAGCAATGAAAACTAATACAATTTTAAGATCTGCATGACAATGATAGCATCAAAAGATTTTAATACAAAATATATTGCTTGTTTTTCCCTTAGAAGGAAGAGGAAGAGGCAGTAGGACTATGTTAAAAAAACACAAAGGGTCTCCCAGCATAAACAGTAGTAAATGCAACAGAAAAATATATTTTAGCCTCTACAAATAAGTGCTAAGCATCCTGATGGCCAAGCTGAAACCAGAACTTTTTTGAATGCCTCAACCTTAGGAATACTGAGCCAGGAAAGGTTCAGCGAAGAACAAGGGAGTGAGCAAGGCACTTAACAGATCAACATCTCATAAGCTTTAACTTATGATTACGCTGAATTTTGACTCTGAACTAAATTTGAAATAAACCTGACATTGATCCCAAAATCTTCATTCTCCCTGGTCTGTGCTTGTGGAATGAATGGCAGAAAGTGGGAGACAAGACTTTGTTTAAAGGTACTAAATGGATGCATTTTAGCTTAGAAGAAGGCTGAGGAAAACTGTCTTGCTGATTGTCATGATGCTGGAGAAAACAGTTTTGCATTTTGTTCCCCAGATAGGCATTGGACATGCATGGAACCCATTTCAGAAAGAAGTTTTGTCATCATCATTTTCTCTTCACACATGAAGCAAGTATTACTGTACCCTCTTAGACTTTTCTAAGTTGAACCCAACAACGTTTAAGAATTTCTCTTCACTTATTTGACAGCCTAGAGCTCAGCAGGATCACCAGATAATCTGTTCCAATAAAGAAAAGGAGCAGTCAGAGAAATTTCTTCCAGCATAGCAGCTGAAGTAGTGTGATCTTGCCATTTTTTCCCCCAAGTTTTTCACTTTAGTCACTCTTAATTTGTTACTCATTTTTATTAATTTTTATTGTCTGGGGGAAAACCCCACAATTATAAGAAGGGGAGTCCTCCATTCCCTTTCTTGTTCACCTGCAAGGTGAACCTCTCTCTAAATGCCTATCTTTTTCCTTCCATAAGGCAGAGGCCGTTTACTGTTTGTTGTAACTGGGTCCATTCAGAATAAACAACCATGGAAAGAGATAAGCTTATGTGTGCTACTGCTTTAGTTCAGTTCTGGCATGCCGTTTTGAAATTAATCCCCCACTTGTTACCATGTCCTGTGTTTTAGTTCTCGGCACAAAGCAATTTCTTTCAGAGATACAAACTGGATTTCTTTTGGTTAAATGGGAAATATAAGGTATGCTCTAACGGCTCAGCTGTACTTGCAGACTTCCAAAGTATAACAAATTTCTGTGAAAGTGCACCACATCTCAGAAAAAAAATGCTACTTGTTTGGAAATGATCTCAGAAATGTTGGTATTTTTCTCCTGAAAAGAAGCATAGTCATTGCATTGTGAAGTAAACCTCAGTACTTCAGGGATCATTGAAACTCTGTGAAGGGAGAAGAGTGAAGTAACCATGACACAAATTGAACAATGTCTAAAGACTACCTTAACCTACATGACCCATAGTTGATGAGCATTTTTAAAAAGAAGGCACATCAAACACTTTCCATTTTCTAAGAACAAAATACTGTTTTCTTTTAGAAAAATATAAAAATTTCAATAATAACCATAAAAAGTGTTATCCATCTCAAAGTGTGGAAGAACTTATTTGAAAGAGTACAGCTAGGTGTTTTGTGGGCCCCATAAAAACATTCTCACAGAGGACAGCATACCACACCTACATACAATGTAAGTAGACTGGGTTCTTTGAATAGTTAGTTGTTAAAGGAAAGTGTTTATCCCTTAAAAGGACAAATATTTTCAACTAATGCTGACATACATTTTGCCACTCACTCACTATGATAGTTACAACATACTGCTACAGCATGCTAGACCAATACCCAACACTGTTTCAGACTGGATTAGGACAGTTACACAGGAAATGAGACCATCTCTACTGCCGTATCAGATAAAGTTGGAAAAAACCCCAATGAAGATCAGTAGCAGACAGTGTGTAGGAAGAAAATACTTCAACTCTGTTGAAATATTCTGGGTTTAGTTCAACATTTTCCTCTTTCTTCCAACAAGTCATCTGATTATCTCATTCTGGCCTTATAGCAGTGCCATAACAGCACAGTGGTTGGTCTATGGCAGCAGTGTCTACTGACAGAATTCACCTGTTTTGAGGCTTGATAAACCTTTCTTAATCAAAAGAGGATTCACCCAAAATTAATCTGTATATGGCTTTACTGAGACCTGCAGATCTAACAAACCTAGGATGAGTGTGAACTAAACTCAGTTCAGAGAGAAGATGGTAAAATTAGTGCTGTGCCTTTAATTGGTGTGATAATATTCTTTTTTTCAAGTACCTTTCTGTGCCTAATCAAAGACAACTAATATTTTACATTGCTAGTTTTGAAAACAAACAAGTAATAATTACTCAGTATGATTCTAAAATTAAATACCACCCAGAATCATAGCGTAGTGACCAGAATACTGGGCTTTGGCATCGCATACACTTGGATGAAATTTCTGCAGCAAATTTCAGAATGTCTGAAAAGGATTAATGTCATATAACTAATGTTCTAAAACTCAGTGAAAAAGTCGAGCATTATCACCTTTATGCAGACAGAATAGTTATTTGGCTCCCTGTAGGATGAAATAACTAGATGAAGTAGGTGGCTTGAGCTAAGTGGGGGAACAGACTGCATGATTCAATAGTCTGTTTGAGATGTATGAATGTATAAACAGGGACACTGAAGCATGGATTCATATAAGTCAAAATCTTCAAAACTGTTTATGCATTCAGGCATGCACAGAAAAGAAAAGCTGCCTTAGTGGAGCAGGAGGGTGACTGATTACGTTTTGATGGAAAAACACAAAGCGCCAAGGCAGATTTTTTTAAGGTAGTTCCCTGCTGTTGACATTTTAACATTAGGGGCTTAGAGAGATTGAAAGAACAACTTCTGATTTTCTCCCCTATCAAATGCAAACCAGGCAATACCAAAAATGAACACAATTCTCCAGAGGACAAAGCTGAAAATGTTAAAAGAATATATACTGTTTGACTGAACTCAGCGACTGCATACATCAAGTCCAGGCAGGCTAAGGGTAAAAGATATTTGAGATAGTTCAGAGCTTTGATCTTATTTTACAGAGAATAATTGATTTAAAATACATGCCATAGCTGCAGAATCAGTCAGATTCTATTTCGTTGTGATTTTGAAGGACAAATCAGATGTCTTCTTATAATATACTCTACCAGTTGAACTAGCATTTCCATCTCATTACTGTACAAGTTAATTTTAAAGTCAAATGTATTTAGCCAGTACAAAGAGGGAGAGACATTTGTGACAATTGCAGTGGTGGAAAGAATGAAATTTTCAAGCTGTTTGGCAAAGCATTCATGGCTTTGTAGCCCTAACTCAATTCCCAAAGGGCAGCAAATCAGACTCCTTAGATCACATGATTTAGAGTATGTACAGAAGACAAGAAAAACAACAGATGAATTATGACTAGAGCAAATGGTGGTTACTATATTATTTATTAGAATGAGCAAGTAATTCACAGAAAATGCTCTCTGCTCAATAGATTTTGTGCCTCTGGAATTACTGAACCAAACATTTCACATTTCCTTGACAACATTTGTTGATTTAAAGTATGGGTTTGGTTTGGGTTTTTTTGTTTGTTTGTTTGTTTTGTTTTTGGGTTGGGTTTTTTTGGTGAACTGTGGCTTACTTTTTCCATAGCTAACTTAAACACAGTTCATTTATCCCTCCAGCACCCAAGACCAGCACAGTCTATAACAAAGACACAAAAAAAAAACTTTTCAGGGAAAATTGAAATAAATCTTAAAGTTTACAACAGAAATAACTCAAATAAACATTTTAATTTTAACTGAGACCATAAAAATAAGATGTGCATTTCCTTACAGCCCATAGGATGCTTGACTGTTTCTGGATATTTTGAGATAAAGTACATACTATAGCTTTTTAACATTTAAAGTTGTGACGTAATGCTTAAGTTCTCCATGTCACTTCTGAAAACAATGACCTGTACGAGCTTGAGGATGGAGAAAGAATTACAAAGCCAAGAAAGCTTTGCCAGTAACACGTCCCACCAGCCCTCTACCATTCAAAAAAACTCAGCTAAGTTTCTTTGAAGTGAGTTATAATGCTGGAGGGCTATACAGAAAAAGGACAGTTTTCTTAGGTAGTTAGTTATAAAAGATTCAAACTCCTGATGCAGTGGGAAAGGAATCTTAGAAACCTAAACAATTTTGAGGATATAGACATTCCTTTCCTTTTATTGGACAGTTGCAAAGCCTGAAGTAAAATTCTAAGCAACTCCTGGAATTGATGAGAAGTATTTTAAAAAAATGTATGGACCAGCATGTTCCTTGAAGGAAATGTTGTTAAAGTAGAAGACATGCTTAGTTAGTGGGCTTCAGTGTCACTCAGATTTTTGCTGCAAGTAGTACTTGACTGACATATGAAAGCTGTGAAGCATAGAAGTAATGCATCCATATCATAGACCAAAATTACTACATATTTACTATCATACTTGTTGAAAATAATATATGTTTTGTATGTTTCCCAAAATAAAAATTATGGCTTGCATTTAAAAACAGAACTTCAAAAGCAATTTTTTTCATCCCATATTAAGATTTGTACTTTAACACTAGCGACTTATACTGAAGTGTCGCCTAATTCCATGTGCCTACATAACACATATTATGTGGAAAGTTAGGAAACATTGCCATTATTTCTTTGCTATTTTTTTTATTAGCAGGAGGAATTTCTTTGTTTATAAAAAGAAACACTGGAGCAGTGAATTTGGTGGGAAATTAAGGGGTAAATATGTCTTATTTTTAATGTATAATTAGTTAAGTTCAAGTTTTCAAAGTTCAAACGTTTTTATATTCAAACATTTAGCAGCTTTGCAACTGAATTGTAAATGGTCCACTAAAAGTACAACAAATAGCATATAAACACAGAAATTCTTTCATCAATGTCATTGTAATACTCTTTCTTCTTAACCATTGTAACTTTAACCTACTATACAAAAATGAGCATTCTTCCATATCTTTTTCCTTCCCTCCCCTCCCCTCCCCCTCCCCTCCCCTCCCCCTCCTCTTCCCCTCCCCTCCCCTTTCCTTTTCCTTAGTTAAGCTTAGCAGTACATTCCCCTACCTGCATAGCAAATCTTCCATTATTTCAGAGTTTATAGTGATTAACTATCATTATTATGATAATGAAGGACAACACATTGCAATGCTGCTCTGTTTTCACCATCCTTCTCATCCTCTGGTCAAACCAACTTAACTTTTAGTAATGACTTAACATTATTTCACATAATGTTTTACAAGTAAATGCCAGAGAAGGATACGTGTGTGTGCATGAACACACTGGCTATCTGACTAAAAGCAAAATTTACTCTAGCAGCTGTATACAGCTAATGCTTTCCTTTAATGTAATGACTGAAGTCTCATTTCAGCAAGAAGGAAAAGAATACTGAGCATTTTAAAAAAAAAAAATAAAGGAAAACAAAAAATCCAAACTAACAACTAAAAGCAAAGAACAAAACAAAACAAAAGAAAAAAAACCACCCTAATATCCAGGCAGCAGCTGCAGAAGATAATGGATGGGCTTACTTTTTATATTTTTAACCACAGGGACTGGATGAATTATTTAGAAATGTTAAATACATAATGCTTTCAAAGCAGGGAAATGGACCAGGTTTCTAAAGATATCGGCTTTCAAAGTGCTATATGGAGAGGCAAAGTATTAAATTTTAAAATATTCTGATCTTAATCTTTACATTAAAGTCTATCAGTGTATTGATTAGAGCAGCGTACTTTCATTCTTAGAGTGAAGGCCATTTGAAGATATCACTATATGCCATTCTAGGAAATGCCTTACTGTATCTTTATCTTCCCCCATAATCAGAAACTCCCAGAGTTTGTTTTGTCAGGTTTGGTATTTTGTGGGCTCTTTTAAAAGCATGATGTGTTGTTCTAATTTTCATGAAGAATAGTCTTTTTGTTCAATTGTAAAAGGAATAAGGAGATGTCTGTTTAACTGCAGCTTTGTATTTTACAAAGTTAGAGATGATGATCCAGCTTTTCTCTGCACAACCCAGAAACTGCAGTCAATTTTTCATTAAGAAAAGAGAACAGGGAAATTAGTAAGTTAAATGAGTTAAATTAGTAAGGTTTTTTATAAATAATTGAAGTCAATAGTAAGAGTGAGAAGAAATTATTCTATATAGTAGATATTAAGAAAAATAGGACTTCCTAGATATTGTAAAGAAGGGGTTTAGTGATTTCTGATAGAAACATTGTACCAGCACAGACCTTAAATTATTAATTTGAACCTACGAATTTCCAATGTATGATTCATTTTCAAGTCATCTCCAACATGATGATGTCATTTGTCAAAATGTCTGAGAGAATGTCAAGATGACCACTTAAACTTTACATCCTTAGGTCAAAGTACATAAAAACAAATTTTTAAAAAGTTTGTTTTCTTTTGTTCGATAGTGGTAGGGTATTATTTATAAAGAAGTTATTTAATAGCCTTTACTGTGATATAAAAACAGTGAAATTAATTTAGAACTGTACTGTAACTTCCATACAACACTGTAATATTCTGTTTTCTCTTTAACTTTTAAACAGTGGTTCAGCCACGGAAAGCTGTAGATTCAGGTTAGAAATGAGAAAAAAAATCCCACAGTGAATGAAGCACTGGAATAGACAGTGGGGCCTCCAGCACAGGAGGTCTGTAAAAGCACTCTAAACCAGACATGTCAGCAGTAATAAAACTGTGGTTGTTTCAGCTCTGGGGTAGAAAAGCAGAAAAGATGATTTCCTGAGTCTTTTCAAAGCCTATCAAGCTATTACGGGACAGTGCCTCAATAAGACATATTCTTCAGTGCCTTCTTAGATGTTTAATATACCAGAGAGTGAATGGTATAGGTTTTAAGAGGAAAGGGAGAAAAAACCTGAAGTAATGTATTTTAGAAACTTCAAAAATGTTATATTTTAATACTCTTCCTTCTACAATGATGTAATTCTCTCTGTTTTAGAATAAAAGGAGAATAGGATACAGGGTCATGCAAGTTTCAATCTTCCTAAAAGAAATCTGAGCTGCAAAAATCTAGAAATCTCTTTCCATTTTGATAACTGAGAGGAGATGAAACAGCATAAGAAGGATTTACAGATCTATCTTAGAACTTTTTTACATTATCCATTGCTGTAGTTTAGACAAACTAGGTAAAAAAATATTTAGAAACCAAAAAGGTTTCTAAAAGGCATAATGGAAAACCTGCCAGTAGCCATGTACTAAAAATGAAAAATTCCATATAAGAAAGGATTTGTCTATATGTGAAAGCAAATATTAGAAATACATGTAACACAAATATACAAAAGTAGCAAACAATTCTAGCAATAAAGACAGTAAAGGCTGATTATTGTATGTTTGCCTTTTTACTGAATCTTGGTTTTACAAAAGAAGAAAAGAGAAGAAATCAAGGCATCTTGGAAAAAAAGAGCAAATATCTAAAACAGTGACAGAAGGATTGATCTTGAAAGCCATTGGTATTGCTTGTGTTGTGTCATGTTTGCTAGGCTTCACATCTTTTATTAGCTGTAACGCAGGTATAAATACAATAATCAATGTAATATGTGCACCAAACAGTTTATTCTAACCTTGTTCCCTAAACATGAGAGAGAAGGAATCATATGCTTATTTCATTTCTGGGAAGACTGTTTACGCAGTCATGAAGGGAAAGAAGAGTAATGAATTGTAACTGAGTACTTACAAATCATTGAAAATTGCCAGTAACAATTGTTTCTAAAGAGGTAAGGGAAATATCAAGGCATCATTTCAGATTTGAAGATTTCTATTAGTCATGGATTAGACAAACATTTGCTAATTACCTTTCTCCTTAACTAATTTATTCAACATCAGGTGATTGTTGGAGGTTTATCAATATAGACCCATTTTTCAATAGGACCAAAGATTTAAACATAAACAAGACCATTCAAAGAAGTATTTGAGTCAATGATCACATGTAGTCTGTCTGAATTCACATGTATGTTTTAATGAATGGTCAGAGGTAAGCAAAAAGTGAAATCTGTGTTGATTTCCATGATCTTAACATGATCTAACAACTTAACACAGGAATGCTGAAAATGCAGACTTTTAAGTCTAACTTCAAGGGTGTTTCAGTCTCTCTTAAACATGTTTCTGGAGATACCTGTGTGAATTGTTATTGCAACAGGCATCTCCAGATGGCCTGAAAATAATTTTAAGCCCAAATGTCAGTGTCAGACAAAAGACATTCCTTATACATGTTACTTTAGCAGTGAAAACATTGATCTTTCTGAAACATTTATTTGACCATGGCTAAAGTTCTTGAGCGAACAATACAGTATCATGTCTTCTAAAAAATATAATCTTGCAGTTCAATTAAGAGCTAGCAAAGGACAAAACCCAAGACAGGGACACCGATTTCTGCCCTAGAACTTTTAACAGCTTAATTCATGGACCACTAAAAACATTGTTGCCAGTATGAGTCAATATGACAAGATGCCAAATGTTCCACACACAGAGAAGTTGTCCCTCCAAGGTTTCAGCACTGGGAGATCATAACCAAGTCAAATCTTTCTCCATCATCCAGTCTTCCCATCAGCAGAATAAAAATAATAAAGCTCTCACTCTCTCTGATTATCATAAGGAGCTCTGACATGCACAACTTTAAAATGGCAACAAGCATTAAGAATAAGGCAAACAAGACCCAAGCAGAAAAATTCACTGTCTGTGTGTCTTGGTTTGGTTTTATTCATATTTCATCTTTATGTATATTGCTGTATTTCAGCAGAAGGATAGGGAAGCCCAAAAACGGCTGCCTCCTTTTTCCAGAAAAAAACCCAGAAATATCACTGCTGTAATGTAGTTTTCTTATATTTGAAGCTAAGTAAATGTACAACAATGTTTGCCAAATAAATAAAAAAAAAAAAAAAAAAAAAAAAAAGTTTAAGATACTTTTATTTCATAGTTTTGGAATAATTTCCACTGAAGAGTTTATATTGTGAATATTTTTGGAACAGGATCCACATGCTTATTTGTGGAGATAAGTTCTTAAATTTCATAAGAACATATATTCTAGTGTCTAAAATTATTTGGGCACAGCATAACAGGCAATTGTGGCCCCAGGTGCCTAGACATATTCTATGGTCAGTAGAGACGATTATTGCAGGAACAATAAAAGAAGCATCAGGTGTTCTGAATTATCCTCTGGAGGAGTCTCCTAGACACTGCTTGCCTTGTCAAGGAAATATATGTTTGCAAAGAGAAATCGCTGAGGCCAAACATTACTAGTTTCAGTGTAAAGTAAGTTTAAATGCCACTTGAATTCCAGTTGCTCTTTATTATACATAGATATATTTTATATATATGGTTTTGAGTCTTCAAATAAAGTTTAACACTGAGGTTCCTAAGTAATGATTAAAAAAAAAAAAGAAAAAAACACAAACTGCCCAGACATTTTAATTCCAAGAAAAAAAATAATAATCAAGGAACCTAAATTATATGAAACCAAACAGTTGATGTTTGATAGTAGTATCATGTGACTATATAACTTTCTAAATAGAAGAAATACTGTTATCTGGCCTTAAAACACTGTGTGGACTAAACAGAAGTTTAAGTGCATTTATGGCAGCTTTATCTGCTGAGCAGAAGTGAAGTTTAGGCATAACGTGGATACGTCTGCACATGCAGTTCTGCCTTCTGGACATGATGCAGCAAATCACCCTGCAGCAGTGTGGAGAACACCATGTCTGGTGCTGCTCATGACTAATTGGACTATCAGTAAATAAAGCTATCTAAGCAGTGAGAAGTAACAGACCCAGCATTTTTCAGACACTTATCTCAGAATTTATAGTGTTTTCTTGCATAGCTTTCAGTTGTTATTTATGCAAATGAAGGTGTTTTGTTTCCAAAAGGTTCTGGGTGTTTTTCACTAGGTATTAAAAAGGTCACATACTGGCAAATGATTTTGTGATTTTGAAATGTAATCATCAGCAGCATTTCATTTTTCTATATATAGCAAAGGTGTCTTCAAAAATAGTTTGTATAATAAAATGTGATAAGAAGCTTAAAAAAGAGAGACATAGACATGGCAATTAACTATTTAGACAACAGGTGTAAGCTGTGGTGATTGGAGTTCTAACTCACTGAAGTATCTCAAACCGTGATAAATTCATAAAACTTACTCTGCAGCCCAGTTATACAAAACTTAAGAGGCAATTGTATGACCTATATTAAACATTAATTCAAACAAATTACTTGTAATAGTCTCTTCTGACCTTAAAACCTTTGAATAGTATAAAAATGTGTATCATAGATTTCTGTATGCAAACGCATACAGATGAAGCCCACTCTGCCAGACTGAATGACGGCATTGATTCAAAAGTGTTTCAATTCAAATGTTTCAAAAATTAGTTCTCAAAGTGATTCCATTATGTTCCTGAAACTGCTTTATTAGTACTGCACAAAGTCATACTGCTATTCTGATCTATACTGTTTCTTTAACAGGAGTTTCTTTTGGACATGAAAAAAAAATCAAAAAAAAGATTATATATTCCTTAACAAGGAACAACATCTTGTAAAATTCATTTTCATCAGCATATATCATATTCATATTAAACCGAATCTTCTAAAACACATGCAAGCATATTCTGAAAAGTCTTTAAATCTAGAACATATTAAGCATACTTGGAAAAAAAAAAAAAACCAGCAGGTTTTGACTGATAAATACACAGGCTCTGAGTGGTGAAGATAGGTGGCATTTGAGGTAACCATCTTCCCTCCAGCACTGTACTTCAGTTTGAACACTTACTGCTTCTTTTCACCATAGAGATGAAACAGCACAGGTGAAACATAAGCCAGTCACTGCCAGAAAACAAAGTTGGGATTAGCTGAAGCGCAGCTTACTCAGACTGTGACTGGACATACGGAATAATTTCTATTTTCAGCCTTCATCTGACTCTTCTGATTCCAAAGATAATTCTGAAATATGCAGGAAGAAAATAAAGCAGCTTGACTGTTATTTTAGTGAAGGTTTCCATCTAAGCAGAAGCAAGACACAAAAGATTCCTTCCCTCTCTTTTTTTCTGTCAGTCCAACAAATTTGTGAATATTTCTGATTATTTTAAAATAATAATATATAAGTATTATTTATAAATAGTAAGTGCAACGTAACTATATATGAAATGTAAACCAAAGACAAAATCTATGTTTACCGTCATTAAAAATAAAAATAAAATTGCACTGTACTAAGTAGCCAAGTACTATAGAAGTGCTGAGGATGGCAGTGACACAGTTAATGAAAAAAAATGTTTATATTAGGGGTTTTTGTTTTTCTTTAAACAGAAAATTCAATATAATAAAAAAAGATGGAATTAATTCTCCTCTACTTCATATACAGAATTTAGAACTGTTAAGTAAACATAAATATATAGGTTGAATATGTACATATCAATACGAATTGTATGTTTGACCTTTAGCTTACAGTGCTAAAGTCCACAACCTTTGTTTCTGAACAAGAGAAACAGATGAGCAAATACCAGTTTTGATTCTCAGAATATGAAGATATGGTAAAGAATGTCTTCACATAGAAAAAAAAACCCTTTTGTTCCCCCATTCTTCCAGGAGAATCATATCAAAATATTTCATTTTTCATGTGCACAAATTCAATCAATGTGTTTTAGTTTTCCAAATAAATCTGAAATCTTCAATTATGGGATTGTTTGTTTGTTTGTTTGTTTGTTTTGTTTTGTTTTTTTTCCCAAAACTATCTACTGAACTGCTAATAATGAGGTCTGGGGTGTGACAACTTCGGAGTCATGCCCTTCTTTGTGTTAAGGGCTCTCTAAAAAGACATCTCTGTGGGGAAAATAAGCCTGGGGCATAGCATAAAGATTCTCATGACTACGTTGTCTCATGGCAGATGTATCTAAAGTATAAGTGAAAGTGAATATGGCCTAACAGAAATTACAGGTTCTGTATAAAACCACAGTTCCAATAGTGCACAGAACCGTAAAAGACATAAACACCTCACTGAGGCAGCAATAACTTTGTTTAGACGTCACCAAGTGAAACATTTTAAAATTTTTGTCCTATGAAAATGTAATAATTTCAACCTGTATTGATAATGGACAAAAACACATGTAGAAAAAATAGATTTTTCATGGAAGGCTGCAGGCTCACACACACACGCATGCACGCACACACACACAGAGCAGGCTGCCTATTTCACTTCATGAGTTTACAATTACTACCTTAAAAAGGTAGCCTGGTAACATCGCTAAAAGTTACATTCTGTAACTGATTATCCTTTTCAGTATAAACTGCTCAGTGAATAGCAGGTAAAGACAAAATTTCTTTTAATATGATGTGTTTGTTTCAGTAGTCAGTGTACAAAAAATTACTTTCAATTTAACATGCTTTTTTTCACATTAAGTTCCCAGAGACTGTGGAATGAATTGCATTCTCTGAGGCCTCCATAAATATCAGAAGCAGCAAAAATTTAAAAAAAAGAGTTTTTAATAACAGAATCTGTGATGGTTTAATACTTACTGTAAGTTGTCTTGGATAATGCATTAACAAAATATGCTAATAAAATACATTCAAATTCTGGGAATTTTCAGTAAAAATAAATCTTGAAAGAAAAAGAATAAATATGACAGAGTAATTTATGATACAGTAATTTATTTACAATATGTTAGGGTTTTTTTTAAATAGAATGGGAGTTCTGCTTGAAACTTTCATGAACTTCTGTGATGCATATAGACAGTCAACACCTACTTGCTTGCCTTCTTAGCACATGCCACATCTTTGGGGTTCATGAGAATGAGAGTCAGGAGCTGACTAAAATGAAAGGATTAATAAAAAGAGGTCTGCTCTTTTTGCCTTGTCTTTACAGTTGTTGTTTGTTGGGGTTTTTTTAAGTATCTAGTAGAATTGATTTATGGTCTGAATTTTTCTGATATCATGTCATAATGGGACTTCGCAGAAAAAAACATTTGGCAGCTGCTGGGTCGATCACCGGTAAATGGTACTAGTTCAAGGCTCTATTAAGCCATGCGCCACTTTGTTCTTTTCCAGACACAGCTGAAAGCAAATAGCAAGCTGTAACCATTAGCTCAAATATTCATAGCCTGCTACTTTGCTCCTATGTATTAAAGACATGAACTAAAAATTGTCTTGGAGAAAACAAAACTTGATAAGAAAAGAAAAAGCCCAACAAAATGGTAGATATATTTATAACCAGACAATGAAGTGTATAGTATAAAGCATTACAGTTTCACAATCAATACAAACTATTGGATATGAAATTACTTTTTGATTACAACTGTGAAAACACAAGCTGCCCAATTAATTTCTCACACCACTATTGATTTTATTCCACTTTTTCTATTGCATTTTTAAAGCATTTCATGTCAATTCTTAAGTCTCCATTCTACTGCTAAACGCTAAGCAAATGCACAAAGGAGAAACCTTGAATTTTTAAGGGTGGAGAGCTCTAAATACTATTTTTCACGCTTTAATCTCGGTTGTCTTTCTACCACAGCTTGTTGAAGACTCGAAAGTATTTTTGTAGACAGACTACACATGGGAACTACTAGAATTTTCCTACCCTTTTAACCCATTCATTTATTTGCTGTTATTAACCTTTACCACTCTGTAGCAGCTTTCTATCATATGGCACTTTGCTTCCTGCTGGTTCCCATGGCAATGGCCAGGTCATCTGTCAAATGACAGAGCAGTATACTATAGTCATCTCTCAGAACTGGTAAGTGGGTTCTTTTATTTTTCATTTGTTAAGTTGTCAAATAATCAGCAAGAAGCACAGTACTTTTGCCTCTCTTCTTTTCCTGTGAGGTAAAATATGAAACTTTAGTACCAAGGCAAAGACAAACCTATGAATACTGTGTGACATTGTATTCACTTTTTTTCTCGATGAACTGAGCTTTATAAGGTATACAGTTGCTTTCAATTTAGGGTTAGAAGTGGAATTAGCTGGTTTGAATACAAGGTGGTACGAATTTCTCCCAATGTTATGTCATGAGATCAACGTGTGTATCTTTTTATTTTCTCCATTATATTGACTGTGCCAGTATTTCTAGCCTGCCGCAGTTTGGGTGTTCTCTTTGATGAACATCTGTATTTACAATGTATATTTGACTGCATGTCGCTGAAAAAATATGTACAGATATCCATACAAATGAAGGATCAGCACCATATTGGAAGTCTCTTTTAGAATTAAATAGAATAACTGTTTAGCAAGCATCAGCACAATGCCTAGGCTAGTGATAAGCAATAATATCTATAGGATTAATTTTGGTAGGCAGAGTGTAGTTATCTGCAAAGTACCTAGGCCATGACTCAAAGGTAGTGGTTCTGCCCTTGCAAGACAAAGAATTACATGGTGATGACTATGACAAAAAAAAATTAGTTTCAAGACTAGTAAGAAAAAGATGCATAAGAAAGCCATCTGAAACATAGGGCCTAACCAAGAATTTGATGGAAAACTTCATTAAAAATGACATTGTGTGCAACAACTCTGCTGAGGATGTGAATTACTTCCACCCACCCCCCACCCCCCACCCCCCCCCCGCCTCCCCCACCTCCCAAAATTAAATGTGCAAAGCACACTGAACCTCAGGTTACCTGACATTGGACACAAGTGTAAAGATGACATTGCTAAGTCAGTGTCAAGTAATATCCAACCATTAAAAAAAATACATGAGACAAAGTCCTATTGCCAGTTACAGCATCGGTCGTATTTTGTTGGATGTTTGAAAAAGAGTATAATCATCAGAGTTCTGGTCATCAGACATTCAAACAGGAACCTCCAGAACAGAAAACAAGAATACTAATCTGACCATTGGTTTGCCAAATTCTGACTAACCACAATTTTATATTTACACAATTTCACTTGTTCAGCTTTCTACTAGGTAAAGGAATGTATAGAAAATACAACATTAAATTAGAATTGTGACAAAGTGTTTGCAGTCTGTATGAACATTGACATTTAATACAGGTTTACACTGAATGAACTGCAGACAGATTTCCTATATTTAAAGAACAAATATGAGGAATATCAGAATAATTCACTTGAAGGGACAGAGATTTCTTACAGGGTAATTAAAGTTATAGCACACTGCGGACATTTTACTTCAGTGTTCATAGCACAATAAATTTAAAACAATGTCAGATTGACTTTTTTTAACTGTAGCTTTAACTGTAGATTAAAAGTAATCAACATTATTATTCAAATAACATACTTTGGATAATAGTGACACAGTTCACCGCATTTGGATTACACTAGTGCAGTCCATATCACTTCTACTTTTAGTAATAGTAACAGCGGACTGTTTGGCTTATGTCCAAATGATGTAAAAGATAAAGGTAACCAACCCCTTCATCATAAGTTCTCTAGAATTTCTCTGCTGGCTAAGATATTTGTAAGTCTCAGTGGTTTAGTTATAGTTCTGGCTAACACCATCAAGGAAGTAACTAAGGATTAAGCCTTATACTTCAGTCCTTCTTCATAGAAAGGGCACATTATTACTGCCAAGGGATTGCAATATTATCTTTGTTCTTTATATCAAATCACATATTTTTCAAAGGGTTTTTCAGCAATTAGATCATAAAATTATCTCTCTTCAACTATACAGTGACTAGCTGTTCTAACAGACAGGTAAAGTCCCCATCCCCTCACTCCTCACACCATTAAACAAAGTAAAACCCAACCCCCACATTCTTTTTCATGTTTAAGAAAACATCTACAAGCACTATATCAAGTTATTGTCTTAATTAGGGATTTTGTTTCTTTGTTTATCTCATAATGATAGGACAAAGGCAAGGACTGCTCTTCCTCACCACTTACTAAAGTGGATTCAGGTCTTTATAAAATATACTGTTAATTAGACATTATCCCAAAGAATACGGTGGAAGGCACATTGGTACATTTAGCTGTATCTATGCCAGCTTCTGTCATGGCTTTTAGAAAATTCAATTTGTTACAGAATTCAGGATTTCTTCTACTATGGAAACTTTTATATGACACTATCCTCTTGAACCCACATAAAAATCGAATGCTTAATGACATTTTTGATAAAATGTCCTTCCTATTCATAATACTACATACTTAATTCATTTGTTTGCTTCCTATTGCTGAGGAATGACAGTGGTTTTAAAGAGCAAGAAAATACTGAATTCACGTACTGATGGGTATTTTACATGCTGTAATTTTGTAATTACATAGGTATTGAACACACATATAAATTGCACCAATCTGAAAACAGAAGACAAAATCACAGATGCATGGAGGTAATAAAATTCACTTACAAGCTTTATTTCATCATTTAGAACACATTCTTTACCTGCAGATCTGATATTTCTGACTGTAAGAAGAGACAATATGTTTTCAGTCTGTCTGGATGTGCAAAAATTCTCCATTTTTTGATCCAAGATTGCGTTCTTAATGCTCATTATTTTCTTGATTACCTCTGCAAGTTTAACATTAAGATCTGGTTAAAGGTGCAGTCTTTTTTGGTGCTTGATTCTATTGGACTTTCCAGTCTTTAATCTTTATCCCATACTAATAATAGACTAAAAATCTTCAGGGCAAGCTGAAGTCAGTGTTTGTAAGTACTGTGGAAGAAATGCACATAACTAAAACCAAAAGATTCTTTACCATTTTCATTTCAGTTTAATTTTTCTAATGAGTATCTAATTAATTATGGAATATGCAACAAAATATATTTTTCAGAAGAAAATAGCACTTCACATGGACTTTTTCAAGTGCTAATCTTTCTCCTGCACCACTCAACTGCACTTTGGCTATGAACAGTTTTCCATCCTGATTGAAAGAAGTTAGTGTTGGATTTGACAGTGATGGGAAGCACAGTTTCTAAAACAATTTAAACATTCTCAGGCACTAGAACTGTGTCACCAGAACAGATGACATAACTACTTATTTTAATAAAATCAGTAGATGTTTTCACATGAAAGATTTTCTTTCCTAGCTTTGTCATATGTAATGTTTGAGGGACATGGACAAATGGAGACATGACAGAAGAGAACAAAGATGATGACTGGATAACATGATAACAAGGCTTATGGCAAAACACTGAAGAAGTCATCATTGTCTAATCTTTTAACAGAGAAGACTGAGGGAATGTGTAATTACAGTCCTCAGCTCAGAGGTGAACTGACTCAGAAACAGGAAAAATCACCTGTTCCCTGTGACTACAGGGTGTGCAACAAAACGCAGTATGTTTAAATTGCACTGGAAGAGGTTAGAGCGGGTGCACAAATAAAACTTTATCATGTTAGGGGGAGATAAGTACAGGAGATTTCACAGCCTACCGGACAAAACTGTGCAATCTCATCCCTGAAAAATGTTACATGCAGGCTAGACAGCTCTCCAAACCATTGTCATTACTCTTTCATGGTGGAAGGAGAATGAACTAGATGATACCTTCTGTTTTGGCCAGAACACTACATGAGACCTTATATATTATTAAATTAGGGAAAGCAAACCACTATTGCTTTTGAAAATGTTGTCATTTACTGTTTTATCTTCCCCATATTAAGAAGAGACACTGAATTGTATGAATGTAGTGCTGGACCTAAAGTATTCATTGCCACTGCACCAAGGCACTAGTGCTGGGATTTAAGATAACCTCATGACTTGTGCATTTTTACTGCTATTAATAGATATTTTTGTCTTTTTTCATTACATTCAGTGGTATTTTGTAACTTCACCCACCCACTCCACCCCCACCAAACTGGAGGCAGACATGCATTCCTGGTTTAACAGCTGTACTACATGGCAGTTGTTTGTAGTGGTATTATAGTTCAGTATTAACTTCATTCACAGTTTGTACATCATTTGCCATTGCAAATAAATAGTGGGATCTCACTATCAAAAATCTTGCTAATTTCCTTCAGAATCCTTATTTATGCTTAGTTAACTTTTCAAGCAAACATAATGATGCAAAATTTTAGGGTGTTTTTAATTATAGTATCTGTAATAAATGAAAGCATAGTAGTGAATGCAAGAACACTTTTGAGGACAACAATTCAAATATTTCTCAGAATGAACCTAGTCTTGGAAGATTATTTACTAAAATATTCAATAAATACTTAAGAAACACCTCATATGTGGGGAACTTTCACAGCTTTCTCTGCTTCTGCCTCCTTCTTTTAATAAAACTGAGGGCATTTGTCACCTTTTGGTCAGTTAATACTTTTACCTTTTTCAGTATCTGATCAAAAGTTGAGAGAAGGAAATCTGTATTTTTCTCTGACACTAGATTTAGAGTGACAGATGACGGACCAGAAATGAAAGTGAAGTGTAATTCTTTTTTTCACATTAACAAAGTTACCAGTTTTAGTCAAAGCAGTGTTTTATCACATCCAGTGCAACATGAGCCCTCTGTGTCACTCACTGATCTCCTGTGCTCAGTCAAGCTGAAAATGCCTTTAGGAGGCTGTTGAGCACATTAAACAATATGATTCTAGAATAACTGCATGCTTAGAAATAGCACAGATGTGTAGTTTTCACATGATCTGAGTGATATTATTATACATACATGGTAATGCTTGCTTTTCCTGTTTTGTACTTATTGCTTCTTTCTTGCATCCTAATTTTCAAACCTTGGATGCTGGGGTACCTCTATATATTTAATGAAATCTGTTAATAAATTTCCAAATCCTCTTGAGTAAGCAGTCTTACTGCAGACTCAGCTCTCTCTCCCTTGGCTTTACAAGAGACAAAATAAGATTTGCACTCTGACAGGGTAAGCATTTGCTTTATCAGCGAGCATATTAGTGTGGGCATGTCCCAGCATAATGTGCACCAACATCTGAGATTATGACTAATTTGTTCTGCTATTAAGTGAATGATAAAATGATTTCAGAATTACATGTAGTTGTCTCATCCTATGTCTGTGAAAGTCTGAGAGCTTTTAGTGTATAAAATTACATTATGGGAAAGACTGGGCTTTGCATAGAGAAGATAAGATTGTGAGAAACAAGGATTCTGCGACAGCCTCCCGAGAGTTCAGGACTTTAAACTCATGCATGTTCCCTTTACCTTTGCCTGACCTCTTCTCAGTATGGGATACAGAGGTAGTGGAAGTGGGCGAGGGGAAACAAAGCTTGTTTGGGAAGTTGTTTTTCGACTAAAGCACACAGAATTGTGTTTCATGGTCAAATCTTGTCAGTGATTCTTTATAAACAACTGTATAAAACACAAGAAAATAACCTCAGATCTAAGCATGTAATATTTCTGATGTATTTGGACAAGGATTTGAATAGTGATATGCATTACCTCTTACATTCTACAATTTAACAGCTGAGCCAATGATCGGCCACTGAACAGAAGACCCAGTAGAAAGTCTGTATTACAAATCTCTGGCCTTGAATGAGACTGAGAAGCTTCTAGAATTGTGTTAGTTGTATACTGATTTCAATGCAAATGTTTATTTAGGCTGCTGTACAAGAAAATGAGTGTGCTGGTGCTGTGGTAGCCTGCAGCTTTGGCTGCAGCTTACCTCCCCAAGACACAAACACTCTGTGAACACATTAGATGACATTGTTCCAAACACCTTGTACAACCTACATGAATAAGTGGAACTGCAGTCAATATTATGCAAGATTACAGATTCCACACAATGTTTTTCACATGATAGATTCAGCTGCATGGCCGTATTTTCACTTAGAATTTACATGTAGTATTAGATCTACTGCATATTCTGAAGCCCACCAGGACATGTTCATCATAACTGCTGGTACTACCACAGGCAAACTGCTAAATCTCCAGGAGTCCCAGACAGCATAGACAGTTCCTTCTTTTCAGAAAAAAACCAGAATTTACAACCAGGAAAAGAACATGTGATACACCTAGTTAAGGGAAGAGGGAGATGAAAAATCAGATTCCTACTGCAGCGCTAATAAGAACACTTTGGGCCTCCTCACTTCCCTCTGCAGCTCTTATTGGAAAGAATAACAGTAGCCAGCACTTGGAAATTTTGCCATTTCATGCTCCGGATTTCCTTGGTGTTTTTCCCCAATTGCTGAAAACTAAGTCATTATCAGGAAATTAAAACTATTAGAAACAGTATTCAATTTTGCACTGTTCTCACTCAAACATAGTGCATTGGGTAGCTCTAAAAATGATGAGTTCCCTCCTTTTCTGTTTATCCATTACCAAATGACAACATTTGGCTGTTTTAACCTGGATTATCACTGAATGAGACAGATAAGCTACATCAAAATTTGGAGCTTCAGCAAAACTTCATTTCAGTGAAGTTTGATAGTTATTTTAGATCTTCACAAATAAAGGTCAGTGATACCTGCCACCCCACGCCCCACTCCACCCCCACTCCTACCCCCCTCCAAGGAAAAAGTGAAACTGGAGAGATCAGTTATGGAATGAGCCCAAAAACTATCAAGAGAGCAAAACTGAGGTTTCTGGAAATATTAATTAAATAATGAATAAACATCCTTTTACTCCACGTGTGATCTGACCATTATTATGGAGGCTCCATTACTTTGTCCCAAATTCTACCAAATTTCAAAGTGAGAATTCCTGTCCAACAATCTGAAAGGAGAAAAAGTAGATCATGCTTCAGCTGATTTGTCTTTTCTTTAATTTGGGAACAGAACACTCTATGTAGATGTGTTATTCTGACCCAGCTGGATCAAAAAGACAAAAATGCTGTGTCATAGTCTTTCAATTACAAGAAAAGGTAACTGAATCCTGCTGCAGTCTGGACAGTGGGAAAAACAAACACCAGGCAAACTGTTAGGCACTGAAATATGAAGGAAATAATTATTGTATTTTTTAATTGAGTGGAAGCATTTTCAAATTTTAACACTACTCCCAGTAATCTTGCTAACTGAACTCTGCACCATTCTTTTGGAGGAAGCTGCAATTCCATTTTCTTATTTTAAGAATATACTTTATGCAGGCTATTTAACCACACTTTTCCAAAGTTAATTACTACTGGAATACAAAATGAATACAAATTATGTTTATTTATTAAGCTAAACAAGGAATTATCTCTAGTATGTAACAAAGAATTTAATTTACTGTGGATAACATAATAAATTTTAAAGACAGTTAAATTTGCTCCAAGATAAGTGATAATTTAATCATTAAAGTAATTACTACCTTACTCATAACCAACAAAGTTTGGTGACCAAAATTATGACAAGATTGTAAAATAAATGCAGCTTAAGCTAAAAATATTGAACTATATAGATCTGTGGCTTAGTTGAGTTCCCCTGTACAAGGACTAGAATAAGGATAATTCATCAAGACATGAAACAAAACATGATTTTGCAACATCTAAGTCATCATTTTTTAAGTGGATTTTAACTGTTGGAGTAAGACCATATGCCTACTGTATGGAATATGATTTTATATATTGGTTATAAGAGAAATAGCGTGGGTTATTGCTTAGGAAACCCACTCATCTAGGAAGATCTGCCATTAACTTTATGGTGGGACTGCATATCAAGTACCAGTCATCAACTCTTTGTTCTACTGTTTCTATTCATATCTTTGTCTGTCTTGTCTGTTCAGATTTGAAGCGAGATTAAATGTATTGGCAGGGAATGACAACACACAAAGTAAAACCTTGATTTTGGCAGCCATTTAATAGATTATTTACCGTTGCCTCTTGTATAGATACACACATATTTATCTAATATATAAATAGGCACACACATCTAATATATTTATTGGCTACATTATATATTATACGTATTTAATACTTATCACTGGATGATTTCTAAACTTCAGCCTACTACTCATACAACATAAAAAGAAGCACGCTTTGACTCAATCAATGGAGAATCTGAGTTCTAGTCTTAATAATACATTACGATACAATGTTCGGGTAAATTGTCATAAAATTCTAGCAGTTTAAAAAAAAAAATCCAGTTGTATACTGTAGGCAGGGAAAATATTTTTTTTCTCATCAGATTGATGAAATAGCTGGCTAGTGTAAATTTCTGCCATTTTAGGTCCCACATTTTCTTTAGTGAAAAAATACCTGATGGACAAAAGTTTAAAGAACTTGCCAGATCAAACTTAAATTCATAAACAATCTGTGATATTCTCCTTGATTTTAGTTTCAACCTCTGTTCTTCTCATCTTGTCCTTACTGTTCTTTAAAAAAAACAACTCTTAAGCCAAACTATTTTTCA
The DNA here is from genome assembly GCF_017639655.2 of Falco naumanni. NCBI lineage: Eukaryota > Metazoa > Chordata > Aves > Falconiformes > Falconidae > Falco > Falco naumanni. The sequence goes on along the minus strand of NC_054080.1, from coordinate 14,159,946 downwards.
ATGTATATACTATTTTGAATTTTATTCCTTGCCAAATATCCCTGAAGTTTTAAATTCAGTAACAAACTATGCAGAAATTCTATTATTGTTACAGAGCTTATTATTTCCACTGTTTCAACGATTTTTGTTCAGTATTTTGCAATCAATAATTCATAATTGCCATTATGATTGTTTTGTAATTGGGAATTAACATCTTTCTGGCTTTAAATGTCATTTCACTGCAACTTATTATAGTAATGAATTTCTATATATTCATGGTCCGTTTGTGACCTGACATTCACATTTGCATGCTTTTTGACCCCTGTCTTATAATTCTTCATGGTGTTATTCTGGTGGCATTAGCATTTTAGCCTCTACTGAAAATCATTATTCAATTTTTTTATTTCATCTGTATCATGCTTCATTTTCTCTACAAATTCCATTGTCTGTATTACCTCTTCCACTTTGACTTGTTGATGAATATGGTAATTACTTCATGCCTTACTTGAAACCAACAGCTAACATTGAGTTAATCTGTAATCAACATGAAATCTACAATCAACCTTCCAGAGAAACTGTTTAGGACAAACCTTTCCAACCCAGCATGATTTCTATAGTATTTTGTAAACTAGACAAAGTTAATAACTGTTCAAAAGCATATATTTCCTAACAGAAAGGACCTTGTACAACCATGGGAAACCAAAAGACCTGCCCATACTGAAGACTTTTTGACCACTTTTTTTTGACTAAAATTTGTGGTTTATCTGCAGTCAAAAATTCTTCTGCCCATGCAGAACGAAGTTCAAAATAATTCCTTTTTTCCTCCCTTAAAAAGGATGCAAATATTCTGCTTCACTGTGCAGTGTTTCCCCAGGGAACTCTTCTTCCTTTTTGCCCATATGCTTAGCTCTGCTGTAAGGCTTTAAATCAACTTAGTTGAAGAAAGGTATGATCAACAACTTGTTTATTTCAGGCAACAAAGTAGTATAAATAAAAACAATCCCAGCAGCCATCAATTGCAGCACAGAGCTCCAAGGGAGAAAACACAAACCCCTGTCTGTAAGAGCTCATCCAACAGAAAGCCTGTCCATGGCTGTGAGATCTGTTGAGTCCTTTATGCCATGAGCCTGCAGATCATCAGCTGCTCTCTGCAACCATTTTGTAGCATTCATGCTTCCTGCTGATTCCCCACATTCAAAACCACATGCCCATGGACCTTTGCACTGCTTTCTGTCCTGATTTCTGAACACATGCTATGTAACTCCTCTGAGTGTCCGCTCTCCTTACTATCTGACACCATGCTAGTGCTGCTATTTGCAGCATTTAGGATCACAGGAGTGTACTTGTGCACATCTCCCTTTTTTGCAGTAATACTTTTCTTGGAATACATTTTTAGTTCTTGAATTCTTCTTGGCAATGACCTGTTCCACAAAAGGAAAAGGAACTTTAAGAAAGATAGTGATGCAGACACCACTAGCCCTTCCTGACCTCAGGAAGCAGAGACCCAAAGTGAAAAATCAGTGTATTACAAACCATTTAAACCAAAAAGTTGAGAGTGCACCACAAATTAATGTCATGATTAAAATACATTTCCATAACTGATAACGAGGAAGAAAAAATGCATACAAATGTTTCCTCAGAAAGATTCCATTTAACTCAGCTGACAGAATGGGACATCTTACATTATGCATTGCTTTCATACAGGATGAAACTGACTTGCTTCTCACAAACAATTTTTATAGAACTGTCCTTATGTCCACCAGTCAGTTGTACAATTAACCTTTTTTTCCCACTGTTACTTTTAGTAAAAAATTTCCACAAAAAAAATATTTGTTTAGCTTTACATTTCTACTTGCTGAGGACTACTCATGACTCTGCTAGATGTCATATCTTTGAGTAAACATGATATCTTATTATTTAATGACTTCTGTTTTAATTATTATATTAACTGCAATCTAAGCACATAACCTAACAGTGTTATTGATATTTCTAATTATCTCACATTGATTTGTTTTAGCTAGTGATATGATGCCTGCTATTACTGATTGCACATAATCTTTTCAAGCAACTGTTCTACAGTATGTATCAAAACACAGACTTCCTCTGAGGCAAAGGTTGTGTTATGTAGAGCTAGTGATGTATTGAAAGCAATATATTTGATCTATACCTTTCAAAAGAAAAAAACATTTTTTCCCATGTCTGTTTCCTGGAAGGTCCTGAGCAGCTCAAACTGCTCTTCATATAAGATGACTGATATAATGTAATAGTATCTCCTGCTTTATCCCAGAACTTCCCAATTGGTCATAGAAATCCAAAAGCAAACATGATTCTCATAAGTAATGAGTCTCCTAATGAAAAACTAGGACAAAAAAGAAACTGTTTTAAGAACATTGGAAAACATTCCCTGCAGCACATGAAGGATAGCCTGATAATAAGATTAAAATCTGGATCCTCTGTGAAGAACTATACACTCCAGTATATATCTGTGCCTTCCTACTCAAAGATACAGAAGAACCTGTACAAGTGAAAGGTCTGGCAAAAAATGTATGAGGAATTGCAGAATGTGGGAGCCCCATGGAGGATTAAAATATTCTTGTTCATTATGCAGCTCCAAACTGGCAGCTTGACCACTTCATTTGTCACTCAGCCACATCACTTTCTGCTTTTTATCTCACCCTGTTTTTTCAGTGGAATAATTTATCTTCCCTTATCTCCAACACTCCAGATTTTTGAGCTAATGGAGGGTTGCAGGTATGCTGAGTGAAATCTTGTCCAAGATTTCAATTTATTTTCTGTGGAAATTTTAAGTAAAAGTTTACTTTTTTTGGCACTGGTGTTAGGTTGAATGCATACCACATTTGCAGCTGGAGTTTGAAATTTGCAACATAATGTGTTCTGATGGCCTGAACTTAATAACAAACTTATACCTTTTTTTCCCCCCCCATTTAGAATAGCACAGTTTTATATTTGTACAGGAATCTCTCCTGAACAAATCTGATCATCTAAATAATAAATATTTTTGCATTAAAATGCCCATTCAGCTTTGTCATCCCATTTTGAGAAAGGTCAAAGTTGTTGAGCATGGAGGGGTAGAGGGAACCAATCTTCATCAGATATTGACCTGCAGCAAATAAGAACTCATGTATACTTTGGGCTGGTGCATAGCTGTCTGGAAACAGTCAGAAAAAAAGGGACAAAAGAGACTACTGAATTTTCTAGAAATGATCTACATTATCATAAAATCATCCATCGGTATCTCAGATTCTTTGTTTGGTAGATTGATTTGAAATGAAATTCTTACATCAGTGAAGTTGTCCATATTCAAAGATAGTATACATACCTACACAAATTGCTACATGCATAAACTCGTTCTCTTTGCACAGAGATTTTTATTATCGCTCAATTTTAGTTGCTGTAACATTAGCAATCTAAATAGATGAACTACCTCTTACATGAATAAGTATATGTACAATCATAAAAAATATTTTTATATTGTTAACTCTTTATTATGAAAATACCAGGATCGTGTCTTCCACCAGTGCAAAAATGTCCTAAGACTTGGAGAAAAATACATAAAATAATTCTTAGATATCAGTTCTGGAAATCGTTACTCATAATTTCTCCTTTTGTCAGTAGCACTAAATAGAAATCTTCCCCAGGCAATGCTGTAATATTTGTAATAAGTAAATGTATGTTTGGAGGAATATATGAAGAAGGTGCTAGCACAAACTGGAACACAGAAGTGGGGCATGATAGAACTGAATAAACTAACCCAGCAATTAAACCAGAGAAAATATTCATGAGACTCAGAGTTTTTGGAATAATTGCCTTCTGCTCATCCCTGAAAATTTTTTGGATCTGTTTAAATGCTTTCTTTCCTAGTGTGAATTTCTTTTCTTGTGTGTGGATGAAAGATTAGGAACTGTTGTAAACATTTTTATGTAACTTTGCAGTTGAACTAGTAGTTTGCCCTACTTTTTTTTTTTTTCTTTCTTTTTTTTTTTTTAATCTTTTATTTCTTCTTCCAGAGAGGCAACCTTGCCAGGGTCTAGCCTACACCATTATTTACTTTTTCTAGCTTCTGCATCAGCTTGGCAATGGACACGTGCTGTACATACCGACAAGTGTGTTCTAATTCATTTCTGCAAGGTACTGAATTCATTAGCCCTAGTCAATAAAGAACTTCTCCACATTCTTGTATGTTTTATTGATCAATATATAACTACCCCTCCTGACATCTCCACCAGTGAATTTCTCATACTATCCCAAATCTACTTAGAAGAGTCATAGCTGAAGTATACAAGTAATATCTAAATAATTTTTTTCAACTTTTGTTCTTTCAGAAAGAACAAAAAGGGAAAATAAATTTGAGAAGACCTGAATAAGGTAATTTCTTTAAGGACATATCTTGTTGATAAGCTACAGTTTTAAAACTCACTCCATTCGTGCCTTCCATCTGGCTTAATTGTATCAGTATTGCATAATTTTCCATTAAAAAAGGAGAGTTTATGCCAAGGATAAAAAAATTTCCATAATTTGTAAACCCCGCTGATATTCTGTCTTTCAAAATGTCTTTTTTATTGTGCCTAATGGTGGCTTTAATATTGTGTCTAACATCATTGTCTCTATTTTTTTCTAATCAGAAAAAAATACTGAAATAAATAAGCTCACATATGCTGAATCTAAGTACAAGATAAACTGTCCTGTTTGTTTGTTGTAATGTATATGAAGCCTGGTGTTAGTCTTCAGAGATTCAGCTATATAAAAGGGATTCCAAGATAGAATGGTATGACGAAAGATAAGGTGTTTGATCATATTAACCTAACCTCTGATGGAAGAATTATCATAGTGACAACTGCCTCTGTTGAGCAACCAGCTGTGATTGTAATTAAAAGTTAGTAAATTAGGCAGATGTTCTCAAAGCAGCTTTCGGATTTCCTAACTGTCCTGCACAGTAACTGGATCTAGTTTCTTCAGTAAATATTTTTTTTTCATTAAGACAAAAGCTTGTTGTACAACTTCTCATAAAAATATGCATTCCTTGACTTATTAATCATTATAGTTGCATTCTAGCATTTTTAATGGTGACTGTGTATGCACTTTTTTCCCAGCTGTGAACTGAAGTTGAAAGGTAATATTCCTCAAATCTTCAACAATATTGAAGACATTTTATAAGCTAGTAGAGTGTAAAAAGAAGGACTGTATGTTGAAACTGAGTTGAATTTGACCTTTAATACTTGTGCCCAGTAAGTCTGATACCATTTTCAGAAAAGGCATGCTTTTACTATTGTATTTTTATACAGTGCAGGTGCATATTGCATTGCTAACAAATATTGGTTTAGCACAGCACTAGTAAATATGTTCTACCTTATCATCATATCTGGAAGATGCTTGTACTGGACTATACCTACTGCTTTCAGGACAGATAGAAGGGAGATCTTGATCGTCCACAATTTGTAATATCCTAAGAAAATAATTGTTGTAGGAGGACCTAGGAGTGGCACCTGGAAACCAAACACAGTCAGTTGAATGCTTACATTAATGCAACTTGAAGCTATATAGATATCCAAGTGGCACATTTGGGAATCTGCATGCACACAAATTTAATTAAAGGCCAGTGCAAATTCACATACATGGAAACACTCAAAAGCTGTTACAGCACAGTTAATATTTTCTAAGTAAATTTATTAAAAAGACATGTTATGAGATCATTATTTTATACATGTGTTCGTGGAAGAAGGAGTTATACATATGTTCATGGAAGAAGGAGCTATGATAGGAATATTTCTGTGGAGGAAGACAGTATCTGTAGGCAATTAGTTGCTGGATTGTTCTTTTTAACTTATCCCACCTACATTGAATATAGAGATAACCAGTGCTCTGTTTCGTTTTGTTTTTCAGGATTGCTAGATTAACAACACTGCTAGAATTAAGGCACAGTATGACATTGTCTTATGTGCAGGAACATAGTTAATTCTGAATATTTCACCTGCAGTAGATATTGACAAAGGAGCAGATACAGCAAAATTAAATCCAAAAATGACAGAAGTAATGATTCTTTCTGTGGCAGAATAGCACAGAACTGCTTCATGCAGAACTCCCAGGGTTTATGGTGTTAGAGTAGGAATTTCAGACTAATTTAGAGCACTTAACATGGTGTGGGAGTTGTATTCTGGCCCCTGGCCACTGTTCTCCTTCCCATCAAAATGAAGGTATAAGAATGATGGGCTAGGAAACAGATCCAGACCCCAGTCCTCACCTCGCTCTCAGCACAGAAATGCAGTATGGCCAAACCACAGCCCTGAAGAATGAGTTGTAAAGTACTTCTGGGCACTGTAACATACACGTGGTATTGGAGACTTCAGCTTCTTCAGTAGTTTAAAAATGAATATTTGTCAAGATCAAAACACAGGAGAATAGGTGACACTAGGATTTCCAAGCAGTAATAATAGATAAACTGAAGGGAAAAAGTAAAGGAACTGTTAGTCTGCAGAGAAGAAGTCAATAAAAATGATGAACTGTTATTTAAGTTAAGGAGAATAATACACTAGTTCTTCTGCTTCCATAAGAAAGATGTTCCAGATAAACCAGCACAGCCATGGAGATTTTGAGAAGGAAATGAACAGAGTCCACGATGTTGTACTAGTCATTTGCTTTCCTGTAACTTTCCAAATGCTTTGAGTTTTCTAAACTACCACAGAGAGATTGTCTTTCAGAAATCCTTAGAAACTGCAGACATGTATGCATTTAAGAATTATGGTAACATGTTTAACATTTTTACTATGTTTTGAAAACACTGAACAATAGGGTTTAGATCTACTGCCAAAAAAGTTTAATAACAGCTACTTGCATGAAACAAGCCATAAATGTAAGACATTAGTATAATGAACTGAATTTCAAACAGTGGCACTTCTCGCTGCAGAAATGCTAGATGAGTGGGGAACTAGAAGGAAGACATGAATGAAAAGCAGGTATATAAATAATTTAGCCTATTGAAGTGTAGAGCAGACTATGGATGAGGGCCACTGCATCAGTATCAACCTTCACCCCCCAGAGTACTTTCATTTATGGTAAAAACCACTTACAGCACTCTGCAAGTATGAAAAGAAGGGCATTTAGTGAATTTATTCACACAGTAAGGGGCATTTACAGTTGTCAGTGCAATAAAGGAAAAGGACTTCCTGCAAATATTAACTTTGAAGCTGACTTATGCCTGATTTAATAAACGTACTTTCTGGAATCACACCTTTTCTCCTGAAAATTTGTCTCTTACACATTTAAATTCAACTCAGAGATATCTAAAGGTTAATGACAGTCTAACACCCAAATTAGCAGTTCTAGAGGGAAACTCAGGAGTGGTTTTTTTTTTCTGTCATTATCCAGCTATAGTTAGCAGTTCATAGCTTGATCATAGCTCATGAGCTTGAACTGCCTTTTCAGTAAACTCAGCATAAAGCTCCTTTTTTCACTTCGGAAAGCAGATTATTTCACATGGGATAGAGTTCATACTGCAGAACACACTAACTTTGAAATGTTTTAATTGGTTTTATTTTTGCGCATTGTTGTATTAAAAATCTGCTCGGTTTCTTCACCAGTAGGCATATCATGCTTTACCAGAGCAGAGAACATTATTTAAAAGTGATGTTCTACACATCCTAGGTGCTGTAAAAACAGGTAAAAATTAAGAGCTTAACACAACAGAAGTTCTTCTACACACCTCCATACAACTGTCTTTACAGACATTTAAGCTAAGTTTCACCTTTTACATTTTTACCCTGTGGTGGGTTCTAGGAATAAACACATTAAAGATTTTGCCTTGCTTTTATGAACCACACCCAATAACATACCAACAAAAAGCAAAAAATCATCTGAGATGACCAGGTGAAAATCTCTGTCGGGGGCATCTTAAAAAATCCATAAACCTATTGCATCTTACCTATTCATCCTGCTATCGAGTATTAATGGGGTGATATTAATAGTTAAAAGATAGATTTGCAGAAAGAAATATGTGCTATAAAAAACCTGCAAGGTACCTCATAACATGTAGCTCTTCTTCTGTATTTTCAAAAGAAAACACCTGAAAATATCTTATCACTGATGGGACTTAAGTGATACTAACAGAGAAATAACAACATTATATTAAAAAGAGAAAATAATTAAGACCAGTCATCCATCTATCCATGTGTCATCAGTGTCCCCTCCCCCTCACACCTTTCTCTTACAGCAGAATATGTGAACTATATAAAGTATTTTGGCCTACTGTTTGTGCACAATGTCTGATGTGCTTGACAAGTGGCATATTGGCAAGGTTTACAGAGCTTGAAGGATATGCCAAGGCTAGTCTATAAATAATATTAAACAGGAACCTGTTTTTCCCCACCTCGCTTTCTGTGAAATGTTGCCTGAATTCTAATAATAAATCTGGAAAAGGACAGCTCTGTTGGTATACGAAAACCTTCTGATACACTTTAAAGCCTAAAGTCAGTATATTTTCTGAGCTAGAAAGGTATTCTCTCTCTTAACTGAAAAGCTATATAACATAAGGAAACTATATCATTCAAGTGACATGAAATAAATCTCCCTAGCACAGCCTTCACCATAATTTAACAAGATCCAGGTCAGTATCTTTTAGCATAGTAAGACTGATTAAATGAAAACTGAGCTGAAATCAAAGCAAAGCATGTGCTAACTTATCTGCAAAGTAAGCAAAATTGCAAATAATAAAGTATTTGAAATGAAATCTTAAAATCACAGTTATTGCTTTGTACATCATTCACATGGTATTTTATAGCTAAAATATTTGATTCTGACACTTTATTCTCCTACCTGTGTCCATTTTGTCAATAGAAATAAACCTGAATATGGTCACTCAATTAAATTTAAAGAGTGTAAGCCGTCATTCTTTATTTTATTTTTTTCATTATGTGATTTTCACAAAAGCAGGTCTAAGTTCTGGCAGCTTAAGCCCTAAATTCTCATTCATACCAAGGTTTACATGTTGTATTTATTGCAAAGAAACTGCAGTTTAAGGCAACTCCCAGAATTATGTGCAAGAACATAAATACATAAAAATGCAAAAATAAATTCCAGGAACTGCAAGTAATTAAAAAAATATATGTAATTGAGAAGCATAGATGGTTTTCCTCATTTCCAAGTGTCTGTTTTCAACTCAGAATAGTAAATGTCAAAGGAGCGGATATGTGCCAAAATAATTAAGGAATTTCCCCTGTAACAGATGAAGAGCGGTATCTTTTCTAGGTGAGTTGGTGTGTAGGAGAGAGGGGAAAAAGATGGAAAGACTTTCCTACAGTTGAACAGGAAATAAAGGAAACTTCCAGTAAGGTCACAACCTTTCAAGCAGTCCTGATCCTAAACCTCTTCTTCAAGGAATGAGGTTTTATAGCAAGCTTGAAGAAATTGCTGCGGAAATTTGGTTCATACATGGTATGAACATACATCTTGGTCAAATATGCAAAAAGAACATTTGTAGCTGTCCCAAAGTAGGAATAAAATTTTTAAAATAATAATTATAATAAAAAATCAGCAGCAGGCAAAAAATATTACATAATGAAATAACAGCATAGATATAGAAAGTAGCATGTTTGATTAATTTGTCATGCCATTGCCATTGTTAACTGCAACACAAAGTACTTGTTCAAGAAAGCATGATTCATAAAATTCATACAGTGATTCTGGAGAGATTCTGTTAACTAAAAGCACATTCTATATCTTCCACTGACTTGAATTTAACAAAACCAAAGATAAATAACCAAATGAGCTCAGACTATAGCTAGGAAAAGTCAAGATGACATTAGGAGTACTTTTCAGTAGTAAGGATGGTGAAGCACTGAAACAGACTGGCAGGGTAGTTATAGAGTTGTTATAGAGTTTTGCTTTCCATGAGAAGAATTGACAGCGTTATTTCTTTCCTCCAAGGCTGACGTTTGAACTAACATTCTTCAGGTTAATGAAAAAGTGTCTTCTGTTGTGCTTGTTAAAAAACAAAAGCAAAAACAAAAACAAAAACAAAAACAAAAACAAAAACAAAAACAAAAACAAAAACAAAAACAAAAACAAAAACAAAAACAAAAACAAAAACAAAAACAAAAACAAAAACAAAAACAAAAACAAAAACAAAAACAAAAACAAAAACAAAAACAAAAACAAAAACAAAAACAAAAACAAAAACCAAAAACAAAAACAAAAACAAAAACAAACAAAAAACAAAAAAAAACAAACAAAAAAAAACCTAACAAAAAAAAACAAACAAAAAAAAACCCCAAAACCAGCAACCAGTCACTCATAATATGGGAAAGGAAGAAGTAGACATGGAAAAATGGAAAGCATAAAACCAAGCTATTGGAATGGTACTAGAAGGAGAAGAAACTACGTTTACTGAAAATGTGAATTTCCAGTGAGGTTTACTGTTTCTAAATGAGTGTTTTTATAAGTTACCAAGGGTTGGATCTATGGAATGGAATCTCCTAGTTGTCCACAGAACAGGTGTAGCTCATTCACTTCATTATATACCTCCATTCTGGCATGCCAGTATGCCTCATTCCTCACCAATTCAGAAGTGTGGTTGCCTTGTCCCCTTGAGGCTTTGGTTCTTTGCTACATCTGTCAAGTTTTGCAGGTATGAAGCCTTCAGCTGCCCATTTGGAGCTGATGGCAACAAGAGCATCACACAGTAAAACACACTCAATTACTAGTGGCCTCAACAGTACTACCCCTTGCAGAGGAGTTTTCTTCTGACAAGAAGACATCCTCAGTGAGGCACATGGCCAAAAACATATTACAAGACAGAACCTTACTGTTCAGTCCCACATTATCAACAGGCCTATTCATGATTTAAAATATTTTTGTGCTTGTGAATCCCTCTGAAAATGGTGAAAGATATGGACTTTTAATAGCCCAGATATATTCCATTAAACCTGATAAAGGTTTTCAACACAAAACAGAATCCTGTGACACTATGAAAGAATATATGCCTGAAGAAACATGAAAGCCGAGCAATATAGCTAGTGTAAGAATTAACAGAGGACTACTCTGTTAGTTTAGTGTTCTTTGTATCATGGTCTAGAAGAATATTTAATTATGATACCAATTCAAGAAAATATGTAAATATGTGATTAACCTTAAACCCATTGATTTGAAATTATGTAAGTGGTAAATACATCTCCTGAATAAGACTTTTGAGTGATGATTTGAGCAAGCTTTACTATGTGATTTTTTTTACTATGAGGAGGACAAAGAAAAAAAAAAGCATGCTAGTATTAGTAAAACATTTGGATAAGCTTACCTTGTATTAATATTAGTATATTTTTTTTAAAAAAAGTTTACATAAGAAGAAAAAGTAAAAAGGTTATGTATTTGGGGTTTTGTTGTAAAAATGGGATTTAGTTACCAGTATAAAGACACTAGCCCTTCTAAAGCTTTTCACATTAAAGAGTGCTTTATCTTTTTTTCTTTTTTCATTTCTTAGACCCTTTATATAAATATAAATCTTACTGGGTTTAGTTTTATTTCATTTAGATCTTGCCAAATACATAAGGTTGAAAAGCTGTTTCTGACTGTCTTAGGCAAAAAGGGTCTGAAATATAAAATGTTGCTACTCATTATAAATCCATCAGCCTCAGTAAAATAATGTGCATGGACAAGGAAACAGATGGAATTACTTAATGCTTTGACCAGTACCTGCTGCATCTTCCTCAGGTGTCAGCAGAGCTTCTCCACACCTGAAAGCTCAGTGCTGCACTCCACAAGTCTATCTCCAGCCAGTCTAGCAGGATCCCAGGGCTTTCCTAGTCCTTCCACAGATCTGGCAATAGCTCCCGCCACAGTGTTGTGAAGTGACTTCTACGTCAAGGGACAGCAAGGGAAAGAACAACAAAAGTGTATTTTAGCCATCTTATGTAAAAGAGAACTTTGGAATCTTTGGTGATCAATTTTACAAGATGTTTGCCTTGAGATTTACAATGAGACATCTTATAATGTAATAGAGCTGGACACTAACATAACATCAAAAAATTAGCAGTAGAATTGCATTTAAACAGGTAAAATTGGAATATTTGGGATAGCAGAAGCAGTACCTAAGCTAAGTTTTCAGTGTGGAGATGATTTTGTACTTCTGTGATAGTGGGAGATATTCACAGGTAGGGGCAGTAAATCGTGTTGTGCATAATGGGCTGTGTTCAAAGAGAAGACAGAAGAAAAGTCACAGATATCAAAGAATTTTCCCGTTAAATCATTCAGAATCATATGGGACACAACTTCAGAAGTATTGGCCAACTCATTTGAGTGTTAATAACAAATTCAGATCATGTTTCCAGCCCACATTTTCCTGAGTCATTGCATCCTGAATTTCAAATCTTTCTCTTTGATCTGGGATTCAGATCCAGGTGCTTTTTTGGGGAAGGGAGGGTCCTCTCCCCTTGACAACTTACATGGGCAGAGTGAGGGAAGTAAAAGGAGGATATAACAGTATTTACATAAGCTTTGATCAGCGCAAACATGAGGAGTATTCTCTATCTTCCTTTCTTCAAACAAAATATTTCTGTGACAATTTGGCTCCTACAAACACAAATATAAGCACATGTAAAGAACCATTGCAAACTATAACATATATGTACTGCTATAGTGGGCATGTCAGACGACATGGCCAAATAATCCTTTATAAGCACAGTACATGAAGTGATGAGTCACATGTAATCTAGTAATCACAGAACGAGAGACTGTAATCTTCTAAATAAAATGGGCATGTTTTTGTTGTTGAACTTTCATACAGTTCCTTCACGGTAATCTATGCATTCAGTTGTGTTCTCACTAGGAACTTTTGTCGTTGTTGTTGTTGGGGTTTTTATTTGTTTAAAAGAACTCCAGTAGTTCAAATTTTCCCACCAGTATAGCATAACTTGGGATTTTTGTTTAGAAATACTGTATTAACAATTGATGTATGGTTCCAGCAGACACCTGCTTAACGCACAGTAAAAAGCAGAAAACTATACGTGAAGAATTGCTTCCTCAGACTTCTATTCTCCAGGTCTAAACACGTTGAGACTGATGGACAGTTATTGAAATCTACTGTACAACATCATATTGCCATAGCAACAGTGATGAGACCATGTTTTGCAAACAAAACTGACAGCTGAATGAGACTCACTGATAGTGGTTGTGCAACTCCACGAAAGTGGAGTCGAAAGGCATCATGAAATGGCAACATGATAAGCAATACAGATCAAAGCCACTGGATCAGTATGTAGCAAATTCACTAGCAGGCCCTAAAGAAGCATTCACTTGAACTTTTTCATCACAGTGATGCAAAATAATAAAAATTTCCCTTTTCCTTCAACTGGAAGAACACACCTTTATCTCTTTTTTTCTGTTTTGTTATGAAGGGGATTTTTGGTGGTTTTTTTTTTATTCTGTAGTGTGTGGTTTTGTTTTGGGGGTTATTTTAATAATTACAACAGAAGACAGTAGTAATTTAATTTATTTAAAAACTATTAAACCAAAGTAACTGACTATTGATTAGGTCTATATAAAACAATAAACTGAAAATTAGGAAGGTGTGTATCTGAATTATTCCTGTTTGTTGAGTTTTCATCAGTCTTTCAGTTTTCTGATGGAATAGCTCAGAAAATATTACTACTGCACATACAAACACAAGCTATCACTGTCAACCTATTATGTTATTCTTTGCACTATTTATAAACTACACAACTAGGTTTCAACTGTGATACTATTTCCAAAACAGAATTAAAATGCTGCAAGGTAAAATGCATTGATTACTTCTTGTTGCATTGATTAGTATTGAAAACCCTCAAATGCTTATATCTAAAAAACCCTGAATGGATCCATATTTTTAAATAGTTCTATATTAATAACAACAATAATGACAACAACAATTATGAAGACTTCCAGAAAAGCAGTTCTCTGGATATAATGGGATGAATCTAGTACAGAGGAATGAATGCTCATTGTCACTGAGAATCTGTCCAGGACTCCAAATAATAATAAGAAAGGAACATTTTTATAATTTAACACACCATCTTATTCCTATGTCTCTTTCTTTTTTAACTAGGATATGTGGAAAGACCATACTCCACTTTATCAGCAAATGTTTGACAGTAAGTGAGAATCAATGCATGCCCTGCCTTATCATACCGGGAAAATGTGCAGTGGATATTAAATAAAGAATATCCCCAACAGCTTACACGCTACTCTGTCAGAACATATTTAAGGCTCCGTATAAGCTCTAAGCACTTCCTCCCATTTCATGCAAAAAATGTGCTGCTGCCATAAAGCTTGACTGTACTCTACACAATATACCTGCTTCCATTTTGATGAATATGTGACTGTTGCTAAGTGTCATTTGGTTTTGCCAAACGCAACAATACACTCACTGTACATCAACACGTGTTGGATCTCTTTCTCTGCTCCTTATTTTTGCTCTCTTTTATATTGTTAGTAATGTATTACTTAAGCCCATTAAGCTCCTGTTACAAACTCATTGCTTATGCTTCTTAATTATACAGCTTTTCGGTATTATCTTTTGGTATTATAGTTAAAGCTTCTTTCAGGCTTAATATGGATATTATTTTGTTTAAATTGTTCTATATATGTATATTATGTAAAAAGTGTTGTTAATCCTTGATACAGACAGAAATAGTGTCCATGATGTAGAGGGTCAGACAGGATCATTTAAAAATTGAACATTGGACATTATAATACTAATGAAGAAAAGAAATGAAGGCTACAAAAATAATAAGTGGTACCCTAAGTAATTTTCCTCTTTTACAATGGTGCATTATTCTGAAGTGGATATTCAATGATCCTTGTTGCTGAAATTTGAGCTCCAAGCACATCTTGTTTTGTGGATAGGTAGACAAGATCTGTTAAGTTATTAAGACAGGTACAAGGTTAAAAAAACAATTAGATATGGAACAAGCTGTGTTCTCCTTCTTCTGCAAATCAAACTTTCATTTAGTATAGCTATCCATTTTTGTTGATGAAACATCGCTAACCTTTAAATGCAGTGAATATACACTTATACACTTATTCACAGCAGTAAACTGTTCAAAAATGATAAAATGAAAAGAAAGGTAAAGAGGGATAAGAAAAAACAAACGGTTCTCATTCTTCATGTTATTTAGTAGGTAATATTTTCTTGCTGTTGGTGAATTTTGCACCAGATGGTTTCAGGGTGTATGCCAGTTCTTACTCCTCTCCGTGCTTGGTAAACTGCAGAGAAGATGGTAATCTCTTGTAATGTGTTCTCTGTTTCAAATCAATTCATAGCTGTCCTAATGAGAAGTATACTTGCTAAACACATGACAAAACTTGGCTCAAAGATGCACCACTGTTATTGATTTGCTGGATTAACAGCTCAGAAAGGAAAGAAGGCTGAACGTAAATTAGTAAAAGTCCCAGGAGTAATGCTGAGAAAACCTGTTTTACAGATTTTCAACTACAGCCCTAGTAGTCGTTTTTTGAGTCTATCACATGTTCAGCTTTCCACTGATATTAGTATTGTGTTTGATATTATAAATATTATGTATTGATGTTAATAATGTAGGTGTAAGTAAATAATTTGCACTTACACATTTGAATAAGTTTTCACAATCTTTCTAATCTTACGTGCCATGATTGAAAGATGGCTGGACTACACCAGTGTGTTTAGCAAGAAGTTGAATACAGAAAGTGGCAGTAGGTTTTGCCTGGACATCTACCCCTACATTGATTTTATAGTTTTACAGCGTTGTGCATTCTGCTTACTACTGTCACTGATCTTTGGTGCTTCTGGCTAGTGTCATTACAGCACGTCACAGACCCATGCTTGCATGTTCGGTTCATTCAGAAAGAATATAAATAGAAAGGTACAGAGATGGGTAAACCCAGTGACTGGTGATGAGGAAAAGTTTGCATCTGAAGAGGAACTAAACAAGAGAAATTCAATAGACAAATATTCTTCAGCTTTCAAAGGGTGCAGGTCAGAGAATATGGTAATGAAAATAAATACGGCGCGGTTGTTTCCTCTTTCTCATAACACAAGAAGTAGCGTGTACCAATGAGGCTTAAATTAAACAGGAAAAAAAACCCGACAAACAAGTGAGTAAATTAATTATTAAATCATAGAGCTTGCCATCATAGGATGTTTTGGGTAGCAGAAGTAGGAATTGGATTAAAATGGTGGGTTAGACAAATTAATGCATGGAAGAGAAGTGCTTTGCAGAAATTCAAATATAATGATGCAAGCACAATTCGTAACTTACAAGACCTCTAGTAATTTGCTGATTGCCTGATGTTGCAGTAACTTACTTTGAAATGTGTTGAATTCATTCATGCCTTGGTATTCTATGCTTCTTCTCAGATTTCACTGAAAACAATAACACTGACATTCTTGTACCTTGCTATATTTTTTAGTATCAAAGAATCAGAAAACATTACCTGTTTAGTTTTGCCATTAAGTTTTAGGCACATTTCCAGTCCACAACATGTAGTTGGAAGGATTTCAAAAGCAACAAAATATTACCACACAATGGACCAAAGCCATTGGAGACAGTGAAAGTTGTCTAAAATATACCTTCCCTTTGTTCTTTTTCAGAAAGTAAAGAGATTTCCTTGAAGGAGTAAAGTTAAAGAAGGTCTGAAGAAAGGTTCAGAGTATTTGAACAATAACAGGTGACAAGTCCTATCTACCAAGACAAACCATGACTTTGATGGATATTTACTGCAATAGCTGAGTACAGTTATGAAAATAAAAAATAAAAATCTAGAAAGTAGAGAGAGAATGTACAGCATTTGTACAGAACTGCTGTGTGCTGGTAATAAGTAATGACATACAGCAAGTTTCTAGGGAAAAAAAGCAGCTTTTTTGAGTAAACCTGCATTCTTTTTGCTTTTTACCCATCTTTGAGTCATAGCAGTAGAGAGAAAGAGAGAGGACCCTCAAAAAAGTCTTAACAGTTAATATACACAAAATGACAGCTTTCCCCATCATTATCTGAACACAGTATTATTTATATCTCAGTCAGATCCACCCACCCAAACTACGTACTTACCAAAGCAAGTGATGTGACTTTTAAGGAAAGCACCTTTCATTTCTACGTCTAGAGCATAAATTGCCAAAGTAAAGGCATGAAGGACAGGAAATGATAGAATTGTCAAAGACAATGCCACATCTACAGCAATATAAAAGTACAAGTGTATTGGCACCTTTGTTATATAATACCTGTTGTAATACTTGAATACTAGTTCGGTCATCCAGCCCTACTGAATGTGTTAATGCAACTGCTTCAAAGGGTGCTTTTCCACATTTTCTTACACAAGTCAAACCGACTTTCAGCTATGAAAATTTCATAATATTTGGTGCATAGGAAGAGGTGACCTTTTAGTGGTGGCAATGTGTGTGCATTTATCTCAAACTTAAACATGTGAAAAATTATCGCATGATAAATACAGCCCAACATACAAAAGGCGCAATCAACATATTAGCACAGTTGCACAGATGCCTATGATTAGGATGAGTATGCTTTGCAGCTGAGACAATCTAGGATCTTGTTGGGACCAAGAGGGGGAGGTATGATTCCCTCCCCTCTTCTAACCCATGCCTTCCTCATTATATGCTCCCTCCTGCATCCTTGTTTGGCTGTGGCTCTCTTCCAGTCTTCTCCATGACTATTAAATAAACTCAAGCCCCAACACATGCTCTTAAAAAATTCTGGTCACATTTTTCCAGTTTGATTTTCTTCAGGTTCAGCAGCTGAACTGTTTGAAAGAAAGATTTATCAGCTGCCAGTGCCAGCCTGAAGAGATGCTGGAGTAGGAAGCGAGGACCTGCCTGCATGATGCTAGAGCAACTTCTTATCATTTCATCAGTGGTGACACATTAAACTGAGTAAAACCATGGATGTATAATCTTACAGCCTTCTAGTCAGAAAAACAAAATATGATAGGATCTGAAGGAAACAAGTCTAACATCACTTAAATAACATCATCTTTGTAGTATAGAAGGGAAAGTCAGTGCATGGTAAGTAAATCCTTTCTACAGTGGCATGTGAAGAATCTTTTGCAGTGAGGGAGAGAGCACAGTTTTCCAGATTTTCAGGCCTTTGGTTTAATTAGAAAATTAATTTTTATTATGATCAACATACTGCCAGTTGGGGGATGAATGTACTTCTCCATCTAGCTGTTTGATGCTTTGTACCGAAATTAACACTACTTGAAAATAGATTCCATGCTATGTGTGCAAATGAACAGTTGTAGTTATTAACATATACCAATTACGTACCTGTAGTTAAAAGGTCTAGTCAGTTTGGACACAAAAGATTTTCCCATCATCTTCTAGAAAGTTCATTGTCTCACTTTTAATTTTTACTCTTTATGTGAAGACAAGAATAGCATAATTACTCTTAGGGGGCTAAAGAGTATCTTTGATGTTAGGCATCAATTCCTGGTTTTTTTCCAAGCTTGAGTCTCTCTGAATTTGAAAGCTAATATTCAGATGTGCAAATGATGCCAGGGTTATCACAATTTATTGCACAGCTCCAATTCATAATGTAGTAATACCATCAAGATGAAACAAAATAACAAATGTATAAGGCAAATAGGAAAATTCCCAAAGCCACATCGCATTGGAAAAGTTGGTGACTTAAGCAGTTATTTTGTCGTTAACTATGCCATTCTATTTTTTTTCCATTTCTCTGATTATTTTTCATACTGTCTACTCTTTCTCTCTTTCACTTCAACTTTTGGACTTCTTCTTGGCACCAAGATATATTTTATTCATGATGATTTTTCTTCAGGTTTTTTTTGCACACATATAGTAAAAAATAAATGCATTTTCAAGCTTATTTTCTTGTTTCAGAAAACCAATGGGAATCTTATTATTGACTTAGGTGTGTGCAAAGTCAGACTACAGTGGTTTTGCAGGGATATGAGAGAGCTCCACCACCCTTCTAAGCTGTGTAAGAATTAAGTGTCAGATGAGCTTGCCAAAAAAACCCAGATGCATACACAATTTAGGGCACACTTCAAATTGCAATGCACAACAAATCAAAATCATAACTTTTAGCTCAGATTTCGGCAGTGTCTCAGGAACACCTTTTGCATTTCTATGTTTTCGCTAAAGCAGCCTTGATAGTGACACATGGCTTTTAAAGTACTTGCTGAAGTGGTTCATTATGTTGCTAATATCACTATGTATTCCAATAGCACTAAGAAGTCCTCAGGATACTCACCATTCAAGAGCTTGCAGTTCAAAACAGATCAGAATAGGAAGCAAGAATAAAAGCACAATGTGAAGTAAATTACCTATGATCATTCAGAAAGCAAAGAGCAGTAATGGGACTTAGATTTGGAAGTCCTTATTCCCAATCTAATGCATATCTTCCCTGGGGGATTGCACTGTTGTGCAATGTCTTACTTTTGTCCAGGGTAGACCTTCTTGCCCCAGGCTGCTACACAGCACTTGACATGGAACAGGAGACACCTGAAGGGCATGATAGGTGCTTGAGGAATGGATTATAATGACTTGGCACCTTTACATCTTGAATACAGCCCAAGCAGAGTTTGAATAATCACTTGCAGACTTTGGTCCACCTTACTGAAATATTCCATAAAGAGCAATTCTCTGTCAAATTGCCTTCTTCATACAGGCACTAGGACAGCTGGGGAGATACTTCAGGCTTAAAAGTCAACTACATGTTGACAGGGCACTTGTAACGGTAGATGCTATTCACTGTGTGCAACCATAGCATCATTCTGTGCCTTAAGTGGCATCTCCTGTAAGCAGTTCTATATACACACTCCTGTTCCATTACCTGCTATTTTCTCCTTGGACCAAAACCATGATTGAAATTATTGAAATGAAACAAAAAAATCCAGCAGAACTTTCACAAGAAGCAGTGTCCCCTTCCCAGCTGTCAACATAAACAGACTCTGCCAAAGCAGCCCTGCTTCATCTCCACAAAGTAACAAGGCAGAAGGAGATTTGAGACTTAGCAATCTTTTATTTTTTCTACAGAATTTCTTTGCTACTGATTCACTGTTGTGCGAAAGACAAATCAGGACTTCTTTTTTTTTTTCCTTTTGTTCATGGCAATCATATTCAGAAATAGAATAGGGCAGATTTGTTGATCTATCTGACGCTCACTCACTTTCACAGCTAACGAGAATGCTCTTCTAGGTATCTATTAAACTCCTTCAGCATTTAGTTATGTTCTGATATCAAGTAAAGTGGTTTAAAGCTCTTTGAAAAGGGCAATTTACCAATAAGTCTGCAGAACAGACCTGACAAAATTCTGTCCAAGACAGTAAAATATAGATCCTTTAGTTACAACACTGAA
Source organism: Falco naumanni (assembly GCF_017639655.2). NCBI lineage: Eukaryota > Metazoa > Chordata > Aves > Falconiformes > Falconidae > Falco > Falco naumanni. The sequence continues at coordinate 14,139,619 of NC_054080.1, read as the reverse complement.
GCAGGTAGACTAACAAAACAGAATTGCTCTTACAGACCCAGGGAACATAAAGAAGAGAGAGAGCAAGGAAGGGGAGGGAGGAAGAAAAGAAGAAAAGCAATTAAGCTAATGCAAGTTGGGTATCACAAGGTTATAGATATTTCAAGAGCTGAGCAATTTACCGTCTGGAAAGGGAGAAGAGCTCTTGCATAAAATGTCCCCCAGTTCAGATTTATTATGCTTTTACTTGCGTTATATGTGATACAATTAGCAGGAGGTGCCAATAAGGCATTCTCTCAAGGACGTGGTCATTCCATACCATCTGTTATTAATTGCATTGTCCTTTCCACAGCTAGCTAGAGGGGAAAAAGTTCTCTGAGAACCACCTGCAAATTCTGACTGTATGACTGGAATTTAAAACTATCTAACCAGTGTATTTGGGCAGATGAAGAGTACCAGAGCAAACCTGCTTCTCAAAATTCCAAGAAAAAAATGCATGAATATAAGGCCCTAGTGTAATGTAAATTTAAGTTGTATTGATTATTTTTCTTTAAGTTTTCAACTACAGTGATAGCTTCCTTGTAAAAATATGTTGCACAAATGAAAAAGGAGCAATTAAAGCCGACAACTGGAAATATAGCTGCAGTGTATACAGTTTGTTGAAGATGTGGATGTTTTAATAGATCTTCATTTGTATGTCTTTTTTTTTTTTTTTTTTTTTTTTTTTTTTTTTGGGAGAGAGGACGGAAGAAAAGGAAGGAGAAACATAAATGAGACTTTAATCCAACAACATCATTTTATTTGGCTGTCAGTGAAAATACATCGTGGAATTGTGTCAGCACTATATATTTTGTACCATTTTGGTTACTTGGGTCTAGATAGTATGGAGAGCTTAGAAATCTTAAAAAAGAATGCAGACTAAGCTCTTTATTTATGAAAGAACAAAATCCCTTCCCACGTGTTGTGGTTTAGGCCCACACAGGTACTTCACTCACAACCCCCACACCCACCCTCAGTGGGATGGGGGAAAGGATCAGAAGAGTAAAAGTTAGAAAATTCATGGGTTGAGACAAAGGCAGTTTAATAGGTAAAGCAAAAGCTGTGCACACCAAAACAAGGAATTTATTCACCACTTCCCATTGGCATGCAGGTTTTCAGCCACCTCTAGGAAAACAGGGCTCCATCACATATAAAGGTTACTTGGGAAGACAAACACCATCACTCCCAGCATCCCCTCTTCGCTCTTCTCCCAGCTTTTATTGCTGACCATGACATCATATGGTATGGAATATCCCCTTGGTCAGTGTGATCCTTGTTGTGTCAGATGTGTCCCGTGTCCCCTCCCAGCTCCTTGTGCCCCCCCCCAGCCTCCTCACTGGTGGGTGGTGTGAGAAGCAGAAAAGCTCTTGGCTCTGTGTAAGCACTGCTAAGTGATAACAAAAACATCCCTGAATGGTCAACACTGTTTCCAGCATGGATGCAAAACATACCCCACACTAGTTACTGTGCAGAAAATCAACTTTATTACAGCCAAAACAAGTACACCATATCACTGCAAAGATCTGTTAAACAGACTGATATTGGAAAGTTTTCATTGTTATGTTGGGCTAGGTCGCTGGTTATACCCATGTACCTAAAGAAGGAAAGCAACCTATTACTACCTTACCTTGGCTATTTGAACCAGATAGAGGAAAAATCAGCCATGTTATGCTGATGCCACTGAATCAGGGCACAAAAGCCTTGACTCTGGTGTGCAGCTAAATGATCATGCTGTGCAAAAGTATATTCTAAGAAATACAGAAGTAGCGAAGTACTGAAGTCAAGAGAACCAGGAAAACCAGGAAGTAAAAGGTGAAATCTCAGTCATAGCAGGCTGTGTGACACATTCCCTAGGAAACAAAAATACAAGCTTTGTATAAAGCTCGTGGAACCCTCAGATTCAATGTAGTAATTTAATTGTAAGACATATGGTACCAAACATGGAAACATTTCCGATACGATCAATAAGATGTGGATTATAAAGTAAAACTTTTCAGGATTCTGATTCTTTTCTTAAACATGCTGAATTCTTTTAAAAGTCATGGGGTTTAGGGAAAATTGAGAGAGGCTGTCATCAGAATTAGAGGCACAGAGCAGGCCGTCACAGAGTAAAGTTCAAAGGGAAGGATTACATACAGGAGAAAAAACAGAGAGGTGAGACCTTGTTTGAGTTTATATATTTTTAGCTGCTTTTTGACATCATATATCAAACAAGCAGTTCTGAAGCAGGAGTTTGAACGGCACTGCAGATGAAAAGCTGTGAGCTGTGAGGACTTTGAGGAGGCAGGCTGAAGTTGCTTGACCTACAAGAAAAAACAGTGCTTTTTTTATATCTAGAAGTCAATATAAAGAAAGCATAAATATTAAAAAAAGTATGGTCAAAGAGCTTAATTAAAAAGTCTATACCCTGTAAACATGAACACACAAAACTGAGAACAAGAAAGAAACGAGTGTGATGCTTTCAGCATACAATACAAAAGTGGGACTGGTCTGGCTTAAGATTTTCAGACAGCCAATATTAAGGTGTCCAGCTTCCCAACAGTGTAGAATTTTGTATTTTATATTAAATATGTAATGTCCCAAAATTTTCTCCCCATTATATTACAAAAATTAACATATGTGGTGATGATGCTTGGTGATTCACCTTCTCAACCATTTTGCCTCTTATTTAACCATGAACTTAAGTCCTAGCATAGCTAGCCTTTTGCTTCAAAAAAATATTACATTCTATGTTCTACAATTAATGTTCCAAAAGACTAATTCAGGACTTTAAACTTTGATATTGAATGCTGCAGTGTTTAAACCAACTGTATCATATTTCTATATGTAGATTAAATTAATGTGATTGTGTTTGCATCCAGAACCATACAAATATGTGAGATCCTTCCACTGTTTGTTTTCTTTGTGAACTGTTTGCTTTTCTTCCTGCTGAGGGCTTGACAGGCCATAGTAATCCAGGAGTGACATTTCATGTAATCTTTGTGCTCTCCATCAAACAAAGGAATATATCTATACTTTTGTTATGCTTTCAAAAAAAGCAACAAAAGAAAACAACTTTACCCTCCTTCAAATCAGGCAGAAGTGGCTTTCAGTCCCTCTCAGGAGTACAACCTCTTGCACTTTAGAGCTGTTCCCAGCCTGAGTGTCTTTCTCCATATTCAGCAGGAAGCCTTTTATATCTAAGTGGATTCCCATTTTCATTACTTATTTATCTCACCAGGCACGGCTAGCTGCCCTTTGCATCCTTCTAAACACCATCCTAAATAAGCCTTTCTGAAATTGTTAAACAAAGCATGTTCTGTACTAGAGGCCTACACCAACTTCTGTGTAGCTAGGTGAAACTTGGTTACTCCTAGGACTGAATTACAAGCTTCTGCGACTTATGTGACTATGTGCAGTGCCAAAAATCTACAGAAGCCTGAACTGCTCCTGTTCAAAAATGAGATGCACTCCTGAAGAGTGCACAAACCTAACAGAGAGAGCTCTGATTATGAAGATAGTCTGTTAGTTACCTCATGACCCTGGTCTGGTTAAGAAGCTCATTTGAAAGGGAAGCAATGATCTCACCATCACACATAGAAGCCAAAAGATCAGCAGAATATTTGCCCCAGATATTGGAAAAGATTGTTCACTAGATCTATCAAAACTTTTTTATTTTCCCCTAATGTACATTGACAGCTGTGTCAAAAAACATGGTTAACTGGTGGAAAGCAAAGGAAGAGCAGAGCAGGTTATGCTGAGCAGTTCCAGTGGGGAGCTGCAAATTGAGTCATACTTTCTTTCTTTTAAAAACCTTAAATTATGTTTGGTCTTCCAAATCAGAGGATCACAGAAGCATAGCAACTGAGGATTACTTGGGTTGGAAGGGACCTTTAAAGATTTACAAGGTATCAGGCCTACTAGCGACAGATAGGGTGCACCTTTCTCAAAGTGGGAAAAGGATCTTTATGCTGAAGTTGATAGGGTTCATAGAAAGAGTTTTAGACTAGATTGAAGGGGGAAAGGGATAAAACCAGGCCCTCTAGAGATAAACCTGGGGGTGGCATGCAAATGTTTGAGGGATGGTGTGCTAGCCAGGTCCTTCCATCTGACCCACGGCGTGCTGAGTACACTGAAGTGCATTTGAAATGTCTTTATACTAATGCATACAGAATAAGGAATAAACAAGAGGAAAGCAGAAGCTGTGGCCCAGTTCCAGAGCTACGACACCACTGGAATAAGTGAAACTTGGTGGGATAAATCCTGTGACTGATGTGCCATATGGAGAGTTATAGGCTTTTCAGGAGGGATAGGCAGGGCAGGCAAGGTGGCACTGTATTGTAAGGAAGGGCTTGGATTATATGGTGCTTACAGCTGGCAACAACATGGTTGGGAGCCTCTGGGTAAGGATGAAGGGGAAAGCAAATAATGCAGATGTTCTTGTGGGAATCTACTATTGACTACCCAGCCAGGACAACGACACTGAAGAATTATTCTACAAGAATTAAAGGATATCTCTAGATCAGCTGCCCTTGTTCTTATGGATGATTTGAACTTCTCAGACATCAACTGGGAATATCATACACAGACGTGTCCACAAAATTTCTGAAGCACATGAAGATCATTTCTTGGTCCAGGTACGAAGAGAGTCGACTAGGAAAAGTGTCCTCTAGATTTGTTGTTTTTAAACAGAGAGGGACTCATAGGTAAAATAGAGATTTGTGGCTTTCTTGGTCACAGTGACCACAAAGTAGTTGAGTTTCAAGTCATTGGCAATAGAAGAAAAACTGCCAGAAAAATTCCAGCCCTGAATATGAGGAGAGAAGACTTCTAGCTGCTGAAGGAGCTAGTTAGTAATATCCCTGAGAATCTTCTTTTGAAGGTATTTGGGTCCAGTAATGCTGGTCGCTTTTTAAAATCTGTGTCTTTAGAGTGCAGGAGCAGGCAACTCCAAAGCGTTGGGATTCAACCAAGCAGGACAGAAGGCTGACTTGGCTGAGCAGGGATCTTCTTCTAGAACTTAGGCAGAAGGGGAAAGTGGACATAAGAAGGAAGGACAGGTGACACAGAAGAATACAAAGATGCTGTTTGCCAGTGTAGGGAAGAAATTCATGCAGCCAAAGCTCAGTTAGATTTCAGGCTGGCCAGCACTGTGAGGGACAAACAAAAGGGCTTTTTAAAATATGTTAACAGCAAAAGGAGGATCAGAGATAATGGTGGTCTGTCACTTGACAAGGTTGTCCACCTCACAAATAGATATGTAGACAAAGCAGAGATATTTAATGTCTTCTTTGCTTCTGTCTTGAACATTGATGATGGGCCATGGGACCCCCAGGGCCCAGTGGTAGAAGGCTGTGACTGGGGAGGATGACAAACTCCCAGCCAAAGCTGAATTTGTTCAAGAGTTGCTGCTCCCACTGGATGCACATAAGTCTATAGGGCCCGACGGGATTCATCCTAGGGTACTGAATGAGGATGAATCACGTCTCCATTATTATTCAATGCTCTTGAGAGTCTGGAAGCTGAAAAATATTGTCTCAATTTTCAAGAAAGATAAGAAGCAAGACCCTGGTACTTATAGACATGTCAGTCTCACTTCAGTGCTTGGTAAAATGATGGAGAAGGTTATCCTAGGAATTACTGAAGAACACCTAAGAGACAATGCTGTCATTGACCATAGCCAACAGGTGTTAATGAGGAGAAAGTCCTTCTTAACAGACTTAATTTTCTTTTATGGCCAGGTCACCTACCTAGTTGACCAAAGGAAGCCAAGCCAGTAGATTTATTTTGGGGTCATTTCAGCAAAGCTTTTGATACTGTCTTTCATGCTGTCTTTGTGGACAAGATGTCTACCATACAGCTAGACAAGTCCATAATATGATGGGTAAGCAATTGGCTAATGAGTCAGGCTCAAAGAGTTACAGTATACGATGCTACGTCAGGCTGACACTAGTCACCAGTGGGGTTTTCAGGGCTCAATTTTAGGTCCAGTGATCTTTAATGTTTTTATAAATGATCTGGATGCAGGACTCAAATGTACATTAAGGAAGCTTGCTGATGATAATAAACCAGGAGGAGCTGTGGACTCTGTCAAGGCTAGAGAGGCCTTAGAGAGAGATCTGGATAGACTAGAGAGCTAGACGATCACCAGCTCTATGAAGTTTAACAAAAGTAAGTACTGGATTCTCCAACTGGTATGGGGTAATCATGGTTATACATATAAACTGGTGAACGAAATGCTGGAGAGCAGCCCCATGGAAAGATATCTGGGGGTCTGAGTCGATGGTAAGTTGAATATGAGTCAACAGTGTGTCTTGGTAGTCAAAAAGGCCAACCATGTCCTGGGGTGCATCAAGCACAGCATAGCTAGCTGATTGAGGGAGGTGAGTGTCCCACTCTATACTGCACTGGTGCAACCCCAACTTAAGTACTGTATGCATCAATATAAAAGGACATCAAACTATTAGAGTGTGTCTAGAGGAGAAGACACTTCTTTATCAGAAGGTGAAAGGCTGAGGTCACTTGGCTTGTTCAGCTTGAAAAAAGAGAAGGCTGACAGGTGACATTAACACAATCTACAGCTTCTTTAAGCGTGGCAGTGCAGGGGAGGTGCTGATCTCTCTGGTGACCAGCAATAGGACATGAGGAAAGGGAATGAAGCTGTGTCAGGGGGAATTCAGACTGGATATTAGGAAAAGGTTCTTCACCCAGAGCATGACCAGTCACTGGAACAGGCTCCCCAAAGAAGTGGTCACAGCACCAAACTGTCAGAGTTCAAGAGATGTCTGGACATCACTCTAGTCATATGGTTTATTTTTAGGTAATCCTGTGAGAAGCAGGGATTTGAACTTGATGGTTGTTATGGGTCCCATCCAACTTGAGATATTCTATCATTCCATGATCATCTTGTCCAACCCTCCTGTCGTGGAAAGGGACATCTTCAACTAGATCAGGTGCTAAAGCCCTGTCCAACCTGGCCTCAAACACTTCCAGGGATGGAGAATCCACAGCTGCTATGGGCAACCTGTTCCAATGTCTCAACACACTCCTACTAAAGAATTTCTTCCTTATATCTGATCTAAATCTACCTTTTTTTAGTTCAAAACCATTACTCTTCCTATCACTACTAAAAGGTTTTCCCTTCTTATAGTCCTCCTTTAAGTACTGAAAGGCTGCACTAAGCTCTCCCCTGAGCCTTCTTTCCTCCAGACTGACCAATCCCACCTTCTTAGCCAGCCTTTCTTCACAGGAGAGGCATTCCAGCCCTCTGATCATATTTGTGGCCCTCCTCTGGACTCACATCAACAGGTCCACGGCCTTCTTATGTTGGGAGAACCAGGGCTGGATGCAGTACTCCTGTTGGGGTCTCACAGAGTGGAGTAAAGGGAGAGAACCATCTCTCTTGACTTGCTGGTCACATTTCTTTTTATGCAGTCCAGGGTATGATTGGTCCTAGTACAGACTCCTGAGGGACATCACGTGTTACTGGTTTTCACTTGGGCAATGAGCTATTGACTGCAACTCTCTGGACGTGGCCATCCTGCCAAGTCCTTAACCATCAAATATTCCATCCATCCAACCCATACCTTTCCAATTTAGCAATGATGATGTTTTGTGGGATCATGCCAAAGGCCTTACAGAAGACACTAGTTACTCTTCCCTCATGCACCAACACAGTCCACTGTAGAAGGCCACCACATTAGTCAGGCATGATTTGACCTTTGTAAAGCCGTGCTGACTGTGTCTAATCACCTCTCTCTCATCCATATGTTTTGACATATCTTCTAGGAGAATCTGTTCCCTGATCCATTACCAGGCACAGAAGTAAGGCTGAATGGCTGGTAGTTTCCAGGGTTCTCCTTTTACCTTTTAAAAAAAATGGCTGTGATATTTCCCTTATTTCTGTCACTGGGGACTTTGCCTGACTGCCATGACTTTTCAAACATGGTTGAGAACAACTTAACAACTACATCTGCCAGTTCTCTCAGGACTCTGGGATGCATCTCATTGGGCCTTGTGGACTATGTTAAAGTTTCCCAGATGGTCTTCAACCTGATCTCCTACTATGGATGGGACTTCATTGCCCCAGTCCCTGCCCTGAGATTCAGGCACTCAAGACATGTGGAAGGAGCTATTGTCAGTGAAAATTGAGACAAAAAAATTGTTGAGTACCTCAACCTTCTCCATGTCTCTTGTCACCAGATACTATTTCATTTATGAGGGGGGATACAATTTCCTTTGTTTTCCCTTTCTGACTAGCATACCTGTGGAAGCCTTTCTTATTATGCTTGCATTCCTTGCAAAATTTATCTCCAGCTGTGCCTTAGCTTTCCTGATTCCATCCCCAGACAGTATCAATATGTTCTTCCCCATAGGTGTGCTCCTGCTTTCACTGACTGTGCATTTACCTTTTGTGTTTCATTTTGACCAGGAAATCCTCACTCAGTAATGCTGGTTTCCTGTCTTCCTTGCCCTATTTCTTCACAGAGCTCCCCATCAAGAGCTCTTGTGCTCTAAGAAAAATGTCTTTAAATAGCTGCCAGCTGTCTTTACTTCTTTATTCCTAAGTGTGCTTTCCCAGCGGGTCTCATCCACTAGTCCCTTAGACAACTGAAAGTTTACTTCCCTTAGGTTTAGGGTCTTGACTACATTTTTCACCTGGCCTGTATCCCCCAAGATCATGAATTCCAACAGGGCACCGTCATTGCATGTGAAGCTACTACCAATCTTGACCTCTCCAGTAAGTTTCTCTGCATTGCTGAGCACCAGGTCCAGTAACAAGTCCTCTGGCTGGACTTTTTACCACCTAGGTTAGGAAGTTACATTCAACACACTCTAAGAGTCTCCTAAATTGCTTGAAGCTTTCTGCACTGCTTTTCCAGCAAGTGTCAGGGTGATTGAAGTCCCCCAGCAGGATCAGGACCTAAGAGCTCAAAGCTTCCTGTAGTTCAAATAAGAAGTCTTCATCAACATCTTCCCCCTTGATTGGGTGGCTTGTAGTAAACACAAACCAGAAGGGTTCCTTTGTTGGTTTGGTGTCTAATATTCTAATATCCATCCCTGCCTGTCCCTCCTATACAGTTTATAGTGATTGACTGCAGCACTCCAACCATGTGATTCATCCCACCAAATTTCAGTGATAGTGAACAGATCATACCTTTAACGCTGCACAGCTGGAAACCTTCCTCTTTCCTCCTTTCCTCCTCTTTATTACCACGCTACTGTTGAAGGTTCTTTGAACAGCATCTGTAAGGTGAATGAAATTGGAAGTGATTGACAGGTTTTCTCATATGGAAGTACCTTGCAAACTCAGGGAGGCTGCTTAAACATATGCTACTAAATTACAAATTATTAAATCTCATCACATAATCCAGACCTTCAAAAATGCCTAATAAAAACATATTTCTTATAAGTTTGCCTACATGTTACATTTTAATGCAACAGAAGAGGGTAAAAAACCTGAGGTATCTTTAGCTGTGTCTTTAGATGTCAAGACATGCCTAGACCATTCCTTACACATTAATCTGTAGTGCATCTATATATCATATCTTGAGAAGCACCTTTGAGGACACTGAATTCCCTTCCATAAAAAGAAGACCTTGTAGTCATATCCAGGGATCAGTTTCTGCCTCTATCCACTGGGTTATAAACTATTACTGAAATATTTAACTCTAAGGCAGTTCCCTACATTGCAAATGAAGTTAAAAACAAATAAACAGACCTATCTTGCTAATGCATCTCCTCAGATACTTTTAGCCATGTTTTTGGCATTCACAAGCAAAATATCCCCAGTTGTCTATGCTTTGTTGACATATGCAAGCTATGGCAAGGACAACTCTTTTGGGAGTGATGTGATCTTCTCTGCGTACATCACACATGGTTCTGACATGGATAAACTACCACAGTAAAGGATTAGGAGAAGAATATGTAGTGTAAAACCTCCACAAGTGTAATATGGAGTCAGAAACACAGACGGGATAAAGTTATATTAAAAGATGTCTATGGTGGAACCTAATATTTATAAAAGATATTGGAATGGCAGCCCTAGAGATGGATGGGTTTTATTCAGCCTCACCAGGGAGAGAGCCCATATGCTTTTTTTCTGTTTCATTGAACAGGCAGCAGCAGATGGGTATTTCTTTTTGCCTAAGAAAGCATAGGAAGATCATACTCAGAGGAAATGCAGCTATAGGTATTACCGCACCAAATAAACACCAGCAGACATGACATATGGTATAAATCCTGGAAGTGTGATCAGTGAGGAAGGAATAATAGCTGCCTTATTTCCTTAATAGTATGACCCAGTCTGTACCTATACACACTCTGCAGCTGACTGTTAACTTCAAGTAGGCTGAGGTTTTCCATTTGAAGTTGTTTCACAGGTGGCTAACCCTACTGTTGTCTGTTTAGACTTTTCATTAAGCAGACCTCTTAATTTACTTCTTTCTTGACATGAAGTGCATGTAGCAGAGTGTATTTGTCTTGTGAGGCTTCGTGTTAGGAAAGACATGCTGTGTATAAATCCCTCTGTAGCAGAAGACAAACCACAGCATGACTACTATTGGTGTGTTTGCGGTTTCTTTTAGTTCCCTAGCAGCTATGCATCATCACAGAGTCTCCTACAAAAAAACCAAGGTGCCAGCTTCATGAAAGAGCTCGGATAAGCTGACTAGCTGTACACACAAGGTGGGACCAGGTGGGAGAAGATGCAAAGGTATGAAAGAAAAACAGAACAGACAGATGATATATGCAGGCAGAGCACAAGATGCAAGTTCAGACCTGTCACAGAAGAATCAACATCCTGTTTTTTTCACCAAAAAGAGAAGTCAGCTCAGGATGCCCTGAACTATCTTCCTTAACTTTATAGAAAGTTTTTTTTTCACAGGGTATATTAGGAAAATTTCCCTTTATTCATGATGGGTTGCTCATGATGGGAGGAAAGGATGAAGGACTCTATCCACCTTTTTAATTTGGTCAGTTTTACATGTTCTTATTACACCACCCGCTTCTGCCAAGACTCACCTCCTCACCTTAAAGTTTGCATTTAAACATCAATCCATACGAAGGTTACATCTCACAGATCATACCTGTCCTGTGGGGTTATTTAGGATGCCTTTCAGAAAACTTTTCCATTGATACACATTTTCACCAGCTGAAGTCCATTTCATAGCCATACCGTCTTTCGTCTAGACATGCTGAATGCCTTTGTAATCATGTAAGCTGGATACACCTCTTATCTATTGCAGCACCTGTGGTCTATCAGATACTAAATTAACTAATAAGATTTTTAGGTATCCTACTTCATTAATGTTCCACAAAATCTGGCCAAGAAACAAATACTTGCATCAGCCCATCTAAGCCTTCTTCAGTAAATAAGTCCTGATTTGTTATGACAGGACCCCTTATAGTTCCAGTGTGGGTTTTTCTAGGGCTTTTCCTACAAAAACTTCACAGATAAAGCTAAATAACTTCTAAATCCAAACTTTTAGATTCAGAAAGATTAATCATAAAAACCTAAAATATAGAGAATTTAACATCCTTCATGGTGAAAACTCCAAGCTGTAAGGCCAGGCTAAGCAGGGGGGAAAAACAGGTTTGTACACAACTTTCCCTTTGTCCCTATGTCATTGCACGCAGGCACTTTCTACACTGTAACACACTCTCCATTCCCACCTGGTCCTCCAAAAATTTCTTCTTCCTTTCATGTAACCTTGGAGGCCAGACTGGTTGCACCTGCTCCTTGCTGCCATTATCTCACTCCACCTGTAGTTTCCCACCTTCCCTTCCTCCTGTCAGCATTATCTGTTTTCCCCAAGGCAATCAGCAATCTCCCTTCCTTCCCCCACCATAATCCATTTGTCCTTCTCTTCTTAAAGAAACACAGCATAAATCAAGAGCTAAACAAGCCAAGAATACAACGTGTCTTATTGGTCTTCTACCATGTCTTCGTAAGATCTAATCTGGAAAAACTATTCATTATTCAAATTATGCCTAATGTGATGATTGTATCCAAACCTTTTTTTTCTGTTTTAGAAATCAGATATATCAAACACAAGGTTGTAAATTTATCCACAAAATTTGTAATCTGATCTAAAAATAGCAAGTTGATTACTGTTTCTTTAGCAATCAATACTGTTAAGTACTCAATTTTATAGTATTCTCTTTTTAGTCAATACCTAGCTGTAGGAGCACTGAGGAAAACAGAGTAGCAAGGAGAAAGCTCTGAACTGGTTTCCAGTGTCATCCTTAGATCCATCCTTGGATCGTAAGAAGTGGTCCTGGACAAACTGCTGTACCACTCTGTGCTTTCACTCCTGCCCCAGCATTTCAACTGCTTCTCACAAATGAGTACTAATGTTGGAGCATTTTTTACTGACTGTTTCAAATGCCGGCGTTTTGTGTCATTGGATCTGCTGCTTTCCTATTGTCAGCTGTCTTTCTCTTTCTGCTCTACTGAATAGAGTTTTCATGAGGTATTTAAGAATGTTAATAAGACTACCTCAGTGGAGGGAGATGGCAAGCCCTCAGCAGCTCTAAGAGCTCTTAAAGCTACTTGCAGCCAAGAGATGTTTTGTCTCTTTTCACTGTACCTTGGCCCTCTGCAGATACACAGAGGGAGATTTTGCAGATCAAGCGGAAATGGAAATACACTGCACTCCCCAGAGAAGCTGGACTAAGGCTAGTTACAGCAAACAAAGGATAGTCTCTGCCAGAGGATAACAAGTACACCAGGTATTCCACTTTAAAAAAAAAAAGGAAAGACCGTTTTACTGCAAGAAGTACAATGACATTATAAGACAAGCTTTACAAGTTCAGGTGCATAGTATGGGAAATAGGAATATCCAATTATATTTTGGTAAAAATTACAGATTTTTCTCTCCATGTAGCATCTTACAAGAAAACTGAAGTTTAGCAGTTACATTTTTTTTTCTTTTACAAAAAAGCCACCACCACAACTGCCTGTCTTTCCCCAACCAGAATTCTTCAAACGTCTCTGTAAAGAGAATTTCTTATAATCATAAATTAATTTATCATACCATTATACCACATTACAATGACTTTCAGGTTAAATTTTCTTAGATTATGGCAGAGAAAAGTCCAAGACACGTTTCATTTAATTTTCAAGGAATAAAGTTTATTTTAGAATCTCTAATATTTTGTTGGTCATTTCTTTATTACAATGACATTTTGGTCATTTCTTTATTACAATTGAAACATTGGATGGGAAATCACTTTACAAATATTTAAAGTAAAATTCCTTTTTTGAGTCATATCTTCTCCAAGCTCTCATAACTACTACGAAGAAAAAGAGACTGAGTTCCCTGCTACCCCATTTCTATCTTGCCTATTTTCAGTAACTTTAAGAATGGAAGTTCTTTGCTACTGCATATTTTAAGATGCATATTTATTCAAACATTGCCATGATGTATAAGTCAATACAGGGTCAGGTTTAATTCAGCAATTTCATTAAGATCAGAGGAGTGTTGCTGATACTTTATTTTTAATGTTTGGATTGAAACATATCTTCTATTTCTGTTACTACATATGCAGCAGACAACTGAATTTTCAAAACCTTTGGTTAAGAATTGAACTTCTAAATGTTAAATTAACCATTACTATAAGTATTGCTATAAATATGTCTATAAAAACCAAACACTGTTCTTGATTAATAGATTAAACAGAGACTAAATTGTCTTTTTTCTTAATTTGTTTTCTCCATATTAATCTTCTTAAAAATATCTCTGAATTTAATTAAAATTTAACACAGAAATTGTGTCTGGTAATTGACTTAATTTTTTTACTAATTGGTTACGTATTAAATACTCCTTTTCCAACAACACTGCTCATTGCCAAAGATAATAATCCTAGTGAAAAAAATACTCACCTTATTGTTGGAGAGATTTTAAGTTAATAAGGCAAATATTTTTGTTGAATCACCTCTAAGTCAGGAAGATTATGACCAATCAGTCTGGTTCTCTTACTTCTTACATGTAACTACCAGTGCATTAAATGTCATTGAAAAGCATTGGAGAAGCCAAGAGTAAAATTCTGTTCTTAGGAAAGTAATTAATCTTTGTTTAAACAACAATAATTACCAGCTGCAGGTGGCTGTATGGTTAATTCCTTAATAACAGTATTTACTCGTACAAATTAAAACATTGCCTTTCTTTTCAAGTAAACTATGGCCTATGATCAACATCTACCGAGACTTTATTTTTTGTTTGTGATGTTATTTTAATAGCTATTTGCAGAATTTTGGTTTCATTAGGGCAACCTGTTCTTGAATAAACACCTTATGGAAGAATACAAAGAAATCTGTAAATGAAAAAAGCACAACAAAAGGTGTCAGACACAATGAAAATCATATGCTGTATAAATTCTTAGTTTTACCAAGACAAAAAATTGAATTATTTTTTTGTTGTTGTTGTTGTTGTTCTCAGCTGATGAAAGCAGAACAAATTTCCTTTCCAGGTTTAATGTCTGGAATCCCAGTTCTGAAAAGTTAATTTCTCCCATACTACATATAGCATAAAGATGCTGACCTCTCAAATGAATAAATGAATGAAAATCATGGATATATGCATGCAGAACAAAGCATGGCATACAGTTCTACACATTGAACAGAAATACCAAGGGTATTTTACATGCTTTCTTTTAAGGAACAAAAGATAAGTGGACCAGATAGATTAGAACCAATGGTAGAATCATAGAAAGCTTTGAGTTGGAAAGGACCTTAAAGTTCCAATCCCCCTGCCATGGGCAGGGACACCTTCCACTAGACCAGGTTGCTCAGAGCCCCATCCAGCCTGGCCTTGAACACTGCCAGGGATGGGGCATCCACAGCTGCTCTGGGCAACCTGTTCCAGTGCCTCACCATCTCCACATGACAGAATTTCTTCCAAATCCCTAATCTAAATTTAACCTCTTTCAGTTTAAAGCCATCACCCCCTTTCCTATCACTCCATGCCTTCATAAAAAGTCCCTCTCCAGGTTTCTTGTAGGCCCCCTTTAGGTGCTGTGAGGCTGCTTTAAGGTCTCCCTGGAGCCTCCTCTTCTTCAGGCTGAGCAATCCCAACTCTTTCAGCCTTCCTTCATAAGAAAGGTATTCCAGCCCTGTGATCATCTTCATGACCCTTCTCTGGAACGGACAGAACAGCTCCATGCTTTTCTATGCTGGGGGTGCCAGGGCTGAATACAGTACTCCAGGTGGGGTCTTATGACAACTGAGTAGAGGGGGAGAATCAGCTCAAACACATCTTCAAACACATAATTTTTGACATAAGCTTACTTTTGCTTTGGGGTGTACTTCACAGTCTACTATCCCTCATTGTCCCAGCTACTTATCTTCTTTCTGTCCTCCTCTTTGGTGCCCAGTTCAAGAGCACCCTGCAAATGGAAAGTACTGTGTGACTCATGCAGACCTCATGCACCTCCCAGAGCACAGGCCTAATGTGGCCCATCACCTCCCTCCCACCTCCAGTTAATTGGGAAGATAATAGTTCTTAAATTACACATTTGTGGGCGCAAAGAATTTGTTTTCTCTCCTGCAGTTAGTCTTAAGACCTATCTGAGCAGACACAAAGTTCATCTTCACTTCTTTGTCATTTGCCACCACTAAGTGTAGCTTTTTTGCATACATCATGATGTCATACATATTACGACAATGTGTCATTATAAAATATTTCACAGATTATGACCTTTGAGTGTTCCTTATTCAAAGAATCATGAAATCTTAGCATAATGTATGTCTAATGATCTCTGTATAAACACTCTGAAAGCTCTCTCCTCAAAAGGTTCAGGCAGATATAAGAGTAATTTTTGAAACTCACCCTTCACTTGAAGGTCCTTTGGCAGTGCTTGCCAGTTCTTGTTTGCTAAATATAGTACAATGTGCCAATCTGAAATAAATGTAAATGATCACCTTTCTTCCATGTTAATTAAGGTCTCATTAATGCATTCCAACAGTTGTTGCTAACACAACAGAGGAATGCCTTTTGTTGCAAAAATAAAACTTGTATGTAAATCATGGTTCTGCTTCATCTATTTAACTTCAGCTTAAGCTGTAAATATTGTCTCACCTGAAAATATTGTCAACCTGGTCTGTTGAATAAAAGAAGCTTGAGGAGCACACACTGGATTTGCAGTTCTGCGTGCCATGTAAATTCTGCTATTCTAAGAGAAGTTGCAAAATTAAAATTGATTCTAAACTCCATTCCCCAAAGATGCTCAAGGAAAAGCAGGTCAAGTTCTATGGAGCCATTTGGGCCAGGCACCTACCTCTCAAGTGTGTTGATTACCATTTGTAGAAAGTAATCTGAATTTGTGCCAAAACCTGGATGCTGAAAATTGAGACCAACTGTATCACTATGAGACATCTTTAACATATGATAAAGGTGAAATGTGTCTTTTTAATTCGTATCTTAAATGAATGTGTTCAGGAGGGGTTTTTTCCAAAGAATATCTTGGTAGAGTTCTACTTACAAAGTCTTCCTACGTAGACCCAAAACCATCAAAAGTTTGCGAACCATCCAGCAGAGACACAATGCTCGAAAGTGCAAGAAAAGTGTGATAAACAAAAAGGACTGAAATATCAAAAGGACAAGTAATAAGATAAGTAACTTCTAATAATTCTGTCCTATAAAGTGACTAAACTTTGAAAGGCAAATGAAATGTGGATAGCCAGAAAAGCAGCCTGGTTAGAAGGGAAAAATCACTGGGAAAAAAGAAATTAAAAATGCCTGCCAGCCTGGGAACTAGGTTTGGGAACAGAAACATACTTGAAAAGTGCAGTTGGCCTCTGCATTTCAACTGTAATACCTAGAAACGAGAGACAACATGAGATACATCAATAAGTGCAAAAAAAGCCCCCCAAAAAAGTAACAGCAACTTTCAGATGTGGAAGCAGTTTAGGAAAATAAAAAGCATCTGAAAGAACAGAAAACATCATTCATCTACTGGCTGTTATTGGTGAAAACAGAAATTAGTAGCATGTGTTTGCTGCTCGATGCAGTGTTGCCCCATACCCTCTTATGTCCCTAGGTTATTAAAAGGACTTATTTTTTATCCAAAATGGAACCTCTCTCTCCAAGAACTTCCCCTGCAGGGAAGTTTCCCTTTCCTATGCAGGTAGAAACTCAGACAAGCTTCCTTTGACTCTCTCAAGAGATGCCTGGCTGAATCCAGGCTCTGTCACAGATTGTCTTTGAAGTGAGACACTGTTAACATATTAGTCCCCTTTGGGCCCACTTTCACGGTTAATTTGATTTGTCCTTCCCTCTCTTGGTGGTGATTGGGTCCCCCTCTGGGACTGGTCTTCCCCTTTGGGGTGGTTTGGCTCATTCTGAAATCTATTTTTTTTCATCCCAATATTAAATATCTATACCACTAGTCTATCATATGTTGTTATATTGCTGGTAATTTCCTTCACTAATGAAGTTTGTATGTGAAGTGGTAGTATATACCTACCTGGTTGTTGCTGTTATTGGTTGTTGCTATATGATTGATTGTTGCTATATGATTGATTGCTGCTGTTATTGTTTACTAATAGTAATTTGCAGTAACTTGATATATATGTATTTCTATTCACTTTGTCAATCATAGGTACCCTTGCCAGTGGTGATTTTGTGGTAGTATACCTCCTTCTTCTTTTTGGTATTTATGGTAATCTGTAATAAAGCAGAAAAATTTAGGGGACAAAAGCCTCCATGTTCTTGCATACTACAGCATTCTAAAAACTCACAGTCATGATATCTACACACCCACGGGCTGTGTAACCTTATAGGTCATGACAAAACAGTGGAAGAAACTCACTCCAAATGAGTGGAAACCCCATGACCTGAGTAAGAGCTAGGTTGACTATTGTCACTTCATTCAGAGGCCTCTTGTTTCAAGCTACTTCTTCCTTCACATTTAAAGAAAAGTTGCATATTTGTGTAAAGGGAGCATGAATGGCATCTATCAGTTAAATGACACTAAATGAATCTCTGCTCTGACCCAAAATAGAATTCAGTTGTCTGAAAAGGGAAGAGAAAAAAATCTGTCTCATTCAGTATCTACTCTTACCAAAGTGCCATCAAAATAGATTAATATCAACATAAATACCTCTTTATTTCTTTCTGTTTGTAAAAGTCTGGATTACAGAACACTGCATGGAAATAGCTTCATATTATCATTTTCTGTTGCTCATTAATACTTTTAAGAAAAAGGCTTTAAATCACCTTTCATATGTAAACTTAAACTTGGATATTCTTCAGTCACAGCAATATACCTACATGTTTATTTGAGCGCTCTCTTTTTTTTTTTTCTCGAATGCTGTCATCAGAGCATACCTAATAGTACAACATGGTCTTCTGAGTATGTTACACTTTCGTTATACAGTCTCAGGGTTCAAGGGAGATGTTTCTCTTTTATGACAGAAAAGTCTGCGTGATTTCTTATCATACCTTTTCACAATTATGTCATTTATTAATCATAGAATATCTCAAGTTGGAAGGCCAGGATTCTCAATGGAATGGAAAAAAATGTCTCCATGGAAAGGAGGAGAGACCAGCAACTCAACCATGCAGAAGACACACCTGAAAACTCCCAAGTTTTAATCAGCACTAAATTGAACAAAATGCACATATGGGAATCAGCTGAGAATCTCTGTTACAAATCTTACATTAAAAGGCAAAGAATGATTATTTAATTCCAGAATATGGTATAATTTGTATGTAAGAATAGCATAAAATCTAACTTTATTGAGCTTCTGAACATCAAGACTTTATGTTCTTTGCAGAGAGGGTGAAGAAAATGAAGTATATCTGATTTCTGTCTTTATGAATTAGTCAGAAAACATTCTTTCAACTACAAGTTGTGAAAAAGGAGGCCAGGAAGTCAATGTACTTATATAAATCATTAAATGTTGTAACATTTCTTCTTTTCCCTGGAGATCATATTTCTATATAAGAATATTAATATTTGTGAAGTTTTACGTAAAAAACATAATTATAGACTACTGTCTTCATGTATTTCATGCCATAAACATATATGCAGCTTCTTTCTAGCAAAAGTTTTTAGCAAAAAAAAAAGAGGTCGTAATTGATAACTATAAAAAGAAAACAAAAGTCAATAGCACATTTCTGTTGTCCCTCCAAAGGAAGTTTTATCTAAAACATTGCTTTAAAACTTGAAAGGCATTATTCTGCAGTATCAGGGAAAATATACAATGTATTTCTGTTTCATTCAACTAAGTCTCTATCAACAAAACTAATTATCTAGATCAGCTTTTGGACCAAAAATATTACATTTTCAAAGCTCCGATATACAGCCATCTTGCTAATAGAATAAATGCTTTTTCAATAGAGGGTTCTAAACATGAGTATTTCCAGCCACGATGGTCTAGAATTTTCTAAATATGAGACTGGCCATTTATGTCGTAACTTAGCTCTCTTTTCACTGTCCTAGGAAATACGATAATACTCTTTTAATATGAGTGAGATTCAGTGTCAGAGTTAAGGTTTCAATTTTATTTAAAAATATTAAATTTGTTTTGTTTGCTTCTTTTGGAATAATATCTAAATACTATGTTTACACTAAGATAAATTTATGATTAGCCTGGGTTCATTTTATTTATTATTAATCTATCTTCTTTCTTTCAGTGATACAGAATATTTATGGAATTTAGCTACACTGCTTGTTATTTTTGGTCTCCTTTGAACATCGTGTAACAAGACTAAAAAAAAAAATACGTAAATTACTTGGGCCAGGGAGAATTGTATTAATCATGTATTGTTGAGAGACTTCCCAACAAGCAAACAAAGAAACAATTTGTTTGGGGATATTTTCAGGTTTGGTCTCAGCCAAAAATATACAAAGCAAAACACAACAGCATAATTGGAAAATGCCATTATGGGATCCTTCCTCTGGACCTTGAAAGAGATATTAATTAATGAATTTTTAAACAAGACCTAATTTTATACTCCTACTGGCCCTTGATTTGGTATATTGCTATAAATTCCTATAAATATTTTTCCTCTCTTTTTTTCTCCTTTTTTTTAATCTTTGGTACTAATTCTCACCTACATTTACATGCAAACCAATTTGTATTAATATTCTGAAAAAAGATTTAATGTACAACAATATCAAATCACTTACTGAAAAGTAAAAGTATATGACTGTCACTTTCCTTTTAATTTAAGAATAAACCTAAAAAGCAGATGTTTGAGTTGCAGTACTTCTGTTTTGCAACAGGTAATGTCCCTACATGCAAAAGAGTGCTACACTGAATGTATCCACAGCAACAAGCTAAAAAGCATGCTAGCTTTTTATGAAATTGGGTATACCAAAAGAAAAGGAAAGGTCTGAAAAAGCTGTAGTGCAGATATCGTGGAGGTGTTATTTTTTTATACACCACATTCCACCTCTGCATGCCAGATTATTTTATAGAAGGTTCTGTATCATTAATGAAAATTACTTCCTTATAATAATACATCACACTAGTAATCAAACCCAAAGTAGAATAAAGGTTACGAACACTCAGTCAAATGATCTCCACATTATCCTGCACACTAAGAAATAAATTTAGGAAACTATTAATTTTCTAAATTCCTGAAAACTTCTCAGTAATATCTTGCTCCTTAGTGAACTGAAAAAACGAAAAGATGTTAAACCCTAAATTTACTGTAATTAGCTATTAGAGTAGCAACCATTATTGATTTTACATAAACACAAAGAAAAACAATATATGTATATATGAGATAGATAAAGCAGCTGCATTAAGAAGACACTGACTTAAGCAGTAAATAACAGTGCAGTTTAAAGTTCAGAAAATCCTATCATGTTTAATAGTTATTTAACAACACACACTTAGCACAGACAAGGTTTACTTTATATTTTGCTTTTGGTTTTGTTTCTTTGTCTAAATAAGATACAAAATATGTAATAATTGCCCCATGATTCACTGAGTAGCAGTGCTGAAAGACCTAAACAGGAAATGATCTTGCTTCAAATCAATTCAGCAATGACGAATACAGCAAAACCTCAAGTACTGTACTTTTGACCTCCTATCAACAATTAAGCCATGCTATGAGAGAGCTTCATTTCATCAAGCTTCAAGCCAGACCCTTACAATAGCTTTAGGTGAATGCTGTCCTAGTTATAAAAGAAATATGAAAAGGAGTGAAATGGAAGTAGGGATTTGCTGTTAATTCACTTTAGCTAGGCAGAGCTTTGAATCATAGAAAAACACTCTTTAGCCTTCCGTATCCCCCCCAAATCTATCTCCTACTGAAATTTTTCTTTTAAAAAAATGATTAAATTTACTGATCTGTGAACCAAGATTCTATCATGAGTTAAGATGCCGCTGGTTCTTTTTGAACTAAAAAAGTGCATCAACAGCCTACCTGGAGAAAAAAAATAATCAAATAAAGTATTTCCATAATGGAAACTGATTATTTTTATGCATTAAGGAACTTCATATAAAGAAACTAAGATCTGCTAAATAGATGCATCTATTTCACAGCAAAAAAAAAATAAATAATGACATCAGGTTTTGGAATTATAAGAGCTATTTTAGCTCAGAAAGTCCTAAAGAATTAGAAATTAAAAAGAAATGAACCTATGTTGTCTTCCTGTCACTCTCTTGGGAATCGAATACTTCATCCTGCATTCTGGTGATGGTGGGAGGTCATCTACTCTAGGCAGAAACACCTAGGAAGGCAAGAGGGAAGCTTTCTTCCTCTTACATCATGAGTCCACAGCACACTGGTTGGTTCGTCATTTTTGGTTTTTTAAACAGCAAAACGTTTTCTTCTCTCTAATGTTTTATTTTTGTTGTATTTATATGGCTGAAGTAACGTTGAAAGGGCATCGCTGTAGAGGATACATTAATGAAGACAAAAACCCCATACCTCACTAGGATTTTTGTTTTACTTTCCCAGTATTTTGTATAACTGCAAAAAATTAACATAAATTTACTTAAATAATTAAGATAGTCTTGGTTTGTGAGCTTTACCAAATAAGCATTCTGATGAATTAACACTTTAGAGACTTTGCTGATTAACATCTGTTTCTGCAGAATTAAAATTAATTCATTAACTCTTCAGTTAGTTCTGCTGCACTCTTTAAATTTTGCTTGCTAAGCCCCTTTTTAATATGCATCTCTTTTTTCAAAACATATTACCCTGTAGCCAAAAATAAACAAAGAATTGACAATGTACTGAATACACACCTATACTGTTTATGGCTTTTGTAAGAATATTGATCAAGGAAAATCAGAAGTAAAAACCTTCATAGCTGTGCTGAGGTTGACATTGAATTTCATTTCTGAATTTTCTTCATATTAATATAAGAAATAGTGCAAGCAGTTTTTTAAAGCTTTTTAGTGCTGTTTTTAAACTCAGTTTAAATGTCTTGGATTAGTTATCTATAAGATGTCTGAACCATACACAACAATGACTGTAAAAATTGATTCAGTAAAAAATAAAAATTATATCACTTTGTATTTTATATTTGATTTTCAGAAACAAATACGTTTATCGGAGAACTGCTTACAAATAGTAGATCCTAGAATCACAGAATCATAGAAACATAGAATGCTTTGGGTTGGAAGGGACCTTAAAGATCATCCAGTTCCAACTCCCCTGCCATGGGCAGGGACACCTTCCCCTAGACCAGGTTGCTCCCAGCCCCATCCAGCCTGGCCTTGAACACTGCCAGGGATGGGGCATCCACAGCTGCTCTGGACAACCTGTTCCAGTGCCTCACCACCCCCACAGGAAAGAATTTCTTCCTAATATCGAATCTAAATTTAACCTCTTTCAGCTTAAAACTATTCCCCCTTGTCCTATCACTACATGTCCTTGTAAAAAGTCACTGTCCAGCTTTCTTGTAGGCCCCCATCAGGTGCCAGAAGGCTGCTATAAGGTGTCCCCAGAGCCTCCTCTTCTCCAGGATGACTTACATAAGTTATAAATGGAAATATCCCTGACAGAAACCTGACCAATGAGTTCCACTTGCTGTATCAGAAAACACAAACCATTGCATGTAAGGAAAACGCAACAAAAAATGTGTAGCACAAATCCAAATGTAAACACTGAATGTCACATTGAAATTCACCAGATAAGACCCAAATCAACCTCATCTTTTTCAAGAAAATACCGACTCATACTGTCACAATTATTTAACATGTTTGAAGTTACAGGCTTCTGGAAACAAAAGCACTGACAATTCATGGCTAGAGCTAATAGATTTAAACAAATTATTTTCACACTTAACACCACCCTAAAATCTCAAAGTCATGTTTATAATTTCCAGTAGTACTTTGTGTAATTCTTAATAAATATTCCTGGGTGGGGTTTTTTTTGTTTTGTTTTATTTTGTGGGGGTTTTTCCTGAGCTGTCAGCACGTTTCTTGATACCACTTTACCCATTTTGAATAGTTTATTTCCATACCTTGTCATTAGACAGATATTTACCCAGTGATTGCATTTGCTGAAATTTGCCTGGTTTAATTGGCTGATAACCTGTTTGAGGTACCCCTTGTGAGGAATGTCCATAGATCTCACAGTGTGTGGAAGACTTAAGCTAGCTTATGGCAGACCAGGCCTAGGGGTTTAAAGATTAAAGCTCTGTCTTAAAGGAGGAATGTCTCATGCATATGTAAAGGAAGTCCCTTGGCATCTGTCCAGCACAAATCATCTAATAGTCTAATAGTCTAATATGAACTGGATTGAGATGCACTCGTGCAAGCTGGTGAGCAAATTTTACTACATTACCATAGTTAAAGCATTTGTTTATTTCCCCTGGACAGGACAACTAGTCACTATCCCACACTTACGAGCTTAGAAAAAAAATGATAAAATGGAGGATGAAAATCAAGTAATTAGCACTGACTCTACTGGTCTGTGAATCGAGAGACTGAAACCCTGTGTTTCTAGTGTTTTGCAGGCTCCAGATGGAAAGATGCTATTAGCATCTTTTCTAGTAACATTTTTGTTGGTGTGCTCCTCTCCTCTACTCTGCAGCAGGACAGTCATGGTCCTTCTTCCATTGCCTTATTTCTCACATATTATTTTTTTTTAAATATTATATGATATTTTAATCTTAACCTTTAATGTCATGCAGGATGTATGAACTTTCCAATATTTTAGATAAAATTGTAACAGCTGGATATTATTAAACAATTCAAGCTTTGTATAAATCTGATCACTAAAATAGAGAAAGTATTCAATTTTTTTAAAAAGCAATATGTGTAGTAAATATATTGAATTTTCACTTTCAAATGAAAAATTACTTATTTAACCAAAAAAAGTATTTTATGACTATTTGCAGTGACTGTGGAAATACTTAGTAACAACAGTTTAACATTCTGGATCGATTTCCTCTTTTCTGACACATACATTTAAAGAAAAGTGATATACCTCTGGATACTCTTCCAAATTTACTGTTGTTAATCCTGATGCTATTTACTTACATTAATCTGCTTTGTTCATTACATTACTGATTTCAGTGACAATTATGCACTCAGAAAGCCATTTCCTGTAGTCATGACCCAGCGCAAACCTCCACTGATCTCAGCACAAATTTTCCATATTTTCAAGTTCACATATGATCTGAACAAAACCTACTTATCAGTGTGCTACTATGATCCACCCACTGAAATATTCAACCATCAATTTTAGAATTATTTTCTATTATATTTTTGTCAGTTACAGTGCAGAACAAGGCTTCATAGAATAACTTGTCCAAATCCTCACAGGATTTCCAATGGGAAGACAAAGGTCACATTTGTTTTCTGGTTGCAGAATACATATTATCTATTAAAAATACCCAGTCATCTTTCAGACCTACGATGACCTATGTCTTCATGGAACATGCTGAGATAATAAAATACTGCAATAATGTGTTTTACTCCATGGAAGAACTATGCTGCTGTTCTTGGTAAGACATAACTGGTACATAGCACATAAAGTCAACAACCAAGCTTAACAGAGTGTGAAGAAGATGGTATTTCTCATAAAAGAAGCATATTATCCATTTAAACAGCTTTCAGTCTTGCACACAAACTAGGACTTAGACAAGACTTAGAAAAGGGAAACCAGATGGCAATGGATTAACTTCCCTGCAAAATTCTAATAGCAGAATGCATTAAGTATTTTAATGAGAGCGAAAGGAAGAGCGACGTACTCTAAATACCCCATTAAAAACTACAGAGCTAAGTGGAACAATTAACTATTTTTTCATTATGGCTATATCCTACCATTTGTAGACCTTCACTGCAGTTATTTATTACACAACTTATGTGGTGTAATTATTTTACAGACCAGCTAACCGTGGTGGGTTGACCTTGGCTGGATGCCAGGTGCCCGCCAAGCCACACTGTTACTCCCCTCCCCAGTAGGACAGGAGGTGAGTAAATAAGATAAAAAAACAACCTTGTGGCTCAAGATAAAAGTTTGCAAAAGCAAAGGTTGTGTGCAGAAGCAAGGGGATTCTCTACCTCTCATCAGCAAGTGATGTCTGACCACTTCCTAGGAAGCAGAGGTTAAGTACATGCAGTGATTGCTTCAGAAGACAAATGTCATAAGTAGCAAATGCCCACACTTCCACCTCCTTTCTCTTAACTTTATATCTGAGCAGATGTCAAATGGTGTGGAATATCCCTTTGGTCACTTTGAGTCCATCATCCCATCTATGTCCCCTCCCAAGATCTTGCCCACCTCCCACACACTGGTGAGTAGGGAGGGAGGGAGAAGAGGAAGCCTTGGTGCTGTGTGAGTGCTGCTCAGCAGCAGCCAAAACACCGGTGTGTTACCACCGCCTTTCCAGCTGCCAGTGCAGGCACAGCACCGTGAGGGATGCTGTGGGGAAAACTAATTCAATCTCAACCAGACCCAATACACTAACATTAAATAATAAGCTTCTTATCTTAAAAGTAAGGTAGTGTGAATCCCATTTATTGCATTAACTTATCAACCTTTTAGTTTTGTTTTGCATTAGAATATGTATAGCAACATGTAGATTGTAAATAATGGAATTTCTTGTGCATAAAGTGACTTTCAAAAAAATTCAAGTGTTTGTTACACTAGTAAGTGCATGAAGCTGACTTCTAATGTTAAAGGTAAATAAGACACAAAATTTGCTAGGCAAACATTGACGGGTTTAATGTCTAAAAATATTTCTTTTTTTTTTTTTTTACTTTGATGAAGCAGTGCTGGAAGGAACAATAATAAGAATTCCTGTATCAGCCTGTCTTTAGAGGATAGGAAAATGAAGAGTTTAATCATAACATCAGCTGTACCGCATCATGCTGCTAGGCCAAGATGGGGTATGAATCTTTCTGGCCCAGGCCTATTAGTTGAACTAGGTACCAAGACTCATACAAAGATTAATACCAAGACTCAGCACTTAGTGCTTTCTTAGCAAGACACACAGACATGGTTGTGGAATGTACATGTGTGAGGAGTAAACCTTTTCTAAAAGGTATTCCTCTTGAGGATACTTGAATAGAAGATAATGCCACTAAGGTTTGAATTAATTATGGCAACATCTTTGAGATGCCCATTTAAAGTTCAGTATTTTCAACAGGCCTGACTGAAATACCCAGAAGCTGTATACTATGTACAATTTTAAAATTTAATTCATCTTCTTCCCATTTTGCTACTTCAACCCTTAATAAATTAAAAATAAACTAAATAGGAAAACAGTTCATTTCAGTTTGGTTTCACATTAATCTGTTATGAATTCCGTAATCACAGCTCAGGGAACGTGATGAGAAGACTTACTTCTTATATTGTTTGTCACAAGTCTTCCTCCCTGTATGAGCTGTTTCTCACATGGGGAAACACTGACGTAAGAGAAATCAGTCATAGAGATTCTTGGAGTAATTTGGGATTTCTACGTTCATTTATAACCTATTTTACAGTAAAAATTACTGTAATCGTGCACAGATTGTGTGCTAATATTTGTTAATTTAGCTACTTTCTCTGAACGTGGCAATTGTGCTAAGGTTACAAGCCAGTTCAACTGAAATTCTATGTATAGACTTTATTCAAATGCATTTTGAATAAGTATGCTTATCAGAGAAGTATCAACTTACTGGACATGTATTGCTGTCTTATTAAATCAATATCTATAATGAGTGTAAAGAAACAGGAAAACTATAGCAAAACCCGACCCCTTTGAAAAGTTACTTCTCTGAGAAAGTCTTTTAAGGAAAGCATGTGTTCTGCAAGACAACAATATTTCACAGTTATAATTTCCTACAAACAAAAAAAAATTCTTATCTCAATTTGAATAATAATATTCAGGTTAAAATTTGGATATACATTCAGAATACTTATCAGTGCTTTTGTGACTGACTAGCTGTTTACAGTTCAGGTTTTAACTTTGTTGCGTGGATGCATTAGTCTTTATTGGCCTGGCTATGAAGCTCTTCTTCTAAAAGAAAGCCTTGCTTAGCATTCTTTATAAAGGAATTTCAATTCCAGTTTCAAATACACAGTCCTTCTGACCTCAACATAGCTTCAAAGGTGTAAACAAAACAATAAAGTTGTTCCAGGAGGGAAAGGAGTGACTCCAAATTCTCATTTGTTATATAGGAAGTCTGAAGAAGATGAGAATTAGGTCAATTTCATGCAACTGCATACCAGATGGTGAGAATGGAGGTTAGACATGTCCAGATCTGCTGAAATTATCAGCTTAAGAACCTGCTGGGAACCCAGGGAAAGGCAACTAACAAAACCGCTTGATTCTGTTATCTACAAAGACTGCTGCTAAGTAATTCTCTCCTTGGATCTGCTATCTGCATCCAAGAGAGATGAGGATTTCTGGTGATACTAATGCACACCAGAAAAGCTTCTGGCACCTAAAGCTGAAACATTGCACGTAAGTCACACAGTGAGAGAACTCATTGTAGTGCATAAAAAATAGACACTAAGATCTGTATAATAGATTTTAAAACTTCAGAACTTTGGCTTTGTAGAACTTGTAACAGAAAAGGTGATTAGCACTTGAATTATCTTTAAGGAAAACTAGTATTTTTAATGTAATCATTTCAGTTATTCTATTATCAAATAAGCTTTGCTTTTTTGGATTAAATGTCAATCTGTTGAAATTGATGCTTGCTACTTTAAAGTCTTCCTTGAATAACCTTTTAAAGTAATTCTTAAGTTATACATTACGCAGTTTTCCCAATTTGACCTAGGTACATAAAACGACTTTTAGTTTAAAATTCTACATTTAAAATTTACACTAAAAAAATCAAGAACACCAAAATGAAATTTTTTGGTCTATCATGTGAGGTTCTTCCTTGTCTTAACTGTGCAGTTTGCCAATGGCTTAACTTTTCCTTTTGTTTTAGGACAGGGTTTCCTTATATTCTTCCTTTAACAGCTAAAAGTCACATTAGGTAGAAAAGTCAGTGCCCTTCTGTAAACGTGTTTGGATAGCAATGTTTCAGTAAGGAAATGCCTTTTCGTTATTATCAACTCAATAATCTGGTAAATGGGTAAAAACATTCTTCTTTTCCCATTCTGGCTGAGGTGAAACCTGAATTTGTAGTGGTAAGAGGGGTTTAAAGCATCTATTCAAACAGTTAGGACCAAGTTATTGAACTCATAAGTAAATGAAAATGCAAAGCTTGCAAGATTTTCAAGGCAACCGTTACAATTTTCTTTTTTCATTATTGTCAATTGGACTTGCATTTCAGTTATTTCATAATACACTGTGATTTCCTTCTTTATTTTGTTAAACAAAATTCAGTTCCAGTAATTTTGTAATACACTGTAAAATACAATATAGCATGTATTTTCCAAGAATAATGACATTCAGACTTGCTTTCACTAAAAATATGTATTCAATACTTACTGAACGCAGCACAAAGATCAAAAACATTTTCTGAAGATGAATAAATGCAGCTATTAGGGAAATGAATTGGCAAGGTTTTTTTCTATGTGAGAGAAGACGTAGTGTATTATATAGAATTAGAAGAAATTAATAAGTAGCAGCATTATATGAGTGTTTTGGTTTCCACCAAATAATTATCTTAATCTAACCCAGTTTTAAGGTTTTCAAAGTTCTAATTACCTAATTAAACATAGTTGAGGAGATATTATTCATTATTTGTCAGCACAGAGGGACCTGAGGAAACAAAAAGAAAGCTAGAAGGGGGAAAACTCATCAACAGGTATTTTTTAATTCCACCACAATACACGTTTCTAGCCTGCAGAAAATCAGACTGCTGGCATTCAGCACTCTCAAATACCAGATGGTAACCTATGTAAGTACCCAGTTTCCAGCTTTAGCAAACAGACTCTGCTACGGTTAGGACTGAAGAAGAAAAGGAAATCTCTAATTAGGCACCTCTAAAACTAATTGCATTCAAATATAGACATTTTTTGAAAACAGTGTCATAGGATAATGATTACCTCACCTCCACTCTGTAATGTTATACCTCTGTAACTCTCAACAATCTGAAAACTGGGGCAGCAAAAGTAGTTATCTTGACTTATTCTCAGATTCTTTTCTGAAAACTCAAAAGGATTGAAGAGTTGGTGTTTCTGGGGAGTACAACAAACTAAAGAAATGCATCTTGTGTTCTCAAACCTGCTCTACTATAGAAAAAAAAATTAGTTTGACTGGAAAATTGAACTCATTATTTTGAATTCTTATCAAATGTTAAATTTCACATTCAGAGAGCATCCTCTCTTGTAAATAAATCATGCTATCACAATACAAGATGCAGAAAACTTGTTATATTATATCCATTGTAGCAAAGAGAATTTTGCAACTGCTGTACAGCACAAAGTGTGCTGTTTTATTTCCACATATCTTGAAGGTCTTTAATACAAAAGCCTTGAGAAATGTGTTTTGATCCAATTAAAATATGGGTGTATCTACAAGGACCTACAATAATTCCATATTTTTCAAGTGTAAATATTATGTATAAATAATCACTCATCCTTCCATTTTAAACTTAAACTAGCATGGAATGTGAAGGCAAACACTTAAAAATCTATTTGACAAATTAACTAAGAGCAGTAGAATCCCGCCTTATCTATGTACTGACAATATTACTGCAGACTCTCAGCATGTAAATTTAATTACTTTCTCTTACCCCATTTTAAGAACATGATATTTTAACGATCAGTTATGTATGAAGTATTTCAGAAATGAAGAAAATAATAACTATAGTGAAAAATAATCTGTGTGTTCAAAGTACATGGAAGCATTGAGAAAATATACCAAAGCAAACAGATGAATGCATATTAACTGTCCATTAAGGTTATGTTTTAATATCTCATTATATGGATCTATATGGTCTTTTTCAGGATTGTGGACGACACTTTCCAGTATGCAATAATAACAAAGGACATACTGTTCAAAAAGCCAGATGTGGAGCTCTTCTGAAACTACCGTTAATATCTATTTATCACTATGATAATATCAGGTTTTGCTTGTGTTTTAAGACCTTAATTAGGAAAAGAGATCAGGTGTTCAAGAGTAGCAACAAAACTGTGGTGAATTTTATTTTATTTAAAAGGTAACGGGGAGTACATACTACATTCCTATATGGTGTGTTAAAAAGTAATTAGAGGAACATAGCTTTTTTAACCTTCTCCACAATACCCAGTGCACAATGAGTTTTATACGTTTGTGCATGTGTGCACATGCATATGCACACATGGAAAAATCTATTTGTGTATACTGTACCCAAAACCTTCAATTTTAGCATTTGAAAGCATTTAATAA
Source organism: Falco naumanni (assembly GCF_017639655.2). Classification (NCBI taxonomy): domain Eukaryota; kingdom Metazoa; phylum Chordata; class Aves; order Falconiformes; family Falconidae; genus Falco; species Falco naumanni. The sequence goes on along the minus strand of NC_054080.1, from coordinate 14,108,890 downwards.
TATCACAATTCACCATTATATAAAATAATTCACTTATGGAGTGTTAAACTTAGTTTTAATCCCCTCTATTTATACATGGAGAAACTGAAGAATCTGGAAGCTGTTAGGATATCATCCATAGGTGCACTTTGTCTATACCATACTTTTCTGCATGCTCAGTAGAGTAATATCTCAGCTAACAACCTTTATTTATTATATAATGGACTATGTGATTAATGGAATGTATCATATTGTAATGCTCCCTAAATCATTTGTCATGATCAGAGATATTAATTGTGTTTGCTCTATCAACTTCACACTTCTCAACAGGGTTTTTTTTTCTGTTGAACAGGTTCAGTACTAAATACTTTCAATCTTTATCTATGTATGCTTATGTGTATGTAAGTAAACCACTAAAAAATATGATCTCAAATGGAACCCATACCAGTGTTCAGTGATGAATACTAGATGCAGAGTTTCTTCCAGCAAGATACCCATTTTTCCTAATACCAAAGATATTTCATAATCTCTAGATCTTTCTTAGCTGGTATGATTTCCAATTTCAACTCACAGTTCAATCCATAATTTTTCACATATTAAAGGTTTATTAAAACGCTAAAGATTGCACATCTGTCAAGCGTTTTAGTTGTCTTTTAACGTATAGAGTCGTCATAGGATAGAGCTGAGACGCATTTAAAAAAATGTAATGTTGACACTCACAGAGTGAAGGCAACCAAACCACGAATCTAACTCTGTCCTATGCACTTTCCAGCAGATTGTATTTCTAATTTGTTTCACTATACATGTTTTCTTAACATACTTTTTTTGGTGTGGAAGTAGCACATAAACTAATACAAACCAAGCTAACCTAGTGATTTGGATGAGACTTGATTAAGAATGTATTGACAAACTCAGGCGAAGTACAAAATGAAATTTCTGAGGTGGTGAAAATTCTAAGAAAGCAAAACGGGAAAACAACATTCTGAAACCTACAGGACTGCAGAGCAAGAGCTCAATGAATATTTATTTGGTCATTAACAAGAAAACCTCTCTGACTCCGGTCACATTACAATTTCATTTTTCATGTTTCACAATTTCACAAATCTTTTGTCTGTGTTTATAAACTACTACCTTTCATACTTCTTCATGTTTTCTAGTCATATTAAATGGGTTTTCATTGGGACATTTATGTACAAAATATTACTGTGCCAAAACATGCCTTCTTGTTATACTTGGGTTTGGGTTTTATTTGTTTTCAGTTATTTTTAAACAACATTCTTTGTGAAAGCTTTTTTCTAAAATTTATCCATAAAAATACTTTTACACTTCAGACATGACAGAATACTAATTACTATCAAACGTGTCTTTTATGGAACAAATTCAGCTATTTTATAAATAAAATAAATCCAGCTGTATATAGACTAGTACCATTATATCTACTAGTGCTGTAGTATACATCACTAATGGACTTCTCAAGAGTGCTCCATGACATTACTGCAGCAGTTTTGATTCTCATTACCTGAAGCTGTATATTAGTCTATGCTCATGGGAGTTAGTGAAGTCATGATACTTTATATCAGCTGAGAATTTGGCAGGTACACGATGCACCAGTCTCACGCAACTCTCTATTAGTGATGTCTGTATTTTCAGAAATTAGCACACCCTACAATGTATTTGGAAAATTTGCTATTACCATGTCACAGAAATTTTATTTAACACCCCTCTATATGCTGAATAGAATGCCCCACAAGCCTGGCTAAAAGGCTGTTCAACATAACATTCCTGAGCTTAATTTATTGACAGCTTTCAAGCTTAAGGCTCTCCCAAGGTATAATGGGCAAATTATAGTGACTGCAAAAGCATTTCCAGTTAAGCATATGGGGGTTTGTTTGCCGAGGTTCAGGTCTCTGTTAAGCAATGCAGCCCTTATAAAATGAAATGTCCATGCCTGTATCACAATACATAGAGAATTATTAGCAGTGATTCCTATTTCTGAATACAAAGATTTAGTTTGCCACTGATAAAAATTAACTCGGGAAAAAAAAATCATCTCACTTCCTGAGTTTTGGAAGAAATCTGGTGACAAAAATGGCTTCCAATTGGCTGGACGCCATGGGCCAAGCTTTTAAATTAATACAAAGAACACATCCTCAATTTTCATTTAATGTAAATTGTCCTGGTTTGATTTCACCACTAAGTTTTCTTTAAGCTCTAATTGCTTCCTGCACTTCTAAGAGTTCTCTTTTCCTTTTTTTTTTCTTCCCTTCTTTAATCCCTATTATCAATTTTCTGTGATCACCTTAATGTTTTTTTCCTACTTGTTCAGTCATTATCAGACATTTCTAAAAGTTTCCTTCACTTTGAATTCTCTGGTTATTACAGTATTGCTTTGCTATCCCTAGCCCCTCATTTTGGGATCCTTGATATATTTGAAGTCTGCTAGAATGAAGGGCATATTCTGTCTCTCTCTTTGCTATTACATGGTATTGCATGCGATGATATATCTAAATAAGATGGCATTATGACAGAATATGAAACAGAAAGCCATATTTCAAGTTACCGATTGCTTTGATTTAGATAAATGTGAGTAAAACATAGAGAAGGGGGGAAACACTTAATTTGAATTCAGAGGTACGCAGTTCAAAGCTAATAAAGGAATTGGGAAGAAATACAATTTGCTGCAATTTTGAAGAAGGAAAAAAACCACCAGCATTACAAATAGTTCTGGGTTTATGTCTAGCCAAGCAAGTAGGAAGGCAGAGGAAGATAATAATGTGATTACTTTGGTAATGATATGCATTAGATACATTATGGGAAACAGTAATACTCCCTACTGAATGCAGTCAATCCAGTTATTGATTTTTCTTAATGGTAAAAGCGCTGCTCAAAGACCAAAAAGAGATATTCTTTATTTATTCTCCCTCTCTCATGAGCCCCATCTGCACAGTCCCCTTGATGCAGAATAGTAGACAGAGATAATAGAGTAATGTATATATAATCTGACACCTACTGGGCCAGGCTAATGTTTCAAATAAAAATTGCATGGATCACTGCTGCTATTGAAAACAAAACAAACAAAAAGAAACAAAAAGAAAAAAAAAACACTTCATTTTTGCTTTAAATGTTGGTGAATTTTATTTTGTTTTATTTATCTTCTTTCACTCAAGTGAAAGGACCTATGAGCATATACTTCTTGCAGTTAGTTCATCTGACTGCAAAGCTAGCTAAACATCTCTCATGGACTGCTTCAAAGTCCTTGTACTCCTTACCTGCACTCCTTCAAGTTCTATTTAATATGGATAGATTTTTAACAGTTTTTCAAAATACAGATTCACCAAAACTTTATTTTCTGTGTTGCCATAGCTGGTTTTCAGCAATGAGAAAGACGTCTGACATGGAATCAAATCAAGCTCTACAGCAAATTTAAGTTTTGATCTTGGCTCTTTTTTTTCCCATGATAATAATAAAGCCCCTGAATAGGTAAAGAGAAAATAGAATTGAGTCAGAAGCTGATTGTGTGATTGATCTGATACATCAGTAAAATCAAAGTATTTGTACCAACCATTTTTATTATGGCTGATTTTCATTCCTGCTCACTTCAAGTCCCATTTTCTGTGTGCAAACAGAACCAAAGAACTCTATAGTGTCCTGTTATGTCTTGAGCAGATTCATTTAAACCTTTCACAAACATCCAGAAATGTCCAGGATGACATACCTCTAATCAGCTAGAGAGAGCAGGCTAGCCATTCAGTACCCTCTACTGCCACCAGTATGGATAGCTTTAAGATAGGTGAATAATTAATGTATTTTCACATAAAGCAATAGAACAGGGCATGTTACAAACAAAATTAAACTTAATAGATACAAAGTCTTAGTGTAATGTTACTAATTAATGAATGTAACATTTTTTTGTTACAAATACGTAGCTTGGTATTCAAAATCATGGATTTGGTACAGAAAGAATTATTATTTCTGGTTCAAAAATTATAATTATATTCAGGATAATCTGTTTAAGATTCCTAATTTTGATACTAGCTGAGAAGTGACAATAAATAACTAAACAAAAATTAGTTCAGAATCAATATATACAGCATATAGTTCATGGGTTCCAATCTTATAATGTAAATGTAGGCCTCTACATCCATATTTAAAAACATAATTTCCCAGAAATACTGGATCTTCAGTGATGACTAGAAGCATAAGCAGGCAGTTCAATTTTACTATTGGTGCTTGGGTCTTTTGAATGCCTTCTCAAAAATGTCTTTTTGTGAATTCCTGTCTTGAAGATATGGCAATGATTTTATAGATCATTCAGAGTGTTCTTAAATAAGGAATCTCCTCCAGGCTACATAGCTGAGCCAAAATGGGGGACCTTGACAAAGAACCTCAAGGAACTGCCAGTCATCATGAAGTTACACCAGCCCTATGCACGACCTGCTCCTCTTGTGCTTCCGACGACTGCTGTGTGTCACTACAAGAAGTGAATACATGTGGAAACAGCAGAAAAAACGGAGATGCCAGTCAAGCTGTCTGAGTTGGAGAACAGACTTATGTAAAGGAGAGCAGCAACAGCAGCTGCCCTTGAAATGGAGAAAAAAACCCCAAAACATTCAGCATGGAGGACTGTCAGAACCAGTCAAAATGATGACTGCAAGTGAAGGAGGAAAGTTGTAGCACTGCAGAAAACAGGGAGCAAGAAAAAGGTTGAAAACCTGAATACGATTTGAAGAGGGGAAGAGTGAAAATAAAGAATAATCAAATGCAAAAAGAGCAATGGAAATTTGCAACAAAAATTCAGGTATGTGGACTGCAGATAAAAGCAGTTGTAGTTTTGTGTGTAGAATGACAGGGAAGGTGGTCATTAAGCATTATATTTTACCTGTTTTCCCCTAAGACTGTAGCTTATACCCTCATTTTTAAAAATGTTCTAATTTTCAGCCTGCAGCTAAAATACAGTTAATATTCAGAAATTATGCTGCTTCTGTGTCCGGACAAAGATGAGGCATTGTGGTAATGTGGAGATCTCTCCTTTCAGTAGATTTTAACTCCTAGCATTTTCAGACTAATTCAGGAAAACAGATTATTTTATAAGTATAATTTATGTCTTCTTCAATAGTTACTTACATGAGAGGTATGCAACAGAACACTCATTATTCACTTATACATTGGATTCAACCATCAGTTTGGGCATTTAACACCTCTGACAATCAGCTCCAGTGTGCTGCTTTAAAACCTAAAGAATTAAATGCTTTAGACTTGAAAATAGCCAAGGTGGGAGTTGAACTAATTCTGACTAAATTTCTCTGATCCTATGTGGATAGCAAAAAATCGAGTCAAATACTGATACTTGTATGCTTCAGCTGAATAGCAACCCATTCCCTGCTTAATCTCAACATGTAACATGGACACACTAAGAGGAATAATACATTTTTTTAGAATCCAGTCTATTACTGCCAAAATCAATTTAGGTCATTCCTCGTATAAGCCACATGTTCTAAAATAAACCTAATTTTGTGTGTTCTTTTACAATTGTAAAAAAGAAAACTAAAAGGTGTTTCATGTGACATCTGTAGTTTCACTAGCATGCTTCCAATTATTGTTTTACATGTTCCTGCAGTATGACTCACACTTTTTTCCTGAATGATTAATGACTGAGAATATATTCTTGAACACATAAGAAAATCTTTCTTTCCTTATAATCTAATTCATTTTCACTGCCATTAAAATGAAAAGATAGAGTATCTCCATTTTTATTATGATAATCTTGCTAGAAAACAGCAGGAAAATATTGCGGGGGGGTGGGGGGGTGGGAAATACCTTTATTTTATGGTCCACCTACAAATTTGAACATTTCTGAGAGGTTAAGCTAATAAATCAAGGAAACATGAAGAAGAAAATAAGTGTTAGCTTTTAAGGATTACATTGGCAGAGTAATAAGGAGACCTACAATTAAATCATTATTACAGAATCTGAAGATTTTCTAGTATCTTTAATATTAAAGAGTTACCATTATTTCAGGGTAAAGTATTAGGTTCTCTGTTTCATTTGTCTTTATTTAGAACCTTCTCAGTTTTAAACTGTACCTAGTTTGTCCTCCAGTTAAGACAGAAGTCATTCTTCAAACATGAAATTCTGTCTTTATCCGATGATTGCACTTCTCATATCCCCAGCCAAACATAAATAAAAAACTTTAGCAAAATATATTTGCAAGAATTTTGAATAGAAATCTACAGGACTGTTTTCATCATTTTCAGATTTTCCACATGTGGACATACACAGAAATCTTTGATTCTACATTTTCTTCCATCCATCCTTAAAATTCAGGTGTTCCAACCAAGGCTGACACTTTTATTTTGAAATGTGCACCAGAAATACAGGTGTTGATGTTTGTTGTCATGCAAAAGCATATTTGTTGAATAGAAGAAAATTCTTGAATGGATTTTGAAATTTCTTCATGTATTCATATCAAGCTGTAAGAATATAATTCCCACACCCTCCTTAAAATGACATTGTAGCAATCTTAGGTTGATCAGCTTCAACAGGCAATGCAGCTGTATAGAATAAATAGATTCCATATGATTTGCAAGCAGGAAAAATTATAAGTCTTAAGCAATCATACCCATATACCTAATTATACCTAATTCATATTCATATACAAACATTGAAAAAAATCAACAATGAAAACACATAAAGTTATAGAACTTTAAATATAGGAAAACATCATAGGTTATAACTGGGCTTTCCAAGTTGACATATTTTTTAAAATACCAAGCCTTGATTAGACTAAACAAAATCCACATTCCTACTGTTTTAACATAAGTATGATTTCGTCAGGATATAAATTTTTGTAAAAAATATGCAAATCAAATGTGGTAGAAAGATGAAAAATCTAGGCATCTACAATAACAATAAAGCCATCACCCTCATAATTATGATTCCTATAAAAGTAAAAAAGTCTTCTAAATGAACTTAGTTACATATGCCATATTTATTTTATTAAGTAATAATGCCTTGAGAAAGCCAAAAAATTTCAGGAAAAATGTTTAAGAAATTTGTGGCTGCTGTTATACATAAAACATACGGTAAGTTACCGTTGGAAAATCAGCATTTTATTGGATTTTCCCAGCCTTGTTTTTCGTCTTAACATCACATGCTACTTTAAAGAGAAACAGTCTTAATTTGGAAAATAAAAATTTTAGTATCTTTCATAGCACTTTTTTTTCTTGCTACTGTTTTATACATTATTATTATTATACTGTTAGATGTATTTGCCCTTGCAGGGCACTTTGCATTTGCTGCACGTCTGCAAGCTGGTGTTGTGGCCCTGTTTATATAAAGAGAAATATAAAATGAATATTATTATTTCCACACAAGAAATAACCAGCTTTCTTAGTGTCCTGCCTCCGTTGCATTAAACCTGCTACTGCCAATAAAAACTAAAACCCTCTGCCATATTTCACAAGTTTTTTGGCTTTGGTTATTTTGACTGATGGTGCTGGAATCCTCCTCCTGCTGCAGGATAACCAGCCCAGGGAAAGGGAAAATGAAATACATCAAAAGACATTGGTATTCCAGTTTCTTCCTGAACCTCTATGAGGGAGCCCAGGAATGATTTAGCATCCTCTCTGACAGCAACTGTTCTCTTGTCTGATCACTTACATCTCCTTAGTGTGGCTGGAAAATCCTACCATGATAAGCTTATAGTATTTTGGAGGACATCTAAGCACTAATTTTTCACACAAAGTGTGCTAGTGAGTGGAGAAGCAGAGGGGGAGGAAGATTCAGCCCCAACACAGGCTGCAGAGATGTTCCCTATGATTGTTCCATCCCTGCCATTGAGAAGCGGAGCTGAAGCACATTCTTGTTTCTCGGGGAAACAGCTCCCTCTCCTTATCCTTGTACTGTGAATTAGGGAGACTGGCCTTAATCTACAAAGACACTTTTCAAATGACACGCAGAGGCCTGCTGCGAATTTGCAGCCTGGTGCAGCACCGTGCAGTGGCAGAAACGAATTGCTGCAGTATAATAAAAGGCTTTAGAATCTATTTCTCTGAAGAAAAAACTTTGTTTGGCAAATCAAGCAGCAAACATGAGTGTATTTGAGAATCTGAAAGTTGAATTTTTTTAGTAATACAAAATATAACATTTTTTATTTGATAAAAATAAAATTTTATTTGTGATTTCAGCAGTGAAAAGTGGGTGTGGGAATATGGTCTAAAACCACTGAAAACAAAAAGTTTTTCTGCCATGTTAAATGCTTTCAGTGGAATCCATGCAGTTCTATGTGAAGGGCTATGTTTGTGCAAGATATGTTTCAATTAAAGTTTGGAGGACAGAAACTAATTATTTTATATATATATATATATATATATATATATATATATATATATATATATATATTTGGGGGACTAAAATAATTTTTCTTCATTCAGAAGCTCATTAATTTTTCCATGATGCTTTACATAAAAGATGTATACTACAGTTCTTATTACTATAGTAAAGATAATAGTTTGAAGCAGAAAAATAAAGTAAAAATTCTATCCAAAGCACTAAGAAAGAGAGTAAAATAAAATGTTACATGCTTTCCTCTTATTAGTAATCACCAGAGATTATTGAAGGGGAAATTTTGCCCAAGTGAATTAAAAGTCGGTTTATTATGGCTGTTATGTTATAAAGATCCTACAGGACTACCTGAAAAGTTTCATACAGATCCCATATTTTCCCTTGAGCCACAAAACACTGATTCATTGAAGCAGACCTTGAGTTAAGTTCATTGAATAAATATTAGAGAGTTCAGATTTGGCCATGAAATACGTTTGTCTTCTTCTGTGTGCATGTGTTAAGTGTGTGTGCAACATGAAAAACCCTGAAACATTTATTTTGCATTCTGCACATTGGTCTGATGCAAAAAACAGCAAACATGCAGAAACAGCACAATGCCCCTGGAAAATACTGTAAAAAATTTGCACACATCCCCACCAAGACATATGATAAGGAAGAATCAGTGAAACGTTAATGGAAAAAGAGATCATTTCCTCGTAAGAAGGCAAGGTAAGCTTTAAAAGGAACCAAATTAAATCTGCAGGGTAAGGACACATCTGCTAGCAGCACTTAAGTAAATTTGATTAAAAGGAGCTAATAATTCCCAAGTGTAGAAACATTAGACTGCTTGTACTGACAGAAATTATGTTCCAGTTCAATGATCTAATTCTTGAAATGTATAGCAGAAATGCAGAACAAACACAAAGGGCCAAAGCCAAATCCAGACAGGCACTCAGCTGATGAGTCACTAGCTTCCAATACTTTTTGGCACAATCCCTACATTTCAAAAGGCCAGCAAATATGTGCAATTCAGAAAACTTCTGTATGCTACAAATGTGAATTTGAGTTGAACTACAATGTGTGAACATATAGTACTGCTGTGGATACACCCTGGCTAGTGTAAAAGGTTGTTCTGTATTCTTTAAAGCACAAAAAATACATTGTATGAAATTTTACTCATCCACTGATACTCAAAGTCCTATAATGAACAATATTTTAAAAATCTCTTACTGTGTTCTCTCCTTCTCTTCAATGGATATTTTCTGTTCCTGCTTTGTGACTTAGAATGATTGCTAGCTACATGAACTTGCACAGCAGTCTTCAGCATAAGTAAAGAGACATTATAGAGGACTACCTTTGTGTGTACCACATAGACCTTAAAAATGCATCATGCTCTCAAGAAATTTCACACTGTACCATGATGTATCACAGTGCTGTTCTGGGGATGGCATCTGCACTGTCAGCAAATTTAGGTCATTGCAAAATGTTTAATACCACTTTTGGATGTTGTATAGGCACCAGTAACATCAGCGACCTGTGGGCCATGGAAACACATATCAGCTACTCTAGCAGGATTTTCATTTAGGACTTTAGGTGTGCTAATAAAATAATAATAATAAAAAGATAAAAAATACTTGTTCAAGACAAAATACAAAAATTTGCCATATTAAATTACTTATGATAATAATTTATTAATGAGACATCCTCATGTGGTAGTAGCAGCTGTTGACTGAAAGACCTCGTACGTAGCAGTACTCATGCCAGCTCTACTTGTTCTACAAAAGCCAATTGGATTAATATTGAGGTCAGATTTAAATCTTTTCTAGGGGAAAAAAAAAAAAAAAGACCCTTGTGTCTTAAATTTTTAAGTATTTTTAGTTTGTATTTTCACAACTAAAATTTTCAAATCACTCACTCTTCTATTTGTATTCCTTTACTATGTCTCAATCTACAGCATCAATTAAACCACCTACAAAAAAGTGTATTATGAGGGAGATATTTCTGAAGTTGACTTACACAGTGCTGTTATCCTCACTTTCACTATAGGGAAACAGGCATGGTAACTTGTTCAAAATCATCCAGAAAGTAAGCCAAGCACAGAACCCACTTCAATGCTCTCCTGAAACTCAAGCCCATAATATTGTCATTAGTTATCATAAAAAACTCAGTCTTTGTTTCACTTTACCATTAAGTCTTTGTTTGACTTTATTACTGTCTTGTCTATAACATCAGTGTCTACTAACACTGTCACAGAACCATAGAATCATAGAATGGTTTGGACTGGAAGGGACCTTTAAAGGTCATCAAGTCAAACACCCCCTTTAATGAGCAGGGACATCTTCAACTACATCACCTTACAACATGGCTCTTCATTGCCATGTCTCCAAAACATATTTGTGAAGCTGATGGTTTTATTTGCCTAATCTCTTGAATACTTTCTATCATTGATTTTTCTGTATGCAAGTGTTTGGCTTGATAATTAAGTTTCTTGAATAAATACTTAAGAGTTGTGGTTTAACCCCAGCCAGCAACCAAGCACCATGCACCTGCTTACTGACTCCCCCTCACCCAGAGGGATGGGGAGAAGAATCAGAAAGAAATGTAAAACTTGAAGGTTGAGAAAAGAACAATTCAATAGGTAAAGAAAAAGCCACATGTGCAAGCAAAGTGAAACAAGGAATTCATTCACCACCTCCCCACTAGCAGGCGGGTGTTCAGCCATCTCCAGGGAAGCAGGGCTGCATCATGTGTAAAGGCTACTCAGGAAGACAAACACCATAATGCCGGATGTACCTCCTTCCTCCTTCCCCCAGTTTATATACTTAGCATGGTGTCCCATGGTATGGAATATCCCTTTGGCCAGTTCAGGTCAGCTGTCCTGGCTGTGTCCCCCTCCCAGTTTCCCGTGACCCTCCAGCCCTCTTGCTGGCAGGCCCCAAGGAACTGAAAAGTCCTTGATTTAGTATAAACATCACCCAGCAACAACTAAAACCATCCGTGTGCTGTCAGCATTGTTCTCACACCAAATCCAAAACACAGCACTGCACCAGCTACTAAGAAGAAAATTAACTCCTTTCCAGCTGAAACCAGGACATCAAGTTAAGGACTGCACACTATGTCTAGAACATTGCAAATATAGTATTGCTACGTAAGAAAACAGAAAACGAGGAATTAAGACACATCCTCTAACCTGATCTTAATGTTATTAAAAAGATAGGCCATATTTGGAAAGAATGGGAGATGATGCAGATGGAAATAGGGGAAATTCTTTAAAGGTTTACCAAAGTAGGTCAGTATCTTCCCTAATAATCATTCAAGAAAAAAGAAAAAAGGGTGACTCCTATCTGGCTGGACATTTGATATGGTCTCCTATAAAAACAGTTGCTTTTGTTGGTAGAGCAGACAGTAATGAAAGAAAATGACAAAACAAAAAAGAGCAATGGCTTGTACTGTAAATGGATCAGTTGGACTTGAGCCAGGTTACTAGTGAAGTTCTTTAGTGGTTCACCGTGGGAGTAATATTATTTTTATTAATAATTACTTAATTAATGATTTTTGCTCAAAATACAGGGCCACACAAAGCTGAATTGCAAATTTGGAGGTATTGTAAATATAGGCAAGGATCGGGATGCAACAAGGAAAGAAAGGCATTCTGCAGGACTGGAGATGCAGAAACAAGCTGAAATGCAGAGACTTGGGTTAGATACAAAGACTTATTTTCTTCCTTTGTGGGGTGGGGGGCAGCACAGGGGGAATAAGCACTGAACTGAACTGGATACTCATGACTTGGAAGTGACTATAGAAATGAAAGAAAATGTTTTCATCAGACACAAGCTGAATGTGTGATGCTAGTGAAGAACAGCAGTAAATCCATTTCTGTATTGTATCAGTTATCTTCAGGAAGATTAAAGGAGTAAGTGCTCTGTACAAAACAAAAGTTAAACTTCTTTTTTGGCTATGCGTGTCCAAAAAAAAAGGGGGAACACAGAGTAGCAGAAGGACTACAAAGACACCCAGAGGAGACTCCTATCTAGGAAAAGGGCATTAAATAGTCTCATTCATTTAGCCTAGAAATCTCGAAGAGAAGTGATCACTTTCAAAAAACACCTAAAAAGAAGAGCAACAGAACACACTAAACAGCAGTGCTGTTTTACTTACAAATAAAGACAGAATATTTGTGATAAACCAGGGACAGTCTTAAAAATCTTTCTCAGTTTCAAGTGTTGTAAGGCTCTGCAAAATCTGTCCCAGCATGTGAATGTTTTTGAGGAGAGGGTGTGAAGCTGTGCAGGAGAAGGAATGGTGGGAAGGGGAAAAAAATTTAACAGTGTACAAAAAGAGGTTATACGACAATAGTGCAGGGTTGGACTTACTATTGCAGATTCTTTCCTGTTCCTCCTTTTCCCTTTTTTTCAGTTCTAGTTAGTCGTCACAACTTGTCTGTGATATAGATACTCAGTTTTCTTCTTGTTCACCTGAAACAAATACCGACAAGTAAGTTTGCAGTACTCTTCACTGAAACGTTCTATTATGTTCATTATTAAAGAGGTATAGTTTCACCTTGTATCAGGATATAATCACTGGAGCCTGTAAAAAGTCTATGTATCACTCAGTTACGTGTTTTGTCTTTTGCAGGCAGAGTATAAAATGGATAGAAAGGAAAAGGCAAGCAAGCAATAGCCTGATAGGTTCATCATTCATCACCTGATTAGTATTAAAAATTGCATCCAGTTTGGTTTTGCCTTGTAAGAAACAAAAGAAATCCTAAAAGCTCATTTAGAAAAAAAAAAAAAAAAAAAAAAAAAAAAAAAAGAAAGAAAAAAAAAAAGAAAGGAAGAAAAGAAAAATTTCAGTTCCTTTCATTGGCTGGTAAAATTGTTAAAAAAAAATCTTAAGTAAAAAGGTAAATGCAATATTTTTTGTAGATACAAGAACACTTGGAGCATAAGATTGGATGCAGATGTGACACCCAGGGATATGGTCTAGTGGTGGACTTGGCAGTGTTAGATTTACAGTTGGATTTGATCTTGAAGGTCTTTTCAAAACTAAATGATTCTATGACTATGATTCTATGATTTCTGAACTCAGTGGAGCTGCCTTGACTCCCTCACTGCAAAAAGTAACAATTTGAAGTCTGTGGTCTAGTCTCCTGTCAATGCTCTGAGGGCTAACATGCATCACTGCTATGGGCACTAGAGGTGCTACCTGTGTGAGTCCATGTGTCAGTGGGAAGAGACCCCATAGCATCAAGTTGTTGAACAGATAAGAAGATTGTAACTAAATAGTTCCTAACTGGTGAGGGTAGTTGCAACGAGCGAGGGGAAGCAAGCAGCCGACTCAATGTGAGTGATAAAGCAAGCTTCAATTTATTACGGCGCGATTATGTCTTATATACAGTTCCAGTTAATTTATGCCTACAAATCATCTGCTAATTGGCTAAGCTCTAAAGGGTTACATTTTCATACGTCCTCCTACTTGCGGTTTCTGCGGATAGCTAGCTACATATATTTTCTTCTCTCTTGTCTACGCGAATTCCTCAAAGTTATTTACAACATTAGGCACAAGGTCAGTGTTTTTCTCAGCTTCCTTATCAGCATGCCTCAGCACAGCTGCGAGGCCTGCTTCAGCTAACTTACGCTAACTTTGTTTCACAAAGATCTTTAAGGGAGTCATGGCCGTGATCACACAGCCATTCTGCAACAGGTAGTGATCTTTCTTTTTCTTGTTTGACTTTTTTCAGTGAGCTGACTACCGTAAGCAAGAAGAATATTTTGACAGACACAAAACAGCCTGTTCTATAGGTCTCTGACAGTTTTCTATAGTTTTCTAAGGACAGGCAGGAAGTGCTGTTTATTCTGGAAGGAAGCATCATGTCTTCGGTCTGCATGATCTCATTAGTGGGTGGAGTTTTTCAGTTTACATTACAAACCTTGCAGACCCTACATTTGCATTTTCGAACAAAAACTATTCTAAATGGGGTCTGCATAAATCTTAACCATTAATTTTTAACTATAAATGTGAAAAAAGACTTGGATCCATAACACACGTAGTGTGGAACTACACAGAACACTCCCTTCTTGACCAGCAGTGTATTTGGCTTTTTTTTTTTTTTTGCAAGGCACTCTATTAAAACCAAAGAGAACCTTTACAAGATAGATATATACACACATAGGAAAGCTTCTACCTCGGAAGCTATTCCCACTGCAATAACCCGCTATGCACAAAGTGTCTGTAGTTTCAATCCTGCAAGTGTTCAGACTCATGGCTGATACTCAAAAGCATCAGAGCCTTAGCATCTTATGAACAGTAAGAAATAGGAATAAATGAAGTTTTTTAGGTTATACTATGACATATAGTTTCCTATTATTCTTTTTTTTTTCTAAATCCACCTTTAAAATTTTAATTTAAAATCTGTGGCTACTCAGATGTATAAAACTTAGATACTTTTAACAGGAAAGCAATTGAAGAATATATGCAACTGAAAGAAATGTGATGTTGCCTTAAAAGACAAACCAGCCATGACTTTTTTGCTGTTATTATTTTTATTGTCACATTTCCTTCCTCCTTTAATTCATCCCACAAGATACCACAGCAGCTGTCTTAGAGGCAAGCTGCTATCAAAGGCAAAATATAAAACAATCTGCTATTTAATTCCTATCATTAGTTATGAATTGGTGAACAGGCAGTACATGGTGCTTCACTTTATAGATTCTGCCTTCCTGATTGAATTTCCCCTTTTGTAATAATTGGTTTCAGCACCAAGAACACAGAGTTCCAGAAAACAGTCTCATCAAGGGGCGAAGTTTCTAGCTGGGACATGAACTTGGGACACTGAACTGCAGGGGAAGAAGTGCATCCAAGCAGTGACAGAGCTCTGCCTCACTAAAATAATAGCTGAACATCTTCTGTAATTAACTCAGTGCTGGTTAACTCCCTGTGTTTGCTCTCAACAGAACGGGATGTGAACTAGCATGGAGAATGAAAGGCCTCTGACTTAGACAGGAACAATCCTTCTCTGGAGCTGGCCAGGGCAGGTGGTGGTGCTGCGCACACACTACGCCCAGGGGCCTGGGCGGCTGCCAGCACCCTGCCCGCACACCGCACTGCACTCCCGCAGGGCCCAGCAGCGCACCCATTGCCGTGCACCAGCAGGCCTCACAGCCACAGCTGATTCCCTTTCGATATTTTTTTTTTCCCATTATGATTTTCCAAAATACAGCATTTCACTGAATGTCCAGTCTGAGAGCTGCCAACGGAGCTGAGATCCAGGTGTGGGCTAGTTCGGGCACTGCAGGGCTCATCACAGGAAAATGTGAGTTTTATTTTCTCTAAGGCCTCTTTCAGGACACAAGTTGTTCTGCATATCACTACGTAAAGGGATTCACGTCCACATAATAGGCTGTCTTGCTGAGCTGATTAAAAAAAAAACCCAAAACTGCAATAAGTTTTCCCCAGCTAATCAGAGCTAAATTGAGGGAATAATGTGAAAGGTAGAGGGAACATATGTTGTACTGCTTTTCTCACTTACTTTCGCTATTTGCACCTGCATTACCTAAGAAAAACTGGAGACAGCCATAATATCAGTTGTAAAAGCAGTTTTTCTCAGCTATATGGAGCGGGACTACATCAGCTTGGCTAGATTGCACCCATCCAATAGACGCAACGTTCCTTCTCCCAGAAGGAAAGACAATCCAAAGAGAACATCTGCACTTCTACAGCTGGTGTACTAATGCCCTTCAGAGGAGGTGGAACAGAGTCACCAGAACAGTATTCACTTTTTTTTTTTTTTTTTTTTTTTTTTTTGTAAGGTTGAGTTATTAGAACCATGAGACTAATTTAGTACAAAGATAGCTCATTTCCTCCCCAGAAGAAACTGTCTTCAAAACCATAGCACTGAAAAAAAGGAAAATAATATTTAATTTTTTTTTAAATAGGTAGAAGTCTCTTACCAAGTTTGTTTTCTGGTCATCTTATTTTCTCCCATTCTGCTGCTCTTTTCTTACAATTTCTTACAAGAAAATATATTTTCCCTTTTTCTTATTTTGGTAATTTTTAAATGATTTATTAAACATTTGTCTTCTGTGACTGTGATAGAGCCTATCTTTTATTTATTTATTTGCAGGATTTGCATCCCAATATAGTGGAAGGACACCACCTGAATAGATAAAACAAACAAAAAATAAAAACAGACAGAATGAAATATTGTCAAAAAGGCAACATTTGTCCACACAATTACTACTGTGTTAAAACTGAGACATTACAATTATTTCATATTTTAATTTAAAAATCTCCATATGTAAAATATGGTTGGGACAGTAATCCTTTACAAGCACATAATGACCTTTTAAAAAAGTTTTCCAGAACTACTTTGATTCGTTCTATGACTTGAAAGTTGTCCAGGCAGCATCCTAGTTTGCTGAATTTCAGTTTGGGAATGCATCTTTACAAAGCAAAAGGGTTGCACTTCAATTCACATTTCTCCACTGCCACCATGGTCAGTTAAGGCCACACAGATAAAGCTCTTTAAAGATTTAAAAAGGCAGGTGACTGACTTGGATGCCTAGCTTTTAGTACTAATGCCTTCTCTTGTGTACAATTACCCAAATGTTTCTATTTTATTTGTTGTGTATTTCCATCAATATGGGAAGTCTTGTAATGTCACATGTTCAAGATATCAGACAACAGCAATCATCATCTTAAAGTGTTTGAGATAAAAATATATCAATTTTAAGCAAAGTGAATTGCTCAAGGTGAAAGTTCATGCTCAAACAAGGAGCATGCTTCACACGGGTCATCAGTGCCTATCAGATCAACCTTGTTCTTGCTAGTTAAAAACAGGCATTTCCAATTTGAAAAAAGCTTCTTGCTAGAGTCTTAAGGTACACTTTCAGTCTTGCATTTGTGAGAATCAAAGCAGATTGTCATAATAGCAAGAGTAAACCAGTAATGAAAAATCCTGAAAACTGTGCAGAGAAGCAATTGTTTAAGACTAAAAGTGGTCTAATGTCTGTGATGGTGATTTCATGTGTTTCCATACATAGGGATGCTTGTTGAACAGGATTTTAGGGTTTTCCTCCCATCTTGCTTGCAATATTTCATCTGTAAGTTCTCCCAGATGCTCTGTGAACTTATGTGGTCTTGGCATTTCTACCTTTTTGTCTACCTTCCCCCCAGCTCCTTTCCTTTTCTCTCCATGAACTAACATCAAGACCTTCAGCAGTTCACAATAAATTTACAAGTCATTTAGCATAATATTTTAGACAACTTCTCAAACATCAACATGCTTATGAAAAAAAAAAAAAGTTAAAATATCAGTAATTTCTTAATACAAAGCAGATCATGCTGCAATTAAATGTTCCTGAGTTGGTCCAATGATCTTCCCTTAAAATCAAAGGAAAGATCTGAAATCTTTCAGTTAATCCTGGCCTCCAGACGGGATGTTCTTGTTTTGTTCTCATGTCTTTGCTGGGTGCTTAACTTACTTGAATAACTTCAGGTTATTGCAAAAAAAAATCAGTCTTTTAGAGAAAGAGCAGTTCTTACATCGCTTTAAAAGAATCCTTTAAAAGCAGGCAAGTTACTTTTTGTGAACAATATTCATTTGGGTCACGAGTATAGAAAACTTCAGGCTTTATGGAACTTTGTGAACAACGAAATCCACACTTCTGTTTGCAGTGCAATAAAGTTGCACATGTAAGTTTTCATATGATTTTAATGTAGTAGAGTTAAGATTATGAAAACCTTCTAGACTACCGTAAGTAAGGCTATATAAAACTTTCAGGACCTAAAGAATCATAAATATATCAATAATAATGTACACATTTTTCTTCACATCATAATTTCAAAATTAGTTTCATAGACAATTTAGTAATTGTTTACCCTGCAGATTTTGCTTTTAATAAGCTCATGCTTGGTAATGTAATTTAATTGCTAATGAGTTTCTTGAATGAATAATGACAAATACTTGATTCTTTTACTGAAAAACATTTTGCACAGAAGCGGTTGGCTTAGTTCTGCACAGGACTTATCCACAATATTTGGCTAGTGTTAGTCTGGCCTTGCTTTCAAGCTTGCAATGAAATCTGAAACAAGTAATCAGAATGTTTAATGAAGAAAAAGGTATATCCTCTTTATTCTTGTATGCCAACAAACAGCACTGGTTGACTTCTCAAGATTTGTTTATACTCTAAACCCAAGCTACAACTAAAAAATACTATCAAATCTTTCTCTATACTTCACACAGCTTTAAGCAGCTGAGTTGCCAAGATTATTAATTCTACAGTTTTTTCTATAATAGTATCTGTTTAATATCTGTTACAGTCATTGGCTGGATAATTTCATTGTCTACAGCAGTTGAACTAAAGATTTTCTGAAGTGGATTTTTAGTTAAATGTATGATTTCTGCTGGAATTAGAGAACCAAAACAACTGAAAATTCTAGGTAGCTGTTGTCACTTTTCTAATATCATCACTTGTCACAAAAGCATAAACACGTCCTGACTAGCTCAAATATTAGTAACTTGTCCTCAAAACTGAAAAACTGAAGTTAGGGTTTCCCCTCCTACACCATATACAAATAAGAACAAGGTAAGCATATAAGATAAATTCTTGGTGCTATTACTGGCTCAGCTTCCAGTTTACATTTCAGTGCCTTCCTGGGAAGGGTATGGTTTCTCTGTATTTAATGGCTTCCAATGGATTATTTTTTTGTTGTTGTTGTTGTTGTTAGTTATGTCACCCTGAGCTGAAGAAAATACAGACTGCTAGAGTCCACTTCATACAAACTCCTAGAGTCCACTACAACCTGAGCAAACACTTCCTCAAATCAGTAATTCACTGCATGAGGAATCATTGCTTTTCATTTTTTCTGAATCTGGTTTCATTTGTTTCCCTCTGCTCCATACCAAGAAAGAGATACCTATACCAGCTCTCCAAGGCCTTAGTAGACTTCTGTGTTATTCCCCTCAACTTTTTCTCCTCCAGACCAGAGTCCTAGCTTACATACTCTTCCCTTTTTCGGAAAGTATTGAATGCCTTTGATCATTCTTACTGCCTTTCTCTGAACTTCTTTGAGTTCAACAGGTATCAAACTTTGAAAAGGTTAAATAATTCTTTACTAGGTAAAATATAATGGAGCTTCACATCAGAAAACCTAAGAAATTATAGTAAGGAAGAAAAAGAGTATAGACTAGAATTAAAATGTAATCAAAACAGACAATAAAACAAAGTCCCTTCCAATGTGTAGCGAAAGGAAAAACTATATCCAACTGAAAGTACACATTAAGCAATCTACTCCACAAATTACTGGAAACATGATCTAATGATGACTGAAGTGCTTAAAAAAAAAAAAAATCCAGTCTGTTTCAAGGTCCCCAGTGGCAATAAAATTCTATTTTGTGACACTGGTGCTATCACATCTGAGAAGCAATAAAAAGCTGTTTCTTGGTTATTGGAGAGTTTTTGCACAGGATATAGAAACTGGAAAGGTTTGACTTGCCTGTAGCTGAAAGATGGAGAGGGTTGATGAGTTTTTTCGGAAGCTGAGGAGCAGAGGGACAGTGGTCTCCCAATCTCTTCCTCTTGTGCCCAGTCCCTTCATTCCCTAACCTTCTCCACTCTTCTTTTTCCTTGTTTTTGTCGTGGTTTAACCCCAGTCAGCAACCAAGCACCAAGCGGTCACTTGCTCACTCCCCCCAACCCAGAAGGGTGGGGACAAGAATCAGAAAGGAATGTAAAACTTGAGGGTTGAGATACAAAAAATTTAATAATTTAAACACAATAAAGGATAAGAGCCACAGTAATAACAATAATAATAATAATAATAATAATAATAATTAGGATGGAAAGGTGGGGGGAAAGGGTAAAATCCAAAGGAAAAGGGAAAAGAGAAAAAAACCCAAAGTGATGCACAGTACAATTGCTCACCACCCACTGACCGATGCCCAGTCAGTCCCCAAGCAACGATCCCCACCGCAGCTAACCTTCCAAGTTTATATACCAAGCATGACATCCCATGGTGTACAATACCTCTTTGACTAGTTCAGGTCACCTGCCCTGGCTGTGTCCCCTCACAGTTTCCAGTGCCCCTCCAGTCCTCTCTCTGGCAGGGCCCAAGAAACTGAAAACTGCTTGACATAATGTAAACATCACCCAGCAACAACTAAAAACATCAATGAGGTTGTCAACATGGTTCTGACATCATAGCCAAAGCACAGCACTGTACTAGCTACTAATAAGAAAATTAACTCCATCCCAGCTGAAACCAGGACAGTTTTGCAGAAGGAGTGAAGGTGAGAAGGAGCCAAAGGCAGTCCTGCAACAAGAGGAAAGCACTGTGGAAGAGGAATGTGAGTTAGAGAGAGACTGGTGCTCAGGGCTTCTTCTGCTGGAGATAAGAGGGCTTTGCAAACAGAAAGAATTGGTGGTTGGGAAAGCAGGCAATTCTCCAGCAACCAGCCTTCACTTCCACGGGTGTGATCTCGGCAGGCAGTTTGCATCCTGCAAGCTTTGCCAGTGCTTAATGCCACCCCTCCTTGGACCATAGCCTGACACCCAGATACAAAGCTTAAATTACATGGGAGAAGTCTGAATAGTGCATTCCTTTATGCCAGCTTGGAAACATGATGATACTAATGCATAAACTGAAGCAGTTCAGTTTTGCACTCGCCTCTGCTTTTGCTGTAGTTATCATGGTTACATTGCTCTTTATCCCTAGATTTCTAAATAAATGCATTTACATGGCAGCAAATGCTTACTCTAAACAGTAAAAATAAAAAGAATAGGAATCAGTGTGGTGTGCAAAACACAAACTCTATCATTCTAATTAGCTGCTAAATACTATTAGATGCATAGTAATTAAATATAACTATTGTTAAAGTTAAGCTTCAGACGGTTTAAAAAAATACTCACAGATTCTCATATGACACAGCAATCTTATGAATGTTGCATGCTGAGTCAGCCTGTTGCCCATGAGCATGTCTTAGAAAAAAGTGAATTTTTTGAGCAATGCTTTGAAAAGTGATTCATCTACACTATACCCAAAGGATTATATCAATGAAAAATGATACCAAATGGCAAATGGTTTTGTGAAAGTTTCGAGAATGTGACATAAAAAGGCAAAACAGAATTCTAGAACTGAAATAGTGTGTTTCCTAACCTTAATGAAAGAACAGCACTCATGGTACTGGTGTCAAGTAATGGACCAAATATTATGAAACAATCTCAGTAGCACACAAAGTTCTCATATCACTTTTTGTTAGGATTATTAATTTTTTACCATAAGTTATTTATAAAAATTTATTCTAAACCAGTGTAAAATTTCTCCAGTGCAAATCACAAAGTACTATAGAGAGATTACAATACTAAGGGACCTGCAGAAGTTTGTAATCTGTGTAAAAAATTAAAGCAGATTAAAGAACTAATTTAGAAACAATTGAAAAAAAAAAAAGCACAAAGTTTTTTCAAAAACATTACTGATAAAAAAAAGACAGTAGTGGTTATATTTTATTGTTATTTCAGTTAAGTATTGAAGGAAAGGAAAACTACATGCATGTGTGTTCTGGAAAAAAAAAAAAAGCAACCAACATAAAAATTAAGAAAAAAACCCTTACATTTTTTATCTGTTGTGAGAAAGACTTCAATGCATTACTTTTGAAAGTACTCTTTGAACCTAGTACATCAATGACTGATTCTCATTAAGATTGCACAGCTAGACCAAACAAACCAGAACTGTACACCCACCTAAGTAGCTACAAGAAAAAAAAAAAAAAAGAAAAAAAAAAAAAAAAGCCCTTGCAGGTGTGGAAACAGATGTTTTCTTAGCGAAAGGCCTTACTTCAAGTAGTACTTTCAAGGAAACTGGGGAGGCTAGGCAATATGAGGAAGGATAACCCTAATTCCCTACTTGCACTGAGTGTATTTTATCAAAGTAGATTTTTTAAAACAGCTAGTTTTTGACTTGAAATGTCTTTACTACTGTAGTACACATGCTTCAGAAGGGTAGTCTTTTTGTGCACTAAGTAACCTCAGCAAGTGCTGCATCTATCATTGCTGAGATTGTGCAGTCCGTGCTTATTCTCAGCATATCAGACTCTTGCTTGATTCCTACACAGTTTGTTTACTAAATTCTAAATCAGATTGTTGATTTCAACGCACTTCTGCCACTTCAGAGATAGAGTTGTTTACTATTAAGGAAGAAAAAACTGATTTTCAGCTGTTCTATTTTTTTTTCCACCTTTCCCCTCCTTTTTATCTTATCCTACCTTACTTCGTTTTATAAAACCAAAATGAAAAAGTTCCTGACAAAAGGTTTCCGTGGTGCACAACTACATGCACTGCCTTCACCCTACAGCAATACAAACAAAATTGCTATGTCAATGAACTGGGTGGACTGCAGTACCAGACCAAGGTTAAGTGAAGAAAGGTAGGAAATACATGGGTACTAGCTGGGCTATGCTACAGTAAAGAGGTATTGCGAGGGGACAAAAAGATGAGTGTTAGTGGGGTAAATCCTATAGGGAAAGGAGCTAATCAGGAAGCCTGTGTGATCCACCTGTAATGCTAAAAAAAAAATAATTCATAAGTGCTTCACTACTTTTCATGATTACTTCCCACCTTTTTTTTTTTTTTTTTTTGGGGGGGGGGGGGGAGTAGGGAAGGGGACAAAGAGTCAAAGGAGGCTGACTGTATGAGTCTCAGGGAAACTTCCTGAAAACTATGCAAGAATTATGTGAAGCCTGAGGCATCATTATAGATTATTTATAGTTTATTTGTAGATATGAAAATTTAACTTCACAGCAAATTGCTTTGACCACTTTACACCGACAGTTACCAGTTGTGGATTTAAATGTCTGAACTGTCTATAACAAAAACATCAGGATTCACATTTTGGTTCTTCTTCCCTTACTTTGGGTATAGGAGAAAGTGGGGTGGCCCCTCACAAATTCAGAAAACCATAGACCATAAGACAGGCAATTCTAGCTAGACTTCTACATGCAAGTTATGCTTTGGTGTGACTAAATTAATATGTAAATAGAATGTCTAACTTTGTAATTCTGTTTTTGTTAATTCTATGTATCACATTTCTTTTTACAATAATGTAACATCTATTACATTAGCAACATTTTTTCACATCTTTTGCTTTCTCAGTTCTTGAGCTTAAGTGGAGGTATGACCTTTTGTTCCTAATTGTCCTTTTCTCTTCTGTTTCTCTTCATTATATTGTATATGCATTGTTTTTGTCTAGACCGGTTCTGCCAAAGTAAGAACTTCTACAACTTTAATGAAGTTTCTGGATTGTGCCCATCACTGATTTTGCACTAATCTATTTTCTTGTAAAGACCATGTATCTCTTCTAGCATTACAGCGTTTGGTATCATGACCAGTCAAAATCATCTCATATATGAGGGATGAACAGGCTGTATATGTTAAGTACCACTGACAGCACGCAGAGCCTCAGTGCTTTCCACAAGAATGTCGGGAGAGAAAAGTATTGTCTCCTACACAGGAAGTCTATTCGTGAATCATGTCTATTCTTTCCAAAGAAAGATCTTAACAGCTGGTTTTGCAGCCAGATTTTTCAGTTGTCTACTTCAAAATCAAAATAAATTGAAAATGTTAGTGTGAACTAGCAGGGGTCAGGCCTTCAAGCCCAGCATTTTAAGGCATGCATATGCTTCTGGACAAACATAAACAAATGGGGTTACCGTATGTTTCCCCGTGACTATTGTATCCTTATACCAAAAGGTGAGTTCCACAAACCTCTATTATTTAAAAAACTTTGTCCACTCGGAAAAAAACTGATAGGATAATTTCCATAAACTTCAATGGGAACTGACTCTGGCTAGTAAATTACTCATATAAAAAGATATGACACAATAATAATTTAATATGAAGTTTTGAAATAAAATCATAACATTTTGTCAGTACTTTCAGTTCTTCCCTCCCCATTTGTGCTTCCTCCTCCTAAACATTAATGAGATATTTTAACAATGACCATATCAAAACTGGTACCCTGCTTTCCGGGCGGAGTTTTTTTTGAGTTAAATATCTAAAATATTTTCAGAAGTGTGGTCCACAGTGCAGTGACATCTCATTACCCACGGTACGCTCACAGGATATTTACAGTTTCCAGTTGATGTTTAAGCTTTTAGTGAAAAAACCAAATAATCACAGTGTCAACCATTACAAGTACTAGCAATAAGGGAACCATCCATTAAATCAACTATACCATCTAGAAAAGCCACTTAGAGGGACAATATTGCTCTTTACATTGTTACCTTCACAGCTGATGTCTCATAAAAGTTTATAGTATAAATCTGCAAATATGAGGTTAAAAAGTCATACCACTGCACATCAGTGAATTAAAAAATCCTTCCTGATCTGATTACTGGAATTAAAACTGTAGAAAAACAGGACAGGAAAGAACCCAAGGGATGACCTATCCTTTCTGTTGCTCAAAAGATAGGGTCATTTCTTTCATGACACTGACTACTCAGCCCTTCTAAGTCATTTACTGTATTGTTTCTTTAACTTTATCAATTGAAATAAAAAGCAATTGAAAAATCCTGTATGAATTATGCTTGCTGCAGTTTAAGTGAATTTCTTCTTCCTGATCTTTGCAACAGCTTTTGCATACCTGACTTCTGGTTTTCCCCCATTGTTCTTTCATCTTGATTGGATTTACTTAGTCCCAGTCTCTTTAATTTTCTTTCAGAAGTAATTTATTTTAGAAGCCTGATCTGCCTTATCTAGATCATTCAGATCTTTATTACTGATCCATATATTCCTCAAAATGTTGTACATCTTCCTCAAGCTGCCCAAAACAAGGAAAAAAAGGACCGTACTTGAGGCCTTACTAATGGCAGTTTTAAGAAAAAATAATTATTAAATCTTTCTTACAAGCTCTGTTTACGTTACATCCTAGTACACATCCTATCATCCTGAATTTCTGCAGCTTAATTACCACATATTCTTCGCATTTATCATAAAGAAATTCATCCTTATTTCCTATATAACATCTCTACTTTAAGATTACTTTGAATTCTAAAACCTTTCTCTGATGCAGTTGTTATACAACTTTGTTTCCTGTATCATACTTATTGAGTAAACTCTTCCCTCATCCACATACCTAAAAGTACCAAGCAGTGCCTCTGCAGACAATCACATCCTTTTGTGTATCAGACCACTAATTCCCACACCATGGTACAGCTGTCTTTTGCATGTACATAACAGTTTCACCGAGACCATGTTTTGTAAGCAGTCTCAGGAAAATGTCCTGTAAGGGATTTGTAAATGATTTTTCAGATTGGATATCCTGTGTTGAAGACTTAGTTTAAAATACATGAAAGTAGCATAAAATATTGTCTTTTTTGTTGTTGTTTTAACTTCATATGTTCTTAAATTTATCAAAAGTTTGATTTCTCTAGCTAGATGGAAATAAAAAAATCTGGTACAGAAATATAAGATTCCAATCTTCAATTGCATGGACTATTAAATAATAATAACCTGTAAAGATCATATCAGATTAATAGATTCAGATAAAATAATTTTATTAATATTAAATGAGATCTAAACTTCACAACTAAATTTCCTCAATGTGGCACATTTGCTGTTTCATAAAACAGATCAGAGGCAGATCTGCTCCGAGACTGATTTTGGGGGTTTTGTTATTTATCTGAATACAGCCAGATATTTGAGGAAGTAAGTTTTTTTCTGAAAAGTTCTTCTTTGAAAGTCCTCCTGAATCTTCTGGTGAAAATAGATCATTATTAATATATTATAACATTTCTGATTTTTCCATTAATAGCTGTATTTGCACCAGTAACAGGATGTTGCACAAATACAAGGCACAACTTAATATAGAATGTAAAAAAAAAAATAATAGTATTATTAAAGTCAGCTAAGGATTCAAGTTAGAATATCACTTCTTGGTCTTTATTCATAGACAAATAGAAATTAATTGGACTGGAAATTATTTCCAAATGTCAAGCAAAAATATTTATCTTACATGAAGAAAATAAAATTCAGAACATAATAGGAAATCTAGATAACTTTCTAAGAACAGATTCTGTGCTCCCACCTGATTGCAGTGAAAAGCTGACTTTATAATAAGCTGAAGTAAAGCATTTAAAATAGTTATTTTTTAAAAATATTATTTAAAATAGTGTATATTTTAAAATAATAAATTACATCTCTGTCCCACAATATCATTGACAGATCTGATGTTACTGAAATAACTTTCTTGGGGTTTGCTAGGTCTCTCTGTACTCACTTAATGTAATATTTTCTCCTTTCTGTTTGTCATTGATAAGTAGCAATTAGGACTATTTGAAAAACAAAATCTTTTGTGAAAAAAACATTTGTTTTGCAACAGTTGGAAAATGAACTTTTTTTTTAAGGAAGTGGTTATCAAAGCAGATTAACATTTAGATTATTGATACTTATTTTTGCCAGTTCTCTTTATTTCTATTTTTCCCCAGTAAAAGTATACAAATATTAAGAATATTCACATTTTGAAAAGATGTAAACAATTCATGAAAACAGTCAGCATTACCGAAATATTTATTGCTATGTAAAAAAAGGGGATATTTGGGCACAAGAATTTGTAATATCTAACACTTTTCATTTGAAACATTTGACTTTATTCTAGCAGCAATGGAGCATAAGAAATATTATGCACTTTGCCTTCCACTAAAAAAACCTATATGATTTTCATTGTAAAAGTTGCTAATGCTGCAATGTGGCCTCAATTTGCAGTTGCGGTAATCATAGGGCTATAATTATATAGCTGTTTTAGAATGAGCATTGTAAAAGACGGACTTTGGTCTTTGGTTTACTTCTGTCTGGCACCACTACACATGAATCAACACGGACTCCAAATGTAAGATCCTAATTGATTTGGTTTGTTGCCATTCATGATCCAATAATTCTGAAAGGTCACTTGTGGGTGGCCAACATGCTATGGAGGTCTCACATAGCAAGGAGGAACAGGTTGCCCTCACCTGTGCCCTCAAAAAAAACCCTTGGCAAGTACAGACTTCTCTCCTTGGAAACAAGTAAAACTACAGCACTTTTTTCCAAAATGTTTCCTCCTCATTTGATCCTTTTTTTTAAGAAACAAAGTACTAAAGGATTTTGTACTTCTTTTACTTTAAGGAGGGATGCAAGAAACAGGTTGGTGTCAGCATCTCCCTACAACCATAAAATGCTATACTGGTTCACATGAAGTGTAATCTACCAATTTTTGTGAGATTGCTCTCAAATAAGGTATCATTCAATGTAATGATGGCAGAATCTATTCTTGAGGGAATGCAATCTCATACGTGTTCAAGGAAAAGAAAGATACAATCACATACAAGAAGAACAAAAAAGAAACAGAGAAACTAATGTCTTGGAGCAAACGTATTCATTGTAATTTCTCTGTACTATTTCAATATAAACCAATTTCTCTATTGTCACAGGCAAAACTTAGGCTGGACAAGTGCAGAGAAAAAACTGCTATGAGGATAGAAAAGAAAGACTGCTTTATTCTAAGCTGCCTCCAAGTCTTCTGCATTAGATGGCTGAGAAGTTAAGCATACAGCAGTCACTGACTTCAAATTAAGTGGTAATGAATGCAGAATTCCATGAAGATTCCACGAGTTAGTAATTACAGTTCTATTGCAATTAGAAATGGTGAAATAAACTCAGTCTCCACTGCCCCATACATGTAATTGATGAGTTAATTTGTCTTCAGCACACTCACAGATTTAATATTCTTCCTTCAATGCCATGAAAATTAATAGGATGCAAAATGTATAAAATCATATCCCTCAAGAAACCACTTTTCACTACCAGTGTAGCATATTTGTTTCCTTTGCCTTTGGTGTGGGGTCACCATCTTTTCCCTTTTTTTTTTTTTTATTTATTTTCTTTTTCATTTTAATTTCATTTTTCCTTTTCCTTTTCCTTTCTCTTTTCTTTTCCTTTCTCATTCTCTTTTTATTTTTATTTTTTATTCTTTTTCTCTTTTTCTTTTCCTTTTTTTTTTCTTTCATCCTTGAAATTTTCAGACTTGGCATTTTGTGATATTTTCAGCTTCATATTGCTAACACTCTGGCTGCAAAACCAAGAGTACAGCCAGAGGAAGGGTTGCATTCAGGCACATCAGCAGGGGTTTATATGGGCTCCTTTTCTTACAACTATTTGCAAGTAGACAGCTTTCATCCAAAAAGGATAGGTTGTTTTCTCGTTTTGTTTTTGTCTCTGGTGTGTTTTCTGTAATCATTCACTTCATTTTATAAAACCTGTGGCTCCATAGCATTCCACTGGGATTCATTCAAGCCATAATAAACCAAAACAAAAAGAAACTACTGCTCTGCAGCAGACTGGTTGTACCAAGTGTAGGGAGACTCTCACACCTATGGAGGAGTGGCCTGCCTTTCTGCTTTTTGTCTAGAGTATCATCTGCATTTCTGCAAGAAATCATTAAGGTCCCACAAGCTGCTGTGCAGGCTATGGTGCTAATCCATTGCCAACTGCAGCATTTCTGTTTGTTCAAGTATGTTTTTTATTGTAATTGATACGTAGCATGAAATATTAACTGAAGAACAGTCCAAAGCAGTCAAAGAAATACCTCACCATGTAACCAACAGCAAGGTGAGGAAGTAAGGTCCTTTTTATGGGAAGAGGTGTCAGGACTGTTTGCACTTGCCATGACAATTTTCTTCAGTTGAGGGTTTTTACCTCAAAAATTTCTCAGATATCAGTGGAAAAGGATGAGATATTAATTCATCTAGCCCACATTTGATTCAAGGTCTGAAAGTTGGCTCCTTCTATATCTGCAGGCCAAGTTAAAATTTAAATCTAATTCACAAACATCTCATTCAAGTAACATTTAGGTATTGTTTTTTTCCCATAACCTCATATTGGTGTTAAGATGTTCTTGTATCTGTGTTAGATCTAGACTGTCTTTTTCCATCAGATATTTTTCCTGTGGCAAAATGGTTTTTCTGCTAGTGAAGAATATTGTTGGTACCATCCCCTCCTTTCCACTTTCTGCAAAAAAGAATATTCTTAAAGTAATTGGGTTTTAGTTACAGTTGTTCAAAGAAAACAGATAAAATTTTAAGAAAAACTGAAGACTTTTAGTACAAAGGAAAGGCAAAACAGGAAAAGAAATAATTTCCCAACACACACCACAAGATAGAAAATGAACAAATACTTCTAATTTTCCAGGCAACTATTTAGCCTGGTAGCCAGGATGGGTGGGTGGGTGAGTGGGGAGGTGGGGTCAATGGGGGGAATGGGGGGAGATGTTAAATATATATAAACATTTAACAATACCCTACTGGATCCTAATTCAGAAAGACATCTGACAAGACGACAGTCAACAAGATATTATGTATCTCTTTTTCCCGCCACTGTGTACATTCCTCAAAAAAGTGAGCACAGGCTGCGTAATGATTCAAGCAGCGGAAGAAAGGAAAGAAAGAGCAAAATCTAAGTCTAGAAACAGGAAGGACTCACTAATAGAAAGTAAATTTATATCTACCTTGCTACCAATAAATTCATGCCTTCTTGCTTCAGTTTCTTCATGGAAGTCACTCTGAAGATATAATCATTAAAAGTACCAGGTTGGAGCTTAAGTAACAGTAGGACTGCCATACTTTATTTATATCTACATAGATCTATTAAAAGCATCCCAGCTATGCCTTAGGCACTAGTCTAAATATTAAAAATAAGAACAAAATGGCTGTGATACTCAGGGCTGCCACTGGTGGTTGTGCACCTGCCATACAAAGAAACACCATATAACTGGCCATCTTGGTCATATCGGCCTCCACCTAGCTGAGTAAAATACCAGCCTTGAAGGTCAACAGCTGGAAGCTGTGTTTATTTGGCCAGTGAGAAGTGTATCAGATTTATGACCACTGCACAGACCACAGTAAATCCCCTTCCTCCATGTTTAACTACAAAGCCACTGTGCCACCTCTTTTTATAGGTGAAGACTGGCAATATGTCAACATCAGCAAGGTTAAACTTAGCATTATCAATGCATCTATATAAATAATATCAGGAATGAAGCTTGTTGCTATTTTCTTTTACAGTACAGCTGTTTTAATGATCATGCTGTGTATTTTGCGGAGGATAAGCCTAAAACTTCCCATTTTCTTGTTATTTTAGTGAGCATTCAAGTGTAAAGAGTAGCTGATTTCCCCACAGCATGTCTCCTGTACTTACTATATTTTTTGTCTAGCAAATGCAACACTCTGTCAGCATATATAGCTCAAACTATTCTCATTATCTTTCTACTTTTCTTCTAGATATAATTACTTTATACATAATAAAGACCATACCTGTTATGACAAAGAACTTCTTAAGCACAGAGCTGACTTTATGCTTCTCCTTTCACAGTTTCCCAGCATGCAAGCACGGTTTAGAGTTTATGAACTTAGAAGGCAGAAAACCGGCTGTTTTATTCCTTACTTATACCTGCAGGATTCTGGCCTACAGCCATTACCTAGTGTGCCTATCCACAAAAAGTTCTCCTTCCCATTAAATTGCTTGCATAGTCTAGTCAGCACGTAGAGCAGAGGTATTATCACAGAGGTTTTGTCTTGAAAGGCTCAACAATATGAACAATAACAAACAAAAAACTCCATTTTTATATTTTCTAATATACTTGTTCTTGCAGTCCACAATTTCTAAAAGTGTGAGAGAGAAAATCTACCCAGTGGCAAGGCACAGTGTGTCACAGACGTTACACGCACAACTGGGGTAGACTTGTCTACTACCCGTGTTTCAAATTAATACTGTGAAAACAGCCTGTAATCCAGTGCTTTCACTTCTCAACCACTGTGCACAGTTCTGGACTCTGCAGGCCCAGAATGAAGATAGTGTAGTTTGAAAAGATATAAGAGCTAATAAAATCATTAGGAAGAGGGGCTAGTTACCTTAAAAGGACAATAAAAATGCTAGACTTCTTCCTCCATTTGAAGAGGAAAAGATGGAAGAATATAATAAAGGTTCGCAAAATCATTACCGTGTTGATAAGATGAATGCAGAACTGCTACTCAGGAAATTCTGCAACACTAGAATAATGGAGTGCATGTTAAATATTAGGAGATATTTTTGAAAAAGAAAAGACATGGGTTTCATACAGCAGAAAATGAGGTTTTGGGATATGGCATCATTCAAGGTTTACAAAGGCAGACAGCATTAGCAAATTCTAAAAAGGATTAGCCTGACTCTTGGATAAGAGGTCTTCAAACATACCTGTAAAGTATACAGGGAAACTACTTAGCACTGGGATGGCTGTGGGACCTGGAGGGATATGTGGGGAAAGGGCCACCAACACCACTGCCACTGCTAGAGGGAGACTACCAGGTCAGACCGACCATCAGCATGACCTCCTGGCAAATTTCTAACATTTCTTTGTTTGAAAAATTTAAAAATAGCTTTCTTCATTTGCATGCAAAATCTGACCTGCAGATACCCTTTCATAATTAAGTTCCCAGATCAAGCTATGCTTTCTTCTTTTGTGGTGTATTCACTTAGTGTCTACACGCTCTATGAGAACAGCTGAAATGTAAACATTAACCTATTGCAGTTACTCTTCCAAGTAAAGGCAAATCTTCCCTTGGAGGTGAGTCCATGTTAGCTTAATAAAACAATATTTACTATTTTTTATTAATCTTACAGTTCTGATACTTGAGGATTCAAATTTCAATGATTTGACATAAGGTTTTTAATAGGGAACTCATCTTTGCCTTAGGTCTGGAAAAATTTCCATGTCACAAAGAAAAGGTAGTTAAATTTGACACAAAAATCTACCTGTCCTCATCAGAAGCCAGCACAAAGCAGGTAAGGAACTAACCTGTGTGTCAAACCACAAAAGGACATCTTCACTGTACGATAACTTTCCTCATAGAGATTTGGCCTATGGATAAATGGGGAGACATACACCTGCACACTTGTTTCCAGTCTTTTAGTCATCATAAACCTCTGAAAATAGAACAAGCAAAAAAGCAGAAAGCAATGCAATAAATACTAAAATGGGTGAAAACAATTTTTAAAAAGCAGTAAAATCAAGATAGACAGATCATCCTTCAACATACAAGTTATGCAAAGTATGCAATGTAAGTCAGATGAATTACGTGTTATATTTTTTTGAAGTTGCAGTTTGTTCTCAATATTCAGCAACAGGGTTGCTTTGAAAGAAAGGGGCAGTGTAAGAATACATCCATCTTTTGAAAAATAAAATAAACTTCATCTGTTCATCAGGGATGACCCAACAAGAATTAAGTTTGGTCTACAGTATTAAGCAAACTGCCTCACACAAAGAAGAAGTAGATTGTATTGTAAGAAAGCAGTATCTGTTTTAAAAAGTAATAGTCAATTTTCCATATTCCCTCCTGCTTCTGTGTAAGCTCTTACAGAAATGGTGCACTGCACCAAAATTCACCTATAACTGGCAGTTCAAACAAAAAAGAAAAACTAAACTGTAAAAAATACAGTGGAATGAGCACTTTAATAAATGAGTTTCCTCATTTTCTTAGGCAATGACGCATGCAGGGTTTCTAATTTTAACATAAAGGCAACAATTACACGGTACCAAACAAATTCTAAAAATCCTTTACCCTTGAAGATAAATGAGATATTTATTATGGTAGTTTTTTTCCCAAAATACAGTACTGTCTGCACAAGGGTGTGAAGGATCAAGTCACTGTTTGCAACAGCTTGGAAAGAACACAGTCAGGTTTGACAGGCATAATAATATTTGTAAGTTCAGCCAGAGTGCAAAAGCAACAAACCCCTCAGGTACCTGTCAGAGGCAGGTGTGATCTGCCTAGGACAGATTCACACTGTATTTTGGGCTTCATTCCCTGTGCCCACTTGTCATTAGTGCCCATTTCTGATCTGGTGAAACTCTGTTACATAGCAGCATGCAGTCTTTGCCATCACTGTCCTTTCCCCTTCATACATTGTCACATTTTTCCTCTTCATATGTTTTGGTGGAAAGCTTTTGCTCATTTCTGATAATCTGATGAAATAACCCTCTTTCAGGCTTTTGTGTGACCTTGTTCCTGCAAGACCTATTCCTTGGTCCTGCAAAACAGCTCCTGCAAAGGGAAGGTGATAGTCATTCCGCTTCTCTGGGAGAGATATCCCTCGTGGAGAAGCAGGCCTGTGTGTTCCAGCACTCATTACAGCTCCTGACCATCAGCAGCACACTAATGAAGCATCCCAGTATCAGTTAACAGATGGTAAGGAAAACAGCCAAAGCCCCTCGCACCATGTCTTCTGAGCTGCGTCTGTCACACCCATGGCCATTTGCAACTTTCATAAAGGAAGGTGTGCAGGTGAAGCAAAACCAAATCCGCCCCAGAATTTACAGGTGCCCAAAGGAACTGTGTGAAGTCTGAAGGGACTACGATGACATAGCAGTCATAAAGCTATTAAATGCTGCTATAACAGTTATTACCTGGAAGGAATTTACAGGTTAAGAAATTTATAATTATGTTCACATGACCTAGGCATGGTCAGCACAGCAAAATAGGAGCACACCATTATTAATCACAGAAGATGTGAGGTAAAAGACAGGAGTGGCAGGTTGTCTGGGAAAAGCCTAAGCACCGTTTTATCTTATAACAACAACTTAGAATACATTTTCTACTATATTATTTCATTCAAGGGAATGTGAAATATACTCCGCTGGCAAAATCTCAATTTCCATAAGTTACATCCAAGTGTTTTTTTTAGTACACTAAAGCAGTTTAACAACACTGGTAAAATACTTCAAATGAAGTCAGCCCAAATCTCTTAATCTGACACCTAACTCTTTGCAATAAAGATCCTACTAGCATATATTTTGATCACATAGGCTATCGTTGTCTGTATTTCAGACTGTATGCATTTCAGATCATGGGACACTGATTCCCTCATATAAAAAGAATGAGGTTCAATTTGTGGACCAGATCACCTGTGAGATAAGGAATACAAAATTATTTTGAATTCACTGATTTCAACAAAACACGACTGGAAAACAAGCAGAAGTAAAATACGTTTGTTTAGATTTATATTTTACTTTATTAAACCCAGAAATCTTTGTTTTTGGAGATGTGCTTAAATCTACTGTCAGAGAAGCAAGTAGAGCTAAGAAAATACTGTGAAAGAGTGTTCTAAGACAGGTATTGGCTTGGTCATTATGCATATGTTAAGCTTAACATCTTTATTTTGGTTTTTTGGCAGGCTGGGTTTTGGTATTTTTTTTTTTATTGTTCTTATTTCTTATTTACTTTTTAAACAAATTCCTGATTTCATGTTTAAATCTGAACAAAAATCCAGGTATTTACTATTTATTTTAGGTCTGCATTAATATTTTGACAAGCAAAATAGTAGACAGATTTATTAAAGGATGTACACTGGTTTCCTTTTTAAATGCCTGACTGGTAGAATCTAGTGAACTATGTAGGTTTATTGTAAATTCGTAAGTAGGAATTTGTAACTTTTTGTAAATATGAATTCAAGGACTTCTGTCATGCTTTCAACACACTGCTTTGTACTCAAATTGCACCTCCATGATAGTTCCTTTTATAATTCCTGTAAATTATGTAAGGATTTTCTTATAAGTGAATGCTTGCCAGAGGAGATTGCACATGTGCAGAAAGTAACAAATGCTGTGAACCAAATCAGAGTCACATTACTGGCAAAAAGAGGCAAGGATTTTATGATTCCATTTGCTTCCAAGTTTACCAAAGCTATCAGCACACTTTATGTAGCCTTTCCTACAACAGACCTGATGGAAGGCAGGGAAAGAGTTTCAGTTTATAGACCTGGCCAGAATGAAAACTTGGTAGAAGCAACATAATTCACAATTTAAGGTTATTGTATATTAATGATTATTAAATTTTCCTGAATTGGCAAGTGAGCATAAGGTCTCTGACATATCCTCCTCTTCTGATTTATCAATCATTAATAATCAACACAAAAGATATTTTTTCCTCCCCAGTATTCTTGGCTAACCCAAAATGCTTTATCTGGCTACAGTAATAAAAGTAATAATCTGTCCAATAAGTGTTTCCAGCCTTTAAGCCTCCTCAGTTCATTCCAGCTACTAACATTTTTCTGGGAAGAGAGATGTGTTCACTGGTACTTGGCAAAGTACAGAAATTCAAGGATATCTGTTTGGCTTTACTATCGGAATGAATTAGTAACTAGAAAATTTGTTGATCATGATGTCCAAACAAACCAATAAGCTGAAATGAAGAATTTTGGAGAAAGAAAATAACAATAACATTAATGAGATATGGCGTCTCTCAATAAATACATTACAGCAAACATAGGAAACACCACAATCTTGAAAAGGGATCAAAAGTAAAGACAGGTTTGTAAGTGATGCTGGGTCTGCAGCACATTAATAATCATGCTGAACCACTGAAGTGACTTGACTTTTTCGTGTACATTACATCACAGACATCACATACAAGAAAAGAAAAGAAAAGAAAAGAAAAGAAAAGAAAAGAAAAGAAAAGAAAAGAAAAGAAAAGAAAAGAAAAGAAAAGAAAAGAAAAGAAAAGAAAAGAAAAGAAAAGAAAAGAAAAGAAAAGAAAAGAAAAGAAAAGAAAAGAAAAGAAAAGAAAAGAAAAGAAAAGAAAAGAAAAGAAAAGAAAAGAAAAGAAAAGAAAAGATGATCTGTGTCTCTTCTGAATAACATGATCTTACACTGTACAGAGCCTTAAAAAGTCAAACAATTTGAAGATTAGAATAAAATCACCCTCTGGAAAATAATATATATGTGGATGTTATAGGAAAAGAACAGGAAAAGAGATTATTCTGCTATATACTATTTTTATTTCAAATTAATCATGAAAATCCTTTTAAATGATCATATTTTATAAAAGCTCCCCTTTAGGTTCCAATCTATAGAATATCATGCTGGTTTTTCTTTTGAATAAAGTAAGGAATAATTCTTCCAGTGATCTTAAGCCTGGGGGTTTATTCCAAAACCTGTATAGGTAATTATTACATCAAATCATCTTCTGATTACTAGATGGTGATTAAAAATTGGTCAACCACTTTTACCACAATCAAGGCAGCAGCCAAGACAACTTTCTCCATGGTCAATGACGCAATAGCTAAGTACAGCATTGGCCATTTTTTTTTATATTATGCGCTAGTGGTTTCTGGAGCCCAAACATTTTATTTTGTCAAAGATAAAAATAAGTTCTCCTACTGCCTTTCACCCTTCTTCTGTCACCGTACCTCTCTCCATAGCAGCTTTCTTAAATATGCAAAAATATAAAAGCTTCAGGTTCATTTGCACATTCACTATCCAAATCTGAGCAACATCCATCTTATATAATTTACAGTTTAAACAACTTCTTTTAACAGATTTAATATTAATTTCAAAAATTACTCTTTTTTTATAAACTCAATAAAATTCACTAAAAATAACTTAAGTAAATGATATTATTTTTTTTTTAAGAGCAAAAAAGAGTTGTGGTTGCCATGAAAACTGCAGTATATTGCCTTGCACAAGTTAGCCTGGGAACCATCCATGGCTACAAACTTTTATGAATGCATCTGTTTCTATAAATGTTTTGTCCTCTTGTCCAGCTAACAGCTGCATGATGCCTAAACATTAGGCCGAAGTCTCTAGTGTAAGGACTGTTTTGTGCCACTTGTGAAATGTTTGGGACAATTAAATTCTAACCCCTGTTGAGATCCTGAGAGACTTCTACCATTCAGGCAATGAATAACTAGAAGATCAGAAATATAAAACATTCTGTGGTGATTTCACATAGTTACAGACATAAAAATATTTTCAACCAAGTCTGCTCTCATCCACTTTGAAATAGGTTTAGAACACCAACACCTGCAATGCTAGAATACAGACCAATATGATCCATATTTTATATCACATGGTCTGTGATGATGACTTAATCTTGAGAAAGGACAGCCATTTTAAATATCTCTAAAAATGGCACAATCTTGGAGTCAAAAGCAAGTGTGCAGAAATATTTTATAGACTGAAAACATTTTCCATTTTCTCTTATTTAACACAAGCATAGAATCGACCAATACATCTTGGATATAGAATTAGGATCTTGACTGATAATTCAATAATATCATATATCATCCAAACTTGAATTGCAGTGACTTTGTAATCCTCATTCAGTTTATGGTATGAATTGTCTATTCAACTCTAAACCTTAATGCTGGTAGACAAGCACAGCAATAATTATATATTTGACGTCATCAAAAAAAAGATATTAAATTGAATTATTTTCTTTGCATTTTGAAAAGCAGAACTGAATTTACTTTTTGGTTAATTCTTTGAATTTAACTTTCTCAAAGTGTGGAGTATGCATAGCTTAGGCTGAAAGTTAACTCATAAAGCAGCAAAGCTACCCTTGTTTTTTGGCTGCGTCAATGGTGCATTTCCAGATTGTACATTTAGTACAAGGGATTAGCTGAAGCGAATTTGGAAACAGGGTAGAAAGAAAGGAAATACATTAAAAATTATATCAAAACATACAAAATGTTAGCAAATGATTAGTTAATGGATGCTGGCAGGCAGCAGATAGCCCAGTTGTACCTAACATTGATCAGTAGCCTTCCTCTGATCTGACAAACAAAAAAGGGTTTGAGTTTTAAGAGGCTTTGGTGAGCATCTTACCCTTCACTCTTGGAAAGAGTGGGAAGAAATGTGGTTTGTTCAGAGTTTTTCCCCCTGTCAATGGCAATGACTATTTGGACCAGCATTTGGCAAACGAGAATTTTTGTTCAGCTTTTATAATCTGGCTGTACTGGCAATTGCCTATGAACAGGAAGTGTTTTCCAGTTCAGCAATGTGTCTACTGAGGCTTTTCATGTTGCTCTGTCTGGTATGAAATATCCACTTTCATGATAGACTTCTCTCTTGTAAGGTGGATGGCTTCTTTACATTCCTGGTGACAGCATTTCATCTCACAGCTGAATATGAAGTTGAATGCCTGCTCCTGGGTTTCTTCTTCAGACAGGCAGCTTTTGTCTCTCATAAGCAACAAGAAGTGTCTATACTTACCTTTTGTGTTTTTTATCTTAAGATACAAACTTCCAGAATTGAGAAATGCTTAAGTATTACATACTGTATTTTTCTCCTCTTGAACATGAGTTGAAATTCTTCCTGCTTCAGGCTGTAAAAGGGATGCTTACAGACTGATCACATAGAGTTACATATATGATGTATCATGTCTTTTAAGGTTTCAAGTTCTTATTACTTTTAGAATATTTTGGTTTAAATATATGCAAATGATAATGAAAGCCTGTCATCATCAGGAGAAAGCTAATTTATGCAAAAAATATACTTGAACTCCCCAACTTATCACACCAGGTGCTTAAAGCATGTACTTAGGAAAATAAGTAGGTTTAGTCTGTCAACATGCATAGACTGTTTGCCAAGGATGTTTTATTCCAACCTGCCCCACTGCTGGATGCTTTTGTTTACCTTTAGGGAAAGAAAATACTGTCAAACTTTGACATATCTGTTTCTACACTCCTTGATGAGAAAGTGATCTTGTTCTAAACTACCTGTTGTTATAAGTAAAACAATGTACATCTATAGAAAAATACAGAGGTGACATCATGAAAACTTTGGAGGACATTTGCCAAATGTGTAAGAGAAACCACATGCCTAAGCGGAAAAAATAGTACTAATCTTCATGCACAGATACAGCTCATTGCTTGATGTGTCTCAGTGGTACTGTTCACTTAGGAAAGACATTGTTTTATTTGGTACTGAGGAAAGTACCAAATAAAATAAGAGATTTTAGCCAATGAACATAATTGTTAGTATTCATTTAGTATAAGAAACAATTGAATCATTAGTATTCTACTTGCCATTTTTTTACAGATACATTTTCTTATCTCTTGTGTTATCTACTAAACTGCATTTTGTTGACTTTTCATCCTCTGAATCAAATAAAGAAATCAATGAAAATTTCATTTGGCTTTCTTTGCGTTGTCACTCCTGGATGATAGTCAGTTGATGTTTCAATAGATTCATATGGCCGTTTTCTAATTCTGATATGTTACAAAGAATTAGCTGGAGCTAACACAGTGAGGGTCAGGACCTGAGAGCATCCATGGGTCTTACCATACCCTGCCAAATCTCTCCTGGGATGCCTCACATTCCTAACCATGGAACCAGGACCCATGTCACATCCCTGAGGAGGACTCAGACCTAGGCCATGACCTTGTCTCCAGTTCTGTCACTGGTCCTATTGCCTGCTCTTTACTGACCCTGGACCTGGCTTAATGTCTGGCCATGCCCACAGCACAGCTCTGCCTATCACTTACTAGTAATAAAAATGAACTGAAAAACCTGAAATGTGTACATATGAACATACATCCACCAAGAAATACACAGCTCTGTCCCAATCTATGTGATTTTAGACCACAGAGTCTAAAGACTGCTCAGATGCTTCACACTCAACTATTGCAGTAGTGAATGCCAAGGTATATCAGTAAATATTTATGTGCCTAATTACCCAGTCTTTAAACAAACTCACAACTGCATAAGCAAATTCAAGTGCACGTCTACCTTGTTTTTGAAGATAAGCACTATTGTTAAAAAAATATTAGCTCAAAATGCAAGCACAGATATTTACTCTTTCATAATGATACTTTTATTATAATTAAGAAGAATACCTCATGTGTCATAGTTGACATATTAATTTACAAGGAGGGTCCTGACCAGGAGAACTTACAATAAAAGAATAAAAGTAGAAATTGATACAGCAAGATTTTGTGAGCTGGGTAATATTACATGGGAAGGTCACTCAAGATGGGTTTCTGTGAAGGACTATTCAGAACTGACCATAGTAATATTCTCAGAATGTCTTAAACATCTGCCTTGCCCTAGCATACTAAGAATTGAAAAGTGGAGAGGTACACTCTGTAGGCAAGGTGGCACTTTTCTATGCCCACAACCTATCCTAGAAGTCACGTAGGCTAACAGGGCAAAGTTCCCATGTGCTGAAGGCAAGGTCAATCCAAGGTGATGCTGGCAGGAATCTGGAGACACCCCAGACCCTGATACCACTCCCTGACTCATTTCAAGAACTTTCCACAAGGCCTAAAGCGCATGTACATCGGTACCCAAAGGCCAGCCTCAGAGAAGGAACCGGGCAGAGACTGATAGAACGATGCGCCCCACAGCAGCACAGGTATGCACGTCCAGTGCCTGGAGACTGCATGCAATATCAAGACAATGTGTCAGATCTGAGGGTGGTGAATACTTCCTTCTTCTTTACTTCTTTCCCTCTCTATTTTCTTATACAATAAATACAAGGTTTCAAGTTTACAGATCCCTGTGTCTGAAGTTTGAGAATTCAAGTTTATTGATTACTGTGTTCTCATACCGTACGTTTAGCAATCCAAGTTTATAAATCTCTGTTCTTTGCCACTTGCCAATTGCAATAAGCAAATAAACCAGCAAAAGTCATTACGTTACACTAAGTCTGAGCAACTGTAGGTATTCCTAGCTGCTGTGTGGAGAATTGAAAACAACCTTTCCTTCCTCCCATCGGGTGGGATGGGACAGTCCCTAAACCATATTGTCTGATATTAACACTTATTTTTTTCTCTTCTATGAATTACTTTCTTTGGTGTGTCTTTCCCCTTATAAAGATTAATGACAAGTGGTTTTGTTATACCTAAAAAGGAGGAATTCTAGAACTAATAAAAATTAATTTATCAGTACAATGTGACAAATAAATACCCATAAATGATAATAATAAAAAACCTATAACAAACAGTATTGCTTTAAAATAAGCTCCCAAACACCTTGCAAAATCCTTCCAAACAGTGATTTTCATTTAAATAATTTCTTTGGTATAAATCAAATACTTGAAGTGAAGCTAGAATCTGTTGATGTGATCTGCGTATTTTTACATTACTTGTATTAAAACTGTTTCACATACCCATACTCACTGTACTCAAAGACAGTGCGTGGCAAATGTGAAGACCACTATAATTATCTGTACTTACATTGACATTCATTGATAAATTATATACATAATATCAAAATGACCCAAATAATAACAATTTGACAATTAATGAACATCAGATTCAGTCCTCTAGCCTAAAGCTATGGGATCTTTTCCAATGTAGATAATTTCTAGGCTAAATCCTTAATGTATTGTATTTTTTCACTTTAGAAAGAGAAGTAGAAACTTTACCAGTTTATTACATTGAATGAAACCAGTCATAAAATTTATTACTAATCATCAGATTATGAGTTTCACTTAGCTTTATCTTTCATTACTTCTATAGATATATACATATATATAGACATATACAGAGTTTTGGCCTCCTGAAGCTATTAATATATTCAAAATGTGGAAATGTTTTAAAACAAAATCAATTTTGTTCATTAGGGTGACATTTGTTTCTACTTTTCAAATGGACTGAACAAACTAAACAGTACTGTGTTAAGAATGAAAGCACGTTTTCTGCGTCTCTGTATTAAGTGTTCATGTTGGTCTATTTATATCTTACAAGTATATTTAAGTATGACAAACTATGATTTTTTTGTAATTAAAACTAGAGTTAAAATCACATGTAAAGTATGTCTACAAAATTTAACTAACACAGGTCAATGAAGAGAAAATGCAAAACTAGAAAAACATATTTAATGGGACTTTCAGGAATGATTCGTCTCACACCTTGGGCTGAAGGTACAAATATCGAGAGGGCACTGCATTGCTTAAATAATCTTGCACTTTATACAACAAGACAAAACTCCAGAGCAGATATATCCAAGATTCCCTTTAAGCCTACCAGCTGAGTTATAACAAACAGTGCTAGCTGCAGCAATAGACAGCTCAGTGAGGGCTAATTTATCATCTTAAAGAGCAGAATTATCCTGTGCTGAGTTCAGTGTACCCACAAGAAGCCTGGCTTATTTTGGTAATTAAACTAAGGCAGAAAGCTAAAACTGGGCAGGGAGGGATGTGGGGAGCTGTGGTCTGTGACTGCAGGACTCCTTTCCACTCCCCTACCTGAACATGTCCTGCGCTGAGCACTTCTGGTCAGCATCCCCTAGCCTCTGAAGGGATGAATCCCCTGACTCTACATCCACCTCTTCTGTAGCCGTTTAGTTCCATACTCCATTTGCCTCCATTTTATCCAAGAATACATTTTCCTACTTGATATTCCTGGGTCCCATGCTGGGCCAGCAAGTACCGCCCTGTGAAGCTGGAGCTGGGCTTTAGGAGAAAGAAGGAAACTTTAGCTGTAAATCTCTCTTCCAGAAGGGAGGCAGAGTGGGCAGAGAGGCACTCAGTGACAGGAGGCAGATACCTCTGTCTGGGCTGAGGTTTGGAAGGACATGAAAGCTGGAGTTCCTGGTACCATTCCGAGTCTGGATTCACCCCTTCCCAAGGGCAGCACCCACACACCCAGACTCCTGAGAACTGGCAGCACCTTGGCCTGAATGTGAAAACAGGCATGTATTTGAGCTGCCAGCATTTATGGGCACTGTGCCCGGTGTTCAGGAAGGTAAATGACTGGGATGTGCTGGGGAAGCACTTGTTCGTGTTTCTGACCTAAGTGTCCCAGCAGAATCTGCACATTTTTAGACCCTGTATTGTGCTACTGTACATTTCTGTGGGCCTGCTAAAAAGCATGTAATTTCCACAGTCTGGAGTTCCCCGTTGTCAGCTGGGGTAGAGTTAATTTTCTTCTTAGTTGCTGGTGCAATGCTGTGTTTTGGATTTGGTGTGAGAACAATGTTGATAGCACACTGATGGGTTTAGTTGTTGCTGGGTGATGTTTATACTAAGTCAAGGACTTTTCAGTTCCTTGGGCCCTGCCAGCGAGAGGGCTGGAGGGGCACGGGAAACTGGGAGGGGACAAAGGAAACAGTGGAAACAGGGCAGGTGACCTGAACTGGCCAAAAAAGTATTGCACGCCATGGGACCCCATGTATATAAACTGGGGGTTTGGCCAAGGCTGGCAGTTGCTGTTCAGGGACTGGCTGGGCATGGGTCAGCAGGTGGTGAGCAGTTGCACAGTTAATCACTTGTTTTCCTTTCACCCGTTCCTTTGGATTTCATTCCTCTCCCATTCTCCCTCCTTTTCATTATAACTGTTATTATTATTGTTTGTTTTTTATTTCATTTCAATTTTTAAATTGTTCTTGCC
Source organism: Falco naumanni (assembly GCF_017639655.2). Classification (NCBI taxonomy): domain Eukaryota; kingdom Metazoa; phylum Chordata; class Aves; order Falconiformes; family Falconidae; genus Falco; species Falco naumanni. The sequence continues at coordinate 14,065,418 of NC_054080.1, read as the reverse complement.
TCAACCCAAGAGTTTTATATTCCTTTCTGATTCTCCTCTCCATCCCTCAGGGCTGGGGGGGGAGTGGGGTGTGGTGTTGGGGGGGGCGTTGTGTGTGAGTGAGCAGCTGCGTGGTACTCAGTTACTGGCTGTGGTTAAGTGACAGCATAGGGTGGCTGATATTCATCTTACTTGGGTATCGCCAGCACAGGTGTGAAACCACCAGCTCATCAGAAACTGATGAGTCTGTGAGCTGGTGTTATTATGGATGCAAGTAAGGTTTAATAGTTTTATCAGCTTCTCAGTCTATATGAATTGATACAGCTCCAGTGCTCACGCTGGCTGTGGGTCCAGCCCTTAAAAACGAATGGAGGTGCCAAAAGTGGTAAAGTGCTACCTGGAACACCCTGTTCCTCTACACACTAGTGATATAGGTGGGCCTATACTTCACAGAAATGCGTCACTGGTGGTAACCAAGGGCTTGATGCTTCATCACAGTAGGTAATAAGGAACATGGCATGACAGTTACCTTGCTTACCAGTCAGCTGTCTTCTGTCATTTACCATTAAAAAAAATAAATAATAAAAGGAACCAAATAATTACACTAAATTGGGGTAACGGTTTTATGACATGGACACCTGCATGTTAGAAATTGGACTGAAATCCGTTATGCCATGGAACACAGACCATATGTAACGATGTTCAGTCATCTTTCTCTGACTGTGGACTTAAACCACAATTAACCAAAAGTTTAAATGGAATGGTTGCCCTTAGCAATTCCCTACCTGGAAGCAGAAGGAGACATTACTAATCCCCAGAGTTCCAAAAGTTATTCTATTGAAAGACGCCAGAGTATCTGTATCTTTCCAGCAGGGGGAATCCCACAAATTGTTATCTAATTGGGAAAAAATAAAAACAAACAAACAAAATAAATAAATAAAAAACCAAACAACAAAAAAAGCGCAAACAAAAGCCCCACCCACAAAACAAAAAGGAATGCCACTTTGAGAATGAAAGCAAAAGTCAGTAACTGTCTTACATTTTCTTACAAGGTACATGCTTCACCTTAATCAATGAAAGTAAAATAAAGGTTTTGTTTCCAGGAATCTAAAATACTGGAGATGTTAAAATACTAATTTCGTTCTTATTTTATGTTTATGTTTATGTAAAAAATGTATTTAGTTCAGGTGTATGTGTGTGTTATTGTATACAGGTGTAACTTTAATCCAGAAAAGCCTATGTAACATCAGCTCTTCTGTTAACTTGTGTGCCCTATGGAAAGTGTTCCTATCAATATTCTAATTTCAGTGAGACTGCATGAGGGAAAAAAAACCACAAAGAAAACGTGACATGTTGTCACAGACTGCATACCACAACTAAGAGTTAGTACACAAGTTTGTGCAGCTTGATACACTGTAAAGAATTCCTGCATGTAAGTGCTGAATGAGATGTCTTGGGTAACACTTCAGCAAAATATTCATTTTAGTTTTTTCCCTGTTTTTCAAAGTGTTTTTTAACATTTCTAGATACGTAATAAATAGACTACCCATGCCCACTGGCAGATGTAGAGTGTCTGCAATGCTTTGTCTCCTGCAGCAAGTCACCTGTGTTTCTACCTTTTCACTACGTGCGAAAAACAAGCAGCCCCCACCCCACAGCAGCACTACTGCAGGCATTCCTTCAGGATTGACAATAGAAATTATAGTGTTGAAAATAAAATTCTAAAGAAACGCAAGAAGCACCAAATGGCTTTCTGAAATGTTACCTAAACAGAAGCCATTGACACTTTGCTGTCTTATTTATTTGCTGCATAACAAGAATTATTGCAGAAACAGTTCCATTAAGGTAGCAGAGGTCCCATATATGGCTATGCACGAAAGCAGTCCGTGATTTCCAAATGAATGCATCATTTAGTAACTCTGAGGGTATTCAGGCAAACCTTTCGCTGACAGGGAGGCAAGTGAATTTTGCTGAAAAGCCATGTAGTAGCCATTGTTTGCAAGCCTTTGTCCAAATAGTTAAACAATTATATAAAACATTGTTTTGCCTATATAACAATCATTCTTTTTCTTTTTCTTCAGCTACTGCCTTCTCCATGTTTTACCTGTATGTCCTCAAATGAGTCATTTACTGTTACTGTGTAGTTCTCTTTAAATTGCCAGCAAAAAATCACAGGACCTCTTAAAGTTCATAACTAGCATGTACCCCAGTGTGTTGGCATTGTACATACACAATAAAAAGATGTGTGCATCACACTGATTCGGAGGAATATTGTAACTGCCAGCAACTCCCTAGGGCTGAGCAAAGAATGAGTCATCCATTCATGCAAGTGTCTAGTCAGTAACAAGCACTGTGTGAAATCCATATAAGAACAATAGTGCACATTTTTATCCTGATCAGATAATCTACTCGTGCTATAAGGAAAGACAACAGCTGTATAGATTTGCACTCATAAACTGATGGAATTTTTTTTTATGACTTAGAAAGAATGAAACTATTTGTTTGTTAGTTTGTTTATTTGCATCACTCCCATTGGGAAAAAAAAAAGCAACAAAACAAACAAACAAAAAAAAAACAACAGAGGACAGTTGCTGACTAGCATAAGGTATGATATTTTTCTTTTGTTTCATTGAGATGTTACCAGGGGAAAGCGAGTTGAAAGGATTTTTGTGGTCACTCATGTTCTTCAAAATAACATGGCAATGCTTTCTGGATTTTGTCCCATTGATATATAGAAGAACCCAGAGAACAGCAATATGCACATTTGTGCTTTGCAGAGGTCATTGTATATCTGATTTCACCTTAAAGGATTTCATGTAAAATTTCCATCATTAAATTTTTTATATTTATGTCCAACATATTGAATGGCAGCTGATTTAAATGGTTTTAGTCCACACTTTCTGATTTTTCTCAACAAGTACTTTATTTTTGGTGATTACCAGCTATGGAGATAGTCCAGGAAATCATCCAGCTTAACAGACTTGGGCTATTTAAAACTTAACTAGTTCTGAAAAGTATTTCTTACCCTAAAGAATATAGTCTACTAAATCCTGAGGAAAACATGACATAGGTGTGGTTACATTGATATGCAAGACTAGTTCTCCAGATGACCTAAAACTTCCCAAGCCATGTCTTTCTTTTACAGATCCTGGCCCCTTCCCAGGGAGGTGCCCAAAGCCCAGAGCTAGGGCTGCCCCAGCTGCCCACCCATATGTCCTGCTCCCCAGCTATGAGTGGTGGGACAGTTGCCACAACCCCCAGGAGCCCACAGCCTCCACGGTGCTCTGACAGCCTGAAGAAAGACCTTAGAAGTCAAATCTGCGACAAAAAAATGTGTTGAGGACTTTGGCTTTTCGACACCCTTAGTCATGAGGTTGCCTGCTGATAGCAGGCTCATGTTAGCCTTAGCTTTTCTTCTGGGAGGAATCCTCTGTTCGCATCCTTCTCATTCCTCAGTGGTTTCTAGTCTGGACGAGGACTGGAATGTTTCACCTCTCCATGTTCAGGCAATGTCTCTATGTTCCTCCAAGGCGATCCACCTCTATTTCCACCTCTGAATGCTTTGTGTTCACCTCTGAGCTCCATCAGGAGCACCATGTTTTTCTCTGCTGGCTCTGTCTGTTGCAAAGGACTGCTCTTGTGATTTGAGGACATGTCCTTGAAGTTTATCAGCATTCTTGTTCACCTTCACTCTCCAGCACAGTTTCCTGTGAGATCCTGCCAAGGGAATCCCAGAAACTGAAATCTGCTGTCCAAGTCCACAACTGTGACTCTGAAGCTAGTGAAGGGTCTAGAGAGCAAGTCAGTGCACTTTTTCAGGTGCAGATGAAAAAACTTAATCTGGAGAAAAGAAGGCTCAGGGGAGACATTATTGCTCTCTACAATTACCTGAAAGGAGGTTGCAGAGATGTTGGTGTCAGTCTCTCTTCCCAAGTTCCCAAGGACAAGAGGAAACAGCCTCAAATTTCATTGAGGAAGGTTTAGATTAGATATTAGGAAAAAATTCTTCACTGAAAGGCTTGTCAAGCATTGGAACAAGCTGTCCAGGGAAGTGTTTGAGTCACCATCCCTGGAGGTGTTTAAAAGACATGTATGTGGTGTCTAGGTACATGGTTTAGTAGTGAGCTTAGTGGTGTTAGGTTTACAGTTGGCCTCAGTGATCTTAAGGGTCTTTTCCAACCTAAATGATTCTATGATTCTGTCTTCTGGGCTTTTCTCAGGATCTTAGTTTCATGGTAAATGCAGCCAAGACTTTCCCTGAGCATCACGTATCCAACCATTTCTTCCTCGCTTGTGACAAACAAGGTCAGCAGGAATCTCCCCTAGTCAGCTTATCAATTGTCTGTGTTGGGAAATTGCCGTCAATGCACTCCAGAAATTTCCCAGATGACATATACCCAAGTCTATTGCCTGCCCAGCAGATAGCAGAGGCATATATGCAACAGATAGTTTTTCTTACTGAGGAAGCCATCAGGGTTTTTTCATCTTATTCAAAACTATTGTTCTAAAATTTAAAAATTCACATCTTTTATTATGTTAAAATAAATTATTAAAATTAATGAAATGTAAGAGAAAGCTGCTTCAGAATAACACATAATTGTTGTGAATATTCTGATTTGGTAACAATTGCATAGTTCAATGAGCTTATTATTCCAGCATCTCTTGTTCCCCCTGAAAGCAAAGATCACATAGCCCGCTCTGTGTCCTGCCCTATGTATAGTTCTCAAGTCTGGCAGTTGGAGAAGGATGTATGGGAGCTTGAGCTATCTGTGAGCTTTTCTACATTGCTCAAACCTTTTCTGCTGTACATACAGCTCAGTGGAAGGTGTTGGCAATGATTCACAGTAGTCTGCTAAACAAACTTCTGCAAGACTTCTGTGACAGTTCAATGGTAAAATTTCCCATGGTTTTAAATGTATCAGTTTTTACACAGCTCTAATTCATACCTGCAAGTGCAAAGGGTGCTGTCATTTTCAGTGTCATTGCACCCGTCAGACCAATTCATCCTGAGTGCCTCTAAATAAAGTACGTGCTAAAAACCAAACACATTACATTTATACATGCAATGAAGTATACTTAGTGACTCCAATCACTAGACTGATTGCTTAAATGGAACATTTCTGCCAAAAACATCACACCTTGTTTCTAGCAGTGTTGCAGCTTATGGTGTGTCCAAACCTCAGCGCAGCACCTGAGGGACCATCAGCACTCAGACTCTCATGGAGAGGAAGGCAAAATGGCAGTTTATTGAAAGACACAGGCACTTATATACTAGTAGCAGAGCCAGCCTTTCGTGGGTGGTTTTCTACTTAGTTCCTACGTTTCCGTCACAACACGTGATCTTCTGCATCGCCACATCCCCATGCTACTACATAGCAGGTATGTGGAATTCAGATACTTCTATGTGTTAGCAATAGAATTAAAAACTAATAATTAATTCCAAGTAAATAGTGGTCAAGAGAACAAACAACTAAGAACTGCTGTAACAATAGAAATACTCTCTATTATTAATCCATATAATTCAATTAGTTTCTACAAAGCTAATAATACTATTATCCAAACCCAAAAGTCTTTGTCTTCATCTATCAGCAGAAAGTCATGTGGTTTGGCAGTTATGCAAGTGTTGCCCGTATAGCAAAAGCTGAGTTGTTTGTGACTATGCTTTCAAATACAGAGTTTAGCTTGAGTTTCTGCTACTAAGGCTAAGCTGGAGAACACAGTGAGAAGTCTAGGCTGTGTAATACTCAGGTTCAAGTGTGGCACTGTCAAATATCTTTTGGTAATCTCAAACGGCTGAAAATAGAAAAAATATGTATGATCAAAACATCTGCATCTCAGAGACTTCTTCAGTTTGCTTGAGATACTTTAGTTGGTTCATTGTCTCAAAACACATCCCATTGCTTCTCATTAACCTCCTGGCCTGATTATATATTTGTATCACCCAAATGTGTCATCTGAGGTCCATTTTCCATTGCACTAATTTTGCACAGAGAGATGAGAACAAGCTGCCACCACAGTTTTAGACACTACAGTGCAATTCTCTTTATAGAAAAGAGCTGTGCACATTTTAAGTTGGCAGCTCCTTTGCAACAAGCAAATAATAGATGCAAAATACCTAATTCACTTGATATCCTAAAGAAGTAGTTATATTCAGTAGCTGAAGTAGAAATGGTTCCAAAATTACTGCTTATTGCTGAAACCCATACTGTATTATCAGAGTTTGGGATTGTTTCCATAGCAAAATTCTTTGGGGGCTGGGGGGGGAGTTAAAAATCTGTGAAGAGTGATAACATATGTTTCTTAATGGAAGAGGGAAAGAGTAGGAAGATTGCACTGATGATATGGCCTGCAGCACTCTGTGTATGATACAGTCTTTATGGCAAGACAGTCTGTCTGCATTGGCTGGTACAATGTTTTTGCTCTTACATTTTCACTGGTGTTGTTCACAGTGCACATGATTTGGTATAGCTCCTGCCAACAGTTTTAATTGAAATTATGCTGACTGTGCAGCAGTGGAATGTCGCTGCTGCACTAACTGCATTTCTGCGATGCCAGCTCTGGAAGGCAACAGGAGCTAAGGGAGTGCTGTGCCTTGCTACCTATTGCAGAGCCAGCTGAAGTCAAGATGATTTTTTCCAGTGGTCTCTGTGGAGCTTGAATTAGGCATCACGCTTCTGGCAGGAAGCCTTCACTCCATTCAACCCTGCTCTAAAAACAATGGGATATTACTTCCCTACTGAACACATTAGGCATAGAATAGCAAACTATGTAGCAAATCCACACTTTTCACTGAGTTCTTGATCTTACTAAAGTTGTACTGGAGCATGCAAGAGCAGAATTTACCTTGATTGATTAGATTTTCATCTCCCCACTGCTAAGAGTGTTCCTTCAGTCTTATTATCTTCCATTAGATGACCAACTCTGAGAGCAATATGCACTTATCTGGCCAGCTACAACAAAACGATCCCAGTAAAGGTAGCAGCTTTTTGGCTTTTCTTCAACAAATGTAAAGCTATGCTTTCTGGTTGTGAGGTAATGGTGAGAAAAACAGAGTAGATTCTCTCAAGGTTGCTCTGAGAGAAAATCGCTATTTCTTTAAAGTCTCGGAACTGTTTTTCTCCTCCTATTCTAATCTGATTATTTCTTTCAATGTTGTATTTCAGTTGATGGGTTTTATTCTCTTGTTTAGCCCTCTCACATTATTTTTTCCCTCTATCCCACTTCTTTCGCATTTTCCTGTAACTCAGACAAACTTGTAACATTTGATTTGCAACCATTTAAAAATTATGTTCATCATAAATATGGGGCATAGGGAAATACACGATTTTTTTGTTTGTACCATGGAAAAAAATCTCATGTCTTGTACTAAATTCACATATAATTTCAAATAATAAATATTATTACTGGATGACAAATATACTGACAGACAGGTGTTTAGGAAAGGGTTACTTTACCATTTTATTTACATCACTACAAAGCAAAAAGCAGTGGCAGTATCTGGAAATTCCTACTAAAATCAGGATCTAATTATATTCCCATTTATATTATTTCATTTCTCTCCCTTGGTTTCTGAAATACAGCTGATGTATGCTGGGTGGAGTTGTTTTTTCTCTCTTTTCAAAGTCAGTCACAACAATCCCCAACTTCACAAAATGAGACTATATTAAATGTCTGCCAAGATGTCAAAAAATCAAGCATAGAAAAATAACAAATAAAATGAATATGTGCATGAGAGTGAGAGACAATCCTGCAGGACTCCTGAATATTTTATTATATAAAGGAGAAAAAAAACCTGTCAGAAAACAAAAATGCATTTTTATAGCTAAGAAAATATTTCTTATGAAAGTCTATTCAATTTAAAACAAAATGTTTAAAGTTAAAAAATAATTCTAATTATTTTTAGTTGGAATGTTTCTGAAAGACAGAGTCTAGAGATGTCAGCAGCTGATCTTTAAGATTACACCTGAAACACAAGCAATTTAGGATTAAACACCTTCTCTGCTGTATTCAGTTTGCTTTGCACTGATCTCATGTGAGTTTCAAGCCATCTTTCCGGGTAAGCATATCTTGTGCTTTCTGGTTTATTCCTTTTGTTTTCATATCCTTTTCCAAAACATAGAAGATGTTGCATTTTCTTACTCCATAATGAAATTTGTTTTGAAATCTCAAAATTCATGACAGAATATTATTTCTTTCAGCAGTTTTACATGCTTCAACAGCTGTAGTAAACAAAGGTCTGTGATAAATCTAATAGAAAATTAAGTAGGACATGGTGAATGGTTAGTGCAACTTACCCATTCTAATTAAGTAACTGACAAAATAGTCTTGCAAGAAGTAAAAATAAAATTATGTGCTAGGTATGCTGAAAGCTCCTCATCCTTGGCTAATGCAATAAGAGTTCCCCCTTGTTTTGTTTTTTTCTTTTTGGAAGGTGGTTCATACAGCTCAACAGACTAACGTGGCCCATCTGTAACACCAAAGTGGTGCAAGACTTCAGTTAGGACCCACTTTTTGATATTCACCTCTAAAAAGAATGTGCCAACAAATTTCTTTTCCAATGGAATTGGTATTAAAGTGGTGTTAGACGGAGTAAAGTGGGTTGTAATTACGATCTTCCAGAACAGGTGACTTGAAGTTGTATAAAGAGAACTGTGTTACTGCTTGAAAGCATTACAGGAGTTAGTCAAGGAAAACAGAGGGAGAAAAGCCCTGGAGATGAGGGACTGTGGTTCAGAACTCTAATTAAGACATGAACATGTATTTGTGTGCCTTTGCACACAGGCATAAAATTTCCAAAAGCTCTGTTGGTCCTCTAAACAGATGAGCACATGGATCAGACATGAACTAAAGAAGTTAAATGCAGTGTTTCTTTTAAGGCTTTCTTCAACATTCTCAACTTTTCAGTTTGTTTCTTAGACTCACACATGATGTGAGCAGGGGATGGATCTCTGCAATGTCAAATTATATGAGGCAGAGATTCTCATGCTCAGTAGCCCTTAGAATTCTGGACTGATTAAACAAACTGTTTAAACGTAGAGTTAATGACATCACTAGAGCCAGCAGTGATTTAATCAAGGATAGTTCAGAAGTGGATCCACTGTGTTCTGCTCTGAACACTTAATGTACTCTTTACCTGATGCAATCCTGTTCCAGTATCTGTGCTCTCTTTGTGCATACACACAATAACTCCATGTAGCACAAGTGAAATACTTAACAATAATTATGGGGGAAAATCCATGGTAGAACATTCACTGCACAAGGAAACAAATGTTAGGAAATTTCAAGCATATGTTGCTTTATTTTGTGCCTTTATTTTGTTTTTAAAATATCCTAAACCTCATAAAAGCAGTAATCTAAACATGCAGGATCTCTCTACTTACATGATGGAATATTTCTAAAAATTAATTGTATTTGTTTGGTTGGTTTGTGTGTGGCACAGTTTCCATGACTAGCTTGAGCTGGTTTAATAGCTGAAAAACCTTGTGACTATCAGCTGTAGTACGTGTTAACATTTTTGTTTGTATTGATTCTGTCCTATTTTACTGAAGGCAACAAGTTTATAAGGATGATGAAAGTACTGCTTGGTCGTGTTAGCATTACAAAAACACACCACTGCTCTTAGTATCTGCAATAAATGTGTTCTCCATAAATCCTGGCTTTATTGAAGAAAACTAAGGACAGTGAATACATTGCAATGCAGGACTTCTGCACATGCAGCGGTTCTGAAATGGCCTTTAAAATCCCGTTGTCATCTTTGTCACAAGGGGTCTAACATATAAGAAAAATGTCCCAATCTTGATTCTCAGGCAGACTTTATGCAGTCAAAGGGCAAGTACAGTTTTCTGCCCTATTTCCTCTCATTTTATTTCAAAAATCATAAATAGCAATAGATTGATGTTCATCAGTCCCTGTTTCCCTGAAGATAAAAGTGTTCACCTCACAAGAGCTGTGTGCAGAAGGTACAGAAAAAAGTAAGGAAGGAACAGGTGATACCAAAGATACCGTGTGTGCAGAATACAGATTTGCAAAATGGACCATTTACTCAGTATGCATTGCAGCATCTACCAACTGATATACCTAGGCTGTTGATATGGCTACAGTACTTAGTGTACAATCCTGTTCAAAATCCTGCCATTTAAAGCCTACAAGTTGGCAAGCTGCTAGAAAATGAGACTATCAGATCCGCAGCTAGTTTTCTGAACTGAGCAGAGTGCATACAGAATATGATTCAAATAAAGTTTCCCATATGAACACAGAAAACGAATGTTATATTTCCTGGATAATTTTTTTCCATCCGGTTACGGTACTCATGTGGCTGAAGAAAAGCATAATTTCTTTAGGCTTTTAAAAGGGTATGTCATAAAGGTCTTTTCTCCAGAGAGTGCTTGTATATAAGTGGTGTACAAAGCCTTTCTTTTTTTCTGAAGCTCTCTAGGTCTTCAGAATAAAAGGTAATGGTATATGTACCCACATATTTGATGAGGGAACTTGGTAAGAACCTCCATAATGCCATGAATAGAAATAAATAGCCTAGGCATAGCAAGATAAAGGGATTAATGCTGTGGTTCCTCTTCGATCAGAAGCCCTAAGTTGTGCTCTTGGGAACAGGAAGGTGAAGTGAGTAATGGTCTGAGTTTGTTGACCCACAGTAGGTCCAGATAAATACAAATGATAAATAAAAAATGTTCAAAATTTTTTGGACCTTTTCCAAGTTCTTAATTATTTTTTTCTTTTCATAGCTGAGATGAAAATCCAAAGAAGATAAAATCTTCCCAATGGCATTTTATTATATTCCCTACCCTTCTAAATTGACGCATACTTTATATATAAAACTTGAGAAGACTGCAAAAAGCTTGCACCTAATCAAAGAGACTTTTCTGAAAAATAAATCTTACTAGATTCATCAACAAATACACAGCTTAAAAAGTCTTAGGAGCTGAAAAAAAGGGAAGAATAGTCATCATATCTCATTTCCCTTCATTTCCCTATTCCCATGCCACTTAATAGTGGAAATCTGTCAAACCTTTTACCTTCACAGATGGACAATTCATTCCTGCTTCATCCATGCTGATGATGTCCTTTCTCATGTACATTTCAGCTGTCTTTCAAAGTTTCAGTCATGCTGTTTCATATTTTGCATTTGTCATCTGCGTACCCTAACTGTAGCATTGTCCAGAAATGCTTGCAAAGTTTAAAAAATAATATATATGCTCTAGCAAAAATTTTTATACTTGTTACGTTTCCTCCTTGGGCTTTTTATCCCATTGCCTTCTGTACCCCTCATAGCTCCAAACTATCTAAAGGAAAGTCAAATGGCCTTTGGCAGTCAGCAACATAGGTTTATATATATAAATATGTATGTATGCAAATTATATATATATAGATGAAGATTCACCAAGATCATCAGTAGTGTGTTTTCTGCCTTTGCTGTTCTGCAGCCCATAGTCTTTCTAGATAATTTGCTTGCATGTTCTTTACAGCAACAAAACAAGGAGTTTTCTGTTTAGATATCTTTCAGAACACAACACTAATTCTGACATCAGTATTTCAATGCTATTAGTATGACCAGTGTGTTGCAAACATCAAATAATCCCCTAAATATAACTGTTTTGTAGCCATGCTGTATAAAGATCCACAGGTCTGAGCACAGCTGAGTGCTAAAATTCATAATTTTAATTTGATAAATTATTTTAAATTGTTGTTGTTTTGTTACTGTTCAACTTAGTGCTATCAACAGCAAACTTTCAGTTTCTTGGAATGTGCACTAGCGCTCCAGGCCTGTGTGTACTATTTTGTTTTCCCTTGATCTTAGAGGCTATGATGTGGTTTAGGAATAGTCAACCTGCAAATGAGGCTTTGCAAAGAACCAGAAGTCATACTGCAAAGATGCTTCAGTAAACCTTTCTTTTATGATCTCAGCTAGTGATAACTGGCAGATTGAAGACACTGCTTAGATGATGGCTTTATCAACAGCCTGAGGGGTTAAGAGATTTTTTTCAGGCAGATACCACTGGAGGCTGTGAGCAGCCTGAGTCAACTCCTCCCACACTGAGGGCTGCTGAGTGGCTTTCTCTCACGGTTCTTTCATACCATGGTGCAGCCAGTGAAAAATCCCTTATAAAGGCAGCATGCATTTTTTGTATTACTTTCAATTTTGTCTAAAGGCTTACTAGTTTTATTTCTCTGGAAAGCACCCTTCTCTCACCTGTCTCAAGTCCTTTCCTCCAAACAAAACTGCTTTCTACATTAAGGTTTCTCAGAAAGCACATGAATGCATTTCCTTTTGCCTTTCACAAAAAGAACTCTGAATAGGCTTCACTAGAGTCTGATTTACCGTCACTAAACACAATGCTGTCAAAATGTAGCCATAGGTGCATTATTGCATGATTTAGATCATCTCTACACGGCATAATGCTTCTGGTTAGTTAGGCAAGAATCGGTTATCCTTGTGGATTGCCTTTAAATCTATATGAAGAAAAATTTTAGAAATTGAGAACATATAGAGAGACCCTTAGTGGCCACATAGCATCAATGAAATCTATCATAGACGGATAGATGCTAATCTTCACCCTCCAATTAACATTAAATTAAGAGGAACTTAATTAATAGCTATTTATCTGATCTTTTTATTATTTATTTATTATTAATTACTGAAGACCTGTTTTATGAATAATGACGTCAATATAATACAGTCATACAAACTAATTTTCCACCAAAACCTGCATGTTGCCCTGGCTTTATCCAAATACCAGACAGACAGGAAAAGCAGTATATTGGGAATGTCGGCAATGTTTTAAAATCCATTTTTACTTTGGGAAAGATGGATAATACTAATGTCTTGAGCATACTGATTCATATCCTACAGAGTAAGTATTGATGATCATACTGTCAACCTGGAGAATAATTCATTCCAGTCACTGACCAGTTAGCTTCTGGGTAGTGTGGTGAATGATACAGAAGAGGATAATGCCTGTTGTTCTGAGCATAAAGATCTATACTAGCAATCCACAGTACAGATGAATACATGTATCAGAAATTGTCTAAGCATACAATATTGGAGCTTGTTGCCTCTTGTGCCATAAAATCTAAACCAGACAGTGAGGGATGGAAAGAGCTAGTTTGCTTGTTCTTCACTTGCAGAATATTTTTTGGTGGTTTTTTTGTTTGTTTTTTTTTTTTTTTTACCAAAGATGTCAAGTCAATAAAAAAAAAAAAAAAATCAGAAGTAATTTTTAATACATATTTTCATTGATTCTACCTGTTAGGTAAGAAACTTTTTTTAAAAAAAAAATGAAGGATTAATTTGGCTTCCATTCTAAGATGGAACATATGCCAGTGTTTAAATTTAGTCACTTCCCTGATTAAATTAGGTGTTGGATCATACCATGTTCTACAATACATGTAATGCCATGGCATGAACTAGGGCTGCTGGCTACAGATAAACCCTAGGATTTGAGCCTATAAATTGCTCTATGTAATGTTCAGCTAGAAGGTAGTGCTAAAAGGAATTCTCTTATTACAAGTTGTTCTAAAAAGATTGAAAATTAAGCACTATCAAATGTGAGACACTACAACTAAATATAAGTAATATTTGCTCTATGTACATTTAAAAGGCAAATAATAAAATCCTTTCCCAAGATGGACAAAGCTCATTCCCCATTTTCAGTCTGCTCCACTTTCCCTGTATACTCACAGTAACTTAATCAGTGATTAAGGTGTATAAACAGTAAATAATGGGGTCCTTTAATCTTCCCAGCTGAAGTGATGACAAGAAGGGGAAATAAGATGCACACGCTACAGATGAACCAGGACACAGCTTCCTTGTAATAGATTTACACCAGGGATAAATAACTGGTCTGCTGTAATTAAAAAAACATCAAGATCAAAATAAGTGCAAATAACAGTCCAAAAATCTAGTGTACACACACAGAGGATGAAAAATGGTTATTATGTAGTTAGTAAATTAATCACGAACGCTACATAGTCTGTGTGAACTCATCTCTGAAGTACCAAGTGCTGTTCATCAAAACAGTAGAAATGCAAAGAAAAGAACAGAGAGAGAAAAAAAGATGGGTTGAAAAATCAGCCCTCTGGAGTACTTATATCCAATGATTCTACATATGGAAGCATTTTTAAACCTTCCTTCCTTGAGTGTAAAAGTCTCAACAGTATTCTTGCAGAGCAAATGTAGCTCTTGAATCAACAAAAGTGGTGTTTCCCAACAAAATCGAAAAAACAAAGATCTCATTGCAATGCACATTTCAAAGGCAATTTTTATCTCTGTCTTGTAAAAAGCTTTCTAAATACTTCAAAATCAAAAGGAAAACCAAAAATCCTTTTTCTATTTGGCAGAAAACAAGGAAATCTTAATTCATAATTATAATGGAATTTACAAGTTCTTTTCATGAGATGTTTCTTCTGTATCTTAGCACAAATTTTGACTCACCAGCAGAGGAAAAATCTCTCTTTCCCTGTAATTAAAAAATAAATCGGAAATTGATTCTATATTTTTTAACTAATCAGAAAACCAGAGGATCAAAACTAGGACATTTCAGACCACCAGAGACCATGGGAGGTCTTCAGTCCAATCAGCTGCCCAAACCAGGTTGCTCAGCATTTCATTCCATGCATGTTGGAAACCCTCCAAGGAGGGAGATAGCATCACTTTCTTGTCCATGGGCCTTGCTGACCCACCATTCTCAGGGAGTAAAAGCTTTTCCTTATCTTCAGCATCTCTGGCCTTGCTTAGCACACTGCTGAACAGGACCCAGGACCTTCTACCCAGAGCTGTCCCTGGCCCCACCAGCATCACTGCCAGGGCTTTGCCTGCCTGCAGCAGGGCTGCACAGTGCTCCTGTCTCAAACTCATGACGGTCCTAGTGGACGGTTCCTCCTGCTAGTCCCAGCCCCAGTGAACAGCAAGGCATGCACTTGCACTTATTGGCCAAGTCCGAGGATTCAGTATTATTTTTCTGACTGGGTTAATCAGTTGTGAATATTGCCCTGGATATTTAGCAATTTTTCATTATCTGTAATACACAAAATAAGGTGAGATGAATTATGTGCATATGAACCTCAGAATAACTTAATTCTTATAAATAAAGGATATTTGGCTACCTGCTCTGTCATCTAGCCAGCAAGGCTGCCTTTCACAGAAGTACAACCTCTGATACATATGATGCTGGCAATGTCAACAGCCTGGCAGTGTGCTGTTATTTCTAGGAGAGGCACACCTGCAATATGGCATTGTGCTGACAGAGGCATACATGAAGGTATGCATCTGGTTATTCTGTTTACTTAGGTAGCTGACTGTTCTGTTGGGGACTGCAAATGTTAAGATAAATTTCCAGGCCCTTTCTGTGAACCCACCTGCCGAAAATTCTCACAGAACACATAGCATCGCTCCCCTTAGTTCTCAGGAGCTGTGCAGAAAACCCAGAGCGAAAATGGAGGCAGAGATGCAAAAGGAGCTTGAGGGATAGGGGGTGGGGGGAGGAATAAGCTGTTCTTTTGTCTTTTTTTAAATTATTATTAGTATTATTATTATTACTCATAAATGAACAGAATGGAAATATTACAAATGCAGATGGCAGTTATTTTCCATGAGCGTAAGAGTTAATTTCAGTAGCACTAGATCTCATCCATAGCCACTGCTTTTGTGTAACTCCAAACAGAGAGCAAGCCTTGAAATTTCCTGATTGTCTCGTTAAGCAGGCTCTATTGAGGAACCGTAAAACAATTTGCATTACTTAATCTTCTGAATCCAGATGAGGTTCTAATCAATTAGAGCCATTAACTGTGGGTGCATAATATAACAAGAAGCCTAACGCATTCAATTAGGAGTCAGGAGGGTCACTATCTTTTCTATCATAGACCAAAAGTTATAAAAATAGCTAAACATGTTATATACCACATGAGGCAAACAGTTTAGTTTCAGGAAAACAAATTATTTTGTTACATGATAGCCTGAGACACAAAAGGACCTCAAGAAAATCCATTCTGAGGATTAAGGCATAGAGAATTTGGCTGTAGCTTAAGCTGCAAGTTTACAAGGAAAGTTAAGGGAAATTCAGCGCAAATTCTCCAGCCTATAGGCAAATACCCAAAGATAATGTGATGCAGTTGCACTGATAAAATGCACAACCCTTTTCCTCTTTCTACTCTTTCCATTTGGGATGTGTTTTATCAGCTTCATTTCCAGTGAAAACAGGATATTGAGAGGTTTGGGAAAGCCAAATACACAACACGATATAGTTACCTACAGTGCTCTTGAGTAGGGAGTGGCATCAAACTGTAAGTATTTAAGTAGCAAGTACCTAACACTTTTAAAAAATGTGTCCATTTAATGATGTCTCCAGGTGGAAACACAAAGTTTAATAAAGTGGCTTACAGAATCAGGTAACTGGAGACATATCAAATGAGGAAAATAGAATTTTTCAAGTTAATATTGCAGAAATTCAGCATACTTCAAGAATAAAATAAAGAAATAATTTAAACATCAAAAAGATGTAGCATAAAACTGCTTTATACTAAAAATATGCAAGACAATACTTTTTGAAAATATTCCAACCTATGAATCTGGAAAAATTGCAGCTGAGACCCATAAATGACAACCAGCACAGGTATAAAAGCTACTTATCTTTTTGTCCTTTACCACTTGCTTTTAGAGCAAATGAGTACAACTAAAATACACTGAAGCATTACATGTTGCAAAATGAGTCTTGTCCATTAGAGGAAAACTGCTATTAAGTTTGAAACAGTGGGAATAATCTCATGACAGCTGAATGAGAAAGTCAAAAGTAACCAGCTGGTAAACCAGTAAATTGTGTTTTTATGAGCTGTGAATTTGATCCACAGACAATTTTAATAAATAATCTTTGAAAACAAATTCATGTTTCTTAATTCAAAGGTATGTAGAAGCATTCTTACTTGGTTTAAAATTAAGAACTAGAAGCTAAAGAACTGGAAACTATAATCACACAGAGAAGCAGGTGGAACATGGTTGAAGGAATGTTCCATACTGTATAGACATAATCTTTAGTTTTATAACTAACATACTAATAAGGTGCACATGCAAATTAAAGTAATTAGAATATGTTTAGAAATCATGGTGAAAGATGTAAAGTCAAAAAAGAGCTTTGAATAAACCTGGAATTCTTTGTCATTTCAGATTTGAGATGGGGACAAAGCATTTAGAAATCCTGTTGAACCAGCTCAGTGTTCTGTGTTGTACAAATTCATTATTCTATTAAATATGACAATTTTGTCAATACTATTTTCTAATTAATATTTGAGTAATACAGCTACCTTCAAGAAAAAGGCAAACCATGCTTTTGAGACTAACAGGTATGGGGCACTGCAGATCAAGATAAGATGATGGCCAGCAAGTCTACAGCGAAACATGTCAACGGGTAGCTGAGCTTACATGTGATTTCTGACTTCTATAGTACAGGGCTACAGCTGTGGCAATGGACTTCCCTCCCTCCTCCGCTCATATCTACCTGTCTCTTACTTTGTATGCCACGATTTCCTAGCTTACCTTCTTAGTCCACCTTTCATGTGCTGTATTTATTTGCTTTTTACAGATTCAGCTTTGAAGAACACTAGGAAAAACTAAAGGTCATAAAGGAGAAAAGTTCATTGCCACTAATCTACAATATACATGTGCTATGAATCTTTGATCTACCTGAGTCTTGAACTGGTCTCCCTCATGAATAATGCATACAATTATTGTTAGAGCAAAAGTTGCCAAAGTGTACCAGCAACTCTTGTTCATAAATACAACTGATCATCTGGTAACTCATCTGATATATTAAAAAAAGATGATATTTTTTTTCATGTTTAATATTTAAGCTGATTTTTTTTAAGTCATAATCAACTTAGATTTCAAAATTTGAAAGAAATGAAGAATAGTAATTTCAGAAATGATAAAAAAATCTGTTTTCACACAATGCACAGTTCTGCTTTGAAGTTTTCTGCAACAGAATGTCATTAAGGTTAAAAACAAAACAAAAAGCCATGCACAAAATAAAAACCAACAACTAAATCAGACTAAGGATTGAGGATTTATGTGCCTAACATGATAAGTAACCAGAACCGAAGTTAATGAAGGAAAAGATCTACTAATAGAAATAGAACTGATCACTGTCAGAGACAAGATACTAGAGAAGTAAATCCTGAATTATATGAAATGGCTCCTTACTTAAATCTTGTAATACTCTTTCTATTCTTTTGACTGCCATAAAGGGACTGGTACTCTGTCAACAGGTTGTCGTCTGTATTATCACGTGTGCTCCTTATAAAACACTAGCAATATCTGGAATGCCACGAAACTTGTAGACTTGAGTCCATCTTAATGTCAACAACATACAGAAACCAGTACTGGTGTTAAGAGTGTTAGAGCAAAAAATATCTTCTAGATGCCTTGTAAGGGCCAGAAAATGTACTGCCTGAGACTGCAAAGCCAACTTGTAGTCATCAAGCAGTCACACACACCCTGTTTGACTCCTGTTAGAAGTGCTGATAACTTGAGTAGCAAGTATAGAAGCCGATGGAGCTCATACTTGTCTTACCAGCACTTATTTCCGTCTCAGTGCGCAGAATTTGTCACACACTGAGACATTTATCTGGGGCATGGAAAACATATCACCCCTTTCTGTCATCCAGAGCAAATATTGAACCAAGTTTTTCCAGTTCTCTGCAGAATTCCTCAACCAGAGACATACAAAATTATTCTTTTTTCTGTTCTCTGGTTCACAGAATAATTACTTTTATTTTCCAATTGGAACAGATTCAACAGTTGATATTAAGGAAAGATGACCCAAAGAGTATTCTAGAAAGCTAAAGGACTTCTGAATTCAGAAAGCAGAATTTGAACCACTTCTATGATTTATTACGTCCTAAGGTGTGACCAAGAGATTTCCCCCCATTTTTTAATTTCATATATAGCAGAAAATTCTTTTCATGTTACATCATTCCATGTAATGTTCCAGCAGATACTTCTTTTAATTTGTATAAACCCATAAGCCCTAATACCAAGTTATCTCGGTTTGTTACCTTGCTGCTCATTATCTAATCTGTTTGGAGGAGGAGGCTGCTGCCTTGTTTCCTTTTCCTTCAACTTTCATAAATATTTAAATTTTTGTCTGCAAACAACAAGAGAACTTCAGCATGAATTTTAAAGATGTTAGAA
Source organism: Falco naumanni (assembly GCF_017639655.2). Taxonomy (NCBI): domain Eukaryota; kingdom Metazoa; phylum Chordata; class Aves; order Falconiformes; family Falconidae; genus Falco; species Falco naumanni. The sequence continues at coordinate 14,046,247 of NC_054080.1, read as the reverse complement.
ATAAACCTGTTTTGTCACTTTATTTATTTATTTAATACAAAATCTTACTTTGCATCATAGAATAACTGTGTTGCTTTCTGCTTTCCTTAACGGTCTAATGAAAGAGTAATGCATACAAATCATTTTTCTGTTTAAAACTTTTGAATAAAACATGCTAGCCTTGTCATACTAGGTAACAGACAGAAATGTCACTATTGTTTGCCTGGGAAAAATAATCCATATAAATTATGTATAATTCATCTAATCTTTAAGAATGTTTAACCATATTGAATTTAGATAAAATTCAGTAGTATGGTGCATCACACTCCCTTTATCAATTCACACGTGTGCTTCATCAATTTAAGTCTGTATCAATGTCACTCTAGCTCTATATTTAACTCTGACAGGTTTGGAGGTTATTCTTATTGTGCAGCACAGACACTAACACTGCCTAAGCTGCATCATTCAGTATCCTCCTTGTGACCTTCTCTCTACCATCATGAACTGGAGAACCTGCAACAGATGAAGGTCATACATCCATCGCTGTGGCATTAGCTGTGGGGATATGGATCTAGTAGTAGCTTGTCTCAGGGCTGTCGTATTCTGAAAAGGGATTGAAACACTGCTCTAGGTAAGATTTAAATCCCTCCCAAAATAAGGTTCTAATCTTTTCCTAAAGCTTCCTGTCCATCAAACTTGAAAAAGAACAAATCTGGAAACAAAGGCTTCTGAGTGGCAGGGAGAAGGGAAAACACTTTATAGGAAAAGGCACATGTGCACACATACATGGACACATTCACACATGCAGAGTCCTGCTAGCACTCCCCAGCCCCACAAGGGAAAAGAGGTGGGATTGGCAGCTTTAAGGTATCACTTTTATGAATGGTACCAACCCTGTACTGTCCATTTTGCATCAGTTCAGTACAACACTTAAGAGGGTTGTAATATGGTGGGGTCAGGAGCATGGGAGTTGTGGTGGAACATTTCTAAACTGCGGTGATTTTTTTTCCCTTTAAAGCACGCAGTATGTTTTTGAGTAAAAAGCCTTGCACAATGCAAATACAAAAATAAATAAATAAATAAAGCTACCTGAAAGTTCTATGTGACAACACCAGACTATCATAAATAGGTTCACTTAACAACTTTGCATGATGAATACATCAGGTGATACTCTCAGTCTAAAATTTGTGCCCAGGCATGGAAAAAGGCTGGTAAGTAGGATGAATTCTCTGTTTCACTAAACAGTTTTTCCTACAATTATTTTTTCCCAGATAACTTTTAAACTTGCCAAAAGTTTGCTACCTCATTGTGTTTCTATTTCCCTGATGAGGAAACCAAAGCAACAAAATTTTGCAAACAATTAAAAAAAGCAACAAAATTAAAATCTGCAAAGAAGCACTGCCTGGTGTCTTCACAGATTTTTATTGCTGTTTCCTGGATGGAGAAAATAAAATTCAAACGAACAAATCCAGAGGGTTGTACCTCCAAGTACAGCCCTGTAGACAACAGGGACCTGGTATATGAATTAAGTTCTTAGCTCTTACCACAAAACTCTTCAAAGCAGCATAAAAGATGTTGGATTGTAAAGTGCATTCTGCTTCTACTTAAATAAGAAAGACAGTTGATAAAAATATAAAGCTGTAAAGTTTTGCACTTAAGCACACACACACACAGAAAGAGTACTGGCTTTCTTCTGGGCAGAGTGACTTCATGTTTGGCACTAACTTCATTCAGAAGTAGCCCTGCACAGGAAAATCCTAATAGCTCTTTTGGCATGATGCTAGCTTTTCGGTTCCCCCAGACTCAACAGCTCTCATTTTGAAACACTTTTCCAAAATATTTGCTACAGCAGTGCAAGCAGATGAGCAGTAACTGGAAGGTTACAAGTATGACTACAGATGAAGAAGCAGTATCAATATTTACTATCATCTCCGAATTATTTTTTTTTAAATTAATGAATTTATGAGTTTGTACTTTAGCAAACTACTTAAGCAAGTTGTGCAATATGTTTAACACAGTGAGAAAGAGCAAGAGAGAGTAAGAAGGATTATTCCCATATGTCTCCTCTTTCCTGCACATTTCTTTTCTATCTTCTGTTCATGAATGAACACACCTGGAATTGAAACACAGCTGGAAGCTGTTGAAACATTTGTTATACCTCTATTGTACAGTATTTAAGAGTATCAAATAACGAGTACAATATTAACTGGAAATCTGCATCAAAGGCCTCAGAATTTTCTCTATTCTTCAGCACAATCTAGATAGAAGAATAATCCAACTTGGCTCCCAAAGTCTTAAATATGTAATGGTCAGCAAGATACTCCACCACTCTAAGCTTCTTTCAAAAATTTGTTTGGATTAACAGAGAGGACACATGGAGGCTGACAGAAATCCTAATACCTCTAATTATGATGCTGGGATTTGCTGATCTGTGCAATCTCAAAATTAGAAGTGAAAGAGAGCACTCCCATGTATAAATTCAGATGGGACTGCAAATCTGTTTAGGTCATTTGTAGGCATGCAAACAGAGATGGGTGATGGCTCCTACTCTTTGTACAAAATCTGATATTGAGTGACCTTGGATTTCCACTTACCCTATGTATCAAAGTCTGCTTAGCACATGCGATATAATACATTTTGTGTTATTACAAAATTTCTTCTGTTATAAAAATAGTTATGGGAGTAAAATAACATCTGTAAAGGCTATAAAAATCTTTAATTAATGACTCTAAAAATTAAGTCCATAACAAAAAAGGAATTATTTCAGCTGAGATCATCTTACCTGTCTGAACACAAGCATACTAAATAATGCAACTCTAAGCTGAGTGGGCTACTATACATTCTCATTTAATAGTCACATCCAAGTTAAAAGTTGTAGAAACAGTCAAAACAGCAGCAAATTGTGACAATAAAAAAATTATAAAGGAAGATACTCTTCCACAGTAAAGAACTAAGACACAGAAAACTAAATTAAACGGTACTATTACTTCTATTTTTTCACCTTACTTTCTACATCTCGCCTACCTTAAACTACCTAATCTTCTGGACTGTTTTATTGTTGTTAATTGTAACACACTTTTCCATAACAAAACAATAGCAGATAAAAAAGTCAGCTGATTATAAAATGCTAAGACCATTGTCAATATTTCTACTCAGTAGACATATTTTGGATGGGGTATTTTCCTTTTTTTAAAGAGATTGTAATCTGCCTCTCTGTCATGAGAGATGTCAGACATTCAATTGCTGTATTCATTCTTCATTGGATCTTCCCCTTAGCAATTTAGTAAGGGTGGTAAGCATTATGAATAACAGTGCGTGAAAAAAATTTGATTGGAATCTCAGGATATAATTATTTTCCCCTGAATTTAGAGAGAAATTATTACATTACTTGCAGCTATGTTATCTTAAAAAAAAAAAAAAAAAGTTTAAAATAGATGGAAATATTTTATCGATTTTAATGAGTAATAAATACTTCCTGGCAATATGCTGTAATCACTCATCCTTGAAAATTAGCTTTCCCTGTACAGGAGCATCAAGTAAAATATTTACTTATGGAAACTTAGTCTCTATAATATCAATACAAGCAAGCAAAAAATTGATGGCTGAATGAATCTTAAGAATAGGAAAATATTAACTCAAATACCATTGAGTTTTCACTCTGTTCTTCAGGAAAGTCTATAAAGTAGAACTCAGCAATTCAATTTTCTTCTTGAACTTTATAAAAATATCTGATGCTGGCAAAAACAAAGCTGAAAGTGAAAAAGTTATTTTTCAATTTGTATAGTTAACAATATACACACATACTGTTGAAGGAATATTTAAGGACTTTATTTTTTCAGAAAACATTGCTATGGTGAATTTTAAATAAAATACCCTTCTTTCTCTAGGGATTATTAGTCATAGTAATTCTGTACCTTTCCCATCTGCACCAGTACAGAACACAGAGCTAGGTATATCCAGGTGGAAATGTATTTTTTGGCCATGGGAGAAAATAAAATTATTATAGTGCACTTTTCGGGGGTTTTTTGCCTTTTTTTTTTTCTTTGTGTCATTCATACTACTCAGCAGTTTTCATAGATAATAGCACAAACAAATTAGCAAGAAATCCATTCCATAAATTAATGAGAAAGGGGAAAAAAGAAACCAGGAAAGGATAACTATGCTTCTGCATTCACCTTTTCAGACAGAACAACTCAGCGAACCTGAATCTTCTCCAGCCTGTAAGGACTGACATAAGCAATTAATCTGAGGAAAATTATCTTGCTCTCCCTTTCTCCTGCAGCTGAAATCTTCACTGGACATCAATGAAACATAGAGAAAGGAGCTGCAGTATTTAAAGGACGTAGCAAAGGACTGGTTCTGGAGTGAGCATCAAGTCTTGAGACTGATCCTGGTGGTGCGGATTCAGCTAAGGTCATGTTTTGTGTCACAGTCAGCCTGGGTAACTGGAAAAATGCTACCATACAAGCTTTTCCATAACCAGTTGTTGACATTTTTTTATATGTATATATATATTTTTATATATGTATACCTTTTAATAAAAGTATAGGAATCTTTACTGAGAGGCAAATGCATTTTTGTTACTCATGTGGACAATAATGCATTTTTTTCCAAGAATTGCCCAGCTTTTGAGCCTATTACCCAAATAGCATTCTTGGAATTCTTTACAAGATTTACCTTTGCATCTCAAGGCACTATCAAAATACTAAATCTAGTTACTCTGTATGGAGCACAACAGGTCAGAGAGAACTACTGCCCTTCACCAGCTGAAATGATAACTGAAAATTCCTCACTGCTGTTGTGTGATTCTCAGTCAGATTGATTTTTAATTCTTTAATTTCATAAAGGGCAAATCTTAAAAGTATTTTCCCATCTTCTAAAACGCATAAAATTCAAAAATGTCATGGTCATTTATCAAATAGCCATAATTACACAAGGGTATGACTTCTGCTCTTGGTTCAAGTGCAAATAGCTCAGTGCTGAGTAAGTAATGGCTGGATAAAGAATAGCTGAAATCCACTCTTTCAGAAAATATAGAGCGAGCTGAATAAAATAGTAACGGTTGTGGTAGATCTCATTAAAAAGAAGCAATATAATTCACATTTAGTAGCATAAATATATACAATACATATTAGACGTGCCCCCAAATGCAAAAAAAATGCACAAACAGATATCTTTCCTGTGTTCTTAACACATGTATACTGCTCCTTTCTTTCAGCATACCAGACCTTCTGCTTAGTTACCTATTTTTGAAGTTGGGTTCTACCCCTTTACTTGCACTGAGCAGAAGCTTTCTTCATATGTATCCTAGCAAGTTCCAATCGTTCCTCGTACAGAGCTAGACTTAATTTAAGTTAGGTTGGTAGGATCTGGCCCTCAAATTTAGCTATCAAACTTATTTCCATTTGTAACTAAAGCTTTTAACACCCATAATTGGAGCTCTGTTACTAGCATAATAACGAGGCTTCTGTCATCTCTATACTTTTAAATCAAATAAAAACAAATATCTCAGCTCAGTTAAAACAGTAGTTTACCAGATGATAATCTAAGCAGCAGAGAGTGATACTAAAGAGAAAAATATGGGTATAATTATTTTTATACACATTTTGTACTTCAGACATTAAAATGCGTAACATTTTACACTGAATTCACCATTAAGTGAGGCAGTGTTCACATTAAAATCTTTTATTAATAATAATAAAAGTGATATGCCTAAGACAATTATTGAAATACACATTGTTTCATAGATTATTAAGTATTTTATTGATGAAAGTATAATTAAGACATTTCCTATTGTTATTAATTAAATTAATATTTACATTTAAGGCAGCTATTATTAGCTTATTTTTAAGTATGGAAACAAGACCACTTAAGTGGGCTTTCCAGAGATCCTACCAAGAGGAGACTGAAAAAGGAATAATATGTCCTCCTTAAAACTCTGATCTTGGTTTGAGGCATCATAGTAAAAATAAATAAATAAATAAAAGATATTCACTAGTAATATACTGTTGGGGTCTGCAGATAAGTTAGTTGACCTCAAAGACTTAGCCGTGTACCTTTAAGACAGCCACCAATTATCAGGTATCTAAACAGGGTGTGAAGAATCGGAACTTAGAACCGCAGCGTACGGAGCAACAGCAAATAGCAAGCAAGAAGAAGGACACAAAAACCTATCAGGGTCTAACACCTGCACTGGCTGAGATATATAAATAGTTTGTATAAACAATAAAGGCCATTTTGTCCGAACCCAGCCACGCAGACATAGTGTTTCTTTGAGGTCTGCCTCGACTTGCGTCACCACATTTGGTGACCCCGACGTGCCTATCTGATCCCGGTAAAGGGTATCAAAAAGAGATTCTGAGACGGTGCCGATGTGACCCCGGTAAGGGGTGTCAGGAGTGATCCTGGAACTGTGACCAGCGGGTTGCTGGGGAGGCGGAGCGTGGTGAAGCGGAGTAGCGCAGCGAGCGGCTGCAAGGTCCCGGGAGAACGTGACACCGGTAAGGTGAGCCACCAGGGACAGCATGGGGAGTAAGTTATCTAAAGAAGATACCATGGTGCTATCAATGTGGAAATTAGTATTTGAGAAGCGTGGAATTACTTTACATGGGCTTCGGCTAAAAGATATGTTACTGTGGGCCAAAACACATGGCGTGGAAATGTCCCTCGCGACTGCTTTTAGTGTGTGGACCTGGGACAATTTAGGATCTGCACTGTCAGAAGCTCTGGAAAAAGGGGACAGAGAGGCGTCCGGGTTTTTGCCTACATGGGGACTGCTCAGACAAGTTGTAGGGGGCTTGCAAAATCAGCAGAATGCGGCTGGGGGCTTGCCAAGTCAGCAGAATGCGACTGGGGGCTTGCAGGATCGGCAAAACGCGAGTGGAGATTTGCAGAGTCCACAAGACGCGAGTGGGAGCTTAAAAAGTCAGAAAAACGCGCGTGGGGGCTTGCAAAGTCCGCAAGAAGCGAGTGGGGGCTTAAAAAGTCAGCAAAATGCGGATGAGGGTACATCCTTCAAACCTCCCCTGTATCCCCCTCCGGAATACAGGCAAGAGGATGAGGGGGTGGGGGAGGGGGCGAGTCGGTGTCCCTTACCAGACGCCACTCCCCAATGCCCCGAATCCCCTACATCTCTCCAACTGCATCGACTTATGCTTGATACCGATTCCGATTCCGAGGACGACCAGTAGCAGCCTCGGCGGACCGATGCCAGCCCCCTGACGCCCCCCCGCCCGCACGCCTGCCCCCCCTCGGCTCCGGCCCCCCCGCCCGCGCCCTCGGCGCCGCCCGTCCCGCCCGCCCCCTCGGCTCCGGCCCCGCCCGCGCAGGGTGGAAATGCCTAAAACGCGGGTTCGGGTCCGGCTGCGGCAGCGTCAGCGGTCACGGGCCGTGTGGGGGGTGGGGGTGGTAAAAACCTAGTTGCCAGCGGTACAGTAATGACGCGCGACCCTCGCCGATTTTGGCAGGCCGTAAGAGAGGGGGCATTAAAGGACGGGAACTGGAATTTAGTAGAACTGATAGGCGGCCCGCGCCTTGATCCTCCTGCTCCTTCCGCCGGGGCAGCGCCTGCAGATCCTGCTGTACTGGGAGCTGCGGCTGCTGGCAACCCTCACGTTCACACACCGTTTGCTTGGAAGGTGGTACAGGTCTTGCAAAAAACTGTTTCGCAGTACAGGGTGTCATGCGGGAAAGCTGTCTATAATCTACTGTGTTACAGTGCTTGAAATGTATTTTGCTGTTAAAAAAAAAAAAAAGGAATTGTAGAATTGTATGGAACAGAGACAGTGGATTGTTTTGATATTGATAATGTGCAGGTTTGGCCTTGCTTTGAATGATGTGCAGCTGAGATCCTGCAGTAAAGAGTTAAATAACTTTAAGGGAGTATGAGTAGAAACTAGGATAAGATGGAAGCGTGTCAACAAGTAGTTTTAACCTATCACCTTTTAAATAACAAAGTCTGCGTAGCGTGTGTATTTTTAGCTGGGGGTACACATTGGTGTGAGTCTATTAATAAAGTGGCACTAACTAAAAAAAAAAAAAAAAAGGGGGGGGGGGGGGCGGGAGGGGGAATGAAGGGAATGACCCCAGAGGCACGATTACAGAAAGCATGAAGGTGTCTTAGTACGCATGAGAGACCCTCGTACCGGGCATTGGTCGGGACCGCATGAATTGTTAACTTGGGGGAGAGGTTATGCTTGTGTTTCTACAGATGAAGGTCCGCGATGGATGCCTGCTCGCTGTGTACGGCCTGAGCTTAGCGTGCCGGATCGTCGGAGCGCTGCTGCCACCAGTCAACCCAACAACTGATGTGTGGCCTCCTTACTGAACCAGTCCTTGTTTGGCGTGCCCTTCCTTGAAACTGACTTGCGGACATTGTTGCAAAAAAGTGAATGTATGCAGGGAATGAAGAATCTTACTGAAAGTCTTGATATTTTCGATAATTGATTACCTCTGTATAACGTTAACCCAAAAGAAGTCAATATTGTTTGCACTTTGAGTGTCGATACCTTGTTTGTTAGGCAGTTAAGAATGTGAGTCAAATTTGCCACCATTATATACAAAACAGCAACTATTGGTTTTTGTTGTTGGCTCAAGGACATGGCTGTGAGGATTTTGATGGTATGTGCTGCGTGGATTTTAGGCGCCCCATTGCAGCAACATGTTACCAAAATCTGAGAAAATGTCAGCCTTTTGGGCATCCATTCACTCAATTGGCAGTATTGTTTGTTTGCCATTACCTTGGTTGCCGTCATGTTTGCAAGGGCCCTGCAGAACATGACAAACCTGGTACTAGCTGTTCAAAAACAAAAAGGGGGAATTGTTGGGGTCTGCAGCGGGTCGGCAGATAAGTTAGTTGACCTCAAAGACTTAGCCGTGTACCTTTAAGACAGCCACCAATTATCAGGTATCTAAACAGGGTGTGAAGAATCGGAACTTAGAACCGCAGCGTACGGGCACCTACAGCAACAGCAAATAGCAAGCAAGAAGAAGGACACAAAAACCTATCAGGGTCTAACACCTGCACTGTCTGAGATATATAAATAGTTTGTATAAACAATAAAGGCCATTTTGTCCGAACCCAGCCACGCAGACATAGTGTTTCTTTTAAGTCCGCCTCGACTTCCGTCACCACAAGATACCATTAAACTGTGACACAATACATACTAATTTTGATAAATACTTTAGATACTTTAATACTTTACGTCTTGGTTGTCTCAAGTTAACTAAAATCTCATAGAGATAATGCCACAGAAATTTTAGTTAACAAATAGAACATACCAAGTCGTGGTGGTCATGGCTGTCAGTTGATGATGGTGTCACAATACATTATGCACAGAGAACACAAACATGTACTGAAAGGACTTTTGAAAGGATAAAATTTGAAAAAAATCAGTTCTTCTTAATAGTGTCCTGACACTATCTCTTACACATATCAGTGAGAAGGACAAATTTTGGTTTTTGACCAAAACAACATGTCAACAACACAAATACAAACAGTGGACTGCTCTGTTGCTTTTTAGTGTTACTGTTCAAATATTTTTTCTGGTATCTCCACCCACTTGAAATTAGCCTCGGAGGTGAGGCCAGGTGAGTTAAAGAACTAAATACAAATAACTCACTTTTTCAAGTGACACTGTTTGGAGCAGCTTCTTTGAATGGACTCAGCTGATGTTTTTCCATGAGGATCATGCCCATCATCTTTTTCCAGTTTTACATGCTGAGGTTCATCCAGAATGAACCACATATATACTACCATACAGAATCATACACCACAAGTCAAAACCACCACTGCGGTGCTGTATAAGCAAACCTGTCACAGTCCTGGAACTCCTTCCTCACTGCTGGAATAAGCCTGGGGAAGGTAGGGTTGGCTTATTTTACGTCAATACGTAAGCTGCTGTTACTGCCTGTACTCTGATCCAAACATGGGAGAAAGACACAGCATCTAGGCAAAGCCATAGGGCAGAGGAGGAATCCAGGAATTTTCAGAGGCTTAGGAAACTTTTAACCTAAATTACCTTAACAACACTGAGCTTTCCACAGAGTATGATAAAACAGTGACGCAGAACTCAGTTCCCTCTACAGGCACAGGGATCTATTTCTACAAGCACATCCTCTTTCAAGTTAAGCTTGTTAAGACTCCTTATTCCCCAGCATAAAAAACCTGGGGCAGCTCACTATGATTCCATACATCGTCAAGCTGACTTATAATTAGCAGAACAGCTGTATGCCTGAGTCGCCTATATAATAGTGTTAAATATTGTCCTGTGTTTATAGATTAACATGCAGATTTTTACAACCAAACCTCAAACTAATAGGTTAAATGTGTTACCTGAAGGTGACTGCTGTGGCACAAATCAATTGAACGCTGTATGTTGCCTTTTGTTGTCAGTTCTCTACAGGTTTCAGGAATACTCCAAACGTCTACTAAGAGATTCCTCAAAGTGCTATTGTTCATCGAGTTAGTTACACTGAGCAGAGTTTAACAGAAGCGAGCATGGCTTGGAAACTAAAAAATAATTAACAACAACCAGAGACCTCTTTCTACTACTGCAAGATGTAGACAGATCTGCATCAATATTTTCTAAAACACACCATCAAGTGGCTAATGATAAACATTTTCTTCCTATATTATTCTTCACTTCAGCTTCTGCAGATTATAGAAGTCCTGCTTCAATATGCAGTGAACTGCATGGATATTTAACCAAAGGTAGACCCTGCTATTAAGAAACATATAGCTTGATGCTTGCCAGTGTGTTTGGGACAGGAGACTTCTATTTGAATGTGTTCTTCTCCACCAGTTACCGTCAACAGAATTATGTGGTACAAACTTTTATGTGCCTCAGTTAACAAAGTCACAAATGACAGGCAATACACATATAACTACAGCCAGAGTCAGCATGGACTGTCCTTTTTGTGGCAAAGCCATTTTTAAACACAGAGTGGTCCCTGATTAATTTCCCTGTAGTGACTCTAAACAAACACATAACACAGACAAAAGACTGAAAATTAAACATGAATGATGAGGGGAAAGAGGAGACAGATGCTCAAGTCATGACATGGTTGTGTTCAGTTGCAAGGCAGGTTAATGAGTTCCTTACACAACGTGGTGGCTTGGCCCTGTCCAGCAGCAAAGCACAGCAAAGCCACCAGTTCACTTCCCACACCAGTGGGACCAGGGAGAGAATAGGAAGACCAAAAGTGAGAACACTCATTGGTCAAGTTAAAGACAGTTGAATAGGTGAAAGAAAGAAGAAAAGGTGATGCAAAGGCAAACACTCACAACCTCCCACAAGCAAACCAATGCCCAACTAGTCTTCAAACAGTAGCTACCTTAGAATACCAAACTGCTCTCAGTTTTTATTGCTCCAAATGTTGTATGGTGTGGAATAGTCGATATGAACCTGAATTGACCCTTTCACTTCAGGTTTTGCCCACCCTCGGCCTACTCAGTGTGGGGTAAGAGTGGGAAAAAGATAAATCCTCAGTGCTGTGCAAGTATTGCTCATAAATAGCCAAAACACTGATGAAGTTAGATCCACTGATAGTTTTAGTCACAGATCCAAAACACACCACCATACAGGATAATAGGAAAAATAACTCCACTCCAGCCAGAGACCAGACACATCACTAGTTAGGTTCACCACCCCTTCAGTTACTTCAACACAGCTGGCAACAGCTTCCTTTGAATTAGGAATCTGATTTTAATTTTATGGGGCATTCTATTTTCAGCATAGCTATAGCTGCCCCTGTGAGGGTCTTACGAGGTAAATATAGGGGTAGGAGAGACTAATGCAGATTTTTTTTCTGCTAGAAAAGGTATTTGTGCAACCACAACAGCAGAACATGTTTCCATGACTTGAACCTTATCCCTGAACAACCAGATCACCAGACTCATCTGAATCTAGCGCAGGACACACATCATCTCTTCTCAGATTGGTTAAGCTTATGATATGCAATCTATATTGGTTTTATCATTTTAAATAGCTTCATACCAGAAGTGAACGTACAGAAAATATGTACAGAAAATATAGCTGATATGGAGGTATGATGCTTGAACCACCAGACATCTTGGTGATACAAAGTAGACCACGGAAACAAGTTTTGATCAAATTTCAGCAGGCACAATTAGTTTATACAAGTTCAACCCTCTAAATCAAGTGACTTCAGCATTTTTAATCTGGCACAAGGGATTCCAGAAAAATGTAAAAAAAAAAAAAAAAAACACTAAAAAAAATTGCATTGTATGTCAAAAAACGGGTTTTAGTTTTAGGATTTTAGATATAATTTTATACATATGTAAATGTGAAAAAAAATGCATGCAATGGAAGATAAGTTTGCATGCTATTTGGTTTTATGAATCAAAAAGTGAGATGAAAGGACTCTGATATGCTGTTGTGAATTTTAGAAGCTCATCTCATGATCTTTTAATAGCCCAGCACTTCCACTGGCAGAGATACAAGCAAAAGAAACATAAAACTGGTCATATTTGGCAGCCATGTGGGATAAGTTCATGCTAGTTTAGCAACAGGCTTTCATGTCAAGTATTCTTGGTGTAGAATCCACTGTCCAGCAAAGGAAACAACAGCACTGGAAATTGAAAGTGAGTACATTTTAAAAGTTTCAGTCAGTCTTCAAGTTTGTGATGTACTTTTGACTTATAGTCATGCTAAACTGTGATGCCTTTTTTTTCAAGAATCCAATCTACTCCCTTATTGTCTTGCTGATGTTCTGTCTCCAACTCCACTTTATGTTGTTGGAATGCATGTGTGTTGCATAACAAATGAACCCCTGTGCTCTGAAAATCTTCCTATGAGCTCTGAAGTCTCTCAAAAAAATGGTATTTAAAATAGGAAATCAACCGGGAAAGTAATAATGAGAACCTGTTTTTCACTGAGGGTTTTAAATTCTTCTTGATATAGGTACAGCAGAGCAATGGAAGAAGAAAAAGCCAGGTGATACACAGGTCAAAACCTGATTAGAAATAAGAAAGTGTATTTGTTGTCTCACTCATCTTTAGAAACAGGCTGCATTGCTTTGGGACACTGCAAAAGAGTTTTCTTTTTAATGGTTATTTTAGGAGAACTAAAGAAGAAAGAAAAAAATAATATGCCTTCTTTGTTCTTTTAAATTAAGAAAAATATCGAAGGGTGAGTTTCATGGTAAGTTTCCACCTTCCCTTACACTTCCTTTACTTTCCTTTCTTACTGCAGCATGCTTCAGACACTTCCTTCAATGCAACCATACCAACCATGATGCAGAAGTTGTTGAATTTAAGGTACAAACCAATAAATAAATAAATACGCAAACAAACAAACAAATACACGTAGTTTAGATAAGATTGGTCAGATCAATGAAATTATGGGGCTGGCACTGTGGCTTAATAAACTGTAAAACTAAAGAGAGAGGATAGGAAAGAGCAGCTAAGTGTGGGGAGAAAGAAGAAGGAACCAAGCCCACCCTGCCAGTCCATTTTTCCTCAGTTTTTCCCTACTGGGAAACCCCAGAACAAATATTTTTTAGCCTGGTTTTGCCAGTGACTTCCTCAGATATCTAAGGACCTATAAATTACATTGTTCAAGAACACAGTTTCAGACTTCCATGAAAGCTCTATAATTTTGTTTGCTTTTCAGGTGTTGCAATAAGGTGACAATAGAGGAGAAGGTAAAAAAAAAAAAAAAAAAAAAAAAAGGAAAAAAAAAAAAGAAGGAAAAAAAGGAAAAGTAATTAAGTACAAGCAGTACAAGACTCTTTCAAATTCTTGTGTTTCAGACTTGTTACTGGTAATGTTTCTAGCCAGCCTGTCCCAGACAACTGCAGATTTTTCCAGCTAAATTCAGTTAAAGTACCTAACATAAAAACACATGCAGGGAAAGAAATATCATTTAGAGAAGGCACTCCTTTGTCTCCTTCATAAAGAAGCACTAATAATTCTCTCTCCTCTCCAGATAGTCATCCTTCAGCTATTCTATAGTGAGTTTACTATATGATAAATATGCAAACATAATTAAGAGTCAGCTTTTTTTCAGTCATAAGGGAAAAAAAAGTAAGAATTTCCATTGTCAGAAAGCATGACATAAGCTTTGGAGATTTACTGGGAAAGTTCTAAGTCCTCTGTGCTCTGTTAATGGTGTGTTTTAAGGTACAAATAAGAAAATTAGCCTGACATAAAAGAACCATCAAGAACAAAGAACTTTGAAAACCACACACATATCAAATCAGAAAGTTATTTAATACAACTGTAAATCTGCTTAAAATAATTTCTTGCACCTCTCCACAGTAACTACATAATTGGCCTTTCACATGTCACTTTTACAAGCTAAGAAATACATTCCACGCAGCAATGGATATCTACTTAATTAATTAAAAATCAACTCGATCATTGTTTTGAAGACTGATGTGTTAAAGATCTAAGCTTTGCCCCTCAAAATAGTTTACCCTTTGGTTTCCATTATAACTTCTGATAACTAATTTCATAACACTCAATTAGTAACATCTGTGCAGAAAAAAAGTACTGCATAAGCCTTTTTTAAGCATTTTAGATGACATGGGGACCCAGCTTTCATTTTTTAAACAAAGTAGCTTCAGAACTTATAAGCTGTAGGCACAAGGGAAAGTCTTGGAGGAAGTTTAACTCTCCAAATTATTTCAGAAAAAAAAATATTAAAATATTTCTTAACAAAGAAAATCTTTCTAAATCAATGTGCACATTTTACTTTTCAGAGAATAGGATTGTTTTTCTTTATTTTAGAAAGACCTTGGTCCATTCAAGTCTATAGGCTTGAATACAGATAAATGAACTGGTTCCTTGACATCAATTTTAATAGGTTGGAATGGGCCTCCATTTGGACATTTATGGAATAGAAGTAGCTAAAATTAGTTTGGTTTAGGCCAATGTATTCTCACTAGCTTTAGGCAACTTATTTGGATACCTGATTTAGAGGCCAAAACTTCGTATATTTAACAGAAAAACCAAGTCTCTTATTTTCAGGTGTTCCAAACTCTGTGGAATTAGTTTGTTCCTCATACTGGTTTCTAAGGTGTTCATTTACAAAAAATGAACTTTGTACAGAAAAAAAGACTTTGTACAGAAGACACTGAGTGATACAAAGTTTTGAGTTCTTGGCATAAATGAAAAAAAATGACTGAGCATAGAGAATAAATTGTCACTGCCATTTAATGTTCAGTTAATGTTCATATTCAATGCTGGAAGGGTTTAAATCCCTACTTCTTACTTGTAAGTCTTTTTGAGTGAGACATCTTGATCATGATTTTAGTTGTATGCTACTTTGAAAACCATTAATCCTTATATACAGAATATAATGATGTACGGCTTCAGTAGTAGAAATCCAGGATCTTGGTGCTGGTATTTTTTTAAATATATATTATAATATAATTTATTGGAAACATATTACTGAGGGGAAAATACACTAAATTCATGGAAGTATGACATGCACTTTTCATGGAACAATTTATTTAAGAATATGGTGAAAATGTGTGAAGGAAATTTACAGTCTGATGCTGCAGCCCTTACAGAAATGATCCTTTTTGCTTTATGCTAGTTACACCAAGAAAGGAGGAACATCCAGAATCAATCTGTTGTTTGTTTCACTTCAGTCCAGCTAAGCAAGCTGTAAAGCTTGAGAACTTGAATTTCAGGAAATTTCCTCAGCAGGTCCTGCATTACTCATTGCCTTATCTATAACTGGTGGAAACGTAGAGGACTGGGGGAAGCCACATAGAGAGAAAAGTCCTATGCTCATGAAAATGTCTTTGATTTATTCAAGTACAGTAACTTCTCTGAAAAAAGTAGGAAAGAACATACCATCTAGATTAAATCTAAACAAACTGAACACTAAATATTAACTGTTTTGAATTAAATACCTTGGAAAAAGTGCATCTAAATATTTCTGCCACCTTTAATCATACTGATATGGTTATTTTTCTTCAAAGCAAGCACAACCAATTGATTCTATTGCCATATTTTCTAAAGGAAATTTTGTTGGGCTCTTGGGCTGGGGAGGGGAGGGGGGGGTGGGGGGTGGGGGGTGGGTGGCGGGGAGCGGTAGGGGGGGGGGTGGAGGGGGGGGGGGTGAGCGGGGGGGGGGGGGGCAGTGGCGGGGAGGGAGAGAAATATTGCTTTCTACCTGATGCTAATAGGAAGAGAAGAAATATATAATCTTCTCAGTAATTCTTATCTCCCTTAGGCAAAGGCTAACAGTTCCTGGGAGAGGGGAGGGGGAGGGGAGGGGAGGGGAGGGGAGGGGGAGGGGAGGGGAGGGGGGGGGGGAGGGGAGGGGAGGGGAGGGGAGGGGAGGGGAGGGGAGGGGAGGAGAGGAGAGGAGAGGAGAGGAGAGGAGAGGAGAGGAGAGGAGAGGAGAGGAGAGGAGAGGAGAGGAGAGGAGAGGAGAGGAAATAGAAGAGCAATTAGAATTATTTCTTCTGTAAGCATGCTGTTTACTAGGAGAAATGCTTATATCCTGCCACCTCTCTTTTGTGACCAATACCTAAATGATAAATCCCCAGATTCTTTTGTGCTTAGTGTTTTTTGAGAGTGAAACAAGAAATGTTTGTTCTTATAAACACTTCAAATCATCCATTCTATTCTTTCTTCTTGCACCCAACATGGTATTTACAAAAAGCTAAGAAATGTGGGGTTTTGGGATTGGTTTGTTTGTTGTTTTTTTTGTTTTTTGGGGGTTTTTTAATAGTCTGAAAGTGTGTTCCTGAACAACAAGTAAAGTTTTCAGGATTCATGACTTGAGCTTGCAAACTCTAATGTTCATAAGCAATGTAAAATGATTCAGAGACATCAGTAGGTTTTGCTCATGCAAGTAAAACTATTAATAAGGGTATATTCAGCCCTAAGTTCAGAAATATTCACAAGCATGAGATTTCCTTGGATGAAATTTTAAAATTTTTTATGAATAAAATATATCTCCATGCTCTTTTGTATTGAAAAGCCATCACAGTACATAAAAATCAATACAGTACCAGCAATTTGTTTTCTGCAAAACAATATTTCTATGTCAAATGGTTTCTTATCTGCTGAAATATGTTTATTATATAAAGTTCCAAAGAAAAACTGGTACTTCTAGCTTATAAAAGCTGTGCAAACAGGATGATGCTGGAAAAAATACCTTGAAATTAAATGGTAAATTAACTGACATCCTTAACTTCTTGCCTTGAATCCAACATTGGTGAAAAAGAAAATTACGTTGTTGTCACACAGGAGAAGAATCTGAGCACTTCCTTTAAATGAAAACTCTATATAATTACCACCTTGCAAATTAATATCATGCCGTTTGGAACTGAATCTTAACCCAAAAGCTGCAACATTCCTCAAATTGTTGTTATAAATTGTTCATAGCTGGATTGATATTTTTACACCACTTGGTGCCCTTAAAAAGTTTTGCCTGTTCTTGACAGACTTCTTGAAGCATACACAGGAGCACCGATCTGCAAGGATGTACACAAAACTCATTCATGTGCCCTAACTTTGATGTTTTACAGCTGATACAGTAGCAACAACCTTTTCCCCTGAAATCCAAATCTGCTCCAGTAATAAAATAATTGTTCTTCTCAAAATCCTGCATGATAAAGTAGTTTGTCCTTCCCACAGCTGCCCTCTCAACTTCTGCTGCACCCTAAACCTGCCATTGCCAAGGACTGATATAAATGAAGAACAAACCATATGTATAATCTTCAGGTCAAAGTTTCTACAAACAAAGGAGATGGTTTAACATACACTGGGTCTTCAGGAAGGAAATAGACCCTTAAAGACAGGTGAAATAATAATTTCAATAATAATATCAATTAAAAAATACACGTATGTCTGTAAAGGCTTGAAATGAAGTAGTTCAAGGCCAGGTTGGATGGGGTTTTGAGCGACCTGGTCTAGTGGAAGGTGTCCCTGCCTATGGCAGAGGTTATGGAACTAGATGATATTTAATATTTCTTCCAACCCAAACCATCCTATGGTTCTATGATTGTATGAAATCTGCATTTAAATCAGAGCTTTCTGAAAGTCTGAGAGTTTTTCCAAGGGATAATGAGAAAATTGGAGGAAAGTGAGCAAAACTTGAGTATAATGTTCCAAAGTTCTTTCTATATACTACTTGTATCGAGATTAAGAAAACCATCTATTTAGAAATATGTACTTTATGTTGAAGTCTGAAAATTTATCCCTCAAAAACTTCATTAGTCATTACATGTGTGAACAAAATATTTTTTTGTATAGCATAGTCTATTCACATTCTAAGGTTCTCATGTGAAGAAAAAATTCTTTTATTTGTGGGGGAAAAAAAGAAAATAAAAATTAGAAGCATGAGAAACAGGTAGACCTTGCAGATAAATCATATTTTCAGGAGCCTGTTTGAGTCCTAGATCCTTTCTGAAAATGGATAAATGAGGGAAAAATAGAAGGTGATTTTCTTGTGAACCCTTGCATGTAGAAGACATGCCAGTGACAATCTGCAGGAATTAGTTTGGGACAGTATTATATCTCTGTGTGATTGTGTAAGAAATACGGTGGAACTTATGTGAGATTTAAAAAGTTCACACAACTTATGTACAAGATTTAGGAACATAATTTGCGCTTCATTGTTTTCCTTTTCATCCGGGCCATCAAAGAGCTGTTTGTTGTGGACTTTTGTCTTTCTCTGTATACCTCTCATCTTCCCAGCCCATCATCAGTGCACTACATAAAGAAACTTAACACTTCTTTTTTAAATATGGAAACAATAAAAATTGTAAGAAAAAAATACTCCGTTAAATTCACTGTTCACTAGCATGCTGTCTTACAGTGGAGAGTGTGAACAAGCACCAAAGCAAAGTCAGGAAAACTGACTCATTTGTTGCTGAATCATGATAAGAGATTGCCACCTTCTACATCGTTTTTTCTTTTTACCTTGTCCTGATGTTGCTACATCCATGTTTACCACTGCTTAACAGTTTTCTTGTTCATCCTCTGACCTGGCTTTATCCAGTGGCTCTGATTCAACTTCTGAAAAGCAAACCATTTAGTTTTTGTCCAAGGACTGTTCTACACAATCAGGTTAAAGGACAAAGTGGTGAGTAATGAAACCATAAAAATGAGACCAGTAATTTTGAGCAGTTGAGGACTACAACCTCTAACTCCAGGCACCCACACACTCCAGTGAAAACTTGCCTGGAAACACAAGGAAATGTAAAGATGTCACATTTCCCTAAAGTCCTCAGCACACTTGTCAAAAGTAGATTATTTTTTTCCCCATAAAAATATTTTTAAAAAGGATAATTTTAAAAAAATGCTTGTCATGAAGACTACATTCTGTGAAAATGCAGTTTGGAATTTAATTTATATTACTGCCTTTCAAGGACTGTAAGATTAGAATTTTAGCCACAGTAAAGTTAACCTTTTCATAAGACTGATTTGACACTGCAGTGAAATCTTTATAATTAACAAAACTATAAAACTTCAATATCTAACTAAGAATCTTCCTGCGGTCTGTGGCATTGTCTGCCTTCTACTCATCAATCTAATTATTCTAGACAAAGATTTATATGACTGAGAAAAGATTCACAAGATAACACAAAGTGCTGCACAAAGCCCCTCCCTGTTTATTTTTGGGGAAAATAGATTTTATCTGCATAGAGCAGATTTGAAAGAAAAGAAAAAAACAGGTAAAAGAACAACCAAAATTTAGAATCTTAGCATTTTTTAAAGTCCTCAGTGCACAGAAATTACTATTACACTCAAACAGCAAAAGCTGTGAAAGTAACAAATTCTAATTTCACATTACAGTGGTTTGTTTGGCTAACATTGCTCCTAAAGGCTACATAAAAATACTGTATGTAGTGTTACAAGTATATATATGTAACTTGATACATAGGAATATATGTAGCATCAGTAATGGAAAACTGTTTAGAAAAATCTTACAGGGCATCAAATCTGTTATGTAAATTCCTTTGTGTTGGGCATTTAGAAGAGAGGAAAATCAGGTAAGTGAACAATCATGGATTTAGTATGGTAGCTCCAGGTTTTGCTCCAATCTGAAATAAGACATGCTGTAAGGTTTTGTGACGTTTTCAATGGAAAGTAAAAAAATGTTACCTCAAACTTGAAAGTTTTTAGAAAATTTAAGAATTACAATTTTCTGCTGTATAATGGCCGATACACCCAAACCCCCCAAAATTACTCTAGTTCCTTTTCTGTTTAACAAAACTAGGCCAAGTTCAAAGCCAACATAATCAGGCTCAACTTTGTTACAGTTGGTTTTAGCTACTGTATGCCTCTGTCTCATCAATGTGGCTGTGATGTTTGGAAGTGGAAGAATTTACAAAAATTAGCAAAAGGAAAGGTCACCATAAATGTTACATCTAACTCACTAGTTGATAATGGTGTTGCTTGGAGCCTAATTTGAAACTGGAAAACACCATAACAGAAAGGCATGAGTTTCCCCATAACATATCCTAGTCTTGGTATCTCACATGCAAGGTGCCGACAAACACAAAAGCTAGGAGAGTGTGTTGGAAACTCACATTTAACAGGGTTTTTTCAAATAACATTTTCATGAAGGCCAGCTGAATCACCACTGCACAGTCACTTTAGTTCTGAGGCGTCTGCTTGGCTCAGCACTTTTAATTCACTGATCAATTTTGCTTTACCTCCTTTTTGCTGTGAGTGTCTATGAGTACTCGTAGAGGGAGGTCATAAAACATTTATAGGCCTAAGAATGTAAAGTGCAGGAAAGAGTGGATCCTAAATCTGTTGACAGACCCTTGAACAGATTTTTCTGAGAAGTCTGTGATAAGTGTTTACTCTGTCTCACACCCCATAAAATGTTCATTTTCATTTCCTTTATGGAGTTTACTTTCTGATTAGTAGTTGGGATTCTAATCTATAATGGTAAATGTCACATATACTAAAAATAATATGCAATACTATTAATTGTTTATTATTAATGTCCCATGTACCAAAAAGGGGAGGAAAATAAACAATATTCTAGTTCTACTTTTAGGGGGAAAAGCCAACAGGTAATTAAAAAACAATAGAAAGTTTACACTGTCAAAAGAGTGTATAATAGCACTTTGCAACACAAGGATTGGCTTCTTTCGTATCAAATATAGATAGGAAGATGGTTTATTTAGTTTTATTTCATGTGGCTTTCTTGAGTGACAAAGTTCATATTGAATGTTAAAAATGTCCCAATTTTCCCTCAATATTCTGTTATCTAAATTAAATAATCTTTTCAGTTAAGCATGCTATGGTCATTGGGTTCCTAATTAAGAAGTCTGTTTGAGGCTTTGTACCTCACAGCATAGACACCCAAGCCTTCCTAAACAATTCCACCGTATGAAAAAAGTTCAAAGATTTCAAGTTCTGAAGCATGTAGGACCTCAGTAATGAGAAGAACACAGAATTCTCAAACTCTTTGTGTATGTACATCTTTCACGATTTTTGGAATGGCCTACTAATATATCAAAAGGCATAAACTGGGCTGGATAGAGACGAGCATACCTTCTGGCAATCACTAACAACGGGTCTGACCACTGTCACTAAAGCAATGTTGAAACTAATATATTGAACAGTGAAAACCAAGGAGAAAATTCATGATGAAATAATTATACAAAGCCAGTGTTTAGCCATAATGACCCAGCAGGCCGCAGGTGTTGTCCACATCACACAAATTCTACTGGGAATAAACTACGAAATAAGGTAGGGAAAAAAGTCAATAGTGCTGACAAACAAAATCAGGAGAATGTCAAACAAAATATACAACTTTATTCATGGCAGGGGACTGGTATATATCTGTGTCTGACAACTGAGTAGTCATTTCTACTTAACCCCTGCTTTGTCTTTCTCTCCCACAAATGTTACATACCTATGTCATTAATTCAAAAACTATAAAAGTACTAGTCCTGAATCTGGTAAGAATCAAATGACTAAACAACAGACATATAACCTATGAATATATACATGTTGGGATGTTGTTTTTTGGAAGGTTTTAGTGTTACAGAATCACAGAGTAGTTGAACCTAGAAGGGATCTTATGAGATTGTCTGGTACAACTTATATGCTCTTTTTCATACAACTAATTGTAGTTGGAATTTCCTTCTTCATCAATACCTAAGCTGTTCCTTTCAGTTCACCTCATGTAAAGCAAACAGTGCTCTCATATAACTGCACAGGATTCAGGAGAAAAAGAATCCGCAATATGCAATTCAGTTAGTTAGACTAACATTTATTAAGCTCTGAAGGTCTCATCTGAATGTCAGTGAATGTCATACATTAATTTTACAATATTTACTTCTTATATACTTTGTAGGTTGAAATGACATTTATAAGACTTGGCTTTCCATGATAATGAAAACTGAAATCTAATATCCACAATATCTGGCTTTTTTCTATAGCCCCTCAATAAAATTCAGGACCTTTAAGCACAACTTGAGTTTGGCCTTAGAGATAACAGTAAACTTTTAATATCTAGGCAGAATAGGTACTGGAAAATATGTGCAAATACATAAATGTAGGAGTCAGAACATGCTATTTCTCTTCCTATCACTACCAATCATGGGGTTTTTTGTTTTCTTTCAGATTTGGAAGTCATTTAGTCTTATCTGCATAATGGACATAACAACTACTTGACAGGTTGCTCAATCACAGATTCTATTCTTGGATCCCTGGGGACACAAGGTCACAATTACACACCTTTCTTCTTCCATCACCTCCAGTCTTCTGCGTCAGTTATCTCCAGCTCAGTTCTCTGCCACAGTTGTCCCAGTCCTGGTTCTCACTTCCACTCAGGGCTGCACTGTTAGTCTTTTCTTGTGAGCTTTTCATTTCAGTATCTGCTCTTGCTAAGCTCTTTCCAAGGGCTCATTAGTTATTTGCCTTTCTGCATCCTGGTATCCTCTATGGAAGCTATGACATCAGTAACCTGGAAAGTAGAGGTAAGATAGTTTCACTGGTCTTTGTTTCAGTACTTTGTACTGCTCCAGTCCCTTGCTGCAAGAAAACGTAACAAAAGTTTTACTCAAATCTAAAAGCCCCAACGGACCAGACCATCTTTCACAAATGCCACACTCTAGAAGTCTTCATGAATCACATGGAGAACTGTGGGAGTTTTCATTTTTTCGAGCATAGAATTTTGCCAAATTATAATAATTTACAGGATTTTCAGGTGGAAGGAAAAAATATAGTTAAAAAAAAAAAACCACAAAAAAAACCTCTCCACTCATCAAGTCAATGCAATATCCCTGACAACTTTCAAGACCATTTCCAGATAGGGCAAATAATTTCTTAGCAAGCAGAAATTTTTTTGGTGGGTTTATTTAATAGATAAATGACAGTATTTTCCACTGTGTCTCCTGATAAATAGGCTGGTGTTTCCAATATTACCATTTTAATTTGGCCTGAAAGAAATATATCACATGAATCAAACTTCTACAAAGTTACACACAACTTAAAAAGAGTAGTTTGAATGTTAAGTGTTTCGTAAGAGGCAATGTTTTTTGAACTGCCTGTAACAATGTTGGATCATAATCTACAGATCATAATTTCTTCTAAAAAGAGAGATACACTTTATGAATTTCTGTGAGTTTTAGCATTTTTCAATACCAAAACATTCTTTCTGACTGTATAAAGACAATGGAAAGGTAAAAGTGAGGAACTACCGTAGTATTTTTGAAGAAAAATCTGGAGCAAATCAGTAGTGGTACTCTCCGCAAGAGCCATCATTTTGGTCCATTACAGCAAGTCATTCAGATCCTGTCCTAACATTCGTCTGCTAAGTCTACAGTCCATGTAAAGCATTCAAGATTATAATTAAGCTTTACAATCAACTTTGAGAAATTGTTCTACCTCTAAGCACATCCCCCACTTGTTCTTCATTAAGAAGTGCAGGCCGTTCCCCTTCATCCTCCCCAGTCCAAATTATTTCCACACTGTCAAAAATTAGTCAGTAGAAGCATGGTTATGCATGCTTATAACTGGCTGGAAAAAAACTTCATTATTTCAGTACTGAGATGAATCATGAAATGCCTGTAACTCTCAGGATCAGAAAAGAATATCCCAGAAAGGTTCCACATAGTCCATAAGTGTGGCAATTTTAGTTCCCTACAGTTTTGCTCCAAGAAAATCAAGAATGATCATTCATAACAGTTTGTTTAGGATTGCTTTGGTCAGGGCAAGTCTTGCACTAGTGTTTCTGCATTCTTGATGCCAGGTGTAACATTCTACCAAGGATGGAGTTGGAGTATTATATATTTGTAGCCTTTGTATCAGGGAGTGTCTTCGATGAGATTAAGGTAGAAAATTAATGCACAGATTTAGGAACAGCAGCTAATATTTGTTTAATTTTAATTTCTGAACTGAACTTTCCAAGAAATTTGGCAACTTCACAGATACTGTCTGCTGCTTGATCTACCGGTATGCAGTCATATTAGCATTAACAGCTATTTCTTCAGCTATACCAGTGAAATGCATAACACCACTGTAATTCACACATGGAAATTTCAGCACAACGGATGAGCCAAAGACAGATGTGTCGTGATAGCATGCAGCCTCACATGATAGCATAGAAATAACTCTTGGCTTTGACTTTGAAGAGGTTACCCAAGGTCTTTGGTAATTCAGTAGACAAAGAGAGGTAGAAAGAATGAATGATTACTCGTGATGCAACTGTTTCAATAATCTGGACAAGCTAAGACCAATTGTATTTAAACAGAGCTGAGGAACAGAAATATTGTTTCACACAGAATTCAAACTCTTTTGTTTTCTAAACAAGTCTAAGTCAACCCAGTCTTGCTCCCTTTAGAAATTACCAAAGAATGTCAAGCCAAACATGATGTTTTCTGTGGAGAGGGAAAAGACATTGCAGAAATATTTTATAAACAGTAGCGAGGATTGGCAAATAAGCTGAAACATGAATGAGGTTTCATTGCCATTGTTTATATCACTTTTTAACTAGCTCATGATAACTGCAATATGCAATTATTATTATTCCACTATAAACACCATGTTTTTCCCTTCCCCTAGTTTACCTGTGGTTTACTTCTAATTTTTCTGAAAAACTCTTGTCTTACATGATTTTACCCGCATTTGTCTTTGTGGATTTATGATGATTTTAGAGAATTATTTCTCTTAGTTCTTTTCCTTTCATTTTTGCAATCAAAATACATGGTATAGTGCAACCGCGAACACCTATGGGGAAATCAACAAGTAGCACAAGATAGAAGAGTAGCTTTTGTTTTTCCTTTACCTATCCACAAGTAAGTGGGTTCTCTGTCTTCCGTTTAGTTCATCTGGTATTTCCTATTTCACATTGTGTTCTCTTTTTTATGTGTTAATCTTTCCTTATGTTTCATGTATGCCTTTCCTGGATTCTTCTGGCTGCGTCTTTGTCTAATATTAGTCTACAGAAGTTAATACCATGAGATAACATAAAGAGAGCAAAAAAGGATATTTTAAAAAAACAGATAAGAAGAAAACTCCAAGATCTAATTTGTGTTTCTTTTAAGTACATTCTCTGGAGTGCAAACAAGCACATGAATGTTGTAAATTATCTTCTTGAGGACTCTTCCATAGGACCCATCTCCAAAGTTTTTTGTTTACTCTTCTGGACCAGAGAATGCATGAAGTGAACAGGAAAATCAAATGTTCTATGTACTCCATTAATGTGGCTTGTATCATTCTAAGTAAAGCAAAAATATTCTCAACATTTTATATCCACATTATTTATACACATGTGCTACACTACTTTTATTTCTGAGCCAGTGACACTGATAGTAAGGATATTCTCATAGCAAATAAGTGGTTGATTAGGTGTAAATATGGCCGTATGTCTTCTGAGTGATACTGACTCAGTAGTTTGTATCTGCTGTTTCCCTGTGCTTCACGAAGGATGGAAGGTACTTGCTTCCCTAGCTGTCCGTGAATTTTCATCTGGAAACCCTATTGAACTGACAATGGTTGCATGATTCTTGAGTTACCTGCTCTGTGGATGATGCAGACTACAGTGCCAATGACAAGCATAAAAGTATCAATGTAAGCAAGAAAATTAATTACTTACCTGAAGTTTAAACTGTGTGGGTATGGAAAGTTTTAATGCAAAATGAGGCGGGGGGTGGGGAATATCTGACCCTAAATGACTGCAATAAATGCTAAGCGAAAAAGGTCAAAAAAACATTTAGCATGTAAGAGATAAAAATGACTCAGTGTGCAGCCAACTATTTTCCAGCTTAGACTTGCATATACAGCTCAGTATACCTTGTAAGCATGCCACTTTGTCATAAGCAATGTGTTTCACCCTGCATTCCTCACGTTTCGTATCAGGTCTTGTCAGCAGTCTAAACAAATAAAACTGAACTTCATATCTGATATAACACACCAGGGAGGATGTTGCTTGGGATTCAAGAAATACTATATTGGAGCAGAACTGTTTACTACTTAATAAGATTATATACTTTTGGTAATAGCTTCTGCATGTGGTTCTGCAATGCACCAGGTCAATATACAGAGGAAGGCAAGGCCAATTCTTTCTATTCAACCTTTCTTTTAGAAGGCTGAGCTAGTAATAGTATCTTCTATCATTCATATGGTTTTGCGTAATTACATATGCAAGGTGTATGCCTTTTAAGACTTAATTCCACATCGATTATTAAATAGCTTTACATTTTGCTATATAACTTTATATAAGAAATTTATTAATGGGCTCATAAAAATCAGAGGAGAGTTAACAATGTAACTGAACTGTCCTGCATTTCTTATACATGAAAATTCCCATGTCATGTTTTTAAGTAACTGAAACTTTAGAATAGTTGCATGATACCTAAACATGTTAAGTCTGTGTGACAGGTCTGCGCGTATGTCAGTATGTTAAATTTGGAGTGTTCATTTTGTCATTTTTTCAGTGTTCAATGACTGCTTATTTTACTTCATAATTGCATTATTTCTTGGGTGGGAGGGGGGAGTGTCTTGGGTTTTCTTCATTTTGCTAATTTTGAAGGTCAACATATTTTATTCTGGGTGTGGAATTTATCATATTTAGCTTAGTTGATATTGTCTGCAGTGATAATATCTTTTTTTTTTTTTTTTTAAATTATGAGATATTTTCATTGACATGCTAATGATACCAGACTGTGGTGGCTTATGAGTTTGTGCGAGGTGTCCATGGCAGAGCTAATGCAAAGATATAAAACTAAATTTTCTTGCCTTCTTGGTATATGCTATAGCATCAGACACATGGGCTTAGAATAAAGAAAAGCTGCCAATTTTATTTTCAGTGCTTCTTGTTAGACCCAGGCAGATTAGAAGAAAAGGAATAGCTTAATTTTAATAAAAAAGAATGAAGAAAGCTGCTCTGGAAGGACTAACAAAAGGACTAGGAACCCTAGAGGGAGAGGTTAATGGGAGAAATAGACAGCACCTGAAGATAGTGAAAAAACAGGCACCAGGAAGAGCTGATGAGTCTACAAGGAAAAGAAGCAGTGAAGGAGAGATGCCACCAAGCTGTCTGTACAATTGTTGGTACTAGACTGACTCTGGCTAGTACTCTTTTCCTATCAGATTTCTTTCCAGAACCTATCAAAATGCAGAGGAAAAAGACTGAAATGAGAGAGATCAGCTCTTGCTTCTATTTCCATTCAAAAATCTTGGGATTTAGGCAGAGGATGCTGCATCTAGTCTTCTGTGTTCTTGTGATTCCACACCCACACAAACCACTGCAGGTGTACTGTAGAGATTATTTGGGACCAGCTGAGAATGATGGAGAAACAACTGCAAAACCCAACAAAAAATATCACACACTCATCCACTCTATACTACAAATGGCCTGTTAAGCTTTTGTTTATTGTTACCCTCACCTAACCTGTACTGCCTGGCATCTAACACCCCTCTAAAGACTTGACTCAAGGAAAGAGCAAATAATAATTATGTATCTGTACATTAATTAATAAAAGATTCACCAAAAGGGAATGTATTTTAAAAGATTAAGAGGGAGGCACATGCTCTCCACAGAATTAAGAAATGTTTACAGGCTGTCAGTAAGTATTCCAGTGAGGTACTGAGCTTTCCCCATACCATCAGCTCTGGCCTCGTTTTGTCACTGAGTTCAAACATCAAAATGCTGTCAACAGTTTTCTTGCAGATTCACCTGGGTAACAACAGTGAAGGGGAGGAAGGCGGAGGAGACAAAGGGAAAAGATTTATTACACAAACTCAAACTATCACGTCTGGTTGTTTTATTATATCTGGGAACACTATCATCTACTTTCTCCACATTTATGAACCTTCTTATTTCACGTTTGACTTACAGAAAACACCTAGGTGTGCTATCAAGACTTTACAAACAGGGATGACTAGTTGAGCAAGATTTTCTTGTTTTCCTTTTGGTGCTAGATGTAGACACATCTTCAACAGGCAAAGGAACACTAGCTGTATACAAAATGCAGTGCCCGCTATATAAGAATAACTGATGTTTGAAGGGTTCTCCTTATACTGCCACAGAAAGTGATGTCATACCTGAAACAGGAACTGGAAAAGTATGATTTCCTCAAAAGGACATGAATGGTAGGCCAATTTAAAAGAAAAAAGAAAAAAAACCCACCACAAAACAAAACAAAACAAAACTAAACAAAACAAAACAAAACAAAACAAAACAAAACAAAACAAAACAAAACAAAACAAAACAAAACAAAACAAAACAAAACAAAACAAAACAAAACAAAACAAAACAAAACCAACAAAAGAAATTATTCACATGAGGTTTGCTGACTTTTAGTAAGTTTTAATAACTGATAAACTGTCTTAAAGAAGTAAGTGAAAATCTACTAATTTTGAGACTGCTGAGCAGACCTGTGCACTTTTTCAGGCATTTACTCTACATCCACCAGATGAAAAGTTGGTTAACAGACAAACTCCATTATTCTGCAATAATGAAGTGTGATCAGAAGGCAGATGACTGCCACCACTTTGTATAATTAGACCTATGCACTCAACCAGTTTGCAGCAAGGAAGTGAAAGGAAAAACTATCAGCGACTTTGTGCCTCTTGTTTCTCTGTAGTCCTTGGGAAAAGACTGTTAATCCTGCTCTTGTTCTAAAAGTAAGTCAGAAAGACCACCTTTTAACCAGAGCAGCAGAAGATGGAGTCAGAAACATGTCCCTCTCTTCTGTCCTCCAGAGATTTTACATACTAAATAATGCAAAACTAACAAAGATTTTGTTGTGTAATGGACAACCTAAAACATAAAATAAGTCATGAGGTACAGACACCAAAGAAGACCCAACTAGAACAACACACAGGAAATCATAAGGTAACATGTGAAGCTAACTTAAGGCATTTTAACAAGGGGGAAAATATAAATACACAGGGAATATAATCCATTTGAATGGATTTCCTGACAGAAGTGTTTTTTCTGTCCCAACAATCTAGGCTTAGCTGATATACTTCATAAGCAAATAAGCCTGGATATCAAAACAAACAAAAAAGAAATAACAAAAGTCACACACCTTCTGTGGAACTTATTTATAATTTTTCTCTACATATTTCCAGTTTAGCCATCTTGATGTATTCTGGCCCACTTATTTATCACCTACAGATATTTATTCTTTTTTTAATCACTAGCAAACTGCTAAAGAAAAATAATACCTGAAATAAATCTCAGGTCAGCGATCTGCTAAAGACTCACAAATATTCACGAAGTCTATGTATTAGAATATAATTACTGCTGTTCATGTAAATGCCCAAATTATTATAATACAACTAAGAATGGAATAATATAAGGCAAAAGCCAAAAGTGTCATGTTGGTCATACTAAAAAAATTGAACTACTTGAATACATTACTTGACTGGCATGCAGCCCAATAAAATCAACAACTTGCCAAACAAGCAATGAACCCCAGTTATGACAGGCTTTTATCAGTAGATTGTTTCAGAAGACATTAATTTTATTTTCAAATTTACTATAAAATAGCCATTGTATGAAGCATTCAAATACGTCTTCTGATCATATGAACATTAAATTTAAGTCACTCAGCTACTGTAATGGAACAGAAAAACTCTGAGATGAGCAAAAGGACCACCAGCACAAATGAGGTCTGTGCCAGTGGCACATAACACTTTGCACATGGTAACTGCTCCACCTAGGCTGGTAGGTAACTACCAAATCTAATGACAAGGCATGTGATTTTGTCTCCCTTTTCATCCTCTGCAAACATTTGATATCATTAGGTGCGTATACTTCTAAGACAAAATGAAGACACTTCATGTTCTAAAGTCTCAAAAAATCAAAATAACCAAAGCAAAAAGCAGCCTCCAGAAATAGTATAAATAGGTCCCCAGAAAGCATAAAGTCCAGAATGTACAATTGGTCTTTTAATCTTAAATGCATCTGCAGATTTCACTATTCTGCTGGAAATACAATCTTACCTTTCCCTATTTTAACTTTCTCTTGCAAGTCTACCTTTCATTTCTTTCCTTTCCTTTTTTTAGTGTCAGTTTCTCTGCCATATAAGTACCAATGGCTTCATTATACTTGATTGTTTCAAATTCCTTTGGGGTCAAAATCTGGCACTTTTTTCTGTGGTCTTATCTGACAAAAAAGACAAAAATGGAATCAGTATGGGCACATACAAGAATCTGGCACTTCAGTAGCTATGGAGGGTTTCTTCAATATTTTTGTTCTGTGGACTACTCTCTTTTCCAGGCTGGCAAGTCTTTGCCTCTGTCTTTCATTCTTCTTCATTTCATTTATCAGCTTTCCAGATTAATGCTGCACTCTAGTTTACACATGGATTTCCATAAACAAGATGACCAAAGCCTAACAGCTCATTTCCAAATAGTAGCCTCCTGTTCCTCAGACACTCTACAGTTACTTTGCATAGCACCAAAGTGGCCTTTCTGCCTTAGGTACAGATGTGCTAAGGGCCAGCTCTTCGTAGCTTTGTACCCATTCACCAAGTTGCTGTGGCAGTGTTTATTCCAGAACCTCTGTGTCAGTTTTCCAATGTGTTCCCATGCTGTTTACCTAGTGCAAATGTTATTTTGGGCTTGCACCTGAAATCATTCTTATGACAGGTTCTCATGCGAAGTCACAAACACTGGCAGGAGAAATGCCTCCTTTTCTGTCATTTCATGCTCTGCAGGTTTTAGTTTATATTAGAGTAAACCAAATACAAAGCACAACAAAGCAAGATAAATCATTTAAATACTTGAAAGATATTATCTAATATTTCGTGTGCACAGAGACTGAACTGCCAATGAACATGTAACATGTCTAATTATCATGCTCCAAACAGTGTTAATAACATCCCAAGCAGGAACAAAAAACAGGAATTTTGAGAAAGTCCTAAGGAAAAGTATGCAGTATTAGGGGGAAAGGATGGTAAAAAATTGTCAGTAGCATCATCAGTAGCTCCTATTGGAGCACTAGAGAAAACCGTCCCTTCCCAAAGGCAGACACTTTGTCTTGGACACGCCTTGCTGTTTTTCTCAGCTGACTACTGTGGAAATTCTTCCATTTTTCATCTGTCTCTTCTTTATTTTTCCTCCAAAATTAACTTTCACTGCTACAGTCAATGTGTTTAATAAGCTATGGATCCAACTAAAGAAACCTTCATGCATGTGAAATTCTCACCCTCCTTTGTGTAACAGTTACTTTCTTCTCATGAGCCAATAGCTGTCATCCTTCTTTATGACTTGCTACCAAATTTAAACATCAGGTTTATCTTTTTCAGGTAGAGAATTACCTATATTTCAGTGTTGTTACTACTCTTATCTTGGGAATGATTTCTACCTTGAAGCACTGCCTTAAATGTAGACACAATCTCTCTCACATTCTCTCTCAGCCAACTAAAAAAAATCTTGAAACTAGCGTTCAGTGTTATTTCAAATGTCATCATACCTAGATCTAACCCTATTTCTGTTCTTGAAATCTTATAGAAATTCAATTGTATTAAACATTCTATCTTCCACTGAAATAATTCATTAGAAGTGCTACTGCTGACCACCATGGAGTTGACCCTTCAATACCATCCATGAGCTGCAGAAACTATTAATTCTCATCTCTAAGCCATTTCATAAAATAATGAACAACCTTTTTAAAGGCTAGACAATTGAACACTCTGCTTTTAATATCAAAAGTTAAAATTACGCTGTTTCCTACCAACAAGAGCTTTTTGGTGTTATCCCAGATCTGGGCTCTTCACCCAGTGTGCAAGAGCTGACCCACACACAGGGTCGAGATACCCGTTTGTTGTGTGTCTGCACAGAGATGGGCGCTGGGTGGTAAATCCGCAAAGCCAGCACCTCTTAACGCATGGCAGAGCTTCCTATACCCTTCGAACTGTGGTTTACAATTATGTTTAGTCACACTTAATTCTTACAAGCCTCATCTCCATTTAAAGGTACAGTGCTCCACACATGTTCTGTGGGGAGAGGGTTTTGTTAGTAGGGGGCTCTCTTTGCTCGAGAGGGGGTCTTTTATTATGCTAATGAGGATAGTTCACACATAGTTCCAGTTCAATTTTCTGTTTAGCCTCATTAACCGTTTGGTTCTCCTTGAGCTTATTTTATTGTGCCCCAGCTTGACATATAAGTGGTGTCTGTTCCTTCTCCCAAGGCCATGTGTTGTTAACTGTTTGTAAGGATTTAACTGACGTCCTTGTTTTTCGAAGTATTTCTTGGGTTTTGCTATAGATATTTACATTTTTTCTTTTCTCTCTCTTATCTTTTTCAAAGTAAATAATTCTTATATCACTGCTGTGTCATCCTATAAATTCTAGAGCTTGAAAGAAAGACAAGTTTTGGAACATGTTTGTAGTTTCACATCAAAGAAAGACAATGAATGTTGCATGAAATCAGCCAGTAACTGAGCCAGAATGTGGACTGCAACACTTTTCAAAAACAGATTGCAAACCACTGAAAACATCAAATCTAAACAGACAAAAAGCATCATCAGACCTGATTTTTTTTCTACCTTCTAATGTGTTTAAGGAAACACAGAAACTGGGTGGAAATCAGAAACAGATGGAAATCAGAAACTGCTACAAAAGCATTTTGATATGTAGGACTGATGTTTCTCTAGAAATCTGGGTGTTTTAACTTATTTTTTGCACAAATAGATGCACCCATGGCATCCATCCTGTGGTCTATCAGCATAAAATTTTCAGGTAGAACTTTTGGTCTTCAAATACATATTGATGACCATTGACACCTACTAGTGCTCATCTGTCTTCTCTTCCTGCCTGAGGACTTGTTGGCTGCTCATAACACATGCAACAAAGACAGAGTTAAAGCCTGCAAATAGACTGACTCCTTTCCCCTCTCACCTACACCACTTTCTTTCTTCCTTTTTTTCTTTTTCCAAAAATAAATTGCATAATAAATTTATTAGGAAACATTTATTATCTTTTTAAAAAAAATCTGCAATTGCTGTTTGTGGAAAAAATATTGACAAATGCCTCATGAATAGATATACAATGTCTTTCCTTTTTCTGCTCTTGCAGAAAAAGCAACGTTTTGTCAAATCATAGGACACAGGCAAGTCAGTTTCAGAGATCCAGGTCAGTATGAAAACTCCAAATGCACAGTTAATTTCAGCTGTTCCTACTGTTCTGTCAGTATATCTTACCCCAAATGGAAGATAGTTTTCCCACTGTGTTCCTGGAAGGATACATGCATTCCTCAGTGCCTTATTCTTTCCTTCTTTAAAAGGCAACTGTCGTCATAAACATTGAGCAACCCCATCTCTGCTTCTGGGAGATGAGTATGCTTCATCAGTAAGGTGCAATAAAGATAAAATTAGGATCTGCTGTCTTTCTACAGATAATGTATGAAAAAAAGTTTCCACCTCTGCAAATAAACCACATGGACTGTCACAATGCTGTCAGTGTGGATGAAATTGCTTGGATTTGTCTGGGAACAGGGAAAAACAACACTTCATTCTTTTAGTAACTGTATCATATTTCTATTTTTGTATTATAATACAATTCTTTTAAAAGGGCAAATTAAAGAAGAAACAACCTGACAGACAGGTATCTTATTTTGGACACTGATTTATCTCAAAAATCTTGGTTTAATTACATACTCTTAAGGTACTCCTCAGCAAAGTTTCGGTTTCCTAGAAGCCAGCAAAAATGGATAGGTACTCTTTGACCCCTGAAGGACTTGTGACCCTGTTCTTAATAAATCTTTCTATATAATCTGAGTCAGATGCATTCAAAAAATTTAGTACATTCTATGAACATAAAAGCGGAAAGGTTAAACAACTGAAATTACTATCTTATCCACTACCAGTAACTTAACAGAAAAGAAGATTCCCTTTTTTAAACAATCCAACTTATGGTATTATTGATATGAGGAATTATGATTTGTGAACACAAGAACCATCCATATATGTGCAGTGCAGCAGCAGAAAAAATAAGCTTATCACCTTTCAAATATTCAGAAGATGAGTAAGATATTATAAAAAGACCTATTTTATGAATGATACATAATCTTATTGTATAATTCATGGCTACTTATTTTCTTCACAAAACCATTCTTGTCAGGAACACAGATTACTATCCAGTGCTACTCTTTCACAAACTGCCAGAACCTGGGCAGAATCCAGGAAAACTACAAACCCCTGGGGGTGCAAGTGAAAAATGTTGGTGTCTAAGGTATTTTTTCTTCCATTTTCCCAGCAAGAGGAAAGGGTGCATCCAGAAATAGACGTATAATGCAAATCAACTTCTGACTTCATGGCTGGTGTTGTTGTGACAGTTTTAGCTTCTATGACAACGGGACATTCTTTGACAACAGCCTGTTAGGGAGGGATAGGATCCATCTGTCTACAAGAGGCAAGGGAATCTCTGGCAGCAGGCTGGCCAGCTTGGTGGGGCGAGCTTTAAACTCAAGGACTTGGGGTGTGGGGTCCAAAATGGCCACGCTCATGACATCACATCTAACAGGGGGATAAATCAAGACAATCAAAGCAGTGACATGTGTTCCTTAGCTGCCTCCCAAGATGAGATCCAGAAGACCAACCACCTCAAAGGTATGTGTGACAATGTTGGACCCT
The DNA here is from genome assembly GCF_017639655.2 of Falco naumanni. Classification (NCBI taxonomy): domain Eukaryota; kingdom Metazoa; phylum Chordata; class Aves; order Falconiformes; family Falconidae; genus Falco; species Falco naumanni. The sequence goes on along the minus strand of NC_054080.1, from coordinate 14,011,223 downwards.
CTTGCACCCCTCCTGGGAAACCCGTGCGCTCGACCAGCTCTCTGAAATGCCGGTACCCCAAGGCCGGCAGCGTGGGGATAAACAGGAAGGATCAGAGATCTGTGTGCGGTCGCAGGGCCACGATCTCACTGCAGTTACAGAGACACGGTGGGGTAGCTCGTGTGACTGGAATGCTGGCATGGATGGCTGTGTGCTTTCCAGCAAAGCCAGGCCAGCAAGGCGAGGTGGTGGAGTAGCTCTGTGTGTAGGAGGAATGTATGGAGCTCTGCCTAGGGGTGGGTGCAGAGCCCGCTGAGAGCTTACGGGTAGGGATTCAGGGGCCGGCCAACATGGGTGACGCTGTTGGGGGTCCTCACTACAGGCCACCTGATCAGAAGATGGAGTCAATGAGGCCTCCTACAGACAACTGGAGGTACCCTCACCATCACAGGCCCTGGCTTTCATGGGGGTCTTCAAATACCCCAACACCTGCTGGAAAGACAGCACAGCTGGGCTCACACAGTCCAGGAGGTTCCTGCAGAGCACTGATGATAACTTTTTGATGCAGGTGGTGGAGGAGCCAACGAGATGAAGTGAGCTGATGGACCTTGTACTCACAGATAAAGAAGGCCTGGCTGGGAATACTAAGGGTGGGGCAGCCCTGGCTGCAGTGACCATGAGATGCTGGAGTTCAGGATCCTATGTGGAGGAAACAGGCCAATAAGTAGGATTGCAACCCTGGCCTTCAGGAGTTAACTTTGTTCTCAGGAACCTCCTTGGAGGAATCCCATGGGTTGGGGCTCTGGAAGGTAGGGAGGTCCAAGAGAGCTGGCTAATATTCAAGCATCACTTCCTCCAAGCTCAAGAAAAGTGGCTCACTATGAGTAAGAAATCAAGCAAAGATGGCAGGAGACTGCATGGATGTGCAAGGAACTTCTGGCAAAATGCAGAGAAGGAAGTTAGCAGAATGTGGAAAAAGGGACAGGACACTTGGGAGGAATATAGAAATATTGTCAGAGTATGCAGGGATGTAATGAGGAAGGCTAAGGTCCCTTTGGAAATAAATCTGACAAGGCATGTCAAGGACAACAAGGAGGGCTTCTTCAAATACATCAGCAGGAAAAGGGTGACTGGGGAAAATGTGGGCCCACTGCTGAATGAGGTGGGTGCCCTGGTGATAAAGGACACAGAGAAGGCAGAGTTACTGAATGCCGCCTTTGCCCAAAGCCAGCACTTGGGTATCCCAGACCATGGAGGCAAGAAAGGAACTATGGAGAAAGGAAGATTTTCCCTTGGTCGAGGAGCATCGCATTAGAGATCACTTAAGCAAACTTGACACCCACAGATCCATGGGCCCTGACGGGATGCACCCCCAAGTGCTGGCGAGCTGGCAGATGTTATTGCCAAGCCACTCTCCATCACCTTTGAAATGTCACGGAGAACAGGAGAGGTGCCTGAGAACTGGAGGAAAGCCAGTGTCACTCCAGTCATCAAAAAGGGCAAGAATGAGGACCCAGGAAACTACATGCCAGTCAGCCTCACCTCCACCCCTGGAAAGGTGATGGAACAGCTAATCCTGGAGGCCATCTCCAAGCATAGGGAGGAAAAGAAGGTTGTCAGGAACAGTCACATGGATTCACCAAGGGGAAATCATGCCTGACCAAACTAGTAGTCTTCTATGATGGAAGGACCAGCTGCATACATGAGGGAAGAGTGGCGAATGTTGCCTACCTTGACCTCAGCAAGGCTGTTGACACCATCTCCCACAAGATCCTCATAGGCAAGCCCAGGCAGTGTGGGTTAGGTGAGTGGGCAGAGAGGTGCATTGAGAACTGGCTGAATGGCAGAGCTCACAGGGTTGTGACCAGCAGCACAGAGTCTGGCTGGAGGCCTGTAGCTCACTGTGTTCCCCAAGGGTCGGTGCTGGGTCCAGGGTTGTTCAACTCACACATCCATGGCCTGGATGAAGGGACAGAGCGCACCCGCAGCAAGTCTGTAGATGATACAAAGCCGGGAGGAGTGGCTGACAGACCAGAAGGCTGCGCTGCCATCCAGCGGGACCTGGAGTGACACAGGGGACAGGGATGGTGGTTGCGATCGGTTGATTACATGCTGTATGCCACTCCCTCCTCACACTCTTTCCTTGCTCCAGCGTGGGGTCCCAACCATGGAAGAGTCCTCCATGAAGTTCTCCAACATGAGTCCTTGCCATGGGCTGTACTTCACAAACTGCTTCAGTGTGGGCCCTTTCTGCCACAGCAGTGGAAACTTTTAACAGGAACGTTGCCAGCAGGCTGAGGGAGGAAATCCTCCCCCTCTGTTCAGCTGTGGTGAGAGACACCTGGAGTGCTGTGTCTTATTCTGAGCTCCCTCGTGCAAGGGAGACATGCACTTACTGGAGCTGCTCCAGTGAAGGGTTGCAATGATGATTAAGGGAGAACAGCACCTCTTATGCAAGGACAGGCTGAGAGAGATGGGACTCTTCTGCCTGTAGAAGAAAAAGCTCAGGGGGATCTTATCCATGTGTATAAATACTTAATAGAGGAAGTAAAGAAGACAGAACTAATGTGGTGCCCAATGACAGGACAAGAGGCAATAGACATATATTGAAATACAGAAAATTACATTTACACATAAGAAAAACTGTTTTTACTGTGAAGGTGGTCAAGCACTGGAAAAGCCTATCCATAGAGGTTGTGGAGTCTCCATCTTCGGAGCTACTCAAAACTCACTTGGACACAGACCTGATCTCTAATTGATTCTGTTTGAGCAGGGGGGATTGAACAAGGTCATCTACATTCCAGCATTTGTGATTATGAGATTCAGTGAAAGCAACGTTTAAACCAATCACCTAAGAAAGAAACAAAAGCAACAGGAATAGCAAACAAATTATGGATACCTTCCTCTGAGCATTTGGTGTAACAACAGTTACAGCATCCGTGCTTAATAACATTAGGTTTTTAATACAGATAAATACATGAATTTTTATATTCCAGACCAGTCTATGTGTTTGTCCATTAGAAAAATCTACACTAGTACTACTAAATACGTGAAAATAATAAATCAAATGCTTGTTTCTGAAATACGTTTGTTTAGGTTTAGTGCACATGAGTGATAAGGAAATGAGCACAGAAAGCTCAAAGATAAAGAACCCTCTGCTTTCAGCGTAAGCATCATAAACTGAATGGTGAGGATTTGTGAAATTCAGCCAAGACAAACTAGAAGCAAGACCTTGAAGAAATATCAGTCAGAAAATCAAATTCACCAAGGCTTCAACAGGAGGTAATGGGAATCAGATTCGAAAACAAAGTAGGTAAAACTATCAGGTAAAGCCTTCAAGCCTATTTATCAGGCTGAACTTGAATATGTAGACCATCTCTTATATACTGCCTGTAGGTAAACAAGAAAACTATTAAGAACTTTTCATTTATGGACACAGATAAGAAGCACCCATTCTAGCCAAGGCAGAGGTAGTGCTTTACTTTGGGGTATTATATATGACATTTCAGATTAACATAGCTTTACTTCGAATTATGAAACGGTATTAATTGTGTATCATCATCCTTGAGTTTATGCAGTTCACATTTTGACCCTTATATGGCAAAACCAGCTAATTTAGTCTCAAATTTTCTCCTCTAAATAATGATCTTCCTTCACTTTTCCCCCTTACTTACATTTCCCCTTATTAATTTGCATTATAAGCATTAGTATTTCTCTCCCATCACACTTCTTCACACTAAAATATAAACATAATACATCTATCTTTCTGTCTCATCTTCTCCTGCCTGTCCTGCAGCTATAGCCTCCAACATCTCTTATCCTTCTTCACCTACGTACACCCACTGACAGCTGAACTACTGTTGAAGGTTGATTTCATTTCTATCCTATTTGGATTTTCCTGCAGGGAGAAAGAACAGTCTGTGAGGAAAGATGCTTTCTTTTTCCTTTTTTTGTTTTCTCCTAGGAAGAATTACTATAAATCTTCCCTTCACTTTCATATTAAAGTAAATGCTAATTAATGTTAATATCCCTGCAGCTCCACAGAAGCAGGGTTGTCCCAAACCATGCAGTGACCCCTTCTACTTTTTGCCTGTCAGCCGGTCACCAGCAACTTTCATTGCTCAACTGCCTGAAAGTGGAGCTGATGAGGCAAATGAAAAAATACTCCTAATGGGAGAAAGAAGACAAAAATAGTTTTGGGACTTGCTCCTTACCTTAGTTCTGAGACCAGTTCCAGGAAAAAACCCTTCAATCAACAAATAGGACCTCTTTAAAACCCGTCTACAGGAATCATCCCTCAGCAAAATCAAACACAGCTCTGTAGCATGGAAAATCCTCAGAAGACCTCTAATACCACATGAGTGAACTTTCCCCTGACAATGCTCAGGGATACAGGAAAAAAAGCAGTGTCTGTATTAATATGTCCTAGAGACTGAGCACACACCACTTAGAAACCAGTCCTGCTAAATAATAAAAATGTTCCATAAATATGGAGCATAACCATGAGTACAGGTAAAAATAAAGAAATGCAAGAAGAGCTATCATCGGAGAATTTAATAGTAAGGCAGATTGTCCTTTGGTTTATGAGGGCCATTTAACTGAAATTGGTGTTGCTTAAAGTGTGCGTCACTTGGAGATGTTGGAGCAATTGATGCACTTGTAGCACAGAGCACTGTAGGGTGGGAAGGAGAACTTTAGTTCCTCCTGTGGAGTTCTACCTTATTAAATTCGAAGAGTCTGATTAAGACCTTGGCTTCCTTTTTTGTACTTCCAGGTTTTCTCCCTGGTAGCACAGTTTTATTTCCGTAGCAAATCTGATTAAACTAGTAAATCAGATACACAATGCATCTCTGTAACACTGTCTGTAATTAAAAATATTTGTACTTGAATTTTTTAGGAATAAATTGGTGAAAAAAAACCACAAGTGAACTTTCAAATTCAGATTATATGGTTTCTCACGTTAAAGTTTCAGAGAATTTTCTGTAAGAAATAGAACTGCCTTCTTCACCATACTCTGCTACTTTCATGTGAGGGCCAGAACTTTACTACACTTCACTTCATTGACACCATGATAAGGTCTTAGTTCAATATAACATTAAAAGGTGTACCCACATTAGAAGTTTGCACTCACAGATATATTCTGTATTTAAGACAGCTTACCTATGGTTTCTGTCTTACACTAATCTTGCTTAAAGCAACCATTTAAAATAAATAAGTGCTTTCCATAACTTGTTAACAATTATTACACTATCAAATAGTTACCAAATAATTTTTGTCAGGTTGCATGATTTACATTTGTAACAATAATTGATTTGACAAAAGTTAGAGCTACCTTGCTTGAATCTTTTTTCCTCAGCTTCTTTTAAGGTTTTCTCCTGTGCATGTAAATTGAACTATTTCCCTCAGATGCAAACACAAAAATTACACAAAAACCTCAATCAATCTCATTTTCACTTCAACTTTTTTTAGTTATTTTGACTATTGGACTAAGGGTAGGTAAAGGCTTCTGATAAGGTAAAAAAAATCTGTCATTCTCCACACCTGATTATTTTACTCACACTTGTTCTCCTGAGCTTTACAAGAAGTTTCAGAGATTATACTATGCTTCCACCAGCACAGAGCAGCAAGCTAAAAGGGTGATTAGCTGAAGTTAGAATCAACACCACAAAAGATAAAGGAAATTGTAGGTTAAGTATACTGTCTACCTTAGCCAAATTAAAAAAATTATGATGTTTTAGCTGTCAGTGTAAGACTTCTAGTAGTACAATTTCAAATGCACAAACTTTTAACCTCTACTAACAACGTATTTTAGAGAATTCTGTTTCAAAAAGTCTGTTTCTTAAAAAAATTATACCAGTATCCAGGGTGGCTAGTTTTTCAGAACACATTTTGCTGTCTGGAGAGTGAGAACAAAAAAATTAAAAGAAAGATACACTGAAATTTCTAGATAGTAGCAAAAATTCATAATTATAACCGATCAAAAAACCCAGTCTTCCATCCTCATAACCTGTTTCAAAGGCTGATCAATATATGATACTTCATAGGAAGGTGGATTAAAAACAGAGCGTACTTTTTATTTGAAAATTTTACAGTAATTACTGAAAAGAAATACTGTCTTACATTATGAAGATTAAAGACGGGTCTAAAGTCACTTTTCTTTCCTTAAGCCAACAATTTTTAACAAAGGATAATGCAAAGTTTCTTGATTTGAGTCCAAGCCCCATTATTTTTTTATTCTAGGTAGCAGACCTCAGTTTTGTGATGTCTGTTGGAAGAACTACTTAGTGTTTCCTCATTTACCCTTAATTTTACTTTTCTTTAACTGTACACGTAACACCTAACATAATTTTCTGTGCATGCAATAAGGCTGAACAGTGGAAAGTTTCTACTTGCATTCTATGTGTTTAAGTCCACATCTCCTACTTAAACTTTTTTGTACACTGGGCAAAACCACCACCTGCCACCTCCCATGAGTTCAGGAAGCCTCTTACTTCATAGTTTATATTCCTAATGTATTCCCATACTTGTATCCTCACTCAGCAAAATATCAATGATGTTTTTGTGAACTTGGATAATGACTGCCACCACTGCACTTTCAAACTCTCATTCACATGCATTATGACTGACAGCATCCTGATGACTGATACAGTTTCCAGCATGTACTTTTTCAATTTCCTTCTTTCATCAATGTGCTGGAGAACTGATATGAGTTTGACTTTGGATGCAATCCACCTTTCTGGCCATTTTCCTTCTCTTCATTTGCAGCTTTCATAAACAACAGTAAGCATCAAAGATCTGCATTACAACATGGTCCCAACAGGTTATGCTTGTTGCTGGTCTCAAGTATGCCATTACAGAATTGACACTCAATTGGCAGCATTCACCTGCAACAATCTGCTGGTTTTATTAATTCTGTTCAGCTCCTTGTCATCTTTAAGGAGTCACCAAGTACGTCTGTAATAGGTATATTTGAGATAAAATGAGGATAGAATAGCTATATAGCATGACTGTAAAAGAAACATAAAAATATCTGTGACTGTGTAACATTCCAGTTGATGAATTTAGAAGAAAAAAATGAACTACAGACCTTGGTAAAAATGTCTGATGCTTCAAGATTCAAACGGAGAAGCAAACAAATGAACACAATGTCAAAAGGAAAAGGGAGGTGTGGGATTTCAGCCCTAAGTACCTGCAATTACTTCTGCAAAAAATGTTCCATATTTTTTACAAATCTGGAGCATTATATAAGAATAGAGTGGGACCGCGAGGATATTTACTCATGGTGCAACTTAGCTGAAAGCAACAACTGCACATGAACATACATAAGTATGCAGCAGAGTTCCATAAAAACACATGATTTTGTGGATTCATAATGGTTGTTCACACACAGTTTCCCAGCATAGATAATTGTTATTTTTGTATGTTTCTACTGGTAGCTCTAAATAAAGGCTGTTAAGTATACAAAGAAAGAAATTAGTTCTCTAAAGCACAGGCATATATAGTCAAGTTAGAGAGTTGCAAAATATTTCTGGAAAGAAGAAAAATATATTTGCTCAACCTTTTTCATAAATTGAAGTTAACAAAGGGAATTGAAATGTTCCAGAAGCAAAATATAAAGAATTAGATTAATTTGGCATTTGAGATTAGCTCCAGAAACACCAACATCAGCAGGAAAAATCAAATGTCCAGGGTCAGCAAATCTATATGTTTACATGTCTGCTGGTTAACATCAACTGCCACGTTCATCTATTTAGTACAACAAATTATCTGATTTCATTTCAGGAGGGTGGGGCTGGGCAGTTGAAAGCTCATAGTGTTTGGCAATTTGTTTGAAAAAAAAATTATTTCATCAAGAAAAAGTCTGTAAAATAAAGACATTGATAAAACATTAGTTAATTTGTAATTAATATGATGGAAAACACCACCCAGAAAGTTTTGTTCTTTGTCATAGAAGTTCACAACGGAGCTAAGATCTCAGATGCATTGCAGAAAATCATGTGATGGTGTACAGCAAAATCAGGTCTGCAAATCTTTAATGTTAGTGTAACCATACTCAGATTAATCTATTCACCAGCTTTGAAAGATGCAGATATACAAGCTGATGTTAGCACCACTAGAAAATGAGACGGCATTTTTCTACTGAATTTAAAAGACCTAAGACGCTTAAATCGCCTACAAGTTTAAGATGCACCATTTACCACCATGTTGCACATTTTGTCACCTGCTTCCATTAAGACTTTGAGTTTAATGAGGTATGTCACATAAATGAAACTTCTTGTGTTCTTGACTCCAGATGACAGCTGAAGTTCTAAGAAACATATGAAATATAATCCTATTTATGAACTGGGTAATAAATTATAATCTCACTACATGAATCGTTGATATTATTTCATCTGGACCAATGATTCAAGTTTCCTGGCAGTAAAATTAATTCCAGCGGGAGGAATTCAATTGAAAAGAAAGTGGGCTTTATGTTGAGCTTTCATTTCCCATTTGATATGTACACACACACCCATGCACAAGCACACACAAAGGAATTGAAAATGGCATGGGTCTGAGCAGTCAGCTATGTATGTGACTGAGGAAACAATTTGTTTGGCCATCCTGAAAACAAAAGAAGAGCAGTTAGGCAGTCATACTTTACTGGACACTCTAGACACTTTCCCAGCCAGCAGACCAAGCAGTAGACAGTACACACAGCCAGGTGCAGTATCTTGCAGTGGTAGGACTGGTGATATATGGAGGAATAAAGGCAAAGAAGTAGTAGATGGAGCCTACTTCTAATAAACCAAAATAGCTGAAGTGCCCCAACTATCCATGGACTGAACAACTCTAGGCTACAGAAGTACAAAAACTTTTGGAAAAACGAAAATGTGAAAAGGACTTCTCAGAGAGGCAATAGGTAAGAACTGCAGATCAACGTTATAAAAACAAGCATTTGGTATAAAGAAGTTAATCAGATGTTTATAGTGACTATTTCTTGAGTTCTAACATAAAAAAGAAAAGGCAAAAATTAGTATAAAACTGAAGTCTTAATTTTGAACACAGTGATACAGTAATTTCTTAATTCTCTCAAAATATTATTGACACCAAAATCTTAGGAAAAGTAAAAAGAAATTATTATGCATTTATACATGTTATGAAAACAGCAAAGTACTGGAACAACTGAAAATTAAGAAAGCTTATTTTGTAACAATAAGAATAATCTTCACATTTCAAAGGATGCTGCATGACGAGGTGCTTCTCATACATTCTTCCAGTGTTTCTGCACTACCAAGGAGATGATACCCATGCAAGTAAATCAGTGATTTGATTCACTGCAATCATTCATACAATTTTTGCATGGCTAAGCCAAAAGATACCAGAATGACAGCACATAAAATGCAGAGGAAAACTGTTCAAGCACACCAGAGAAAAACTTAAAAAACAATAAACACAGAATTAAAAAAAAAAAAAAAACACAAACAAAACAAACACACAAACAGAAAAAAAACCCCTCAACCACAGTCATATTGTAATGCAGAAAATATCAAGGAGAGCTGGGGGAAGGAGAGGGTGGGTGAATGGAGAGAAGAAATCAGACAGCTCATTATTAAGTCAAAAGATTAATAAAAGCAGACCATATTTTATCAAAGTCTCCCAGTTTATCAATCACTTTAAATGACACTATTTCCATTACAATAAGAATAGCCAGCCTGAAACTGTGACCATTGATTGATGGATTGGGAGTGGATTAATTTAAGGGTCATAAGGAAAGAATGAAATGACCACTCCCCTTGATACTTTTAATCCCTTGAAGAATTGATAGATCTCCTGCAGTAAAATAAAAAAAAAAGCAAGAAGGTGAGGATTTTTTTGAAGGGTAAAAATAAGTATCCTTGAGGAAAAGACACTTTAATTTTTTTTCTTTCTGAGTAACTCACTCACTGATATTTATCACAAATATCTACGAGCCACAAACCATAGGGACGTACACTCTGTTCCAGTGATATACAGAGAAGTTTGTTGTCATGCTATGGCAAATAGGTAAACTTATGGATTTCATTTTTTCCGTTTCCTGATACAGATTTGCCTGAAAATAATAATAATTATAAATTATAAAATAATAATAAATAGTAATAATGATAATGGTAATAATAAACTGTATTCCTAAGCAAAGATCTGAGAGTTAACGATATGTAGAGCTATGGAGAACAGAGATGTATCAAATGCTGTAAACAAAGGTGTGACCTTCCACATAATTTTACATATCTAGCTACATGCATACACACGTTTTGGACTGTCTGTATAGCGTCAGAACCTGAAATTGAATGTCAAACAGGATAGTCCCAGCTGGGACTTTGGTCTTCACTAATAATGGTTGCTGCTCATTGACCATGTAATGGTCTTTTGGCAGCCTCCACTCCTGCCCTTGTCTTCCACTGGCATTATGCCTGCTCACGCGTCCTTCTCCCTCTTTGACTAGTGCTCAGGTCCCAGATGATGTTCAGTTTAGATGGAAAGCCTGCAAAATCCTGCAAGTCACAGATTATGCTCAGAAGCCAGCTGTTTGCGTATTTGAGTAGACAGCAGGAAATCTTTTGAAAACTCGTAAGTAAAGATCAGAGATATGCTGGCATTTTTAGATTTTTTCTAGTCTTCATTATTCTTATTGACAGGATGATAATGGCTGTCCACCAGACACCAGCCAAATTACTATAATATCCACTCTGCCACCAGGACAATGGTTCTGTGGTCAGTTGAAACACCTGGACTGTCAAGGAATACATCCCTTTGGTAACTGCTGCTATGTATTTGTAATATATAATTCTTTTCCATGCTACAGTTGTCTTCAAATTCAACTTTACTGGTGTTTCTTGAACATATACATGTAGGTATTTTAAAAATACAACTCATAGTTTGTTTATAGTTTTATTAAAGCATCCTTTCTCTGTTGACTACTTTTTCATATGCAATAATAGAAATGAAAAACAAATATAACGGATGAAGTATAATAGATACATTCTGCTATGCTGTGGTTAAATATGTTTTTTCAAAGAATTACCTTTTAACAATCAGAAATGTGTAAAAAAGATTTAAGTTTAGTGTCTAAAAACAATCTCATTTTTTTCCCCCAAATAGACCCAAACAAACCCAGCTGTATTCAGACTCCTCTTATTTTCACTTTCAGCAAATATCCTAGTCAGTAATTTGCTGTCTGAAACTGAATAATACTAAAGCAAAATAACCATATATATTTTACAGGTTAGAGGTAAAAATACTTCATGTAAATCTTATGTTCCGTCAAGCACATTTTTAACATTGAAGTGTTGATTCAAACCAACCACAAACTTCAGAACAAACCTCTTTTATCAAGGAACTTGCTGTGGTTTGGGAAAGTTTTCCAAGCAAGGTCAGGAACTTGCTGAGTTTTTATTCCTTAAGGATCTGCCAAAATTAGAAATTGACTAGGAACACCAGTGCCTTTAGGAATTAAGGAAAAAAGAAAGTTCAATATAATCCAGTGTGCCTCTTAACACCTAGTCTGTGCTGCAAGCTCCCTCAGTTTGATCCTGAAGACCACAAAATTTGGTATTTTCTTCAGGCTCTGACTGCAGAAGTATCTGTATTTCAACTTCTCTCTGTTTACACATTAAACTTGTATTCCTCAAGCAAAAAGGCTAAAAATAACACTACTTACATTTTTATTTGTCTTCTGGTTGTTTAATTTTCAAGTTTGTATTTTTAAAGGCTTACAATTTTTAAGGCACAACTCACTGAATTCATAGAGATGTTTCTGATCCTAAAGAGGCTAAATAAAATAAGACAAATGCCAGTGAATGAGACAAATTGTAATTCAAGTCATTATGTTCTGGTAAGACAAATATGGTGACTAGCAGGTACTGAGACAAATGAAATATGGAGAATAAGAAAAAGAAAAGGAATCTGACAGGTCTTCTCTCCAGCTCTTATGCCCTTCTTCTGCTTACCTTGAGCAGCTCCTGAATTCCATATGGAGCTCTGCTCCATAACAATAAGTACTTTGCGTTTTTCATTTCATAGTTTGGCTAGACTGTTGCTGCTTTGCAGTGTTTCCACTCTTATTACCACAGGGTAGCTGTGTTCTTACTGCCATTTCTTCAGAAATCCGATCTTTTTCATTGTAGTTTTCTCTGATCCTCTCCCCCGCCTCTTGATTTTAGCAGATGTTTCCTTTAATTCTTGTCATTCTGTGCAGTGTAACATTCAAAAATGACACTTTTCAGAGACGTTTCAGCGAGCTGTAATTTATGTTTGTGCATATATGCATATTAAAATAATGTAAGTATATATGAACCTTTTAAAATGAAAACTGCAGTACAACTTTAAATGTAATGTGGCTTTTGCCATAAGACTGTAATATGCATATATCCAAATAACTAATGATATAGCTGAAGCTAATGCTGACAGTTACTATTGTGCCAGTTTTTGGGGGGGACTTCTGTAAACTGCTTTATATATTTGACCCCATCCTGACTGAGTCTGATGTATGTTCCTCCTGAAATTGATATTCCTTTTTCCCCTTCTACTTCCAATTTTGCTTAAATAGAGTCTCATTTCCATTTCTAATTTAACATTGTATTTTAGCTCATTGTGACAGTATCTGCACTTGACAGATTTGTCACAGTATTTGTCCTATTTCTATCAACTGTCAAGCTCCATTTCTTTTTCTTGTTCATATTTTATTTGTCTCAGTACCTGCTAGTCATCATATTTGTCTTAACAGAACACAATGACTCAAACTAAGATTTCTGTCATTCACTGGCATTGGTGTCATTTAGAGCACATTTATTTTTCAGAGCAGTTTCACAGCATAACATATATAGATATTTACAGAACATAAGCACAAGGGACACTTCTTAGACCCCCGTCCTGAAAAAAAAATAAAAAATAAGCCTGTCAAAGTAACTCTTATACAGAAAATAATCCAACTTCCAGGTTGATGAGTTCATCTTCATTTCGGGAGTTCCTGGTGTTCCCCACCAAGGGCTTCCCTGCACACATGACCTTTTCTCATTTGAAGGCAACAGATACATGCAGAATACTTCTAGTATTGTCATTTTCACCTGAATTTATACTTAATATTAGACGACTTTAAAAAATAAAAACATTGCAAGCTTATTGTAGCAAAGGACTAAATTTTTTACTACCTAACTGGAAACAAGATTACAAGAGAGAAATGAGAAACAACAAATTAAATCCTCAGATTATAGCCTAAATTTGTAACTAATTTCTTCTAAGAGGCTTGAAAAAGGTCCCGGATATTAACCATACAGAAGCCAATTAAATGGGATGCTAGTGTCCTCTTCCTGAGTTGTCTTCCTTACAGGTGAATAGGAAAGCCAACCTAGTTGACAGGACCCAGGCACCCCAGTTCATGTCCTTTTCCCAGTCAGCACTTCAAGACAAAATCCTTCTCCTTTTTTCACCTCCTTTAATTCTAGACTTAATTTCTGGTCCTTTCACCAGTGAACTGATATTTCATTAGAAGAAATGTGGCTGAACATCTCTGCAACTCACTTTCTTTATTGTAAACAAAAGCAAAGCAAGACCACAGCCCTTCCCACAGCTTCTGAAGCAGAGCATCATGATTTTTTCCTGTAATCAGGTTGTATCTTCTATTTTAAATAGCTTTCTTACTTGTCAAAATGTTTTCAAGGCTGTCATAATATTTTTAGAAGTGTTATGTCACAAGGAATATTTACTGTATATACAGTTTTATCAAAACTGTAGTCTTTGGTTTGGACAGATGCTCTGAATGTATAGTCTATAGCTTATGCTTTTAGAGTCGGCTATCATTTCTAAAAAGGGCACGCCCCACCTCAGACATGTGAACACAAACATACACTCATATACTTAGGAAACCTTGTGGCCCTGTAAAGTCACGCTGTGGAATAAAACTGCTACTTTGCAGATACCCACATAAAAGCTTTGTGCTGAAAACCAAACAGTCCCCTTGTTATACTCTATATAACAAAGAAGGGGGGCGGGGGGGGGTGGGGGTGGTGAAGTGCAAGAGAGGTAAAAATAGCACTTGAAAGCCATCAAGCATCTGTACTACAAAGACAGCAGAAAAGTAAAGGGGTATGGTTGTTTTCATATGCTGGGAGCTACACATCTTAAGCTACTAGGACAAGTGGGAGACCAATCACAGTTTCACTCAACAAAATCTTTTTCCTCTGCAATCAGCACATCTATATATATATTTATGTATAATGTATTTTATTAAAACAGGAAGTTCAGCAGACAAAATACAAAGTCACATTCTTATCCTAGGGTTCTGCCAATTTCTTCTCCACCCAGTAAATGTCAAGAATTCATGGAGGCAAAACACGATTTGCAATCTTGCAAATACTTCTAGCTGTTATCTGTACTAGAAAAGACATTACCTCTCATAATGTAAAAGAACATCATTATAGCTGCCTGAATGCTGGAGCAATAGTACTGACAGTGCAGATATTTTGACAATATATGTATAACAGTTGTCCAGTGAAGAATTTGTGAGCTACATTTTTGCTTGCAGCGGTGAGAATGTCAAGGGTAATTTTTTTGGTACAGCACAACTTCATGCCACTTTTTCTGATCGCTCCTTTATTTGAGGAAGGAATTGATCTGACAACAGGTAGCGGAATGTACCCTTAATTACTGCAACGTGAAATGAAATTTCATATATCAAACATACATACAGTATAGGAAAATAGATTTAAATAAAAGTATGAAGGGCCAAAACCAGAAGTAACACCTCACAAGACAATTGGCAAAAGAACCAATCTAGAATAAAAAAAATTAACCTTTTAAAAGAAAGAAATGCTTCTATGTAATGTCATTTTTTCTTAGTGATGCAGTATCAACAATTGTATACAAATAGTTAACTCCCACTGCAGTCACTCATTTTCCAAAAAAAATCCACCAGTTCTCTCAGTAAAATTATATTTTATGGTATTTGTTCTTCCTGACTGTTGAAAAAAAGAAAAGGTTCAAAACTATTGACAGGCACTGTTGCGTATATTGTCCAAAAAAGTCCCATACACATTTTATCAGTTCTTCTTCAGATTACTGTTTTTTGTAGTAAACTGACTCAAATGCCATGCTGAACAAAATCCTAGTTCTGTTGCATGATAACAGCAGGTGAGAAAAATAAAGGCCTACAAAATAACACAAATATCTCACTAAGTAAATCTCTCATTTCACAGAATATTTTCTCTCTAGCATATCTGGGCATTCACATCATCTCTTCCAGAACCTCTGTGGTTCCTTTAATGATACACTGCTATTCTGTTAAAACTTTTCCTTCTAGGCTGCAAGATGTTCTGCTGCACTCATATGACAAAGAATAGCACTTGGCTTTTACATAGTACTGCTCCATAGAACTCCAGGTGCTTTACAGAACATTGCAAACTGGAAACACACTAAAGAAAGCTGCTTTAAGGTCATGAGGCTACCTACTGAAAAAGTCAGAAAGAAAACTTGCATCTCCTGAACTCTAGTAAAAATCTCCAAGTCCAAGGTCACACCACATCTTCAGTTTTAGTCCTTTTCACAAATAGTTGTGAATTTGTTTTGCTCCCACTAATGAATAAGTGTGTAAGAGATAAAAACAGCCAACACAACCATCTCTTCAACAGAGCAGCATTATAACCTGACAGAAGCTGGGTAGTAACAATTTTGCAAGAATTTGTGGTCACTCCAGTACACGTCCTGTACAAGCAATGTAATGCTATCACAGAGCAACAGTGAAAGAATTAAATTGGTGACAGACAGACACTGCAAAAACATCATCGACTATAAAACCACATCTGAAAAATAGTCATCATGGCAGATACTTCCTCCGTAACAGGCAACACCGGAAATGAAAGCTCAGGTTTTGGGTGACTGTACCTTACCCCCACATATATCCAGGAAGGAATGAACAGAGCAGTAAAACACAAGGTTGTATGTAAAAAGGTTATCAGCCTGTCCAGCCTCTTGTTCACAGGAAATGTTTCTATGAAAAAAACCCTGATAATAATTATCTACTGAAAATTCAGGAACAGATTTACTGTCTAGAAGTCTCCCAAATCCCGCTGCCCATTACGGAGATCCAGAGTTAGGGATGCCTCAGTAGTGACCCCATTTAGGCAAAAGTGGTAAGTCAAAGGTGCTTTGTAGAATTTAACTGTATTTCAAATTCTCAGTATTTAACCATAGTTTGTTCAGAACAGAGAAGATGTAATATTTTCCATTAGTAAACATTCACTATTTGATCTCCACATACAAAATGAATCTGCAATTTAGTTCAGTGGACAAAAAGATTATATGCTGTTGCCTTTCTGTTGACAGAATGATCTGAGCAAAATTACATTCTGTTGACAAAAATGAAATGAAACTTAGTCATTGAACACTTTGCAAAATGAATATATAAACAAAGCATTCACAGAAGAAGAGAGGTGGTAGTTATCAAAAGCTTCTTTTGAAAGCAGAGTACTTTAACCCACAGATGATTTTCACTACTCTGTAGGATGTCACAAAGCTCCCTCAGTTCAAAATGTCCTTTTGGTAAGAGTATTTTGCTGTAGTCTTTGTAGTGGTTAAGGAGGCAGAAAATTTAAGCCTGGCCATGACAATGTAATTTTAGGCTTTAACAATAAAGTTTCAAAGTGTAGTCAGGCTTTAATTTCTAAAGTCAAAGACACTCAGTGGGGTGAGCGTGTGTGTGTGTGTGTGTGAACATCAATTATTTCCATTTTAAACCAAATAAAAAAGTGACCCATTGGCTCTAGCTCCCTGCAAGTGTCCTTGTAACACACAGCAGGTAGATAACTGCCTGCACCCAGCCATCTGAAGCTTCTCTGTCTTTGATTTTTAAGGTTCTTCAGTGAAACTGGGTATGGACACGTTGGCACGCTATTTTAGAGCTCATAAGTTTTAACCACTTCAGTAGAACTGACTGAATTAACATAAGCAAAATAAATCTTCACTGTTGCATTCAGTGCTGGAGCAAGTCTGTTCCACCTTGTTAATTTAGCAAGTTTTATACACTAAATCCAAGCATTTGTTATCACTGCATTAGGCACTTTCTTTTCCAGCATATCACTGGTTTTTGGCACGTTTCAATACTCAGCATTTTTTCCTATCTTCTAAAGACATAATTCTATCCTGCAGATGAAAGTTAAAAATTTGGAATATTTTTTCAAAATGTAGCCTAAATCCTGTACCTCCACTCAGACTCCTGAAATCAACAGATCTTTTGCATGAATGAAAAGTGCCAAAATAAGGCCTTGTAAAATGAACATAGTTTGCATAACCTCTAGGTTTGCTCTGCAGGTATTTTATATAAACATTGCTATGGATGAGGTTCTAATTATAGAAAATACAAGAAAACTAGGGGGAGTAAGAAGACTGAAATATATCTTTAAAAGGCTTTCTATAAATAGAACCTTTTTGCAGCTTCTGCTAGTAAATATACAGCCAGCTAATATTTTCTGTCATAAATTGCTATATTCATTGTGACCACTCGGGACACTGAGACACACCTATACACAAAAGTAATTTGGGTATGACACTCCAAAGTGATCTACCCTTATAAACATACTAGACTCACACTAACTCTGCTGTAAAGTAATCATGGTAGCTTGATCGCCACACGTCTTTGGGAAGGCCTGACATTATATGCAACAGAAAGTACATTCACATATATTATTATAAATTATAGAGATTACACATATTAGAATATAAAGCCATTTTAAAATAAGTAAAATTTAAAAATTTATATCTAGCCTTTTCCTGTGATAATACCAACACCAGTGTTTCACCTTAGTACAGTTTTAGATGTTTGCTACTGGATTATTTCATAGTTTCCTTCAGAAATGATAATACATGAACGTTCGGCCAGTGGTTAACAGTGTATAAGAAACTTTGATTATGTAACTTCCATGAACAGTAACTACATTCTTGACATTAGATATGGTGTTTATAAAAGCAAACCAGAGCTCCGAACATGTGAAACACTTTTTCAGCAACTATACGGACCAAAAAGAAAAATGTATGTATGCACCTACATATGGTTTTATATTCATACAGCATTATGTTGTTGAGTCAAAATTCAACAGGTAAAAAATGAAAGTGTTAAATATCTACTAAGTAATGTTGTATACAAGATTTCTTAACCTTTTTGTATCCCAGTGAAAAAATGTATATACACAGTGCAGCTAATTCAGATATAGCTAGGGATGAGTTACTCATCCTTCATGAGAGCTGACTGACAGCAAATACTCCTTCCCTTTGCACCTACTCTTACTCCTAGTTATGGCACATATTCTCTAAATTATTTCCTGATGTCAGTTGACTGTTATAAGGCATTATTTTTGGTTTCCAGTGAATCATTATATTGCTACTCCAAGCATATATGAAATATATAAATACAGCAGCACATGTTGAAATAATTATATCCTTAAGATCTATTAAAATCAGGCACAAAGGCTGAGAAAATCTATCTTTTTTCACATTTCTGTTAAATTTATACAAGTTTGCTAGGTGTACTCACAGCTGTCTTTTACTTGAATGTGCGGTTATTACATTGCACATGATGCAAAATGTTACCAACCTGCTTATCTTCTTGTTCAGCCTAGCCCTTGCTTAAATTGTCTACAAGTTTTTATTTAAATTGACTGAAGTCCTGGCCTTTGCTTGAGACTGTAAAACATCCATCTAAAGCCAAATGCAGTGTAACATTAGCAATGTGTAAGTTTCCCAGGCAATTCTGCTGAAGTACCATGATCATCCCAACCACGTACTGTTTTGCCTGGGATATGAAGTGAGCCAAGAGCCTTATCCATGCCAGGTGGTGCATTCATTTTGAGGAAGAAGCAGAAGTCCAGTTTATAGGTTTCCCATAAATTTGATGTGGTGCCAAAAGGGAGAACAGAAAGTTATCAGTTTGACCAAAATATCTATATACTATAAGGAAAGAAGCAAATGTAAAAAACAAACAAACAACAAACAAACAAAAAACTAAACTAAAAAAAAAACCAACCAAACAAACAAAAACCCCACAACTTTCCCACATGACAGAAAAGACTGGCTATGCAGTAAGAAAACTTAAAAGTATTTTCAATATAAATTAATACAAAAAGATGAGATAAGGACTGTGAAATGTTATTACATCTAATCAAATGTTAGCAGAAATTACCTTAGAGTACCAAGGACTGTGACAGATCCTTACAAGGGTACAAGATGTGATTCTTCAAATTATCGGTCAAAAATCATCTTTCAAAATGCCGTTCAATTGTTTGAAGAATGAAATAAAAAAAATACTCCTTTTCAGTCATTTGTCTGTCCACTCTTACCAGAAACCCACAACATTCTTTCAACTAGGTTGCAAAAATTAAAGAAAACACAGGTATATCAGACAGTTCTAATAGGATGCTTCTATTTGTGTAATAGCTTCAAACATCCTCAAGCTCCCTGTATGAGATAGGAAGTTATTTTTACTTCGCAGTAGCCATATCGTATTATGAGGACACAGAGGCTGAGCTTACTTTTACATGGGTTTTGTGAGAAATAAAAGCAAGAAATGTAAATTACAAATGCATATGCAGTTTCTAAAAAAAAGATGGAATTATGTATGCCGTAACAAGCACAGATTAGAAGCAACCTGACAAACTTAAATAAATAAGTGACTACTCTGGATAATCAGATAGAGAGAAAAAAGTAAATGAAAGAGCAAAAAGAAGAATCAGTCCTTCAAAGAGGTTGCATAAACACTTAGTGTAAAGGAATAAATTACAAGGCTCAAGAATACTATGATAAGCATGAATGAAAAATAAAGCAGAGGATAAAATGATAAGTGATAAATTATTTTACAAACACATAAAGAGTAATAAGTTGTCAAGGGAGGCTGTGGATTCTTTAAGGGAAGATGAAGGAATAAGCATAAAATGTAAATATTGATAGGAAAATGAATGTTAGAATAAGAGAAAGATTTTCAAGATGAAAGGAAATAATGCCTAGAAATGGAGTTAAAGGGTGTACCAGAACACATATGGAAGCAACAAAGGAAATATCTGGTGTAACTGAAAATACAAACTGTCTCAGTAACTAGGAGACACAGCATCCCATAACTGCAAAGCAAAGACCAGGTGAGAGAAACAGCCCTCAAAAAAACCCACCCAAAACAGGAATTAGTGACCTTGTGTCTATTTACTGTCATAAAAGGCAGAGTAATGTCCTGCTCTATAAGCATGGCTGGCTCTGCAGAGACTTAAAGAAATACATCAAATCTAAATACTGGGATTTTCATGTAACAAAATTAGGGGATATTATTAAAGGTGAATTAGAAGGAAATAAACCAAGGAATTAGAACAGACTTCTATTTGGTTGGTTTAAACTGGAGTAACTATTAACTTCTACAAAGCTATTCTGATTTATCTGAATTTGTTCCTGAGAATTTGGGTTCAAATCTGCTTACTACCCTTGACTTCTTGCATTGCTGAGACTTCATGTCTCAGCTTCATAGTTTGAAAATAAAATTAAAATAGTAGAAGACACAACAAAATGTTCTCCATTGCTTCTAACCTCACACGAAGCCTTCACAATGATGAGGATTTCCATTTTGATCAAAGGTAACAAGGAATACCAGCCAGGCATTATTTCAGACTTCTGAGCCATGATCAGGTCAAGAAGCCAGCAATTTTTTTCCACCATTTAGACTGCAGTTTTGTTTCCTCAAATATACACAGATGGTCATACAGTTCCTTCACCCAAGACACCTTAATTAACTGGTCTGATAACACTAACTGAAGTCACATTATTACTGAGATACCTCTTTTTTAAGGTCTTCATGTCTGGCCCTCAAAAAGCCTTAGTGAAAATTCTTTTCAGGAATATGGTTTATGCTACGAGTAGAAACTTTAGCAGGAATGCAGTCATTTGTATCTTACATAGCTTTTAACGGGGATTGAACCTACCTCCTACTTGGGAAAGAGAGTATGAGGTACTCTCAAGGCCACCACAGTACTGATTTTACTTTCACGTGTACCCGGTATTCTTGTAGTGAAAAAAAATGGAGCCATTGTAAACCACAATAGAAGGGACTATTTTTCATTTTGGCACCGAAAATTGAACCAGTATTCTGAAGCCAGATAACCTAACTACTTGTTAGTATATTACTTTATGTAACAGACAAAGACAGGTGCCCAGAAGAAATTAATTCTGCACTATTTATTGTATCACTTATCATGATGCAAGAAGCACCAGGTCTGCAATTCCTGCAGGAATACACTGAGATTTCTTGAGAGGCTGTGTTCTTCCTTTCACTAACAGGAAGATAAACACAGGAAAAATGTTTTTTATAAGGATATTGTGCCTTTTTATCATGACTATATGGAGATGTACAGGTTTTATAACGGCACATGTTCACACTTTGACTTCAAGGATGCTCAGCATACCAAGAAAACTTCCACAGACTTCTAAACTATCTTCCCACACTGACTGTCATCAGTTGTAGTCCCATATAAAATCTGCAGATAATTAGGATTTTTTCTGAAGATAAGTGAATCTGAGGGTAAAAAATGCACAATTACTGTTCATTTCATGGGCACAGATTACAAGTCCTTACCATTTTATGGCATTAGCTCATAACTACACAACTTCCAATAGGTTAGGGTTCTTAGTTGCTGATAAGATATGTGTCTCCTCTCACGGGATAACAGAGAAGGTTGAAATTATCAAGCTTGGGTTACAGTGCTTAAGCTGAATGCCCCCACCTCATTTTTAAATTAAGTTGGTTGGCAATTTCAGACAGGTTGAAGGAAGTTTGAAGATCTTTTCCCAGTATTTGTACATTTGCTTAAACATTTCATTTCCAAGATATTCTTCTTGGATTATAAATTCTATCCAGCTTTCAAGGATGTGGGATAAATTGAAGAGAAGCAAAAAAAGGAGGGAAGGAAAGAAATATCTATGATATCCAAGAGCCTCATGCAGTCTTGGTTCCAATGGATTTGATTAGGAAGTGTAACAGCCCTCTGTATGTAAAAAAGGTTCATTTTTAAAAGCTGGAAAAACATCATAAGCAGCATGTGTATCCTTCCATCCCCAACAGTACAATGTGATAGATCTGTTCCATCAGAAAGCAGCTTTATAATTAATTTCTTCTGGAAGCAAATGTGACCTCTCACAAGGTGCATTTGATTGCACAGTAATCCAGCAACTTTTAAAAAAACTAAGTTGTATGAGTTTTTCAGTATATTTGAGGATAAATAGCAGGAGCTAAAGAAAGCTTTTGAAGTATTAACACAACACATTGTTTCAAAATGATGGGCTCCTAGAGGGACTGACTCAGATAAGTATTACATTGTGGAAGAAACATTTTTTAACGAATTATTTCAGTTCAGAAGAAATGTGTTGCAACAGGATAGACTTCTTTTCATAAGACTGTACTATATTAAGCGTACTTCAATTTAGGATTTGAGAGTTTTATTCTTTTAAAACAAATCCCTATCAGGTAAACCTATTAATATAATTAAAATTAGACTCTTGTATCGCACTGTACATTCATTTTTTTCAATTGAATTTTATCCTAAACCAGCCCAGGTTTTTAAAGTATTCACATGAATTCAACTTAAGCAGTGTTTTGCAGTGGCAAAGAAATGTTTCAGCACACGCTAGTGCCATTGGACAAGGTGGTGTACCAAGTCTATTCCCTACTTTTTAAAAGGCTATAACACCCCTAGAAGTTGGGGTTTTTTCTAATGCCTTGGTTACTGGAAAGCCCAATGTGCGTGACTTTCTATCACTTTCCACCCCATACATATTTTACACACCTACACACACGCTTTCCTTTGGGAAAGAGATGGCAGGGAGGACATTTCTCCTGCAGAGAAGGTTCAGCAGTGTGGCAAATACATGGAGTCCAAGGCTCACATGCTCACGAGCCTTTATACTTTCTCTCCCAGAGTTCTTCACAGTTAAGAGAACAAAGAGTTCAAGGAAATTTTTGTGGTATTTTACAAGAACATGGTGATTTATCACTTTACTATAAATTCTATCTCCTTTCAAAATTCTGACTTTCACCATAGTTTTCTGCCATTGTGTTTTCCATGAAAACATCCTTCACTTTCCTTCCCTGCTCCTCTTCCAAGAGTTGGACAACACTTTGATTTTCCTGTTTATTAATTATTTCATCAAGCAGCTGATGTAGGGAATAACACAAATGCTAGGAAATGCTAGAATTGAAGCTGACCATAATCTTAACTGTGGTCTTTCCATGAGACATTTCTTGCTGCATGCACACTTTGGTGGAATAACTCAAAGAATCAGCTTGAAAGAGCAGAAAGTTTTAATCCAGGATTTAAAATAGGGGGTGATGGTTGTATCTGAGAGGACTAGAAATGATTGACAAGCTCAATGAACTATAAATCATTACAGAAGTTAGCCTCCAGCCCTTTTAGCATTTTCCTAAATACACTCTTAGTAGAGACAGAATCAAAAGGTGCGCTGGCGATTGTTGGTGTGTTAGCAGCTTTGTCTTTAAGTTATTCTGAACTTAATGTAATGATGTGTTTTTTCTCAGTTATTTTTCAGGGGAATAGCTGCCAAAATCCGGATGTAACTCAAGGTGTCAGGAACATAAGACTTCATCTCGGTCCCTCCTTAGGTTCCTTCCGTTTGTTGCCCACCTCTGCTTACCTTGAAATTTCTCTTGTTTCCAGGACAAGGACAGGTGGATATCTACAATGTCTGCTCTAACTTCTATGTTTTACCTTTTCTATAGCCTGTATGATAGTAACACTTGAAAACTATTTACCTTGATACAATTATTCTGTTTCTGCTGGTTTTATGAGTAAATTTAAAATCATCCACATACACTCTGATATTCGTATTTTGTTGCTGAATAAATCTAGAGTTTCTAATAGAAAGATATGTACTAATTTAATTAAACTTAAAGCACAATGCACAGGAAGGAACCATGGGGAAGAAAAATTTCTACAAGAAAACCCAATCTTCATTTTTCCAACTTATAAAACTGCATTTTTAAACTTACTATTCTGTTCTGATGGTTTATATATAATATTGTATAATCAGATACATGCCAATTTGGTTTACTTCAAATTTTCATAGGCAACATAGAAATACAGAGCTTGAAGGGATCCAAGAAAGACACACTTCTGTTCTGAGACAAAATTAGATATGACTAAAATAACCTCTCACAATCACTTCTGCCATCTGAGTCATTTTTCCCTTTAAGAATGCCTCAGACTTGCTTTTTTTTCTGGGCTTTAAAAATCGATAAATGAAGTGCAGAGAAACAGACAGTATTGGAAGAAAAATATATTCCTTATTTTTTAATAGAGAATGAAGAAAAGAGAACAACAGAGATTTGATGTGAATACTGTCTGCCTATTTTCCTTTTCTTTCAAACAAACAATATGGGGCAGGGTAAAATTCACATTATCTGTTTAAGAACTCTCTAAAGAGTCAATCAGCTACAAAAATCTTAGGAATTTTAAAGAAATAGAGCTAGATAGCATAAATTGCATACAGAAAAAACATGTAATTTTGCTTTTATAATTATCAAAATAGTTCCATTAGTTCTTCATGTCAGAAAGTCAAATACAGCAGAACTCCCATTATAAACTTACTTACAGAGGAGAGGTGAATCTTTAGAGGAAGATAATCACAGCAGGAGAAATCAAGATTATTTAATACATTTTGTGAAAGAAAATCTGGCTAAAGGTGTTGTGTTACAAAGGCTGTAGGAAAAAAAAATAATCAGGATATTACTTTAACTGTGACTGTCTTTAACAATGATGAGCCAGAAGCCAAAATAACATAAACACAGGCCCTGCTCCAGAAGGATGAAATGAAAGTTAAACTATATACAGTGACATGAAAAGGGGAGAGGGGGGAAGAAATTTTAAAACTCCTGAGGTGTAGACTTTGACATTTTTTCTTTTTTTAAAAAAATTGTATAAACATCTATATACACACATGTACATAAATACAAAACAAAGACTATACATACAAATGACATAAAGACTGCAAAAGAGTTCATTTATTCTAAAAGAGAGGACTGTATGGAAGAAATCAGAATTCGCTTTGCTAAAGGAGTATTTTAAAAAGCTCTGCCCAGCACACCATCACTATTTTGTCAGAGCCACTGCAACTTACATAGGAGATGCTTATATACATTGTACTTTCTTTTTAGTTAAGCAGTTTTCACTTGCTGTTTTTTCTCAGTCATTCAGTAGACTTCTTGGTATGAAAAAAAAAAAAAAAAAAAAGTCAAAGATACAACAGCCTTCTTCTATCCATCTTCACAGTCCCTCAATCCTTTAAGACACTCAGAAAAAACCCAGGGGGACTGAAGGTAAAAATAGCTTTCCAGTTCTCCTAGCTAACTTTTGGCAGTACTGACCTAATGGGCCGAATTCACAGGTGCAAGGGCATTTCCAGATCCTGGCCACATTAGAGAGAAGCAGGGCTCTACAAGTGTTGGTCAGACAAAGCAACACAAATACTCTCCTGTACTGAGGTAGAAATGTGTGTGTATCCTAGTTTTTAAAAGGTCTTTCTTTTCTGAAAACAAAATGTATCTCAGATTAAATGTCACTGAATTAGGTTAGTCCAGTGAGCAAAACCATAATAAATGCTAAATCATGTCAGAGATCTCCAAGTTGCTGGCCAATTACTGTACACTCTGCTCTTGAGGGCACCCCCCCAGCCCCATTTAGCAAAACTTTAGTTGTTTAGTACCTCACTTCTGCCAAAACAAAATTACCAAAGAACAATTCATGCATGGACAACACTGATCTTACCCTCCCCACACACAATACTTAAACTGGAACTAATGTCTTTCTCAGCCTTCTTAAATGCAGATTAATAATTGGACACAAGGGTTTAGCTCTACTTTACGGGCAGGTTTGTTATTTTATTGCTTTTTCTCCAAGGGGGATATAGAGATGTAATCACAGAATAACTATATGACTAACCAAGTGCTTTAGAATTACAGTGAAGCTTAACTGTCGGAGCACAAAACAGTTAGGAGGAAACAAAATCCTTTCCACCTAAATAAACAAGTAGTATACACACTTTAGTGAGACATCATACAAGAAATATGCCATAAATTCTTATAACAGTTCAGTGAGAACATCTTTCATGACTCAGAGGTTACAAAGAATAAAATCTTGCCGTAACCATGCTTAATCAATAAACCAAAGCATAAAACTCCGTAACAAGCATAATGAGAAGATTAGGTGGCCATAATGATGAAAATGCTACTTCCCTTTCTGCCTCCTCCTTAAATAAATGTTTAAGATACTATCAACCTTATTTTCTTTACACAGCTGTAATGTAAAACGAGGGACAAGCTGAATCAGAAAGTCAGAGAGCAGGTATATATTACTACTCTAATCATTACCAGAAACTAGAATTTGGATGAGAGGGTTGGATTGGTTCATTAGAGGCAGAAGAACCTGATAAAAGGTTTAGATATCTCAACACCCTTAAAAAAATGAGTATCATATTTTTCTTTCTATCCCATTTATGCTCTGATCAACGAACTGTAAGATCTGTTCCATAAGTATGTAGCTAGTGTGTGTGTGTCTATAAATGCTGATAAAGACAGTGGTCTTCCTTGGTTTTTAATTTGCACAGTTACAATATGGTTCAATAGGAGGTGTAAGGAGTGCTCACTCTTTATGAAATCAAGTTCTATACATTTTTTATCAATTCAGTGTACCGATAGATCAGTTTCTTTAATGATGAGATAGTATGTTTTCAATTATTATATTTCAGAATTTGAAATCTGTGGGTATACTAACTGGACATATTTGCATAGCTTATAATATTTGTAAAAATAGAACAGAAGTGTTAAACATACAGTCTTTTAGTACGCCTCAAGTATTTTGATTTTTTTCCCCTAAAATATTATGTAATTATTAATAAAACAACTGACTTCAGTAATGGTCACCTATCTGAATAAGGCTCACACCAGTCAGACTTCATGTTATGACAAAGATTCCTAAGAATAACATTACATAAAGATGTATGCTTTTTATATTCACTGTAGTTTACATAGGTAGTAGAATTCTGTATATTTCTGTAGTTATTTAAGCTATTAGGTGTAAAGTACTGGTACAGGTACAGACTTATGAAATTTAACTCAGTCTTTTTTTACAGGATTCTGGGCACCAGATATCACAGCAGAACACCAAATTCAGTCACAAAAGAAATACTATCATATTGAACACAGGTCAGAATACCATTTATTTCTATGCAATTTACCAGCATCACATTACAGCTTAGAATTCATATAATTATTTAGAACAACAACTCACAGGTAAGAATTTTAACAAAAACAAACAACAACAAAAAAAGCTACCAAAATTTGTTTAAAGACAGCCAGTCAGGAATGTAAACCACAAATTACGTAATATCCCATTTATACTACAGACCACCTTGAAACCTCAGCAGATATACAGTCTTAAGAGAGCACTAACCCTATATATCTTTAGAATAATTTTTAAGAGATATTGAACCACATATCAGAACAAAGATGGCACCATGCATAATGTCCTGCTAGTAGTGGCTTTTAATGTGACAGGAGATGGTCAATGGTATTATGTCAATATTACTATGTCAATGGTACTAAAAATTATATTATCTCAATGTTAGTATAGAAAACAAGTCCTCAGATTCACCACCATTTAAATAGTTTATAACTCAAACTAAGCATCTCGGACTTTATCCAGATATCTGCCAATAGATGAGACAACAGAGCAAACTGGTTGCTATCCTGACAGTACACTAAAGAAATTGAGTAATGCGTTTAGTACCAGATTCCACTCCTGGATGAACTCAGGACACAGGCTCAAACGAGCATATTAGGGTAATTTAATTTTGAGAAAGGTAAGGTCACAACCTCCTACACAGATGACCTTGCTGCTGAAATAATTCAGTAGAATCACAGAAGCACAGAATGGTTGGGGTTGGAAGAGACCTCCAGAGATCATCTAGTCCAACCCCCTCTTGCTAAAGCAGGTTCACCTGCAGCAGGTTGCACAGAATCACATCCAAGCAGGTTTTGAATGTTTCCAAAGTAGGAGACCCCACAGCCTCTCTGGGCATCTTGTTCCAGTACTCTCTCAACCCCAAGTTAAAAATGTCCTTCCTCATCTTCAGCTGGAACTCCCTGTACTGCAGTTTGTGCCTGTTGCCCCTTGTCCTGTCACTGGGCACCACTAAGAACAATCTGGCCCCATCCTCTTGACACCTGCCTTGAGATATTTGTATGTATGGATAAGATCCCCTCTCAGCCTTCCCTTCTCCTGGGGAAACGGGCCCAGCTCTCTCAGCCTGTCCTCACAAGGGAGATGCTCTGCTGTCCTCACCATCTTTGCAGCCCTCCACTGAACCCTCTCCAGCAGTTCCCTGTCTCTCTCGAACTGGGGAGCCCAGCACTGGGCACAGCACTCCAGATGGGGCCTCACCAGGACAGGGCAGAGGGCAGGATCACCTCCCTCCACCTGCCTGCAGGGCACACTGCTGGTTCATGGGCAACTTGCTGTCCAGTAGTGTAAATGCAAGTGATTATATGAATCTGCTCCTAAATTCCAAAATGGGCAACTCTGAGTCATTGAACACCTTGATCCTCATATGACTGTGTTGTGCAGATAGCACGTAAATGCTGTGTCAGTATCAAAAGTGCATCTGGTTCTGTTCATAGCTTAAGGCTTTTGCCTACACCAGTTGGTTTATAAGGCAGTCTTGATTTTGGATATCATTTATATACTAGACATGCTGTACTGTCCTGCTAGCCTAAAGCTTATTCATTTGCAACAGGGAGGGCAGCATGATGCAGTGTGATTTCAGGCACTTTTCAGGACTTCTGGGGGTAGCAGAACAATATTTGCAAGGACTTGTTATGCTGTACCACTGAAAGAAGTAAAAGACAGTCTTGCCTGGACAAACCAAGGACTGAATGGACATTCTGCATCTAAATAATTATTCATTACCTTCAAAGTGATCCTGCCACAAGTATTTTGGGCAGAATTTATTTACATTGTTATTGCCTCAGGTGGGCTTGATTTTGTACATGTGAGAATTCAGTTCCCATAAGATCAAACCGACGTGGGATAAGATTTTATGAATGCTAAAATAAACAAGCAAGAAGAATGTTCAGCTCACTCAAACTAGGCTCTCCATTGAGACAGAATCAAACCTATAAAAGACTAAGCCCGCAGACTTGTTGTTCTCCCCATAGCTGCCAAAACCTCCTTGCTCTCAAACAGCAATGAAAGGCAAAATCTCCAGAAGTGCCTATCATTCATGGAGACAAATAAGCCCACAAATATTCAGAGTACTCAAGTTACATTAAAGTGAGAATATTTTTAAAACAATACATGCCTTTAGTCTTCCAACATAACAACATCATATCATGACTGCCTTGTGGGGAAATTCCACCTCTTTCTTCTCATCCACAATTTCCCCCTACTTGTTTTTTCATTATCATTCATTATGGAGTCTCCTGAACCTACCACTAAAACATGCAACTCCTTCCACTGGCTTCTGAAATAAAGGAATGCCTGTTCTGCATTTCAGTAGTTTCCAGCTTGGTCAATCAAGGTAATTCAAACTGCACTAGCATGTAAAAAGAGACACCTAAGTATACACAGTACATTTTACAGCATTTTGGAAGCTATGAACAGCTTCTTTCAAGCTAGCTAATGAGCAGGATGATAAATGTGAGAAGCTTGCAGTTAAGAGTTAAGAGCTTGCAGTGCTGTGCAGGTGCCAAACCTGCAGGACCAGGGTATTTAAGAAGTGAAATGTTCAAAACAGTTCAGGAGCACAGCAGAAACCAGTACAGTGCTCTCAGCAGAGAAGAAATCAGCTGAGCAATTTCATACCTTTGTTTGTACCCCAAAACAGAGTTTTGAAAGAGTTGTAATCAGTGCAGGAAGTCATCAGACCAATGTATAGTGAGGCTGATGTAATCCAACCTGCATGGTGTGAATGCACAGACTAACATAATTTTCTTCACCACTGTGGGAGAAATACACATGGAGAAATACTTACACCAGCTGTGTGGAAGTCTAACATGCGTATTTTGGGGCCTCTGAGGTACTCACAAGAGCAAACAGGAAAGTAGGTCCACTCAATTCCATTTGACTGAGCTAAGCCCTTCCTTCATGAGGAACATCAACACTACTGTTTATGTTTGAGAAGTGCAATAAATTTCCTTAAATCAGCTGTTGAATGCTAATGTATCATTAACCGACTAAAGGTTATGTAAAAGTGTTGTTTTCCAGCTGAGTAGCTGAGAGAAGCCCTCCTGTTGACTGCTGCTGGCAGAAAGCCATGCTAAAAGAGTATTGCCTGCTAAAGACCATTGTTGGTTTTGTACTGTGGCTGCCTCCAAAAGCAATGGGTTGAACAAGCAAAAGCCAGGCTCACAAAGGACTTTCTGGAAGAAAGAAGACGGGCCATGCAAAAAGCTTGACTGAAGTGCCCTTGCCCATGCTGTGTCAACTTTGTCCTTCCTTGGCCTCCGTCTTTTTCTTTCCTCCTTTTTCTCTTCCAGCAAACTATGACTTGCCTTCCCATCAGGGACATACTTCTGGAAGGCAATATTTTTGTTCTACATTTATGAAGACAGATGTTTCTTCCACACACTTCCTCACTGGTTTTCAGAGCTGTTAAAAGAATAATTTGTTTTCCTATTTATTTCTTTATGTGTCTATGGCTTCTCAAAATTTAACACCTGCAGGTTACGGGTGTTCTCTCCTTGATATGCAGGTCAAAGCATGCAGTGTTCACCAGTCAGGAAGATGCAATCAAGAAAGGTCAACACAGTCACATAACTATCTTCTTGCTTGGAGAACAAATCCTGGTCAGGGAAATTTCAGTGCTACACCCAGGTGGCTTTCAAAAGGAAAGACACTGAACCTCTTTTCTGGCAGAGCACAAGCACCTGACCTGCCAGGAGACAGTTTTCATCCTACAAACTGCACCTTCCCACAACACAACTGGCAGGGAAAATTTACCATGTTCACCTGGGCCCTAATGGTGAAGTACAACTACCCATTTACACGGTTACTAATAGTTATAGTTGAGGCAAATCTAGAGATCCTTGGTCCACTTCCATTTGATCCAGCTTTCACAGAGGCCGATAGCAGATGTCAGGAGCTTAGAAGCTGGATTTCTTGGTATATTGTCACAGAACTCAACGAAGATAATCAAAACCTCACAGCCCTGTTCTCAGCTTTTTGACATTTATCACAATATTCAGCATGCAACTCTTGTCAGTGACAATAGCCCTCATAGTTATCCAGCTGTCTCCTGGCACTTTCCTGAGCGTGATGGCATGATTTGTGCTAAAGTCAGGTAAGGAGAGGTGCCACACAGTCAAACAAGATGAAGTCCATCATACCAGTTTGGTACCGATAGTAAAGAAATCTAAAAGACAGCAGTAAAGACCGTGGAATAAAAGATAAAAGAATAAGTGTAATGGATCAAAGCAGTTATATCATGAAAGCAAACCATAACCATTTAACAGGTCACATTTAAAACTGTAAACCTCAACCTTCTACAATTTGGGTCACTTCACAGTACTCCCCTGACAGATTACGTGTAGTCAGAGCTGTCCAGTTAATAGGATTTTACAACAACTTTACACCCAGAGCACTGCCCTATAATTTAACATAATTACAAGAATGCAGATGGATGCTGTCCATTCTCTGGTACTTATTGATTAGGATTTCTGATTCACAATTGAACATGATGCTCAAGTAAACATCACAAGAACCACAGTTTGATTAGTTACATGACTTGCCTAATTAACCTGCAGTCTGGTTTCTCATTTTCTTTCTAAGATTCATAATGCATATTACAAATCATAAGATTCTTTCATTAGATTAAACACATATTACAAATGCTGCTTCTCTGCTTCCCTTGTCAAATGTCATTCAGCAGGCAGACATGAGGCTTTAGACACAGATAAAGAGAAATTAGAGATGTTGGCTATAGAATTTTGGAGACTGCATCTCTGCAAACAGCTGAAGGCAGATGGTTTTCAATTCAAATAATGCCTGTTCCAGAGAATTCTCAGGAGTCCCATTTACTCCTGACAGTTTGGAAATTACTCAAAACCAGTAGTTAATAGTATTCTTCCAATTCTGTGTTGGAAAGAGATAAAGTGTTTGCCTTAGCACAGAACTTTGTGTAATGTTATGTAAACGGACACAGTAGAAAGGGGCTAAGTGAGAAATAACATGCAGATTTGGCATCACATTTGTATTCTTGCAGTTGCTGGGGCTTTCACCAGGGGCTAACCAGAGACGATGCAGAAGAGGGCTGCCAATTGGCTGGCAATGCTGTGTGTCTGTCTGCAAATCAGTATAATAGGAAAGTCCCGGCTGGAAGGATACTGGTGGCTGCTGAAGGAGGACCATAATGACACAAAGCCTTTGGATGGAAGCAGAGACCTGAATTACTGCTTTGGCAGCCCTAAAGATGCATAGACCTTCACCAAGAGTAATTAAAAACACACCAGAGACTGACAAGGTATTCAAGGAGCTGATTTGTTTCTTCTTTCCCTTTTTGCAAAGTCTTAGTGCTGTGCTCTTGTAACTGTTTTCTCTGAGCTCTGGATCTAGAACCCACTGACATGACATCTTTTGATTATACTTACTAAGAAACCTTGTTCTGAGACAAGAACAGATTTAACTTAGGAATAACACAGAAGATGAAGTGGGCAAGGCTGCAACATTCAAAGTATAATTCCACATAAATCTCTGCAATAAGCAGGTCTTCATTTGTATACAATGTGAAGAAAAATAAAAAGAGAAAACAATGTACATTTTTGTTGCAAATAGGTCATTTAACTGTAACTATGGGTATTACCTGACCATTATAATTTTAACAGAAATAAAATCCAGCTAGTCAAAACTGCAGGAACACATTAAACCTTCTTTTGGTTTCAGAGATCATCAAATCTTCTACTAACACTACGTGGCAGATTTTCAGAAGCATATACAGGGGTTTAGACAGCCAAGTCCCTTTATTTGCTGTGAAGGGAGCTCTGTATATGAACTTCTATACACCAGGCAGGTATAGATCCCTTACGCTTAACAAATCATATCACTCATTTTAACAGAAGTCACTGCCTTGACTATTTGTCTATATTGTGGACCTACCTCAATCTGTAAGTCACAACACCTGACTGTATCATATCACTTTCAAATATTAATTTTAGCTATTCCCCCTTATGTATGACATATGTAAAAGGACAAGAAACAAGCAGTATAATGCCAACATTTAAGAAATAAAAAGGAATTATTTTCATTTCATAACATCTATTTCTTAATATTAACCCAATGTGTCTCAAAAATTTTATCTAATGAGGTTTTGGGTGCTGGGATTCCCATAAAGACAGAGTAATACAAGAATCCTTCTTTAAAAGCTGGTAGTGCTGAATAGAAAGCAGCCTGAAGTCTCTGCTAAAAAACACATGATTTCTTTTTAATCTTAAATGCTGAAGGGGAAATTGATAAAATCAATCAGATAAGATATCAATTTATTTTCACTCTGTTTTCACTGAAAAAAAAAAGCAAAACAACAAAGTTAGCTAATGAACAACAACATGAGTTTGTAACACAGGTTTTTGATGCAGTGCCCTTGCCTACACCTGCAGGCCGTAGACTAGTAGAGATGGAAACTAAAAACTGCCCGTCTTCACTAAAATTTGGCCTGGTATCCATTGCCACTTTTCCAAGTGAAAGCAGTGCTCAAAATGAGCTGAACATCTCACTTCTCTTTGTAATTTGAGAACTAATATGGAATAGGAATGTTTTTACCTAGAAAAAGTGGTCTTAAAGGTCAGTAAAGGTTTAGTAGAGAAAAATGTAGTAACTTCTAAGACAGACTAGAAGAGTTTATGTTCAGAGGTGCATGAAGTATTTCAGTCAGTTTTCTCAGAGTATAACATTTAATCCAAAGATGAATATTTCTGCCATCTTTTAATGTAAGCTTTCATTAAGACGACAAATACATAGCTCTCTGAAGATCTGTTCCCCTAGTCCTTCCATTAGACATTGCAGAAAATGCCAAATGATCCTGTAACTGAATCAGTAGCAATTAGATTTGACATTTTCCATTTTCCTAAAGCTAAAATGCAAGCAGTAAAATACTGTATCGGGAAGGGGGGTGGGGGGTGGGGTGGGTGGGTGTACCAAACATATTTCAATCATTTATTCATCATAGAAGTAGAAAAAAGATGACCCTGGATATGTGACCATCTTTTGCAGATTGGGAGAAAATTTCATCAAAGTTTTTTTAATTTACAAATAAATAGCATGGTAAATATTTCCAATTGGCAAACTTATTTGGAAGAGGAAAGAGTCCTGACACTAGTTATCTGTTTCTTCTATAGCAAACATCTCATCTTCATCTCTTGGCTTTAAGCAGTTACTTAACATTTCCCTCTGGCCTTAAATGCTGCTTCCTTTCACTTCCCTGAAGTGGGCTGTTTGTTAGTCAGGGTTGAAGAAAATCTTTCATTAAGTGTACTAGTTCTCTAAAGACCATCTAACATGTAAACACTTGGTTTGTCTTTGCACTTAATCTTGATATTTTGGTGAATAACTTAACTGGGCCTATTTTTCCATCTCCCAGTTAACTAACTCATCTACCCTACTGTTAGTTTCATCAGGATTTGGCCTGTTTGTAATATAACCCCTGTAAGAAAGACAATATTTTGTCCATCATTTAGCTAAAAGTTTTCCCTTGGTCCTAAAACAAGTAGCATATCACCTCTTCCAAGAAGAAATGCAATGACACATTCCAGCCACCTATGCAGTGTGGTTAACATGGAACCAAGCATTTACGGTAACATACTCTCCTTAGCTATGAATAATGCATTTACATGGCAAATATCCACCTTGCATCCAGTCTGAACCTCCAAGAATTGCAAGAACTTTTTATTGGAACCATCATCAAAATTGTCTTTAGCAACATAAACATCATCCTCAGATAATTTTGCTGATTTTTGAATATTTTTCGGATGCAGTTTAACACTGTTAAATTTTGAAAAAAACCTAGTCCATTCTAGCACGTTCTTGATCTATTTCTCTTTAATTTTTCCCCTCAGTCCACTTTCTTACACCAGTAATTGTTGTAACATTGGTCGTCTTCTTAAATAAAATCTTTAAAAAATATCCTGGGTTTTTTTAGTATTCACAGTCTCATTTTACATGTTACAAGGGAACAGGTTTCCTCTGTTCTTCCATCCTTACTTATTTTGTTAATGAGTGAAAGAAAGGATTTATTATTTAACTCTTACCAAACAACGTGGTACACAGAACGCTTTAATATCTTTCGGAGAGCCACATGCAAAGTACTATTTTTTTATACCATAGTTAATGCAATAAAAACTGAAGAATGTATTTCAAATTCAAGTATTTTTCAAGGTGAACAACAGCTCTCTACAAGTGAAGCAAAAGACTTGGGAGAGTGCTGTAGACCTAATTTTTTTGTTTCTTTCTAGCCACTGACACATCATGTGACTGTGGGTAATTTTTTTATCTTTTTTGTATCTTCCAGTATATTTCTTTTCTGCAAATGACCAAAAAAGAGAAAACAGAATACAAGAATTCATTAAATGCTTGGGTTTTCTTCTTAAAATGGAGAAATGTTACCTCAAGATAAAATTAGTTACAAAAAAACGAAATCACACTGTCCTTGTCTACTTAAATTTTCACTAGAAATTTGGAAGTAAGTCAAGGCATAGTTTAAGAAAATAGAAATTCTTTGTACTGCAAAAAATTCTTTATTTTAAGATTTTCACTTTCCAGTTCTACAGAAATCATTAAAAATCCTAAAGTAACCACAAGTTTTCCACAGCATGCAGCTGAACACATTCACAGAAGAAGAAATATGTAAAGACAAAAATCTTGTATGTGATGAACTTGTTATTTCTGACCAGAACTAAGAATTTCATGCAATTTTATAGTGATATTTTTTGTGGCTCTGCCTTACACATTTTTCAAAAGTGAAGCTAGTCTATATTTCCAATATTTTAAATTGATCATGTTTTTAATAAAGCACCTATAGCACAACAATGTAATCAAAGATGTAAGTAAGTCCTCTCATCACATAAATTTCCAGATTTTAAATGAAGAAGTAGATTTTATGCACACATGGACTTTGGAAAGGAAGACTGTTCTCTAGAAAATAGTAGTTTTTCAGGGGAACATTAAAGTTCCAAGATTCCCCCTTTCAGAAGAAGTCATTATATTCCTAAAAGTGAAAGCAAATTTTTTTCTGTAAAAGAGTTAATTTTATATCCTGTCTTTTTTTGAAACATTGGTGCCTTGTTACAAAGAGAAAAAGCCAATGGCAGGTGTAGGCTGGCCTTAGACTAAGCTATAAAGAACATTTGATCATCAGCATAAGGAAGTCTTATCCTCTTTTGTCATTAATCTTAATTTCATTAATCAGATTTGGAGCTGCCATTTTGTTTGTCTGTGTATGGATGGTCAAAAATACAGTAATAAATAAGACACTGAGCAGATTTTTGAGCAGAAAACCATGGACTCATTATATGGACTTTACCCCTAATAATGGTGTCTTTAATTAGCTCCCTGTCGTGGTTTAATCCCAGGCAGCATCTAAGTACCACACAGCCACTTGTTCACCACCCCCTCCTCCCACAGTGGGATGAGGAGGAGAATTGGAAAAAAGATAAAATCCATGGGCTGAGATAAGAACAGTTCAATAATTTAAATAAAGTTAATAAAATTAGTAATAATAATAACTACAGTAGTAGTAGTAGTAGTAGTAGTGGTAGTAGTAATAGTAATAGTAATAGTAATAGTAATAGCAGTAATGAAAAGGGAGATAACAAAAAGACAAAGAGAAATAAAACTCCAGGAAAACAAAACAAAACAAGTGATACACAATTCAATTGCTCACCACCTGCTGAATGATGCTCAGCCGGTACCTTAGCAGTGATCCCCGCCCCCAGCCAAGTTGTCCAAGTTTATATACTCAGCATGATGTCCCATGGTATGGAATATCCCTTTGGCCAGTTCAGGTCACCTTCCCTGGCTGTGTCCCCTCCCAGTTTCCCGTGCCCCTCCAGCCCTCTCGCTGGCAGGGCCCAAGGAACTGAAAAGTCCTTGACTTAGTGTAAACATCACCCAGCAACAACTAAAACCATCAGTGTGCTGTCAGCATTTTTCTCACACCAAATCCAAAACCCAGCACTGCACAAGCTACTAGGAAGAAAATTAACTATCCCAGCTGAAACCAGAACACCCCCTTTTTCTGTGGAAAATTAAGAATGAGGTAACATTACACCCTCACCAAAAAGATGGGTCAGTATAGGTGGTTACTGCTTCTTTTAGCAAATACTGCTGAGGCAAAATATTAGAATTTAGGAAGCTTTATACTTTTTATTTTTCCAACACAGTTTGAGAAGTACAAGTTACACAACAACACAGTAAACTGATGTAAAAAGTGCATTGGTCGACTTGGTTTATGTCATATTGAAACTGCCACAAGATATAGCTTTACAAAACACCTTTTTACTGCTGTGCAGTTCTAGTGTAATATCAATATTGGGATTTGTGTCAATATGCCACAACAGTAAGAAACAGCACACTCAACCTACACACTTGAACAAAACATGTTTTGTTCATCTTCTGCAAAATATATAACAACCTTAGTGCTATTTTGCACAAATCTGACCACTTAAAATTCTGCGAGTCAAACTACAGTAGTAGGTTCATCAATTTGAATAAACTCACCACATAATCCTGTCAGATAACTTTATTGTTAGCACTGTATTAAATGACAGGGAGTGGGAATTTCTGACACCACTTTTTTGATACCAATACGTTTAGGCCAATGATGTTTTTGCACTGTATAATATAGTCACTTAATGTACCAGGAGGAAATCCATTATCAAAGGAGTAATTAAACATAGATGGTAATGGCTGAGTTACCTTAAATTGCGTTTCTACTCTACAAAGAGACTGCAAAAGATAGCATCATAGCATTTGTATGTTTACTGGTTTCAAGATTTTTCTTGCCTTTGTGAATTCCCCTGTGAACGACCTTTTTTTTTTTTTTTTTACATTCTCCTGCTACCAGCTCATAAAACCCAAAAATTAATCAGAAAATTTTCTTAAGCCTTTTTAGGGTTTGGTTTTGTCTGTTTGTTTCTAAGGGAGAGGGATTTTTCTGTTTCCATCATCTCAGCATGGGTAGAAAATATGGGAGAAACTATCTACTTTTCATACTTGTAGTTTCACATGAATATTAATCTGCTTTTAGAAACTGTGGTAAGATAAATGAATGCATCGAATCCTGTTAAACCAATACACATGATCCTATCTACATAGAGTTACGTATGTGTATACGATTATTTCATTCATGTACCATGAGAGCTTGATTCCCCTCACAGCTACAGACAAGGCTCTGAGATGTTCGACGTGGCTGTAACATAATGGAGAGCCTTCTGAGAAAGCAGGCAAGTGTCATCACCCTTGTTATTTCAAACGGGTGCCAGCTCACTCAACAGTGACTACCTAGAAGATGTAAGTTCCTATGCATAACTTAACCATGTTTCTTTCCATTGAGTATTATTGTGACTTTTGAAAGGCTCATCTGGTCATTTTACTGTCTTGGGGATTATCTGAACATAAGCACCAGACATTGAAGAACTGCACATCACTATGTGTCTTTAGTGTTAACCTCTCAAGCAAACCAAAGTCTTAGTTTCCTATTTCTAACATTTTTATATTCTACCACATAATACCACCTCCTGTGATTTTTACTTAGATTTTTCTTAATCCACAAGCAAGTTTAACTGCTTGTTTTCCTCTGTCAGGAAGGAGCTGTACACATTGAGTTCAAGGGACATCAGGGGTATGCCAAGAACAGTTGGACACAGGAATCTGAGAACACAGACTGCTGCGAATTTGCAATTTGAACATCTGCATCACTTAGGTATGAACATCTTGCCTTTCTCACTTCTATGAGCAGAAATCATGAGCACCACTTTCTTTTCTGCCATGAAACTCTGCCCTTCAACTTTCAGAGTACCCAGGGAGGCAGACCATATGGGCAGCTGCCACTGTCACCAGCGCAGCTCCATGTTAAGCTTGATTATCCAAGTCTATGTTACTCCCTAGATAGGTTCCTTGATTCAGGAGTCTAACAAATCACAGCTAAGTTGTAACTGAAGCATGAAGAAAAATCACCAGCATCTGAAGGCAGACATATTCTCTCTGGACAATTTGATGATAATAAATCTCTAAAAAATCATTTTTGACTAAAGTAACCATGGACATGCTACCAGCTAAAAATTGAAAGCTAATGGAAACAGTAATGAGATTAAGAAACATAAAAGAATAGCAGGGTTTTTTATTCCCCGCTGTGGTCCTTTATAGACTGAACCTTGTCTCTGTTACTGCCCCTCATGCTGAGATGAAACATAATCTTGCTTGTGGTAAAAGAAGGCAATTCCAGTGAGAACTTCTCCGCGAGATCATTTCCAGCTCCATGCAGCTGAGAAATCCAGCTTGCAGAGGGGAAACAAACAAACAAAATGACTCCTCTTGGTAGACTATACAAGAAAACAAACCAAATGAAATTATTTCAGTTTTCAATGTCATTATTTAAGATATGGAAAGCTTGACCTTAAGAAATCAAGTTTTCTTTGCAAAAGCAAACATCTCTCTAATTATTTTACCTAGACTTCACACCAATTTTTCAGCAAATATACATTTACTAAAGATTTTTCATGAACCTCAGATAAAACCTCTTTTTTTCCATGGAACAGATACGTTTGAATCAATTTGGGTGAGCATCTGGCTAAGCAAGCCATTTTACTTTATTTCTTAATGTTCCAAAGAATTACCATGTAGCCCTGACACCTCTGTTACGACAAAACAATCTTTTTTTCAGAATCTGTGAAATGGCCAAGAGTTATATATCTTTTAAGAACAATTTGACAGCCAAGGCACCAACTCAGCAAGTCACTTGTAGGTATTGGATTTCAAGCACATGCTCAGTATTCTTGTCTTTGATGGGATTTGACTGTTAATGTGTCATTTAGGAATATTACCTAGCAAACAGAAGCTTCTTTTTGCAGTGGTTCCCCAATTCAGGAGTACAATAACAGATGTAATCTTAGCTTCATAAGAAATTTTCATAAAATAATGACATGGTTTATTTTTTTTATTAGAACAAAGTTTATGAAAATATTAATCCATGACCAGTACATACAAATCCCTCAGTCCTTAATGATGGCAATAGTACCATGTCAGTGAGTTGTGTATAATGGTTTATAGGACTTAAGTTCATTGTAAAAACCAGAGAGCAGCCAGAATTATTCCAGAGCTCTGGCCAGAGGCATTCTCTTGGCAGTGGTGTTGGGAAAAGGAGGTAGTTTACAAAAGACTAGGCATTCACACCTCCAATGAACAAGCTAATAATATCTTGCTATTACCATTAATTAGGATTCACTGAAACTTTCACTTCTTGAAATACTTGTCAGACAATACGCCCTGTTTCAGCCCAGCCCAGGACCCCAGTTCCATCCCTGCCCCTGGCCCCTGGGACGTACTGCCTGCATGGGGCTGGGGATGCTCCAGCTGTCCCCCAGCTGTCCTGCTCCCTGGTGCAGCAGGGGTGTGTTGCTGGTTTCCTGGTCCTGCCCTGCCATCCCCATGGAAACACCAGACCATCCTGGTCCCCAGTAGCCCCTACAGCGTCCTGGATGCCGTTTTCATATATTTTTGTATTTCTGCTTGAGAAATCAGTACTATACCATGCTTTGTGATTAAATGGACCATGAGTGAAGAAAGTATTTAACTTACCATGTGTAGTTCAAACCTGAAGCAAAGTGCTGTTGCACTTTTGCATCCTTTTGTTCATGTGATCCTTTCCTGCTGGAGTTCACAGGCACCATATACTCAAAAGGAATAATACCATTATGTATAGCATATAGTCCCTTAAATCTATGCAGGGTCCAGGTTCAAGTCCTAGAGCAATATTACATGAAGCTTGGTGAAGTTTTACATATCTATGTATAAAGACTTCTCACAGACTAATTATGACAGTATGTCTCCATTGCAAATTAGCTCAATGCTGTATGTGCCCAAGGAGCCTGCAGAGGCAGGCATCTTTACCTTTCAAATAGTTGAAGGGTAAATTCATAGGATCCAACAGTCTTAATGAAACTTCTGTCTGCCTAATCACCTGACTGTCTTCACAGGAAATCAAC
Source organism: Falco naumanni (assembly GCF_017639655.2). Classification (NCBI taxonomy): domain Eukaryota; kingdom Metazoa; phylum Chordata; class Aves; order Falconiformes; family Falconidae; genus Falco; species Falco naumanni. Next base: position 13,969,954 of record NC_054080.1, on the reverse strand, counting down.
TGCAAATACGGAAGATTCTAATAACCCTTTAGAGGCACTGATACTAATCTAATTCTAGAAAACAGATTATTCCAATCTGAACTACTTTCTTTTACACCTGCTCTTGATCTCCATTTTTTGATAGAATGAAATATTCTTTGCTAGTGCAAGCCTTAGAGAAAGTATTAAAAAACAAGGGAAGGAAAAAAAGGTGCAGTATTGTAACAAAAGTCCCATATTAACTGTGCATTAAGACACTGCACAGAATGAACAATGGTTTTATATAAATCTGAGATGTGTACAGCTCTGAGAAGGAGATGCATCTAAGGATTTATGGCCTTGATGAGAGGTCATGCAGCCCTCTGAATATAGATTACTCTGTGTGGACCCTAAGTCTACTCATGCACAGTTTTATTGAGGATTGTGGGTGTGTCCACCTGAACTACTGCTTCCGTGAGGCTGAAAAAAAATCTCCAGAATCATGTGTCGTTCATACATTCAGTATCCAGCAAGTTACATCTGAGCACAAACCTGTAAAGCAAAATAGTAAAATCTGAAGAAAGAACATGCCTTGAAGTGAAACAATTAATTTAAAAATAGATCCCTGCATTATTGTCTGAGTATGCCTCACTACTGTTGTAGAAGCCTAGTATGTGTAGAATATCATGCATAAAGTACCACCTTATGTCTGCATATAAAATAACTTAAAGAGGACGAAACAAAGATGCTAGAAAGATGTCAGTTATTTGTTTCACATCTTTCATTGCACTGTTAGACCATTCAAGGTCTGTAGACATAGCAATACCATTGCCTAGCCACTGAACAGAATCTGTTTCCACCAATGTCATGAAAAAGTGATGTTCATCTAGAAATCACCAGAAATCTGAAGTTCCATGGTAATGCAATATTTTAGAAATCTCTAAATAACATGTCAATAATTTACTTAATCTATTTCTCCAGAATAAAGATATGCAAAATCCAATAAAAAATAATATATACTGCTGTCTCTTCTTCAGAATTTTTTTGCAACTTTGGGGTATTTAAACAGAAAATTATATTCGTATGACAGGATTTTGTAGGCTGGCTAAAAAATAAAAGAAGAACTAATTCTGTGTTAAATTATTTAAAATTCCACAGAAATTGCTTTAAACCCATTAAATTTCTCTACAGTCTTTTTTTTTAATTTTAATTCCCATTCAATTCTACAGAATCTTCCAGAAAGAAATGCTGCTTTTGGTAATACAAGCAATGGAAAAGTTCCTGAGAAGGAATTCCTCTGGGGCCAGACATAGAGAAAATATGTATTCGTCTGAATACAAAGAATCAGAACAGAGTTATAAGTGTTAAGGATAGCTGTTCCCCTTTCTCAACTGCTAGAATGGAAATGTGAACTATTTCCATAAACCTGCCAGCATCTTATGATCTAAAAAGTTATTTCTGAATTTATTTCTCACAAAAGAAAACCTACATCTTCCAATCTAAAATTAGACTGTGAGCCTATCTTATCCTGCAGCCAATCATATGTAAGGTAGGTACTTAAATAAAAATGAGAAATCTGAGAACTCTAAAAGCAGTAGAAGTAGGTCACAGGGCGCCTTACCTATGCTTAATAAAAACTTCCAGTAACAAAGGGATTCTTGTTAACGAGCTGTAATGTAATCAGCTTTTTCCTGAGGAAAAATTGCCTCTGTATAAACTGTAAACTGCCACATACAGAGCCAGTTGATGAAGATAAAATTATTTTTTACATGCCCTATCCAACGTACTTAGAGTAAAAGTTGTTGTTTGTGGAGCAGTTCTCAGGTGCACATTAGATAGTCACTTATTACTGGTTCTGTTTAGCTGCATTAGATTTAAAGCAAGGTGTTCCACTTTCATGAGGTTAGTAAAGAAACACTGGCTCAGTGAATGACCCACTTAAGTCATTTAGAAAAGGACAAGAATCAGTAACGGGCATCTTAATTTCACAAGTTTTATTTCTATAAGCCTAGGCCTAGAGGCTGTGGCAGCCCTGCATCTGGTCCCTTTTTTAATGAAGAACCAAGTGTGATGTGGTGTTTATTTTAAAGTTAAAAGTGCCAGGAACCGCAGAGGTGTGGACAATGCCCTGCTGGTTAGCAGTAACAGCACAGGGTAATGTAACATCTTTTCCTTTCAGTGTCTTTTATTTTCTGGGTTTGAAAGCTGCCTGCAGGAGCTGAATAGCTGTTGCATGCGCTTGACTTTAACAGCTGAACTTCTACATTCAGGGGTCAGTTTGGAGTTCATGTTCTAACAGTACCTATCAAGATCTCAGGTACATTTGCAAGGACCTTAGTGCTACCTCACTAGTCAGCTGTCAATAGCAGGAGATGCTACTACTGAATCCACTCAGACTAAAAGCCATGCAGGGACTAAAATGTGCTTTTATACAGAAGAAAAATCTAGTTAAGACCTCAGGAGCAATGAGTGACCTACAGACTTATCCTTTCTAAGACATGTGCAACCAGAAAAAGAAAATGCTCGTGTTTAAAAAGATTACACTTCCTAAAATTTTTTAGACACAGGTGAGGCATACATTTTCTTCAGTAATTTCAAACCACTTAGCTAATCTCTTCCCTTAATTTCCTGAGTTCTTAGCAATCACAGAGTCATAGAATGGTTTGAGTTGGAAGAGACCTTAAAGATCATCTAGTTCAAATCCCCCTGCTATGGGCAGGGACACCTTCCACTAGACCAGGTTGCTCAGAGCCCCATCCAGCCTGGCCTTGAGCACTGCCAGGGATGGGGCATCCACAGCTGCTCTGGGCAGCCTGTGCCAGTGCCTCACCACTTTCATCATAAAAATATTCTTCCTTATATACAATCTAAATCTATGCTTCTTGAGTTTAAAACCATTTCCTCTTGTCCTGTCACTACAGGCTTTGGTAAAAAGCCTCCCTATCTTTCTTATAAGCCTCCTTTATATATAGAAAGGCCACAAGTGACCTTAAATGCCTCTGAGATTAGAGTTTTTCTTTCATATTTAGGGACCAAGACAGGATTTATCTGTCTAACATAGATGTTTACGACATCAACATCTCCACATAAACACTGTTATCCATTCATAGCCAATGAAGAACAATAGGACCTTCTAAAGAACAATTGATTTCAGAGTCTAAAATATTTGTATTAAATAGGTAAAATTAAAGATGGCCTCTGTATGTCCTTTTCTTCCCAGCACTGTGAAGGCTAAGCAGCTCCAAGTGTACATACTTTATCTTAGAAGATGTTCAAACGTGTTACAGGGGAATGTATTGTACAGAGAAAAATCAGCTTTACAGTATGAAATTCCCACTAAGAATTCACAACTATTAATCTAACCCAGAACCTAAAGTAACCTAACCAATTTTTTGTACACATCAGAGTAGACATGGAATAAACTGAAAATGACCCACTGAAACAGAGGGATAAGTGTTTAGCAAATTTCTTTCAGTCTAATTCCTGATTAGTTTTTTTTTTTAGCCTGAACTAATTATTGATCTAGATATTTAGCATACCTGTGTCTAATTTACTCTTTATTTTGTCATCATATTTGAAGAACAAAATGCATATTACCTATAACAGGCTTATTATACAGTTATTTTTTTGTCTATTTACCAGAAATTTTTAAAAGGTCTGATTTTTTGGTTATTATTTTGCAATATGACATTTGGACTAGATAAATGAAGAACTTAATGTAGCTCTATATATCTAGCAAAGGCCAAAAAGTATCTACCGTTCAAATGTACTTGCACACAATTTAAAAAATTTGGTGGGATACCCATATAGGGAAAGGAGCAAGTGCATGGTTAAATGGAAGTGTTAATATTTCTCTTAGGATGTGGTGTGGGGGTAATTCTTGTTATTTTTAAAGACTAATGGCATGATTTTGTTTTCAATGACATGAACCATTAAATAGATTTCCTATTTCCAACTTCCCTAGTCTTTTATATTGCCCTTATAGAAGAACCATTTTTCATTCTTCTTCTAATTCTTTTTATTTCTACACAGTAAAAGCATTGCTGCATACTTCATACACATTCATTTAAAACTCGTTAGCTAATAATAGTGTATTAGTACATTTAATGTACAAGTATATTTACTAGACCTTCATATACCATATTAAGTCAGCTCAAAATGATTAATTCCATTCTTTCTTTGCTCCTACCCCTAATACTGGGTAACGTAATTGCACTTATGAAATCCCCACAGACCCACTCTTTCATCACTTCAGGATATTTTAAATGGTCATTTTCTACCAAAAATATATAATAAATACAGTGACTATTTCTTGAAAATCTTTGGGCACTGAATTTCTGAAGCAATTTTCAAAACCGCATTCCCTGTAGCTGACCTTTCTCCAAAACATTTCAGAGGAGGAATAATATGAACATGCCACTGTAACCATCATATGAATATGATATTTGTTGTACCATTATACATCTTCACATACTAATGAGGTCAATAAAATAGTCATTTTCTTTTAAGAAGTATTGAAATTATATATTTCTATAAATAAGATAGCATTAGCAGTGATATTCCTCAAATGTGATCTATCAAAGGTTATCAAAGCTATATATTTTAATGCCTGATAATTTAATATTCTATTGCATAACCTGTGAGAAGCATTAGGAAAATATTTATCAATTTCACAAGTAAAATCTCACTTTTTCACTAGAAAAAATAGCTGATAGAAGTACAAAAGGACACAGGATAATGTGTCCAACTCAGGCTAGGAATTCTTAAATTCTTAAAAAAAAACAACTTTGTGCTTGAGATCATAAACTTATCACCCCATTTCAGTTCTGAGAATTTTACATTTATTCTTGATTCTCAGTCATTTTTATTTAATTTGAAATATCTTTTCCTCATCAGTCTCCTTTGCCACTTCAAATGTGCTTCATCACAAGCTATTAATTAATGAAACCATAGTATACGGACTCATTCACAGACATTGCTTGGTTTGTTCACTTTTTATATATACAGCTGAGTTTCTCCTCTTTCCATCAAATAGAACAATAGAAATTTGTTTACAAAGAATTATGTCTCATGTCTCATACTTTACATTAAACCTTGTTTGACTGGATTATGGAATAAATAGTGAAATACATTTCTGTGCAAAAGACTAGTTTCTGCATTTTTGCAGCATTTATGGAGTTGTCAGTTTTAGTTTCACCTCTTTCTTTGTATTTTGTGGCTTTATCTTCAAAAAGATAAAGCACTGGTCTTCAGAGAAAGGGCTTAATTATTGGAACTGTCAAACAACTATTCTGCAAATGGTTAATTTTTCAAATGTGAGCATAAAGACCAGATGGCACAAGGAAAAAAAAAATAATCAATTTGTTTCATCGTTCAGTGATAGGGATTCTTCCATCTGCTGGTTCAATAGTAACTTAGTTTAAATTCACTTACAACCAACACAATTAAAACTCTACTTTGAAATAAAATCCTCCAGAAACAGAAGTAAACATCTAAGTAGATATACAATGAAGAATTCCCCTTACGCTGATAGACCATTCCCATTGCCTTATACATACAAACATTTATAGTCTTTTTGTAGGGATGAGAACCATATGATAAATTGCACGATCAGGTGATAAAGCCATGTGATAAACGAATTTGTCATGTACCTTTGACTGCCTTACTTGCCCTTTATCCACTAATCTGTCTCCTGGGACATTCTTCAGTGTCCAAAGCCCTGAAGAATTTCAGATATATGTCATCTTAATTTTAAACCAGCTGGACATTAAAAAAGAGTCTCCTTACTTCTTATATCCAGAAAAACAAAACAAATCAACCAAGATTCACTGAGGATGATGATAACGACTGTGGCTGTTAACAAGTTTTCTTAGACAAAAAAGTCTTCATTTTACAATCAGATCTCATTTGCAGAGATAAAAACATGTGTGGTCTTTTCATTGGAAAAGGATCACATCTTCTGCTTTTTAATAGCAACCACACAGAAAATTCTGATATACTCCCTAATTGCTCCTTTTTACATTAAAAAAAAAAAAAACAACATTCTAGACCACATTCAGAAGTTATTATTTTACTATTCCTGTCCTGCATTTGATAAATAAGGCATCTGATTCTACATTTGGAAAGAAAAACATATGTATATATGTCCATGTAAGCATATATAACTAACCTTCCAATTTAAAAACTTGTGCAATAATTTATTAAAATAGGCTTTTTCTAATATGTGTGGTATACATAAACCCTCCAGTGGTATGTGATCAGTACAAAGGAGTTATTGCTACAAATTTCAGAGATGGAAACCTGCAATTTGTCAACATGAGATATCCCTGCGTCACACACTTACCCACCCTACAGGTCCATGTGCATGGTCCCAGGCTGACAGTGTTTCAAAGATGAACAACTGATGATGAAATTGGCCTGCACCCAGAAAAAATGCTACTGGAATACAAGTACTCCTACCTGCTTTGAGATCTCTGTCATCAGCTGTCAAATTCTCTAAATGACCAACCAGGATTTAAAAGAACATATCTCAGATAAATACATAACCCCGCGTTACACTGTGATCACCTCTAATTAAAAGCTGTTCTCCTGTCTTCGCAGTGGTCTGTGAAAATCCTAATGCAGAGTAATGCTGAGATTTTCTTTAAGAACTCTGGAGAACTTTCCTAATAACATACCTGCCATACGGACTCTTCCACAATTAGGATCGTACCATGTGCATATGCCACAGTGACAATAAAAGTTATAGCTGAGGTCTTCCAAGGCCAGATTTCCCTCTCCTACATGACTGATCCATTAACAAAAGCCATTGGATCTTTCTGAGAAGGTGTCTGAGCTGACACTAATGGCTATCTATACACCTACCTGGGATTGCGATGATCCCAGTGCCTCTGTTTATTCCCAGCATTGTCTTCCCTACATCACCATTTACAGACAATTAGCTATGAATAACTGGCAGCCCAGCAGGACAAATTCTAAACCAGCTGTGCTGTTGCATCACACAGTTCCTGAGGGCCTTGCTTTCCACATCTTCATAGTCAGTGTAATAATAATAGCTAGTTGAAACAGCTAAGGAACACTAGCAAAATGCGTCACCTGTGGTAAGGGAATGACCAGAATGCGAGACCTCTGACATTTAATTCAGCTGTTGTTTCATTGCAGAAGTGATGAAAAGTGGGAAAGCAGCACAATACACTGAGATTTTGTATGAAATGTGATTTTATGATATCCGTTACCTCATGGGCTAACTTTTCTAGATTCAGGAAGTGCTGAAAAAGAGAAAATAAAATCCAGAGGTAAAAGTTTAGGCAGAAAAAGGTTAGAAGTTTTCCACCAACTGTTGTCATTTTTTTATTATTATTATTTGACATTGCTTTAATGTTGCTATATATATGTGTCAGTTACTTACAGGTAACTGGCCATGAATAACGCTTTCTTTAACACAGACTTGGCATTTGGGAAGGTAGTTCACTGCAAACTGCAGTAGTGTAACAGCAACTCATTCATTGCTTTTAAATCAAAGAGTCTTACAAAAGTCTTATTTGTTTATTTGTAGAGGAGACAGATTAGCTGAGGAACATTCAGTAAATATCTGTTCAGTGAATCTCTGATATAGAACATCCCAGCTGATGATGTCAAAGTATTTTTTAAGTGATTTCTAAAAAACTTGCAAATTTAGCATGCCTGGTCCACTTTCTGCTGCATGTAAATTCATCATTCCTACCATAGCAATAAGGAAGTCAAGGCAGAGGTCCTGAAGGTTTTCATAAAGATCACATTGGAAGTCTGTAGCAGAAAACGTTTATACTAAATCTTTTAACTCCCATTCCTATTTTGGGTTGGTTTGGGGGGGGTTGTTTGTTTGTTAGTTTTGGGGTTTGGGTTTTTTTCATTGTGATAGGTGGAAAATAAACAGACAATCAAAACAGCAGGTAATAATTTCAGTGGCAACATTATTTTAGTAGTGATCTTGTTTAACTTTCTGACAAGCCAAAGAATAGGGATATTGAAACTATTCCCTCCAATTTAAGAATAAGGTCTTAAATAAGATATTGAGCTTAATTCCCAGTACATAAGTAGGGCTGTGCAACAGTGAAGTCTGCATTATGTCATCAGTTTCTCAGAGAAATATGAATCTATGATGTCATTTCTTACAACTTAAAAATAAATTATGAACCAAAACTTCTGATCAAAAAACATTGGCACAGTATCAGTTCATCTCACATTTTGCCTAGGTTTTGGCATACAGAGAAAACAAAGACTTTTTTAGCCATTTTTAATGGAACCATGGAGTACCACTTGTTTCTGTGCAAGGTTTCTTAGTTGACAGGGATGAAATAAGAAATCTGCAAGTAAAGGATTTGGGGTAACAACTAAACTTTCTAAGTTTATTTTGTAGAAGTCTTTGGCATACACCTCTGATCACCTATCTTGTCTTATGGCTAGTGTGCTACTTTTTCCTAACAACACAGTGTTATCAAGTTGAATCAGTCTTTAAATCACAGGAAAAGACACTCAGCACTTGCAATAGCAACAAGGCAAAAGTTCTTGTCCTGGTTTCAGCTGGCCTAGAGTTAATTTTCTTCGTAGTAGCTGGCACAGTGCTGAGTTTTGGATTTAGTATGAGAATAATGTTGATAATACACTGACGTTTTAGTTATTGCTTAGTCCTCACTCTATATCAAGGACTTTTCAGTTTCCCATGCTCTGCCTGTGAGCAGGGGCACAAGAAGCCATGAGGGAGCAAAGACAGGGCAGCTGACCTGAGCTAGCCACAGGGATATTCCATACCACAGAACATCATGCTCAGTATACGAACTGGGGGGGATTTGGCTGGGCCTGACTGATTGCTGCTGGGGGGACTGGCTGAGCATCGGTCAGCAGGTGATGTGCAAGTGAGCATCACTTTTTGTTTTTTTGAAGTTTGTTTCCCCCTTGGATTTTATTCCTCTCTCCTTTTTGTCTTCATTATAATTATTATTATTGTTGTTATTGTTATTATCTATTTCAATTATTAAACTGTTCTTACCTCAGCCCATGGGTTTGACCTTTCTCTGATTCTCCTTCTCATCCCACTGGGGGAGGGTTAATGAGCCAGAAGTTCCATGGTACCTAGCTGCTGGCTGGGCTTAAACCATGACAGCCCTCAAAACCACATCCTATAACTTATTTTCATATGTAATGTTTTTTACCAGTTTAATAAGGAGATAATTGTGATGATCCCACCCAAAACCTCTCCACAGTTAAGAGTTTATTCAGTTGGCTGCTTCCTGGAATTCATTCATGATGCCAAGTCACTCTATGACATGCCTTGGCTTCACTCCCTACCACAGGAGCTGCTTTCTGAGGGAGACAAGCCTTTGAAAGAAGCACTACCAGGAAAAGAGTATTTTTTCTTCCTTAATCTCCGACAACACCTACATTCTGCCAATACATAACATTCTTTGTACTTGTATAATGTATAAAAATTAATGCAAAATTCACTGGGAAAAAAGCACCTCATTTACTAGCCAAAGACCAGATAATATAAATCTTGTTTTAAAAAATTAAAAAATTAATCAGTTTGGTTTGATTGTTTCATTTGCATTGAATTTGTGTACAGAGAATACAATACACAATTCCATGTTTGTGCTTTAAAATACAGTTGATTATGTTTAAAGATAATTTAAAGACAATTTATAGTGAGTTAAAACTAATGAGAGACAAATTAAGAAACCCAAGTTTTTAGCAAAGCTAAATTGGCTCAAAGTAAATAAAGTACTTCGTGAAGTAAGTGGGAAAATTAAACTAAATGATTAAGTGTTGAATCACCATCCCATTTATCTCATACTGCCATTTTTAAAAACAACTTTCACTTTACATGTTTGTTATCATTCCTACTGTAGGAGCACGCTGGCATATATTTTTTTAAACATGTTCTTTCTATTCAGCAGACAAGAAATATCACAAGCTGATCATAGCTTTGATCCATCTACAAGACGACAGTTCTTTTCCCATAAGGACCAATAACAGGTGTAGTCACACAATAGCTGCAACACTTCAGAGTGTTCTTAGCAAAGTATTGTGAACTCAGTCTAATTACCTGTGCTGGACATATTGTAAGATATAGACTAGAAATGGCTTCCTCAACCACCCCTGTTCTATAATAAGCTCAAGTCAATCAATCACCCCACTTCATGTTACGAAACTATTTTTATTGTAAAGAACAATGATCCTCCACTTTTTTCCTACCTGACAGCTTTTCCTATAATATGTCACCATCTTTTAAAGAAATATGGGGTTATTTAGCCTGATACCACTGATCCTAAGGAGAGATTACAAATGCTAAATTATCTTCAGTTTATATTTTCCAACACCACTACATCAATAATATTCTGTGTCAGTAATGCCATAGACTTAAGCCTATAGAGAAATTGGGTTCAGTTTCTGGTCTTTTGCCTGTCCCTAAATAGAAGGAAGATCTGTACATCTTGAGTGTAAGTCCCTTAGGCAAATTAGTTCATTTATTCATTTCAGACACAGTCCGTTTAGAAACGCCTAACACTCTGTATCATGTTCTATTAGCACAAATTCTTCTGACTATGCATTTCACATTCACTTAGACAACAGCTTTTGGAAAGGAATCATAAGTCTCACCTAAGAAGGTTCTATCATTCCTAATCAGAGAAGAGAGGACTATAGAGCAACAGCAAATTAGAAAAAAGTTCCCTATTGATAGCTCTTGAAATTTTTGTAGCTACTATGACTCTTTCAGGAATATAGAATATCCTATTATCTGCTTAAGAAAAGACGTGTATGTTGAATGAACTAGACCTTTTTTCATCTGTAAACATCAATTATTTAAAATCTGATATTCAAAGAAAGGAAGAAAAGGCTTTTTCTATGGAAAATTTTTCCTTTTTAGCCAGGGACTTTCAGAAACTTAATGGTAGGTAATAGGGATGCAGAACTGAGTAAATATCTGTTTAGCAAAAAGTCAACAAAAGTTTGAACAATGCTATTACTATGCAAAACAAGGACAGTGAATTGAGTACCTTCCCTATCATGGATGCTGACATTAAATAGGAAACAAACCATCTCCTCTGCTACTTCCCCAAAGGAAAGAAATTTAGAAGAAGCTGTTTGTATGGAAAGAAGAGTATCTGCCATGAAGGATTAATTATTATGCATAGATCATTAGAAGAAATCATTGGTCCATATTCATTCTAGGGATAACTCTATTACCTACTAAGAACTCTTACAAAGAATGCATAAAGCCTGCTGTCTGTTGATATTATTAAATTATATAATATTAGCAGTCTTCATATAAGGTAATTAGTTTTGTGTGGAAATATTTGTACTTAACAGCTTGACTATGATTGTTCCTGCTACATAAGATTCAAAATCACTTACCTTATCCCCACACATACACTTGTCAATCAGTGCACTTGCAGTTTCAGGTTTTCCCTCTATATAAACTACTTCTTGACACTACCTGAAAACAAATGTAAAACAGCTTTTAAAGTTTTGCAACAGTGGAATGAAAGAGCAAAGCTAGTGTTAGCTGTATAAAGTGCTCTGGCACTACGGCTGGCACTATTAAAGCATTTTTCCATTTCATTTAATTTCAAAGATCTTGTATGATTTTATGTCCACATGTCTGCTTACACTTTAATTCAGAAAAAACAACCAAACAGAACAAATTCTTTTAACATACAGTGTAAGTGGTTACAAAGTACACCAAAGACGCTCCTTTAGAATATTAAAGTTATTCGCTTCTCTTACCATGGTAGCTCTTGCCTCTTTTTACATTTAGCAAATATAATATCTAGCCATGACAACTTATGTAGAAAAATCTCATGATCTCAGAAATTATTTAATTTAGAGCAAATGCTGTCTATGCATTACAGTGACCCAGATCTGAAGCAGTAAAGACCAGCATGGAACTTTGGCTTAGCAACATGGATTGCACAGGGATAATTTTGGAAAAGGTACTGAGAAATCTGTTTGTATTTTGCTGTCTGGAAAGGTGATGTCAGCTTTACGTCCCTCTAAAAGATTTCTTTCTTTAAAATATTCTATCTCAGAAGCACAGAGTGCTTCCAATTTACTACCTGGTGCCTGACACATGAAATAGAGCCGTGCTCTCACAGAAACACAAGGGCCTTAGTTGCCCAATAGGAGGGAGGGGGAAGAAGAGATAATTTGAAAAAAATGTGTTTAATAATTAACCAAATAGCATATTTCACACACATAGTCAAAACAAGAAAGAACGAAGCAGAGTTTTAAGCTCCTGTAATTTTACTCTCCCAAAAATTGAATTACTATTATTCAAAGGAGAATTAAATCATCATTCTTATAGTTATGGAAAGAAACAAAGCAAAACATGGTATGCCTATTTCTGCTTAAATCTCTGCATCAGAGCAGCATCAGGCTAGGATGGTCCAGGCTAGGATTTAATTTCCCAATGCACTTAATCAGACCCATAACATTAAGCATGTGAATCACCCCACTGAAGTAAATGGAAGTATTCATAAGCTTTCAGTTATGTATATATTTAAGCACTTTGTAGGTAGAAGCCTAAAGTCCTGCTTCCATGTTAGGCACTCTGTAGGAAAGAAGTGCTAAGGGACAAACTTGGTGTTATAAAGCTCCCCCTGTGCAGCTGAGAAGCTTGCTTGACCAGCAGGCTCTCTTGACTCTACTGAGAACAATACAGTTTTCCCAAACATATTTTTGATTGTTGTATAGACACTCGCCAAATGCCAGAGCTTCATTGTTATGCTAAAATTAAAGTTTTTCCTTCTTAAAAGAGAAATTAAATACACTTAAATGTGTAATAAAATAAAAGATCAATGAAAATGAACTATAAAAACAGAATCAAATTAATGGCCTAGAAAACATACATACAAACGTGAGATCAAATCTCCAAGATTTCCAGATATATTCAAAACCCATAATTAATTACTTGTAACAGCTTTAAGAGTTTAGAGCGTTTTTTAATTTCATGCATCTTTAGTGAAATATATCTAGAAAAGATACTTTGATCTGTAATTGTTGTGTATGAAGATAGACCTATGGGATGAATGTATAAAGTATCTGGTATCCTCTGTTGTCTAAATGAGAAAGGCAATGGTACTTGCCCACCAAAGCAGCCAGATATTCAGAAACTACTAAGGAAGTAGCATAATTAATTAGTCTTCGTAGAGGCACAAAATGAAGGCCAGTACATTCCAAGGAATTTATTATTTTGACACAAGACTTCTGGTGAAATGACAGAAGTAGAAAGATAGGCAATGGTCATGGAAACAATCACTCTGCCATTCCTCGTTTTCATAAAAATACAAAGGGCTTTCTGCTCTATGCTCTGCCTTTCCTCCTCTAAAAGATCTGAGACCTGAGCTGAGTAACAGAAAGTTTATGCTATTATATTTCTTTATGATGAATGGGTCAATAAATCTTAAATACCTCCCTTTCCTTCTTGGAGTCTCTCTAGCCATATTGATGAGTGTTCTCTTTATATTATTATGACTAACTCCCTAAGGAATGCAATAAGTAATTCCTTCAAAGCTTCAATACTGAACTATAATTGGAGAAAAAAGTGTATTTTTTACATACATATCTGGTCTAAAAATATACAGCATGTCAGCATAGATAGTACTAGGTACAGTATTCTACTTACAGCTCAACCTATTACACACCACAAATGTAAAGAACTGCTTACAGCAAATCTATGACTTAAGATCCAGCATAGAAAACATCCATGCAAACAGCTAGCATCCAAATTACCCTGCATTTATTGCACCTTCTTCTCGTATCACAAGTTTTGTATACCAAAGGTTGAGGTGGAGGGATTAACTTTTCTCACATGTTCAGGTAAACTACCTATCATATCTCAAATAAGCAATTTTAAATATAGAAAAAAACTGTAAAACAACCATCTGCCTCTTTTTTTCTTACGGCACACTTCCATCTGTGTGTCACAACTATGTGTAGTTAAGAATAAAAGAAATAAAAACACCAGTCTTTTTTGTAAAGTTCAAAATGAAGAACTGGTATCCACACCAAAGATGCTGTAAATATTTTCTTCTTCTTAGGATATCTATTGTTTGGTTATTTTCAGAACTTATACTGCTATCTCACAGGGACTCTGCAATTAATGTTATTTCCATGTCACGCATGTGACAAGACCTTTGCTGTCTACTGAAAACCATAGGGATGGCTGAATCTCACGGCTATAGACAACTGTCCAAGGGTCAAGACTTCTGATATCCATACTTGCCACTGCCTCTGCCCTCCTCTTCTCCCCATTTACCTATCTGAAAAGTAATCATAAAAATACAGTACATGGGTATATTAGGTTCATGTCTTCAAAGTATTGCTATGAAGTGTCCTTGAATGAAAGGTCATGAAAAGAGGAAGAAGTAATAGGTATTCTTCTGAACAGTAGTATGATTTCACTTGTTTAGGCATAAATCAATCACTTAAATCATTCAAAGTGCCAATAAACAACATAGTTAATATTTAATCTACCATAAGAAGTCAAGATGCAGGAATAACATATTCAGGAAAAAGGTGAAATCACAAGAATAAAGGAGTCTGAAAGCTCCAATTATCACCTAGTTTCCATTTTCATTTTTTGCAGAACTATTTTGTGAGTCCCTAGGAAGTATTTAATCATCAGTTGTGAATGATGTCACTCCATTTATGTGTCATCTGCTGTACCAGTACCAGGGCACATGCACTGGGGATGTACAACATCTCCCACAGGGTCAGATGAAGAGAAAAAATTTCTCTTGTATTATGTGTTTGAATGATATAAAGCAGGTCATGTTCTTCAAAGATGTCTTCTGTATAATTCAAAGCAAAAGGAAGAGTTCAAATTGAATCTTTGATAGGAATCACTTTTTAAAGAGACCCCTCTGTGAAAAGATTGGTATTCAAAAGGCTTTCAAATATATTTTGATGTCAGCTCACCTCAGTATTGACACTGTTTTGACTGCTGCAGAAAAAATAATTTTAAAAAAGGACTATATGCAGTATTTCAGTTAGATGTTATTGACACATTTGCCTGTGCTTGGTGTTTTCAAAAGCAAGAAAAATACTGAAAAGTTAAAAGCATGCTCTCTCCTTGTTGCCTCCCCTGGCATACACTGCTGACTGCTGGAATTTCTCTTGGTAACATAGCTTATTAAAAAAAGAGGAGGGATCAACAGTGGGAATCAGAGCAGCTGCAACACAAATCACTGTGGAAGAGTGTAAAAGGAGACTCACGTGCTAAACTTGGGTTTACATCACAGTCTCTGATTCCTTTTACTCTGTGGGGTTTTAGTCAGTCTGAATTATTAGTAAAGCTATACGGAAGTCTGCAGCACTGAGCAAAGAGGGTCCTGTATTTAATGATGACATTTTTATTTTTCCTTAGAAGCTGCAGTAGGTAGTATTTTTGAAAGCAAGGTCTGATGCAATACAATGTAAAGGCTGCCTTGAACCAGCATCCCTGAAGTTGTATCAATTAGATGAGAAAGCTTGAGGAAACATAAAATAGAAGGGTACTTTCTTCAGAAGAGATAGTAGAAGAAACTAAAGTAATTGGTGTATATATCTTTTTTTAACCTGTGTTTCCAAAATGCCCAAACTTACAATGTGGATTTGTTAGCTAATTTGACATACTCTGTGGAGCAGCTCTTCAGAGACTGCTAAGTGCTCTGAAAATCTCTCTGGAAAATCAGGACACTTTAAGATACCAGCCATCATCAAGAACATCTCATAAGTATGTGTACAGATATACATGCAAACTGGAAAACATACGTAACTCCCCATATATATATAAAAGGCAATATTTTATGTACATAAATATATAGTTACTGAAATTCGTATGTGTTCAAGACCACTATTGTGTTGTTTTCCATGGAAAGTCAGCAAAAATAGTTAACTAATAAATGCTAATATCTTACAGCTATCTACAAGAAGCAAGTACTAGTGTCAACTAATCTCTGGCAAATAAAAAAACACATTACAGGGGCTTTCACAATATTTCTCCAATTGTAGACATAAGAAATTTTCCAGTTTTTAACAATAAGTTCTAATTATATGGACAGATAAGCATTTTCTACCAATTTATGAGAAAACAGACCTGCAGCTTTTTAAATGTATATAAAATTAAATGGAATCTATAGTCTGGACATTCCACACCACTAAATGAGCAGGACAGTAAAAACTGGCACCAGGACAAAAGGCAGAAGGAAATTGTTGCTCCTCATTGTGGGGAAAAAGAAAATGTGTGTGCACCAAAGTCATTAGGAGAACACACTGTTATTACACTTTGCCTAAGGTTCTGCAGAGCAGTATCTTTGGTAATACCTGTCATGCCAAAAATCACCTCCTAAGTTGTGGACATCCCCACACAAACTAAAATTTTGTACAGGACTTGTCCTTCTGGCCCAGTAACCTGTCTACAATGGTAACTCATAACACCATATGCTACAGGAAAATGTGTCAGAGTCCAGTAGTATGCAGATATGGGATAATCTGTTTCTCCAGATATACAGTTGTAGAGCCAGAAGGGCAAGCACTACAAGAATATCTCCTGTAAATTACCCATTCGAAAATCAGACTTTGGGAGACTGGATGTTTACCATTTGGATTCCAAATCTTTGCTTCTCTTCTTGTAACATTGCTGGAAAGGACATTGCCTGATTTTGCAGTGTTGCAAGGTGTCATTGCATAAAGCTACAGTGAAGCAACTACACTTTTTTCCCTGTTCTTGCTTTCACTACCCTTGCAGACTGTACAGAGCAATGGTTTAAGGTGACTTGTACACTAACATATGAAGAACAGTGTATTTTCTCTCCCTCAACTGTTTTTTTTCTATTTGAAATTCTCCACAATCTACCTTTTTTACTGTGTGTATTCAGCCCATTCTCCTTGTTCCATTTCAAACATCTGCCTTAGAATATAAAACCCCTTCGTAATCAAGTGAAAACAATACTGTAAAGCTACATACTTTGATTTTTTGCAACTTTCTTCACACTTCAATAGCATGATTCAATAGCATTATGCAATGCTGGGCTGCAAAAGAACAGAGATGACATTGAAGACTCAGGCTATCTTGGAAATTATTAGTATTTCTATTGATTTTTGTTAGCATAAAAATTACCCAGCTAAATAAGATGCAAGCCAACATTTTTCCAATAATGAACCTCATTATTTCACACTACTATAAACATTAATTCTACACCATTACTAAAATATTTTGCTGATGTCATTCAGAATATACTAACACAGATTTATTAAGACCAACATGAGTTAAACTTAAACCCTCTGGTCTTGTAATATGCATAACAAAGCCCAGAGTAGGAGATGCATCCTTTACACAAATCATAAAACTAACATACATCATCTGCTGACTTAGTGGCAGTGTTGAGAAGTGTCAGGGTGGTCCCAGGCCGCTTGTCTCTCAGACACACAGCTACCAAAGGGTCAATTCACTGTGAAACAGGCTTCTGGTTTTTGTAGTCCAGGCATGTATCCTCTAGCAAATTTAGTGAAGGAAACAGGTTATAAGCATTGTTCATGTTTTTTGAAAAACAAACCACAAGAGAAAAACAAAAACCAACCAGGAGATTCTAATAGTTATTGAACCAAAAAGGACATTAAAAAGAGAGGTAAAGAAAATCAAATAGCCTTGTATAGACAGAAGACTTATCTTGTGTCACTGTGTAGGTGATACACAATATTGCAATCATGCTATCAAGAGATTATTGACTATTCCTGAGGGAATAATGAACTAAGACATCTGTAAATGATTAATTTACAAATTTATACCATTGTGATCTCAAAAAAATCTTTTGAAGAGTCACAAATTATCCCTGTCATTATAATATAAGGCAGTATGATATTCTTGTTTTCCAGAGAATTTACCATGTAGTTACCATTAAAAAAATTGCTCATGAAATTCAATGAAAACTGAGCAAACAGCAATATGAACAAGGCAAAAGAAAGAAACAGTGTGAAAGCACAGGCATTTTGTAGAAAACAGTCAAATATAAGAAAAATATATTACAAATTGCTGTGTCGTTTATTCCAAGAAAAAATATTTCATTACTTCAGTACCTTCCACCCCTTTAAGGAGTTGCCACTGAACAGGGGAGAAAAAAAAAAAAATAAATGTTGGAATTATAAGTGCATTTGTACGAAAGTATGAAATCATGAAAAATCTCCCATGAAAATTAAAATCCACTAGCCAGAATTTGCCCCATACACTCCACCAGTTTCACAGGAAATCAGTAACTCTACCTGAAAAATGTGTCTAGCATTTACTGATGTAATCAAGTGTGAAAATGTTGGCCTTTTGTGTCAGTTTGACTGAATTATATTAAGAATACAACTTGTACTGAGTTATTAAGAATTTTCCTAATTTCAGGAAAATTGCGGGAGCAAAATAGACAAAAACTAACAGGACTTTTAATAAAAATTACAGCAAAGAACGATGCCATTTTTATCAAGCAATGTGCCTATATTATTTTTCTTTGGCCCTTTCACGAGGAAGTTCTGTGGGTTTCACCTTCTTCCTACTCATATATGAATATTTCCATTTTTCAGAGTTATTAACATATTTGCCCTTCTTTACCCCTTTCCCAGACTCTAAGCACCTTTTACATCCTGTTTCTTTCTTAAAAGGAATAAGATGGGAGGGAAAGGAATTAATTCCTCAATTTCTGAGATGCTATAACAGAAGAAATGTTATTCTGCTAAGCTACAATTAATCAAAGTTAATAATACAAACTCTTAAAATGCAGTGTTGCTATGACAGTGTGCTCATGTTTATTGAATTTCAGCTAAAGTATAGGCTTAAGATCTGCCCAAGGAAGTCTTTTCTTTTAATATTTTAATTTCAGGGCAAATGAAGCATGCAGTTTCCAAGCAGTAAGAAACCAAAAATCATCTCTATTTGCTCTGTTACAACATAAAAATATATTTCTCTTCCCAGAAAACTAGTATTTTCTTAGAACAATGTGGGAGCTTCTTTAATGAACAAATATATTTCAGGATTATCATAGAATCAGAGCCTGTCTTGGGTTTGAAAGTACCCATAAGGATCATCAAGTCCAATTCAATGCCTTCTGAATTTAATTCACTGAGTTGTGGGTGGGTTTTTTCTCATTTCTTGGTTGCATTACAAACTTTTCTTTTTGGCCATAAGTCTAGAAACATAAGTGCAGGAGGGGGCCTGCAAATCAGGACCATAAAGTGGCAATCAGTTAGCTGAAAGGAATGTGCTCCAGCTTGTAGGCCACAAACTCTGGGAGGACAAGGAATGTGAATAGATAACAATCAACAGGGCGAGTCACGCTGAGAGAAGATAAGGGAATGAGGAAGGGATGGGGCCAAGGAAAGGTAACACCTTGCTGTTAATTGATGGCAGTTAACCACCAATCGGGGATTGCCTAGTGTGCAAGGCTTAGCTTCAAGAACCAATCTGTTCAAAACGCGCAGCTTCTGAAAGTGTATATAAACTCGTGCTTCTGTACAATAAATTGACATTTGCTTGCATCAAGCTGCATCCCGTCTCTTCATTCGCTGCAAACTGGTGGCCCCGACGTGATGCGTTTAAGGATCCGACGTGAAGGGCTCTCGAATCGCCTGACTGAGCGACTTGCAGCGAATCCCACGGAACTCTGAGTGGAGCGCTGACAGGGAGCGGGAGCCGGCCTGAAACCCCTCCGGAGCTGCGGTGAGCTGTGGGAAATCCGTCACGGGGAATCGGGCTTCGTCCCAGAAAGAGACGTATATGGACTCATGAAGGGTCTTCTAGTCAGATCCGGGAGTCCGTGCCTCAGTCTCCTCAAATGGTGACCCCTGTGGTGGCGTCCCGAAGCCTTGGAAGAATAAGGACGGAAAAAAGACAGCTCGTGGAAGAGGGCTGCGTTCCGGAGGAGGCGGCTTGGCTGAACGATCGTCTGGCTGGCTGGACCAGGCGGACAACCTGCATGGAGACAGGTGAGCAGCCAAGAAACTTTAGAGACTTTGAAAGAAATGGAAGTGTGTACAGACAGCAGCGGATTGTACGATGCTGCCGCGGAGGGGAGCTCCGTGTCGGGAATGCGTTTAGCACCTTGGTGGCAAATTCTGACTACTCTTTGCCAAGAGTGGACTAATTCTACTAACGGTGCTAAACCAGAGGAGGCTGTAAATTCCGCCAACAGTGTAAGCACTGAACTAGAGGAGGCTGTAAATTCCACCAACAGCGCGACTCTTCTCAACACACTTGTCAACGATGGCGATTCTGTCCACACCTCCTCTGCCCCCAAAGCTTCTGTCACTGATTGCAGCGACCCTCACAGCACAGGACCAAGCACGGGAACAGGACAACTCGGACAATGATTCCATTGACACTGATAAACCTTTTGATCCAGGTCCTATAGACCTGGAAAAGGAGCTAGACCTTTCCCCCACCCCCTCGTCTCTCCCGATGCGTTGTTTCTATTTTTGGAAGGGTGAAAGGGGGTCTGAGGGATTTGTGGCAGGAATGCAAGTGGGAAACACTTAAGTGATGGGTTTTGGGAGTCGCTATGGCATGTTCAGTATTTTGTCAGACAAATCAACCTCCAGAGTGGCAGCCTGTGCAGTACGAGGCTGTTAAAGAGTTAAGCAAAGCAGTGCGGGAAGGGAGGATTCATAATACATTTGCTATGTCCCTTCTTGAAGTGATGGCAGAGCCTTATACACTCACACTGCGTGATTGGAAGTTATTGCTTTGTATGGTACTAACTGATACAGTATATGATGTGGTTATCTGATTTTTGTGAGCTATGTGTAGTGGCCTTGACTGAAAACCTTAATCGGGGAATTGCTGTTAACTATGAGCAGTTGGCGGCAGAAAATAATTGTGCCGATTCTGTGACTCAGGCAAGGTATCCCAGGGACAACTGTTTGCAAATGAAGGAATGGCTATTTAAAGCAGTCCGGATGCGGGAGTCTTGCCACAGTCTTGCAGGGTCCTAGAGAGTCACTAACTTTAATACTAACTTGATTGATTGGCTTCAGAATATTTTGCAACAAGTCGAACATCAGGAAGCTCAAGGGTTGCTTTTAAAACAACTAGCTGTGATAATGCCAATGAAAATTGTAAACGGGCAACTTTAACAATCGCAACCCCAACATGTGTCAAATGATTGTAAGGCAGAACTCACAGCAGACTGTAATTCTCAGGCTGAGTTCCGGAATGCAGCATAACACATTTTTGCTTCTCTAATCTCTTCTGTAAGAACTTGCTTAGTAAATTAGGCTGCTAGCTTGCTAAACAAAGTAATACTACAAATACTATTCTTTTTTTTTTTCTGGCTTATTAACAGATGTTGATTCTGTCCGTCATACGTTGCTACAGAACCGAGTTGCTATTGATTTTTATCATTAGCACAGGGACACAAGTGTGAAGACTTTGATAGGATGTGTTACGTGAATCTGAGTGATCACTTGATTACAAAAGTATACAAAACTTAAAAGCCTTAAAACAAAGATCTGCAGCAGAGCCGGGGCGGGGGATGCCTTTGGTCTCTTCTCACGGCTGGGAAACTTTGGGCCATGACTCAAAAGTATTACAGGATTTATTATAATTATCTTTAACCACCTTATTGACGTTTGCCTTACGTCTCCCATGCCTTTTTTTCCTGTATTCAGTGTTTAGTTGATTGTAACATAAATCAGGTCATGGTCACCCAGCTACACACCCCGTTCGCCTCGTCGCAATTAAGAAGCAAAAAAGAGGATAGAGAATGTCTGAAGAGAGAGATAGGAGAGGAAGCTGGAGAATATTTGACCTAACAAGAGATGAGAGAACAGCTGGGTATTGTGAAGGAGAATAGGAAAGATAAACATGGTTATCTAGTGTTTAATAGGTGTCTGCATGCTTGTGGAGATACATAGCTATGTAACTACATGAATGATTCCTGCCCTGAGCCTGGTGGAGCATACAGCTGCGGTTTGTGTCCGGGCTCAGAGATGTAAATAGGGGCTTCTCTGTTATGGTAAAGTGTCTCTCTTTGCATAAAAAAAAGAGGGAATGAAGGGAACGACCCCGAGGTTTGTTCAGAGAAAGCATGCTATGTTTGGAACTTTTTGACTGAACCAGTTCTTGTTTGGTGTGCCCTTCCACCTATGTATAATGTCAATCCAAAAGAAGATGATATTGTTTACACTTTGAATGTCGATAATTGTCTTTCTGTAGATGCTAATGTAGTAGGAGGCTATGATGGGAACGTATTGCAGCGGTTCTTCTCTTATCCAGAGTAACAGCAGGGAAAGCATTAAAGAGTTAAATCGCCTTGTTTGTTAGGCGGTTAATGTGAGTCAAATTTGCCACTGCTTTTTGTTGTTGGCTCAAGGACATGGCTGTGAGGATTTTGATGGTATGTGCTGCGTGGATTTTAGGCGCCCCATTGCAGCAACATGTTATCAAAATCTGATAAAATGTCAGCCATTTTGGCATCCATTCACTCAATTGGCAGTATTGTTTGTTTCCCATTACCTTGGTTGCCGTCATGTTTGCAAGGGCCCTGCAGAACATAACAAACCTGGTACTAGCTGTTCTAAAACAAAAAGGGAGAATTGTAAAATTGTACAGAATAGATATAGTGGGTTGTTTTGACATTGATGTGCAGTTTTGGCCTTGCTTTGACGAAGTGCAGCTGTGGTCCTGCAGCAAAGAGGTAAATAATTTTGAGGAAGTATGAGAACAAACTAGGATGAGACAGAAACAAAGGAGGAATGTGATCTCGCCTCTAGAAGACAAGGAAACAGCAGGAACAGTAGGGAGTAGCCTATAGTGAACAGCACTAAGGAAAGTGTTTTTTGAATTTGACTGATCACTCTAACTCTATTCATGAGCAGCTCGCTGAGTTAAGAAAACATGTACAGGCCATAAAGATTGAGAACGGGTTAACAAGACTGGCTTTCAAGCCTTGGGTTAGGGGGCTGGTTACAAAACATAATCAAAGGAGCATTGATGGTATTGACAGTATTGTTGGTTTTAGTATTATGTGTTCCTTGTTTGTTTCAATGCTTACAACGAGAATGCATGTTGGATTGTTCAAAAACAAGAAGGGGGAGATGCAGGAGGGGGCCTGCAAATCAGGACCATAAAGTGGCAATCAGTTAGCTGAAAGGAATGTGCTAGAGCTTGTAGGCCACAAGCCCTGGGAGGACAAGGAATGTGAATAGATAACAATCAACAGGGCGAGTCACGCTGAGAGAAGATAAGGGAATGAGGAAGGGATGGCGCCAAGGAAAGGTAACACCTTGCTGTTAATTGCTGGTAGTTAACCACCAATCGGGGATTGCCTAGTGTGCAAGGCTTAGCTTCAAGAACCAATCTGTTCAAAACGCGCAGCTTCTGAAAGTGTATATAAACTCGTGCTTCTGTACAATAAATTGACATTTGCTTGCATCAAGCTGTGGCCTGTCTCTTCGCCGCACATAAGACAATAAAAAATGGGAAGCTAAGATTTTCAGACATGCATTTCTTTCCATATACTTGGGATAAATCACAACACTCAAAAGTTCTAAGGCGTCTGAAACAGTGCATTTTGTAGGTGGTGTTCCGCCTGCCAATGTTCCCTGTGCTCCTTTCTACCAAACCACTTCTCCATGTATTAGCTAACACGTGTCTTAAAGGCTGCTAACTCTGGAGGGAGAGGAGTGACCTCTACTCTGTACTTGCACTCCACATATCCTACCAAGGTTCTCATGGCTCATAAACAACTACTGCAAATTTAAACATCCATAACAGTGTATAGAAATAAAATAAATCTTACAGCCATTCTATCCTTTTCAGCTAAGTATAGCTGAAATTTGACAGGTGAAATACTTCTTGGTCCCTCTGTAGCTGTGCTTTCTCTTCGTACTTGAAGTCTATCTGCTGAAAATGGAATTTGTTTGCATGAAAATATAACTTAATCAAATCATAAACCTTTAAACATACACCTTGGGGTGTAAATGGCACAGCTACAGGGAAGCAGTCAACTCAGACTTTTTTAGTCAGCATGAGCATCTTCAGCACCCATGAGACAGTGTGGAAGAGCATTGTCTCCCTTGGTTTCATAAATTGTAGGCAAACCTGTTGCTTTGCACTTTAAACTGGACCTGGCTATACAGAAGGATTTTGTTATTTTTTTTCCAGGTGCCACCAAAGGGAGAGCTTCCCCTGTTCAACATTTTTACCACTTATGTAGTTAAACCATTTTGCATCACTTCATGCTAATACCAGCTAAATTCTATGAGTTTTTTCTGACTGAAAGAAAGTTTAAACCTCTTTTTGTTGGGTCAAGATAGAAAAAAATAACATGCTGAGGTAAGAATTACACCCACAGTCACTCATAATACAAGGAACTTGCAGAGGGGACACCCCCACGTCAGCGGTGGAAAAGTGCTGGTGGTTCCTTGGGGTTTTTTTGATTACCCAGTCCAAAGAGTGGCTTTGCTGGCAGGCCCTCTGTCCCTGCAGGATAAGACACATGGAGCTGCTCTTGGGGCAGCAGAAGCTGGATGACAGTCCACATGGAAAGGGGCTGGGTTTGTGTGAAAGTTTGCACTTTTCTACAGTTATAGTTCATTATGCTAAATAACTGCTTCTGGAAAGAAAAGAGACCCATTTACACAGCCTTCATCAAAACACAAGGTGCAACAATACTTTCTCACATAGAGGAGCCCGTTGCCCTCTTGCACCCAATATAATATAATTTTATTTTCAGCTGACTAAAAGGATGCATTGCTTTATATAAAAAATAAAAAAATAAAAAAGCATGACTACAAGTGAGAAGAAAAATCCTTCAAGGAGAGGCTTGGAGAAATAGTTCTGAACAACCAAGCATAATTATTCCCAGGCACACCATGGAGAGCATTGTCTTGCATTAGCTCTGAGAAAGCACTGCATTGAAAATATCCTGTGCCTTTACCTTTCATAGGTTCTGCTCTGGTTCCCAAAGTGAATAAATTAAAGGGGACAGGCAAACAAAAATCAGAGGAAAATGTAAACTTCCTAAATTCTACAAAAAAATAGTGATGTGGCTTTTTCATGTGTTTGTTATACTGTTTGGAGAGATTGTTCCAGCTTAAAATTATTCAATGCTGACATTAATTTTGCTTCAGGCCCCCAAATAAATAAAGCTACCTATCTATAGGATTCCAAAGAAGAAAAATTTACAAGCACACTGTTTCACAAACATGCTGTTCCATCTATCAGCTTCAGAAAAAGTATGTTCAAGATTAGAGATGTGTTGGTCATTTACAGTATATTCAGTGATTTCCATACAAACTCTGCCTTTAAAAATTGTCACCCTTAACTCCAGAACTCTGAGCTGTCACTGTTTCTTTTTACTCCAAAGAAAGATCTAGGCTTTCAGAGACCGTGGAAAACCAACCGTTTATATAATTTGGGAGTGAATGAGATGTACTATTTTCTTTTGGTCTTATGAAAGACAATAGATATCTTAATTGATTTCAAGTCACAGAGGATCAGTGACATAAGAAAAAACATTGCAAGAAAATTGAGGAGAAATGCATGCATTTCGTAATGAGAGAACACATTACTCCTTAAGCCAACATCTACATACACTGAGACATTTCAGTGAAGAAATAAACAAGTTGGAAGACTTTGAGAACCAGCAGATGAGCATAACTGGTTTTTTCTATTTACGGATTTTTCTTACCACTTGCATTAAAGTCATTGCTAGCGACTTTTGGAATTTAGTTTCATTGTACAGTTCAGTTATGATAAGTTTGCTAACAGAATCAACACCAGTAGCAAAGCATAAGAAACCAGAATAAAATAAAAATAGGTTGGGTAAAGTTTAAATAAATTACGGTCACAAATTCACTGGTCCCAATGAAGAAAACATTTTCAGGTTATTTAGTGATTTATTGATTTTTTAGAAACCATGGAGGCCATGTAAGATTTCAAAGGGTTGAAAAAGGGCAGATAAAGTGCCTATCATTATTAATGGATGTAAGAGGGAAAGGCAGGCCAAGGAATTTTGATTTTACTTGCGTTCCTGGAAAATGCTTGAAAGAAATAATAGAACATAAACTTGATTTCAAACAAAGCAATTAGAAGGGAACAAAGATATGAATAACATACATTTGTGCATTTGCCAAAAACAAATTTTCTCAAATCAGACTAATTTTTTTCTATGATAGAGGATATGCTTCATAGATAGAGGAGAAAATATAAGTGTTAACTGTTACCTTCACTAAAGCTCTTGACACAAGCTTTTTCTAGGAACACACAAGAAAATCACGATTAATATGGAGCTACTGTAGGACTGGAAATAGTAGATGAAAAAGGTACTTATTGATGATGCACTTTTAAATGTGAAGGAAGAATTAAATGTTCTGCAGGTCTGATATTACTCAATTTTTATTTAAATTTTGTTTATTAAATTCTGAGTTCAGAAAGACTACACACACACAGAACAAAACAATTACAAATGATCTTGAAAAACTGGAGAACAGATCTGATGGAAAAAGACTAACATGAAGTTTATACCTGGACAACAACAATCAAATCTGCAGCTGCCAAATGGGGAAGAACTGATTAAGCAGATCTGCTGAAGAAAAAGACACAAGAGTTACATTAAATTGCAAATTGAACAATAGATCAACAATGATGAGCTGTTTCAAAAAAAGGAAAATATTAAGGGAAGATATATATAAAGAGGAGTATAGTGTACAATAAGATGTGTAAGGCAGTCTTTCCACTCTATTCAGAAATGACAGGGTTTCAGCCAGAGCACAGGGTCCACAGAAGACACTTATCAAATGGAGAGGATCCAGAGAAAACTAGTGGCATTTCTAGAAAACATATGGTAGTAGAACATGCTAAAGGAAGTAGAAAAGTTTGGTTTACAGAAGCAAAAAGGAAAGGTATATTTTTCTAAATGAAAATATACTAAAAGTAGCTATAAGAGAAAGAAGGATACAAAACTGTTCACTTTGTTATGGAGACAAGAAGTAATGGGCTTGGATTGAAATGGAAGATTAAAAGTTGACATGAGGGAAAACTTTTAGTAATAAGCGATATTAAAGCACAGGGCTAAGGTGGTTGTGAGATCTGCAAGGTATATCAGCAGGGTCGCAGGATCCTGTCCTGGACCTGCTTTGCAGATAAAGATGAACTAAAGCACCTCTCAAGGTCTTTTCCAAAACTGTTTTTCTGATTCTATGATGAAACACACATGAAAGCTTCAGCAGCAGATATATCTCAAGTAATAGGCAGCACAGGCATTTCTAAACAGACATATCACTGGAGTTCTCCCACTCAAAAGTGTTGATGTGCTTCTGTGCACATAGAGCAAACAGTGATTAGGGCAGCCTCTGATGATTTTAAACTGTGAGCCAAAGTACTTTGGAGCCATATCCTTTGCCATCATAAAAATAATGGTGGAGACCTGAGCTGATAACCATTCTCACAGAGATGGTGAAACGGCCGGGCCTCAAACCATCCATACCAAAAAGTTTATGACATAAAATAACCCAGATACATCTTACTGACTGAGATTGCCTTTAGCTGCATTTGTCTGGACATGCTTCTGGGGGCAATAGTAAATAATCCCACACTGGCAGTGGACAACGATAAAATGTTTATTCTCATACTGCTGGAATTTTGAGCTCCCTTAAATGCTGGTGCTTGTGAGGGCTTGGTTGAAAACCCTGCTAGGAGTTGACATAACTGCCTTTCAGTAATTTTATTCTTGCCCCTCCACAGCCTTTTGTCCAATTGCTTTTTCACCTTATCATTTATGTGAGGATTTACAGGATACCATCCTGTCATTTTCTGTGTCTGTAAGTACAGTAATACTACTGTTAATGAAAACAACAACAACAAAAGAACAATACAAAACCTAATGGAAAAAGACCTGAAGTGATAAGAAACTGACAACATCCTCTGCTCTTGGAAATGCCCATTTGTCTGGGACACAGTGGGGTTTCCATTGCCTCAGATATATTCTTCGTTGTCTACTATTAACCTGAATAGAGAATCCTTAACAAGTTTTAGAAAGGAACTTTTTTCCTTATACCTAAGTCATTACAGTACAAAAAGCACTACTAGGTGCTGTACAGAGAAGCACATAGAAAAAGATCCCTGGTTTCATTAGTCTATACATTCTTTGAACACTTCCCACCCAAATGTGAACATGCGCTTTTACAAATATAGCTGGACTTAAAAAAAAAAAACCAAACAAACTGTACTTTCTCTGAAGCAAGGGAATAAGGAAACTTATTTCATGAAGCTGAGCCTCTGACTTTCAGGTTTGTGAAAGAAAACCTGAAAACAAGTGCGAAGGCCTTCTTTCACCAGTACCCCAGGGCTCTAAAAAAATATCTCAACCTTTTTTTTTACTTTACATGTTATTATTTTTATATGTCCTAGGATCAACAATATGTCAGATGGGAAATACAAAGAACAGATTTGTAGGATTTGCAGAAAAAAAAGGAACAACAGAGAGACAAGCTTGAGATAGCACCAGGTTGTGAATTCTTCATCTTCTATTTCTTCCCTAGAAGTTTACAGTCTCAAATTTACCAAGAAAATCTACAAATTCCATTCAGGCACCACCAGTGTACTAAAGGCAGATGCACTGCGCAAGTCATACCTGCTGCCAGCAACATGTATCGGTGGACACTGCACTAAGGGACAGGCCTATGATCCCATCTCTTCCTCCCTGTGTTCCAGAGAGATTAATAGGAACAAGGAAGTAAAATGGCTTTACTTGTGCCCATGTCTTATGCAGTAAGACTATATACATAAAGCACAAAGAATAAAATGGCAATTTCTAAACTTGTAACAGGTATTGACCCAGCATTTTCAGGGAGGTGCCACAACCTTGTAAGTGCTGAACCATCATATATTAAAAGACAATCTAGAGCCTCTGAAGGTCGAAGGCCCAAGACATCGACCTTGAGATAAACATTAGGCAAAACCCCCTGCTAACAGTATAAGCAGACCAAACAGCAGCTTTCAGTCCTGCAAGATCTCTGCTACAGCTTTCATATCATTGCAAGGACCATGAAGTACAATTATTTAAAATACTGCTTTGCAAGTTTTAAGAACCAGAATTTGTTCAAACACTGATAGGAGAAAAAATTGCAGATGGATTATTTGTGGATATCATTTGACCATATCTATTTCTAAGCAACTTTTTCCCATTAAAATGTCTGTTAAGTAGTAAAGTTTCTATTCATATTTCATAAATGCACTGCCAGCTTCAGCTACAACTTCTGCAAATACACTTGTTCGAAATATAGCTCAATGTACAGTGGGAAACTGATTTAATTTTGATATTTGGATGCTTAGAATTGCTGGGACACCCAGAAGTGATGTTTCTATTTAATGAAGAACTGCTGGGCACTAACAGTATTGAGCATTCCCTAGCCTCAACCATTTGCGTCAATCTCAGCCAAATGTTTTAAGTTACTAAACTATTATGGCATATCAATTATTAATTTTATAATGAGAATTTTATAAGTAATTTTAGGTATAAGGATTAGAAGGCTGAGTAGTTTGGGCAACTTTCCCACAAGGAAAACATCTGAGTTTCCAAGCACCTTATTTTAGCTTGATTAGTGTTTTCTGAAATATGGCAAAATGCCTGTGACTGCTCTATTTTTATCAGGATTTTTACTTCTAACTGTATTTGGTTTCATATATTCTTATGAGATTCATTCTTCCAAGGAGGATAGTTTCTAGCCCAGGGATAATGTTATTGCAGGGATAGCAATTTTAATTTTTATTGCAACATTTGAGGAAAATCATATTATTGATCCTCCCGATCAATTGAACATGACATCCTCTGTCCTCCCTTCAAACACAGCCACCCACAGGCACACTGTGCCCTCAGCACTCTTCAGTTCTCTCCACTCCCACACATCACAGCCTCTCATTGCAGAGAAAAGCTCAGAGCTCCTGCTCTGCTGAACAAGTTCATCTCAATGGTTCCAGAGTTCTTGCCTGGGGAACTGATTTCTCATCATCCCTGCTAGGCAAATCTCTGTGCACAGATCAGCACATTGCTCTGCTAGCACAGAAACCCTGCAAATGTGTAAGGAGAGATACTGCTCTTTCCTTAGCAGACTGGCTTCCCTGGAGACTTGACCCATGCAGACAGGCTGAGTATTTACCTCATCTCAGTCTAACCTGCATCACTCAAGAACCCCTCCAAAACTGCCCAGAATCACTGGCCATCCCCTATCCAGTTCAGCTTCCCCATGTCTCTGCACAAACTAAGGGGAAAAGGAGACTCAGCAGCAAACAACTTACGTTTCAAGAGGAAATACAGCACTGGAGTGCTCTGCACACTGATGCTTAGCCCTGTTGTAGCTAAGGGAGCAGTAAAATCCTAATTATATCATTTGGTTAGTGGCTAAGTAACCAGAAACACTGTTCAGCCAAGGCTAAATGAGAAGCTTCACATTCAATAATACAGTAAGCTACATAGTGGTTCACCTTTTCATTTGCTTACAGCAAGCACTAAAAGACTATCAGAAAACGCATAAATGCAAATTGGCAACAGGACATAAACTTTCATTCTCCACAGTAAAATATGTGTCCTGAAAGATCTTTGTCTTAGCATTATTATTCCAGGTTGCTGTCAAATGTTCATTTCACCACATTCCCTCCCGTTTCTCTCAAGCCAGATGCCACAGTGAGGGTTGGTCACTGTTGCATGACTGCAGTAACATACATGAATTTCTGTCTCCAGAAAGGGCATTGCTGACTTCCCCTGAAGGGCTAATGAATCCTTACTCCTACCATGGAGTCAGGGCTGTGACATAGCCCTAATGTTCCTCCTGCAGGGTTCCCCCAATGCCAGCGGGGACTGCTGCTAGCTGCTCTAGTTTTCAGACGAGGTTGGGACTCCCAGAGTACTGGTAGTGCAATATTCTATTTCAAGTCCCATGGTAGCAGATGCTTTTTTTAATATCCAGCCAATGGTGTTTAATTATGCGGCAATCTCTTTTATTTTCTTTTTGAAAAGGCAAGGTTTTAACCTTCCTGACTGTGAGTTATACATATAACTCAGGTACATCCTAAAAGCTCAGATGCAGTAAGGCTGCATTATCCAGTCAATTAAGAAAAGAGGGGGTCTTAAGAAAGACAGGGGTGTACAGAAAATGGGGAACAGATAAAGTTGCCATTTCAAACGCACCACCATGGTTTTTTAATGAGCTAAACCAGCAAAGTGCCAACATAGCCTCTGACTTGTTGCCTCTTTCCAGACATGATTTACATGTCACCTAGAAGATTTGCAATGTCTTACAGACTCCAAGTCCTCTTGCCACAGGTTTTGTCCCATTGTTGGTTTTACATCCCTCATGCCAACCATATTGGCAGACCTTTCAGCAGAAGAGGGTACAATAAGGCTAATATCTGTGGATGCCCTCTTCACTTCTGTGCTTCAGCAAGCTCAAAGGGTCTTTTAGAGTGGACTCTGCTGAACAGCTGTCCTGCTGTACTTGATGTTTGTGTTTAATTATAGCACACACTATCATAACAAATACAGATATTTTGCACAATCATGTGCAGTACATTAAAAAAATTATGTAGTTATGCACAATAATGAAATAAAATGATCAATGGCAATTTTAAATTTAAGATAAGCCTAAGAAATAACCATTACTATCTCTAGATTTTGCTTAAAAAGCTAAAATGTTTTATATAACAAAGAAGGGACAACATTTCCTTTCAATTAAAGGAATGTGACAATATCTCCAAGCCTAGCTCCTGTTGTAATTAAGAGTTTGCAATCCTCAATTTTAAGAAATATCAGCAGTTTAAATCTATTCTGGGAAGAACAGGAAGTTTGTATTTAAAGAGTTATTTTCCTTCTAATGTATGGAGTCTGTTTAATACGTATTGAAAGTTTAAAGATCTTATTGAAAGTGCTCCTTTGCTTACTTTATGGATCTTGCACATGGAGTTATTTTTTAAAACAATTATGTTTTGGGGCCAGATCCCCAGGAGTTTTTAATGACATCGTTTCAAGGAAAACAGCAGAACTGCAAGTAGGCAGATAGATTAGTTGTGGAACAAGGTTCCCTGGTCTTCTTGTATTCATAGCTACCTCTCTGGAAAAAAGCCTTGCTGGCAGAATTGAGAGAGTTTAAAATTACAGAACAAAGCATCAGTCAGGGAAAAAGATGGGAGCAGGAGGGCCTAAAGATGAACTGTGTAGGGCCTTCCTCCCCAGGGCACTTCAGGACACAGCAAAGGCATTTGGGAGGAAACTGAGGTGCTGCAATGCTTTGGGTTCGGCCTTGGGAAGGCAATTCCACTCTGCCCAGTCCTGCCTTTCTGTCTGCAATGCAAAAGAAAAATCAATGGCTTCTTATCTCTTACAGTAAACTGCTCTGGGGCTGAGAAGAAAAAAAAACGTTTCCAGCGAACTAGTTATAAAGGCTGCATTCAAACCATGAGGTGTGTTGACTTTTGTGCATGGGTCAGCCTGCCTCTAACATTTCAAATGAGAAGGATACCACAGCAGGAGCTATTTTAAGGTGCCTGATTCTATATCTATGCAACCACATCATGACCTGGACCTGGAGCGAATGCTGCCATGCCCCAGCCTGAATCCAGGGTGGATTATCCAAATGGAGATAAATGCATAGGCTTTGATCCTAAGGCCGCAAGCAAGAGGTGGCCTGAGGAGATGAATCAGCATCCCCTTTAGGATACAGTTGAAAGGTTTAACAAACTGAATGCATTTCCAACTTGTCTGCCAAACCGTAACAAGAGCAAAGCTGCCAGGGTAACAACCGGGGGGTGTAAGAGAAGCTCTTTCTGTTGGTAGAAATAGTATCTTGTGCTAGGCCAGCTACTGGGGCTGCAAGGTACACTGTAAAGTGTGTCTGCTCCCTCCTGCTGTGTCAGGTTGGCTAAATGGAGGCACCTCTCACTCCTTGAACTTTGCTCCACTTGTCCTAGAGGACACTATTCATCTCTGCACTACCTGTCACCGTTGCACTATCACTGGAACAGGCAGTGGCCCCATGTATGAGGTGTGCCCGATTTGAACTTTTCTCTCTGTGCAAGGAAGAGAGACAGGCTCAACTGTCACAGCCACGACTTCACCCTGTGTCGTGTGACAGCGTTCCCATGGGGGGAGAGGGACGTGGGAGATGTTGCAGGGATTGTTGCAATATTCAAGCTCTAGATTGGAATGCTCATTTACAAATGCAAGCCTGCTTCCACCTCTTTCCCTAAAAACTCAGTCCATCTGCCTATCTTTCCTAATGATCACTCACATTTTTATTTCTTTTAATTACCAATGTAGCTGGTGGCACAGAAAACAAAATATGTAACAAGAGAGTTCAATTGAGGATTCTCTTGTGTTTTTTTCCCTCTGTCTTCTTTTCGCTCTAGCTGTGAACTTGATCTAATGCATTTGTTGAAATTGTTGCCTCTAAGTTTGCTTTGTGGAGAAGGATTTCATGACTCCTAGCCCCCGAGGGTTGTTATTTGCTCTACCACTTTTTTTCTGCCATCTGGCATGTTTACTTGAAGTAAATGTGTAGGGTCAGAGGCCAACATGGACATGTGGAGGGACAGCTTTGTCATAAAAGCTGTAAGGAATGAGTGGGTGCTTCTGAATATAGCACTATGCATTTTGT
This sequence comes from Falco naumanni, assembly GCF_017639655.2. NCBI lineage: Eukaryota > Metazoa > Chordata > Aves > Falconiformes > Falconidae > Falco > Falco naumanni. The sequence continues at coordinate 13,936,354 of NC_054080.1, read as the reverse complement.
TCAGCTGCTGAACACAAAGAGGTGAGGTTAGTCATATGGTTGAAAGAAAATAAAGAAAACTAAATAGACAAGCAGAACAGTAGATTGTACAACACAGGGCACTCAGGCTCTTTTATTTGGTGAATGGTTTTTTTTCCTCAAAGCCTTTCTGGACACATTTCTAAAGATATGGTAGAGAGGACAATAAAATGTCCTTCTCCCCATTCTTTTGGAGATCTGGTTTATACAGGATCAGTAGTGGACTAGAGGCCTCGAATCACTGCAGGTGCAGATAGGCAGACTGCAACAAGCACTGATATCTATATTCCAGCTGCCAAACCACCATTTGTTTAAATGCAAAATTCTGATTTTTGTGCCTAAGAAGAGAAATTAGTTTGACATGACTTGCAGGAAGGAAGGAAGGAAGTGAGGGGGTCATATAAATGTGGTGTCTTAAACAAGGATGATCTTGCAACTTGTGAAAGTCTCTAGGTAGGAGGGGTCGGGCTGGGTAAGCCAGAGACTCTCCTGCTTTTTTGCTGCTAACTTTTTCCACAATCAGTCACAGATTTGTTACACCTGTGTGGTTAGTACAATGATAACCTCAAAGTTCACTCCCTTAAAGATTTTCTGCTTTCATGCACACTTGTGTTCCAAATGTCATTACATCTCTGCTGTGCAATTGAGAGCTGCTTTCTGTTGCTAAGAGTGCCAGTACCCCAAAGGAAAACCTGCTCCACCTTGGGATCTTTTTGTGTGGCAGCACAAATTATTGCTGTCAGAGAGCAAAGGGGAGCAGGACAGGACACCACTCAGGAGTACAGCCATCAGCACCGCCCTTTATGGAGAGAACTGGATGAAGAAAACTTCATGCTGCAGAATTCATTGCACAACATAATGGTACCACATACCATAAAGGACCTTCAAAAAAGCAAAACTGTCTGTCTAAAATTACTCCAATCAAGTGCAGATGATATCTAAATCTAACTATATAGCAAATAGCACGCAGGTTAATACTGACATCTTATTAATGGATCTATTTTTGCAGCTATGGAATAATATAATTGCTGAATCAACTTTATTACATGAAGTTCTTTTCATCCATGTTTAATACATGAGCTCCATTAAAAGTTTGTATTAATCCCAGACAATGAATAATGGAAAATTCCATTTTAGATTCTATCAAATTTTCCATGGAAATAAGTCAACCAAGTAAATAAAAAATGCAAACAAACCCAAGCACTGTATGTTTCATCTTTATCAACCTGAAAGTTGATTTCACTGGTGAAGAAAGAGCACTTTATTTTGATTCCTAATCAAAATCTTTTGCAGCTTTCAGGCCACTTGTCTCCCTGTAATTCCTTTTTCCTCTGTTTCTTAACATGGATCAGTAACCACAAAAACCCCCAAGGATTATTTTCTTTAAGGCATGACGGAATTAGAAGGTCTAAGTAATTGTTCTGATACAAAAAACAGACTTGATATTCAGAAAACAAAAGCATGCATCTCTAGTGGCTGCTCTAATCTTAAACTGCCATAATGTCTACAGAAATAGTTATAACACTATAAAGATATTTTCTTAAAAAAAAAAAAGGCAAAGGTACTGATATATTTATATCAAATAGGTCTAAATATTAACAAAGGTATACTAGTCCTCCTGTGATAAATATTACATGAAAATCCAAGAATAAACATTAACAGAGCAACTGGACAATTCTAGTGGAGAAAAGCAGATCTACCCTTATAAAGAAGGTATCAAATGACTGCTCTGTTTGTGACTGAAAATAGAAGACTAATTTCAGGAAATTTGCTTCAAATACTCATATTCCCACCAATCCAATCTCTTTGGGTACTTTCATGAAAATAACTACCATAGAACCAGAACAAACAGAAGGAAATAAAAATATAAATATTCTTCATAACCCAGGCTGAGATATATTGCACGGACTACGTGAGCTCCATCAGGGAGGCCAATTCATATAAGGCTCTGCCTACACAGGAATTGCATCATGTGTTCACCTTTGTGAGTGTCATCTTAACCCAGCTATGATGCAAAGATTTAGGCATACCAGGTCAAAGTGGGATCTATCAGCCTAACATGTCTCAATATGGGAATCTGAGGGACAATACCAAAACAGAGAAACAGTTCAAAGCTTCTACAACAGGGACTTTGAGAGAAATTTTGCTTTGTGTCAGAGCATCAAATCTTGCTTATTATTTCACTTGTTTTCTTCTGACATGCCTTCTGTAACCTTTTTCAAAGACTGTTAGTAAAAAAACTCATCTTAAAGACTGAGCTTCAGAAATCAGCCACCAGTCTCAGGTTGGGCTTTAAACTGACTACTACACTACTAGTACTTCACACTGCTACTAACAGCATATGGGAGAGACACAAAAAAACCTTATTGAGAAGGAGACTCCTATAGGACCTTTTGACACCTCTGTCACTATGTTACCCGAGGAGATGATAGAGGATCTCACCAAGCCACTCTCCAGCATTTATCAATGGTCCTGGCTAACCAGGGAGGTCCCAGCAGGCTGGAGGTCAGCCAGTGTGGTGCCCATCCACAGGAAGGGCAGGAAGGAGGATCTGGGGAACCACAGGCCTGTCAGCCTGACCTCGGTGCTGGGGAAGGTTATGGAGCAGATCATCCTGAGTGCTGTCACTTGGCAAGTGATCAGGTTGAATGAACATGGGGTTATGAAAGGCATGAAAGGCAAGTCCTGCTTGACAAACCTGATCTCCTTCTACAACAACATGACCTGCCTAGTGGATGAGGAAAAGGCTTTGAATGTTGTCTACCTGGACATTACTAAAGCATTTGACACTGTCTCCCACAGCATTGTCCTGGAGATGCTGGCTGCTCAGGGCTTGGACAGGTGTGCTCTACACTGGGTTAAATGGTGAATGGGTGGGTGAACCCGAAGAGCAGTGATGAATGGAGTTAAATCCTGCTGGTGGCTGTTCACAAGTGGTGTTCCCCAGGGCTCAGTACTGGGGCCAGTTTTGTTTAGTATCTGTCCTGGTTTCAGCTGAGATAGCTGTTAATTTTCTGTGTAGTAGCTGGTACCATGCTGTGTTTTGGATTTAGTGTGAGAACAATATTGATAGGACACTGATGGCTTTAGCTGTTGCTGGGTGGTGTTTATATAAATCAAGGACTTTTCAGTTCCTTGGGCCCTGCCAGCGAGAGGGCTGTAGGGGCACAGGAAACTGGGAGGGGACACAGCCAGGGATGGTGACCTGAACTGGCCAAAGCGATATTCCATACCGTATGACGCCATGCTGAGTAGATAACCTGGGGGAAGAAGAAGGAAGGGGGGGACATCCGGCATTATGGCGTTTGTCTTCCGAGTAATTGTTACGCCTGACGGAGCCCTGCTTCCCTGGGGATGGCTGAACACCTGCCTGCCCGTGGGAGTGGTGAATGGATTCCTTGCTCTGCTTTGCTTGTGTGGGGGCTTTTGCTTTACCTACTAAATTGTTCTTATTTCAACCTTGAGTTTTACATTCCTTCTTGATTCTTCTCCCCATCCCTCTGGGTGAGGGGGAGTGAGCAAGTGGCTGTGTGATGCTGGCTTTCCAGCTGGGGTTAAAACACAAGTCTCTTTATCAATGATCTGGATGAGGGGATCGAGTGCACCCTCAGTCAGTTTGCAGATGACACCAAGCTGGGGGGAGTGCTGACCTGCCTGAGGGCAGGAGGCCCTGCAGAGGGACCTGGGCAGGCTGGAGCGATGGGCCCAGGCCAGTGGTGTGAGGTTCAGCAGGGCTCAGTGCCGGGCCCTGCCCTTGGGTCACACCAGCCCCACGCAGCGCTACAGGCTGGGGCAGAGCGGCTGGAAAGGGCCTGGTGGGAAAGGGCCTGGGGGTGCTGGGTGACGGCCGGCTGGGCAGGAGCCAGCAGTGTGCCCAGGGGGCCCAGGCGGCCAGCAGCACCCTGGCTGGTGTCCCCAGCAGGGTGGCCAGCAGGACCAGGGCAGTGACCATCCCCCTGCACTGGGCACTGCTGAGGCCGCCCCTCGAACCCTGTGTTCAGGTCTGGGCCCCTCTCTGCAAGAGGGACGTTGAGGTGCTGTAGCGTGTTCAGAGAAGGACCAGAAAATTGGTGAAGGGTCTGGAATATGAGTCGTATGAGGAGCAGCTGAGAGAACTGGGGTTGTTTAGTCTGGAGGAGAGGAATCTCAGGGGGGATCTTCTTGCTCTCTACAGCTACCTGACAGGAGGCTGTAGGCACGTGGCGGTCGGTCTCTTCTCCCAGGTAACAAGCAATAAGACAATAGGAAATGTCCTCAAGTTACACCAAGGGAGTTTGAGATTGGGTATTAGGAAAACTTTCTTCACTGAAAGGGTGGTGAAGCATTGGAACAGGCTGCCCAGGGAGGTGCTGGAGTCACCATCCCTGAAGATGTTCAAGATACCTATAGATGTGGTGCTTAGGGACATGGTTTAGTGGTGGACTTGGCAGTACTGGGTTAACAGTTGGACATGATGATCTCAAAGATCTTTTCCAACCTCAAGAATTCTATGATTCTATGATTCTATGGTTGATTCTATGTCAATGGCAGAACTGATTTAGTACCATTTGCAAGTACAGACATGCATATATCTCTTGGAGTATTTATACCATTTGCAATTCTGTGATGAACAGAAAGCAGCTGCTTCCTAATTCTATTTAGAATTTTAATTGAGTTGCACTTGCCAGGGATTCCAGTGATCAGACTTGCACATGTAGGGAAAGAAAGCAGAGGGAATCAAGGTTACAAATCTGAAAGAATCTCAAGGATAAGACGGCGACAGCACCACTCTGTACTGAATGTTATTGTTTTCTCTCATTGTACAGACTAATCCAGATGGATTCTGCCTGTACAATGGCACAGCATGGGCAAATATGAGAATTACTTGGTTGGATACCCACAGAAATCAAATGCATTTTGCATAAACTTTCATATCAACAATATGATTCTGACAATTTAATCCTTCCAGTCAATGGCTGAAACAGTATCACAGAGTCAGTAATTTCTGTTAAGTAGTGCTTCGAATTTTCCCTATCAAATGACATAGAGAAATCTGTGCAATTTGTTCATAGACATGAACACACAAAACCCCCACTTAGCTCTATACAATAATTTATTCTAAATTGTTTGCTTAATTCTATTCACATGCTCATATATACACTGAAATATATACATACACTTACTGCTGCAGAAACAAGCAGGAACTTGCCCGATGGTTTATATCAGTATTCTAGAAAGTAATTCAAATATACTGCATAGCTACTTAGTTCGTTTCTTCAACGTTCCCATTATCGTTTATAGACACTAATCATCCCTTAATGATAGTAATTTTTATGTCTTCATCTTATGTCTTGCTTAATCTCCAGTGTCTATTGTAATTTGTGGAGAAATGGGGCTGTCATAGTGCTACCTGTGATATGAAAGACAAGGTAGATCTGGAAGCCATGATAATAAAGATTGTATCACTATGATAGACAAAATGCTGGACCTGGACATAAGCAACTAGTTCATCCCATTATACTGATAGTTTAGGCTATTCATGAGTCAAGGTCTTCATAACCTGATTCTGGATAAATATCACATCTACAATTGCAAAATGAAAACATAACTGTTCCTAAAGCATGGCTTTGATCCGTTGTCATAATTATTACACGCAGAAAGTTACCTATCTTACCATCAAGTGGAAATCCAGGCTAAAGGTCCAGTACTAAATTTCTGCTGACAGTGTTGTTTGCTCATAGTCTTCATACGTATGTATGCAAATCAGTCTTACACTGTAATGCTACTTTTCTTACTGCCTGTACTATAAAGTACACAAACTGTGAATGGCACAGACATGGCAGAAAATTTCTATTAGAGACTTTATTTTTCTGATTCCAGTTGAGGTAGTTGGACAAGTCAGACCAATGATGCATTGAATCTTGCCAATGCTCAGAAAATTGAACTAATTTAGTTTTAACTGCATGCTAGCCAAATTAAATAAATGGAAGCAAGCTTCTTGGTAAACTTCCCTCTTAAAAAAGATTGCTTCAATTTAGCTTAAAATAATAACAAAATATTTCTATTAACAAAAATAATAAGCTTGGTTTCAACCAGCTAGTTAATTCAGCTTTATATATTAAGAACAGCATAAAACTATGTATGTCATGATACATTAAGTGTTTATAGGTTTTCTAAAAATAATGAAAACCCTGTTCAAAGACAAATGCAGTGAAGTTGCCACAATGCAGACCAAAGAAGTAGTTTGCATTCTTCTGAGCCAACAGAAGTGTTTGACAAAGAAGAATACATGTTAGCAAAGTTGGGGGTTTGGAACAAAATTTAAATGCAGTCTTCCATGGAACATGAAATGTAAACTACCACAAAGACATACTTGTGAATGATTATTACTGATCATCCCCTTCTCCAGTGCAATTTTATGTTTCCTCCACTAAGTGCATCAAAAAATAACAGAATTTTGAGGCCAAAAGAGAGAGTTATACCCTGTATGTTTAGTTTGCCCATACCTTTAAGCGCCAAATATCACAAGGCAGCAATTTCAACCTCAGGTCTTTGCAAGGGCACTCACAACTAACAACACATCTGTATGAAGTTCAGTATAAACATGTATGAGTATTTTGGGGTTGATTTCCATTTCTAAGTGCTTGATTATAACAGTGCAGCAGAAGTTACTTTTGCATGAATACTGAGGCAGAGAATCAAGCTGTTAAACCAAAATATCACATTGCAAAGCTGATAGATGGCTTTTGTCAGTACCTACTATCGACGTGAACACTAATGACTGGACCACTAAAGTACTCACTGCAGTTGTATTTACATGAGCAGAGTCCTTCTCAGCAAAATACTCTTTGCTAAATACTTTCACAATATTTACACATTTACATAAGGATCTCTTTCACAGAAGGAAAGAAGAAGACAAATACAGAAAAAATTATACTATTCAAAAAGTACAGTGAGCCTCTTTTGATTAACAGAAAAAAATAGTTCTTTCAGAAACTGTTATTACCATGTAACTCAAGAGCTCAGTTAATTTGTAAGGGAAGCAATAAAACTGCAGGACTGGGCAAGCAATGTACTGCATTATTCTCAGAAAAGATTATCAATTTTCAAATACTGAAACCAGGGATATATGAGAAGCAAGTATCTTCAACACCAATTTCTAATAAAAATGCTTATTTTTATTTCCCTACATTTCCAGTTATAGTGTGTGCCCACTAGCCAATTCCTAGAAACTTAGGCAACAGATATGGTACTGGTGGATTAGCCAAACACACTGGTTTACACAGTAGATATGAATAAAACATCTCCTGTGTCAAAAGTTGCTCTTCCACATTTCTCATATAACCATCCATCACAAGGCCTGGGAAAGTCTGCAATAAGAGATCTGGCAGGGTTACCCAAATATCATATTCCAATAGCCCCATCTCTAGGAATCAAGAGACTTTCATCATTCTCAAGGATGCCATTTGATGAAACACTTGTATACATGTTAATCAGACTAGAGAGAATTGTGCCTTTTATGTTACCTTGCTGTGCAAATGGCTCAAAATTAAACAGGATTCCTAGGCCTGGGTGTGAATAAACAAAAGGGGTGGAAGCTCTTAAACTCAAACAGCTACCATCAGGTCTATCACATCTTCCAATTCCATTCCAGCAACTAGCATATTTTTTTATTTTATCAGGATTCAATTTTAATTATTTAGCTTCCACTCAAACCAGGTTTCAGTGGTCCAGAGACTGGCAAAGTCAAACAAAACCATACTTAGGTTCAGAAGAATAGAGACAGGAAGATCATCCTGAAAGTGTCACAGTTTAAAACAACTCATTTGCTTTCTTTCCTTAATACATATGTTGAGTGAACACATAATGAAACAGAGCCCTGACATCTTAGATGCAAGAATCCTTCAGGCACATGGTCAGCTGTCTATCACTCTATCTTGTGATCTTTTATTTTAAAAGTCTGGCATCAGAAAACTAATTCCATCTACCTCTGCCATGATCCACAAACTAATTCTCCATACTTTGTAGTAGAAAAGCCTATTGCATTGTCCCTATAATAGGCATTAATGTTGCAAAATATATGCAAAGAATTGTGCCCTGAAGAATTAATCCCATGGCCAGATCCATCCAGATGGACCCTCACTCTCATCCAGACTCAATAGCAAAGTCTCAGGCTTAAACGCATAATTGCCATGATTTTATGCACAGTCACAACAAATTAAGGTTGTCACATATCATAGCCATTCCTGGCTAAAAATGGATAAATATATTCACAGAGTTGTCTTACAAACGTAGTTTGTGAATGCTTTTTCCATTTCACTAAGATCTTATCTGATTCTAGAAACAATAGAGAATATAAAATATGCCTAACCTGATTTTTTTTTTTTTTCCATTTTTAACCATACCTAGCTCCACCCTACTTAAAAGTCTGTTGTTTGACAAAGAAAGAATCAGCCGACTCAAACTGATAATGGACCTCTCTGAAGCCCATATTGGAATTTTCAGTGCTTTTAGTTGATGCAGTAGTGAGATGGTAAAATATATTACTGTTTTCTTGAATCTTAAGTGTTTATTAATGTTTATTTAAAAAAGGAAGATGATACTTCAAAAGAGAGGATCAGAAACTTGTTAGAGGTTGGACCTTCATGTTGCTACAGCTTCAGCTTTCAACAACCCTTTTTTTCCAATGTTAGGATAAAGCCACACAATTTCATCTTCCCCTTCCCCCTGTACTTTATAGCCTCAGGTTCTGCGTCAGAGACTTGTATTTTTGTTTTGAGTCCCCTGCCCCACAGTTAAACATTGTACTTTTCATTCAATGTAAGTCATTAAAGTCAGTAAACAGCAAAAATGAATAAAACAGCAACTTACGTATTTTTAACACCTTTGAGTTAAAACCACTTTGCAATAGGGAAGGAGAACAGATGCTCATTTTTAAATGCTAAAGCCACCAACTGGGAATATGCCAGTTGTAACTGCTGCCATCTGTTTTCTACTGTTCTTTTTACCTAGCTCTGTGAGATTCATATCTGAATTCATAGCCATACGTTTCCACTAGGAGAGAGGCAGTGGGAATCGTATAAGCAGAATTTTTCCCATGTGCTCTCACCTTCATTAAATAAGAACTTTCAGTAATTACTGGTCTGCAAGACCTCTATGAAATGATAAATCAGGGGCACTTTTTGCAAGGATTATGTGGTGACAGCAGTTGTTTAATAACCACTTTTCATTACTGCTTTCCCACATTTCATTTAACTTGTTTACTTTCCCACTGCTGCTGTTTGTCTTCCTACCTTCTCTCTAGTCAGGTAGAAGTAGAGTACATAGCTCTAGGCTTCTACAGGGATAACGCAGCTCCTGCTGGAAACAAAGCACTTTGTGCATACCTAGATATCTGCTGCTCAGGGTCAGTTGCAGTACTGAGTTTCATAGTGCAGTTAATGCCTGTTTTTGTGTAAACACTTCAGATATCTCTTATACCCATATATTCATAGTTTTTGCAGTGTCTGAGACAGATTGTACAAGATGGCAGTGCCGGACTAGCGTAAGTGCAATACAACATACATAACGCAAAAAAAGAACAACCCAAAACTCATTAACATCAGCAAAAATCCTTCAAAATGCTCAAATCCATTTTTGTTAGTTTAGAGAAAATCCGTGCTTAAATCTTGCACTGACTACCCAACACATACAGTAAAAAAAAAAACCACCAACAACAAAAGAAAAGTTATCCATCCCCTCAACACTGTTATTGGATTATTATTTGGAAGATTGTAGATTATTATCTGGGCTGTTTGTTGCTGACCTTGAAGGTACCATTACTAGATGTTTTGTATATGAGCTTTTGCAACTACTCTGCAAAAGATGTGTGTCTACAACAGCCCCAGAGGTTTGTTTTGTTCATGGCAGCTGCCGTCTTAGCCAACACATGTACTGAATCAGGCACCTTAGGAGTAAAGCACAGAAGATGCTAATATTTGAGCTAAAAAGCCGTCAAGACCTGTAGCTGGCCTCTGTTACAGACCACATCACCATACCTCAGGCACTTTTTCTGTGGTGTTCACACAGACAGGGTGGTCTGGGATGCTGGCAGCATCTGCACTTCTCAATAAAGAATGATGCTGTTACAGGACTATCTATCAAAGTCTCCTGACCTATGAATCCTTTAAAACGTGGGGATCTCACTTTTCAAAGGCATTTGAGTAGTTTTTGTTAACATTGGTGACATGAGGAATACTATTTAGTTGCATCAGTCTGATTATTATCCTCCTATTTCTCTCTCCATCATCAATTTATTAAAGTCTTACCAGTCATTTTCACAAGAAAACTTTAAGCTCCGACAAAAGCAGCACTTCATCTGAATGCTGCTATCCTGTCTCTCTCTCTCCATGAATGGATGGGATTAGGGAAGGCTAAAATGGTGTAGGAACTGATGCCAAACTGGCACAGAGTAACTGCACAGAGACAAATTTTGTCTTTAAGCAGCAAAGGTATTTATTTCATGCAACACTGGGGAGCTAATCGATTTGCACTGGACAAACGAGCTCCAAAGTTTTCAGTGAAAAGTCAGGTAATTTATACAGTTTTCGTGAGAGGTTACAACATCTTTACATACATATTCATTTGATTTTGACATCTAATCATCGTATTCATAATAGGCAGGGTCTAGGTGGAGTAAACCTTTCAACTTTCTTTGTTCAACGATGTCCTGACTCCTGGTCTCCTCATCTCCTTCAGATGCCCACCTTGTATTTTCTAATTATTCAGAGCACATTCCTTTACTTTAACAGTGGAACAGAACAGGCTGTGCCATCTATCTTATCTCAACACAAACAGAGCATCACCCAAAGCGTTGTACCAAACTCATCCTGACTAATCTTCTTAAGACCTTGCTCTGTTTCATTCCACCCTTTTCTTAAGACTTATGAATTCTTTTGTCAAGTTCCAAAGACAAAGAGCTTTGGTAGACATGCATCATTGCCCATATTATTTGTGTTAACTATGGCATTTAGTTTATATCACAGACAGATGTTCAAGAGTGATAACAGGATCATTCCTCCCATTGTAATTAGTATGGGATGTATTAAATTGTGGAATTCTTGTGTTACTGTAGAGGAATGTCCTGCAAAGATGTCCCACCAATAATGTTCCCCTACTTGTTCTGCATTAGCTAAGATAGATTTTATATTTTCAGAGTCATGTTTTACTTTCCCAAGCATGTGCTGGGCCGTTCTGTTTACTTCTTGGACCAGTTTTTCTATGTTGGAGTGTCTGAGCATTGCTTTAAAGAGACTAATGTTCATGCCTATCTGTAATTTAGGTACATCATGATACAGGGTATAATCGGCATCAATTAACTGTCTAATAGTTACAGGAACAATATAATCAGTCACAGCCGACAATAGTAAAATTACATACACAAAAATTAGTACCGTTTGCTATTTCATGACAATTATGAATAGTAATGTTAAGACAAGAAGTTCTAACACATGCACATCCATTTCCTACGTAAAACACTTGTGATTGATTTTCAATATGTGGAAACATTTCAAAAGTACACGTACCCTTTTTAATAGCTAGACATAGATCTTCATTCTCTGTTTCTGCGTTTTCACAGATGTATCCCAGTTGTTTTCTGGGGATAAATGCCTCAATGCTAATCGATTGCCATTTGCCTTTGGTCTGATCACAACTTGCCCAACATTATGGTCCATGGGTCTAACGATGACTTTCTGGTGTGTGGCTCCTAGTGTCAAAACAGGAAAGATTGTCTGTTCTTTTGCTGCACTAATTGTGAGCACATATGCTTCAATTTGTTCATGTTGTGGGTTGTAGGTGAAGTTTTACTAGTTACCACCAAATCTTTTTCAAACTGAGTGGTGAGGCTGGGTTTTGGCTATTATTTCCCTTATTACTTGAGATAGTACTCCTGATGTTCCTTCCCTCATTACTCCTGCAGCTACGGATTGTACCCACTGCTGAGTTTGGATATGTTGGATGGCAAGTGCAACCTTTTTGCTAATGCCCCCAGAACAGTCGATAATTTTGGTGATAAATCTTCACCTGTGTGATTAGCTACTAATGTGAATAATCTGATTGCCAAGGATTGAGTTTCTGCTAATGTGAGCATAGATGATCTCAAGGGAACTTTAAGCTTTCCCAGGTAAGAAGTGACAGCACTGAGTTTGTTGACTAGTACTTTTTGGTCTATGGTATTTAACCCATCTAATCCTGTGCCAGTCCATCCTGGTATATCTCTTCGAGTTCTAGTGTAGTGAGACCTAGCTGCCAGCCATGCATTCCATCCTTTAATACTTTGTTGTATGTAGAGTCGGCAGCCCTTTTGTATGTGAGATTTACTTGTCTGGATATTTATCTGAACTCTTTAGTGAATATTTAACACTATCCTACAGGCAAAAAACTGGTCCTTCCTTTTTTAGCCAAACATTATTGTCTATATCTTCCATATGAATAAATGTAAGTGACCAGGTCTTCATAGGCATTACTATTAGCTTGACTTCTTTTGTCTCTTGTTCTTTTATATTAACACCTTTACACCCCACATGAATCTCATCTTCCATTTTTCCTATCATGGTATTTAATGAATTCTGAGTCTTATTTCAGTCTTGTTGCGTATATGATTTGTTGTTAGATAAAACATAAATGACTAGACCTGGGTTAGGCTCTAGGTTGATCAAAAGCAGTGTGCCAAACCATGGAAGTGATTTAATAATTTGTGCGTCAGACCATGGCCATTCTAAAATGGGAGCTTGAGATGAAGTTATACTTATCAAAAGTCCAAGAATCAGCATTGGGAAGGCTTGAGAGCAGGTGCTTCTCATTCAGAAGTCCATGGTTTCTCAGGAACTTTCTCAGGAGCCTTCTTGACTCAGAAGTAGTGAATCCAAGCAGGTCGCTCTTTTATCCATATTGCTGTGAATGTAGTCAGTAGCACCTGGAAGGGTCCATCTCACTTCTTGCAGAGGGTCTCCTGAAAAATTCTTAACATATACCCAACCACTAGGACTAAACAGATGTAGTTTATAGTCAGGTTGCTTAGGCTGGTGTTCTAATACTACTGTAGCATTTTTATTTAATTGTTTCCATACAGTTATGACATAATCATACACATACTGGTTACCTATTTGATCTAGAGCTTCACTATTTATAACTTGTATTACATAGGGTCTGCCATACAAGATTTCAAATGGGCTCAGCTTCTCTTTTGATCTTGGTTTAACCCTCAGTCTGATTACAGCAATAGGTAAAGCTTGATACCAAATTAAATTTGTTTCTTGGCATATTTTGACAATTTGTTGTTTAATAAGATAGTTCATTTTTCTTTACTTGCCCACTTGCTTGGGGTCTGTGGGGTATATGCAGTTTTTTATTTATTTATATTATCATATAAAAATATGATTTTTAATGTTTTACTTATTGCTTGTATGACTTGTGCACAAAAGTGTGAGCCTCTGTCTGAAGACATTACTGCTGGAACCCCAAATCTCGGTACTATTTCTTAAAATAGTATTTCGGTTACTTCTTTAGCTTTATTGGTTCAGCAAGGGAGTGCTTCAGGCCACCCTGAAAAGACATCTGTCATGACCAGCATGTATTGAAACCCCTTTTTTCTTGGGAGTTCTGAGAAATCAGTTTGTCACTGTTGCCCTGGAAAATTTCCTTTTCCAGTTGTCCCAGTTCGACTCATGTTCTCCCTACAATTTTGTCAGTCTAAATATTTATACTATGAGTCAGTGCCCAATGGGTCTTATTATGTTCTTCCTTCCTGGATGACCCTCTTATATTCCTCACACCAAGGTCTGGCATGGCATACGTTCCCACCTCTCAACGCCTACTGGGTTGCAGCCAACAGCGGAGCTAAAGGTTCTCCTTGGTGGCAAACGCAGCGGCCAAACCAGTCTTGTCCTTGACTATGGTAGGAGGCACCTGACCAACCTTATTCCTTGTATTTCGTTGTCAATGCAGAGTTTCATCTGTGCATCCCATAACAAGTCACTGTCATGGCAAAACACACAGATTTACATTGGTAGAACTACTACAGAGTGCATTTCATTTCAGTTTTCATGCCTTTATCCCCTACAGCCCTGCTTACCAAGGGGTATTGTTTTATCCAAACGAGGCAGGCCGCGCCTTTTCATTTCTACTGTAACAGGCAAAGCATTTTTCACCTTACCTGGAATTTATTCCCAGATATACCTGGTTAAAGATTTCTTTTACTTCAGGGAGGTCCTCTTTTCCACTTTTCTGTTGAATTAAAGATAAGCTCAAGATTGCAATTAATTGATCATCTTTAACTTCCATTTCTCCTTCTCTAAATGACTAGATGTTCTAATAAATCTCATCCCAACAAAGATTTTGGTGAATTTGGCATTCCTATTTGTTTTCTTAATTTGTACTTTAAAGGTTTCAGATTGTTTTTTCCTGGTGGCCAGTAACTCCCACAACTGTAACATATTCTTTTCTTATTGAAGTTTAACACCAAGTAAGTTGCTTCTGTATCCACCAAAAAATTCACCTCATCTTTCTCTAGTCCCTAACTTTAAATTAACCCAGCCACTAGGGTAGATTCCCCAGGTCCCTGGCAGTCTAGTTCTAATCCAGTCACAGAACCCCTTGATGGTTCTTTAGTTTAGGGTAATCTCGCTTCCAGTGCCCACTTTCCCTACATATGCACACTGATCCAGTCCCACAGGAGAGGGATTCACTCTTTCACTTCTGCCTGGCATTCCTCCTCTGCCTCTGCCTTGTCTGCTCTACCAGTTTAGCACACCCCAGCTCTTCTTCTCTTACCTTCTGTACACGTTCCCTGTTCCTTCTATCAACTTTCCTACTCAAAACCTTTTTCTAGTCCTATTAGATCATCCTGATAAGTCTTTCACAACCAGATTCCAAGCATCTAAATTTCCCCATCAAAGATTCACCTTTATTCTCCTCAGACCCACTGCCTGCCCTAGAGGGGCCGTTACCGGTCCTGTTGTACTGCAAATGCTGCAGCAATTGGGGTGACATTGTCAGGTCCTTCTGTTCTATTGTCAGCAACAGCAACCCCCTCCTCCTCACCATCAGAAGGGTTCGGGGCAGGAGATGCTGTTCCTGCTCGGCAGGTTACACAAGCCTGCCTCTGCAGCAGCACTTCTGTTTTAACTCTTTCTTACCCTGAATGTAAATCTGCTACTTGTTGCTTTAAGTCTGTGTTCTTACCTATCATGCCTTTGCAGGCAAACAACGAACACCCTGCCATGGGTCCAGCAGGACTCAGCCGCACCTTCGAGTAGGTGTGGGAGTTTGTACAAACTCACCCCAATACTTTAACTTCACAGGGTCCTTGACTCCCTCCCCCACACACACTTCAGGTTCTACATTAGGAAAGTTTTTATCTTGCATCATGCTTCACTCCGGTGGCTCCACACGAGGAGCCACAGTCTAAAGCTCTTCCCACCCCCCCCCACCCCCCCACCCCCCCAAACATAGCAATTATATATTACACAAAAATTTCAACAAGAGCATCTTTCTAGTGTAGGTCTCAGTTTTTTCCTATGCTTTTCTAGAGCCAAAATCAAAGAATCAGGTGGTGTTATATTAATCCCGCAGTCCTTCTGCCACACTCTGTATGGCTTCACAATGTGAAAAACATATCTGCATACATTATTTCATCCCACTTTTGTTCTCTACGGAGAAACAGCATAAGCTGTAAAATTGTTTTGTAATTAAGACTTCCTTCAGGCAGCCATTTTTCACCATCACCTAATGTATACAGAGGCCACCATTTCTGACAGTATTTTGAAAATCTCTTTTTGATAAAATATCCTCCAGAAATTCCACCCAATTCTTTCCAGTGCTTCAAAATACATCCCAACAGTGTTTTGGTATTGATTTCTTTGCTCGGTCCACTCCCCATCACCCTAATGAGTCTGGTATATCTATCTACAATGTTAGTTACTATCGGTGGCACCGTACATATCTCAGAGCATACACCACAGTTCAAGACCTCTTTTATTTATTTATTTATTTATTTATTAGGAGGAGATAATATATCTTTGTCAGTTGCCACCCTTTCTTCAAGTATACACACAGCACCCACAACACTAAGTGCAGAGGCTAGTTTGCGCTTTTTCCAAATGATGTTAGTTCTAAGGTTTTGTCCACAGTTTCCTGTTCTAATTTCTAATTATGCATTCCACCACTTCATACGTTGATTTTTCAATCGCTCTGTCTGTCTCTGGCCGGCCCCTCACGGGGAACATAGACACGCAGATCGGGGCTCCCCACTCGCTTCACAATTAAACTGCATCTCTCACACGCACCCCACTCTCCAGGCAGCCCTCAGTGGCACAGGCAGTGTGTTACACAGTACGATTCACTTACATACAACTCTAGGAACACTGACAGTTTGCGTTACCACACAAAGTATGCATTTCAATGAACACTTGCCAAAAAAAAAACCCAAATTCTGATTTTGGGTCCTAAGCAGCATGCTGTTTTCAGCTGTTCACTTAGAATTACCAGAATTAGTTTTTTCACATACGATTCATAACTCTAATTTTGAACATGAAACAAGACAACACATAAACAACATACAGAGCGCAATTTCAGTTGTTACATTCTAGGAATTCCGCAGATCTTAAGACGCCCTAAAGGAAGTTTTCAGCTTCCCAAATCTTAAGACAATCAAACAGGGCTATTACCCTTTTCAGAAGGCGTCCCTTCCCTCAGCCCTGCGAGATGGCATCCCATCTTTCATCTTCAGGGACAAACTCAACCAAATTCAAACCAAAGAATAAATATAAATACCTTTTATATTGTGCAGAAGTCCTTGTCCACCTGTGTGAGAAGCTGAGGTGTAGGGGAGTCTCACAGACCAAAGATCCAGTCAGGGGCCCCGAGGGTCCCCAGGCCCCTGGATTCCAGCACAGGTGGAGAGTTCTCCTGCCTGGCTCACCAAATTGATGCCAAACTGGCACAGAGTAACTGCACAGAGACAAATTTTGTCTTTAAGCAGCAAAGGTATTTATTTCATGCAACACTGGGGAGCTAATCGATTTGCACTGGACAAACGAGCTCCAAAGTTTTCAGTGAAAAGTCAGGTAATTTATACAGTTTTCGTGAGAGGTTACAACATCTTTACATACATATTCATTTGATTTTGACATCTAATCATCGTATTCATAATAGGCAGGGTCTACGTGGAGTAAACCTTTCACTTTCTTTGTTCAACGATGTCCTGACTCCTGGTCTCCTCATCTCCTTCAGATGCCCACCTTGTATTTTCTAATTATTCAGAGCACATTCCTTTACTTTAACATCAGTGGAACAGAACAGGCTGTGCCATCTATCTTATCTCAACACAAACAGAGCATCACCCAAAGCGTTGTACCAAACTCATCCTGACTAATCTTCTTAAGACCTTGCTCTGTTTCATAACAAGGGGTCAAAGTAAGGCATTACTAAAAATGACATGAATACAAAGGATGCCACCCCTTTTAGTTTTCGTTTTCTCATTGATATTTTTTTCCTGAACGATAAGAGACATACAGTTGAGAAAAATACTACCTTTTACCTTCCAATATCAGGATTATCCACTAAGAATAACAAAATTTCAAATTATCAGAAGCAATAAA
This sequence comes from Falco naumanni, assembly GCF_017639655.2. Lineage (NCBI taxonomy): Eukaryota > Metazoa > Chordata > Aves > Falconiformes > Falconidae > Falco > Falco naumanni. The sequence continues at coordinate 13,918,718 of NC_054080.1, read as the reverse complement.
TATGTTTCTCTTGAGCTCTGTTGGTATATTCAGTGCCTTTGACAGCACTTTGTTCCTCATCAGTCAGTGCCCCATAGAATTACAGGATCATGGAAAGGTTTGGGTTGGAAGGGACCTTAAAGATCATCTAGTTCCAACCCCCTGCCATGGGCAGGGACAACTTCCACTAGACCAGGTCGCTCAAAGACAACTCCAGCTTGGCCTTGAACACTTCCAGGGATGGGGCACCCACAGCTTCTTGATGCATCCACAACTTCTCTAGGCCTTATATTGGTAAGGGTGATTGAAGTGGTTACAAAAAAGAGCACAATGTTTTTCATGTTCCTTTTCCTATTTTTAAAGTACACAATGAGCAGCAAAGGGAGGGAAGGGCAGGTGTGACTTTGGTTGAGCTAAATCAGAACTGGTAGCAGTCTATGAACCATAAGGACCTAAAATTTAAAAAAAACACCAGAAATCCTGTAAACAGGTAAGTAAAATGAAGACATAAGAAAATCATAGTTTTAACATCTTTCCAATACATGCCTTCATGATCATGTTTTGTAAATAATGTTGTATAACCTCTCAAACAAATAATTACATGGAAAGCAAAACTGAAGTGGACAATTCATTTGAGCCACGTTACTGTGATGTAGAGGTTTTGCGGTGTCTGGAAGCCTCTGAACCAATGAGTTTAACAGAATAGAAGAAAGAGGGTGTTTCTGTGATGTTTCTGGCCTTATATCCTTCTCTGTAAAAAGGCTGTAGTCTGTATCTTTTGCTATCACATTTAATTTTAAATGACACCTTTCAGGGCATAGTCAGTAGATGTGCCCACTATGGCATACCAAATTTGGCTGGAGCTCCCAAACAACCTGTACAATACAAACAACAATTGATTCATTATCATCTCTATAATCAAGTAATGTCTTTATTTCAAGGATCTTTCAGGGGTCATCCATGTTGTAACAAAGAAGACAAAACACAGTGAAAAACAAAACATCATGCTCCACCACCTGGAGAAAAGCAAACCCCTACATCCTGTGAGAGTCTCACCAGCAGTGTGGGACTGGTCAGCATGAGGCTGTTGGATCATGAGTCTATCATGGAGCAGGCATGCTAAAGAAGTGGTCTTCTCCTGGTGTCACTGACAGACTACAACCGTATCACTTTTTTATCCTTCTGACTCTTCCCAGAGAAACGGATGGAGCGTGGGGGTGGGGGCAGGGAGAGAGAAGAATGAAAGAAAGAAGGAGAAAGGAAGAAAGGTTCTTTTCATAATTTCATTACTAAGTTAGGAGAGCATTTAGATGTTATTTTGTGCAACTGCTTTTGACCACTGCATGATTCTTCTAAAAATTCATATTGTACTTGAAGGTTAAGCACAACAAACTAATTTGCCTCATGATGACAGAAATGTCAAGGAAAATAATTAATGGAGCAAAGTTGTCTCTCTGTAGCCAAAGTCCTACTTTGCACTACCAAACAAGATCTTACAGTTCTTAAATATCAAATATTTTTTTTCTGTCTAAAACAAAATCAGATCAAGACAAGTCATGAAAGGGGCAGGATGTACCATGAGAAAAGCTAACAAGGAAAACCATACTGCTGTGTGATAGTTCTTTTGAAAATAAGTCCGTGAATATTAAAAGCCATGTACCAGAGAGCATATTTACAAAAGCTTTTCAAAAAAGCTTAATGTGAAAAATATGAGTATTTAATGTCAATGACATTTTGTCTCTGCAGTATCATACTTAGAAACAGCAGAATTTGAAATTGATGGAATAAAGAAGTAGGGAAGGAAGAGGAAAGAACTACAACTGTGATAAGTCTTCAAAACCTTTCCAACCCTAAGAGGGAGATCATGAAAGCTCCTTGGGGAAGCTAACACACTAGTCCACTAGAAAATACAATATTTGAGAAGAAGTAGGTTTGACTGATGTGAGCACAAAATGTTATATTTTCTCTGAATTATTTCAAAAGCTTGCCAGGAAGTTTAACACAGAAATTGCTTTCATTATCTACTAAAACTATAAGAAACAGTGGTAGGGTTGCACAAGCACAAGTAATTCCTTTGGTTCTGCAACCTGATTCATGTGTCTAGACATCATAGTTACACTCCATGAGGACTTCAAAACTCTGTTAGCAAGAAATGCTGAAAGGTACAAAGACTTTCTGTAAATATTCTACTGAAAATTCATGTTGATTCAGTTTTAATACAAACCAACTGAACCCCATGAACTGTGCCTCTCAATGACATGGCCCAACCTTGCAGGTCATTGCACAAACACGCGAGGAGTGTGGCCTCAGTATTAATTTTTACAAAAATTAATACACAGCTGGTCACTGAGTGTTAGGTACAGTTAGTCTCCAAGAAAAATAGTTTTTCCATTCATCTATAATGGGGAGGATGTGTATCACAGTCCAGGGAAGTATTAAGCAAGATTGATATACTCCTAGTTTTTGAAAATTCATAGTAAACATCAAGCTATACATTCAAAAGTACCTATTACTGCTGCCAAAGATAGTGCTTTTTTCTTTATTGGGCAGAATAAATTCTTTCTAAAATTATATACTTTAAGATGCAATTTAACTTCATTTTTGTTTTTAAAACAAGTGAAGACTGAAAAAGTTTATGTATTACAATACCATGAGAAAATAAATATAGAAGACGTATCATATGGAAAATCAGTTTCTGATATGAAATGGCCCTGTAATAAGTGTTTGCAAAAAAGAAAAAAAAAAAGTTGAAAATACAAAGCTGAGCAGAATTAAAGAGGTGAAAAATGTACTGAGACCAGGAAAGAGCCACTGTCATGAGCTACAAAAAGGAGTACGGGCTAGTGAGCCAATGGAGCTAATGGAGCTTCCTAAACATGTTATATTGTCATCTTCAGGGATAGATACCAACCTATAGATAGACCCAAAAAAGTCCTTCCAGTTACCCAGGTAAGAGGCAGGTCTTCCTGCTTTTTTTGCACGAGAAAAAGTGTCAAGACAAACAGCATGCCTCCTGCAGAGCACGGCTGGCAGGTGGAGCAGCAGCACAGTAGCAGCAAAACCACTAAATCCTGCTGCTGCCACTGACACGGTGGCACAGTGCAGTTTGCCTCTGATGGGAACAGTACCTGAGCAAACAAAGCTGAAGAAATATTTCAAGAAAAGGGGCAGAGAACAGGAATCTGTCTTAAAAACTGATGACTTCTTTCCCTCACTTTTTTGTTGGTGGTGATCCTGAGTAGACTAAATTAAAAAAAAAAAAAATCAAAAAAAAAATCAGTTATGTTCACCTTGGTCTTTCCATATTGGAAGTCAGATAGAGAATGAGAGCAGTAAACAGCAGAGAAATGGGCAGTGTGACTAAAATCAAGAACAGAACCCAGGAATGTCACAAATGGATATAGCAGCACAAACTGACTCAAGCAAATATGATTGTAGACCTTGAGGTTTGCTGAATTTGCCTTGATTGTGACTGATGTCTGAAGAATGATTCAAAATGCTTTCAATGGATGTTATCACTGGGCAGGAGCTACCTCCTCCTAAAAAGTAGGTGTTCCAGCTTCTTCTTTATTTGGATTTGGTTTAAAATTTCCATTAAATATTTTTTCTAATTCAGCATCTTTCTGTCTCTTCCTTGTGTCTGAGTATGTATACCAGCTTTCAAAAACCAATCTCTAGCTCCACAGAAGAGCAAAACTTCAGGAAAAAAAAATCAGAATTTTTTTAAAGTGTTTACATGAGATTAAGACACCATTTCTCCAGACTTACCATGACAACTGTTGTTTAACTCCCCTTTTCAGAGAAATGTTTCATTATTGTTTTCTCAAGCCCATATGTGGCAAATTGTAGCAAGCCATAAGCCTGACCCTGGTCTAGAGTTGAATAATGTCACTAATGCTTCAGACTTTTATTAAAACTATACAAACCATGGGTGAGGTTTTCAAAAATTCGTACTTAAATTTAGCATCTTCCATCTATTTTATTATTTTAATAAATGTTTAGTTACTAATTACTGTTACCCGGCCAGAATTTCTGTTTTAATCAAGACTCTAAGTAGTGAATATTACTAACCTACTCCAAGAATCAAAATAAGTATGGTAATTTCAAACTCACAGTGCTCCTTTTTCCTATTGTAAAAGGGAAAACAAATCCTGCTGAAACTGCCCTTAATTGCACCAGGACCTCCCTACCCTTACATTTCACGCTTGTGTATTTCATGAACTATTTACCCGTATAGAGTACAAATGTGACTCATTCTTGCCTTAATTGCCAGTATGTCACTGTTAAGTATACATATGCAGCTGACAGACTTGCCCACCATTTGCTGCAAGGGGAGTGTTTAGAAGACAGCTGTCACCATGATATCAGTGCTCTGGTCAGGCGGAGCAAGTAGACCAGACGTGCACAAATTCCATTATCTTAGCCTCATCCTTAATCCTGCTGCGCTACAGAGAAGGGTTGTTACAGGTTCAGCTAGGAAAGGCCCCAGCTGCAGTCTCCTGTTAGCTACCATCAGCGGCTGGCCATATAGCCTCTCTGGGGAACTGCTGGTCCACCGCTTTCATCCACAGATATTAAACCAAATGTTTTTCAAATCTTTGGTGTGTATTCCCCAGGGACTCAGCAACTTGGTTTTATCATGTTTTTAAAGATTCCTATTCAAAACATGGTTGACTGTACTTCTTCTACATTTAGCTGAAATTCAGGGAAGTTCATAGTATCTCTGTGGTCAGCATTGTACATATGGGTGGGGAAAGGGGTATTCGTTAGTATTCGTTGAATGTCTTTCATGAGGGAGCCTAGCAGTTTGAGGGATTGCAGGACAATTGGATCAGCTAGACTACTTTAGTTACTTACTCGGTTTATTAAAAATTCCTTTAGGCGCTAGAGTCAATGTATCTGAAGTACTGTGCAGCTTTCTAGCAGTAATAGACGAAGGAGCTGTGTAGCCTTTTTTAATCTCTTCACTACTTCAGAGATCTGCATACTTTTATCATCTCCATTACCTTAGTATCTGTGATTAGATTTAGCTTCTAGCACATTAAATTAGCATCAGCTGTCATTCTTCATATACATTTGTTAAATTCAATCTGGTCTATACAGGAGTATGAGGCAGAGACACAGTAAGTGTAATAAAGCTTACCACAGAAAGATTGAAGGACTTAAGATCTGGTATTATTGTTCAGATAAAGACAGCTAATTCATGTTCTTATTTCACTTCTTTTAAAGGCTGATACAGTTGATGTAAGTCTCTATAGCCTGCTCCTCTGATCATTAGGAATACTTAGCAATACAAGTTTTTCCCGTGCTGAACTGATGTTTTGTCTTCCCTCCCTGCCTTCATCCCCACCATCATAGTATCAGTGAGCTTGTGGGTAGTGTTGGGTTAACGCCTCTGGAAAATTACATTCTTTATCAACAAAATAAACATCACAGCAAGGGCAGACAAAGGAACTACAGCATAGACTCCACCATTTTCACTACCCTTTCCAAAGCAATTGTTTCTGCCAAGAGAAGCTGAGGTACATGTGTCATCGGCTTCCCTGCTGAGACTGGGATTCCGAACAAGGATTTTCACTCTGCTACTGAGCTTTTAAATGGATTTGTCTGCAAGTAAGTGACCAAAGCTCACAGCAATTTTTTGTTGTTTTATGTTTATTACATCTTTGGGTATATGAAAACTGTTGTGCTTTTAAGATAATAATTTGTTAGATAAAACATTATTTCTGACCAGCTTCCCTGACATTTTTCTGATGCACACTTATCTTCCATCAGAGTTTGTCACCCTTTTCTGACATCTTAATACTCCAACTTTCCTCCCCAACCCATGCTTCTTGCTAAGCACCTACAAAGATCATCAGCCTAGTCACATCTGGTGGGCCTTCATGGGAGACAGCAATGCAACACTTCCCAAACAGAAACATGGAACTCCCTTATCTTCTACAGCAAATTAATAGAAATGGGACCTTATCTAACTCTGTGTATGATTACTATTCTAACACATTGATAATATAATTAAAAAGGAGGAATGCTATGAACAGGGCATGCAAAAAATGATCCAGAGGGTGCACAGTTTGTACAGTTCATGCAGAAAGAAGGGCACATGAGAAAGGGCCCTGTACCCAGCTTGTAGACCCTCAGCCCAGGAAAGTGCTTTAGGTCTCTACCAGGATGGTGGGCACTCACCTTAGGATTAAAACCAGTGTTACTACAGAGAAAACCCCTGAGATATCTGACATTTCCACCCAGATGGAACTGTTAAAGAAGGAGACACCAGAGCACCTAGGTCTTTCTCTTGGAGAAAAGGTAAGTACCTGCAACAGATGTGCAAGGGTTAATAATCTGTTACATCAGGTGGCAAAGTTGCAGGAAACATTAAAAGTCTGCACAGTATTAGAGGGACTGAGACAAGGACAGGTGGTTTCAGAACCATGCTCCTGTAGCAGACACCACAGAGAACAAGGCACCTTGGACCATGGTGACCCACAACAGGAGGATCCTGCTTCAGTCCCCACCCTCCAGCGTTACAACCAAAACCAGATGTGAAGCTTTGACAGCTATAGACATGCACAAGCAAGGTCTGCAAGGAGAAACTGCACCAGCAGCACACCGTGGGTACCGCAAAAAGAAACGCAGAGGGTTTGTAGAGGGTGACTCTGTCACGGGGCACTGAGGCACAGGTCGGCCAGCCCGACAGAGGCACGAGAGGTGTGCTGCCTTCGGAGGTGGTGCCAAGAGGCCACCACAACTTGTCAAGAGCACAGACTACCACCCATTGCTATCTTTCACGTGGGCACAAGTGACACTGCAAGCCAGAACCTGGGCAGGATCCAGGAAGACTACAGCCCCCTGGGGATGCAAGTGAAAGGTACTGGTGCCCAAGTTCTCTTTTCTTCCATTTTACCAGTGAGAGGAAAGGGTGCAGCCAGAAATAGATGTACCATCCACATCAGCTTCTGGCTCTGTGGCTGGTGTCATCATAAGGGTTTTGGCTTTTATGGCAACAAGACACTCTTCAATGACAACAGCCTGTTAGGGATGGATGGGATCCACCTGCCTAGAAGAAGCAAGGGGATCTTTGGCAGCAGGCTGGCCAGCTTGGTGGGGTGGGTTTTAAACTGCAGGATGTGTGGGGAGGGATGTGTCAATGCTCACATCACCACATCCAACAAGGGGATAATCCAGGCCAACTAGAACAGTGATATGTGTTCCTTAACTGCCTGCCAAGATGAAAACCAGAAGACCAACCACCTCAAGTGTATGTATACCGATGTACACAGCTTGGGAAATAAACATGAGGAACTGGAAATCCATTCCCAGTCGGAAAGTTATGATATTGCAGGAATAACTGAAACATGGTGGGACAACTCACATGACTGGAAAATTACAATGGATGGCTTTTTATAAAGACAGGCAGGGAAAGAGAGAAGGATAACTCATGCTCTGTTAAGGAAATACTTGAACATACAGAAGTTAACTACAGTAATTGTAGAAGCCCTATCAAATGCCTCTGGGTCTAGATCAGAGGGGTAGTCTTTAAGGGAGATCCTACAGTAGACATCTGCCACTGTCCTCCAAACTAAGATTATAAGGCAAATGAAGCAGTATCTAGGTCACTTAAGCAGGCTTCAAGTCATCAGAACCTGGACCTTATGGGCGACTTTAACTACCCAGACGTTTCTTGGAAGAACAATACAGCCACTCACATGTCATCCAATAAGTTCCTGGAATGTGTAGAGGACTGATTCCTCATACAAATATCAGATGTGCCAGTCAGGAATGAGGCCCTGCTGGACTTGCAACTCACAAACCAAGAAAATTCGCTTGGTCAGTGATAGTGTTGCCTGCAGCAATCACAATATTGTGGAGTTTGGGATCCTGCTGAGCGGGCTGATGGTCAGTTTTAGGACAAAGGTTTTAGATTTTAGAAGAGCAAACTTGAGCTTACTCAGAGCTCAGCTGGAAGGGATTCTGTGGGAAGCTTCCATACAGGATAAAGGACCTAGCAAGGGTCTCCTGGAAGCAGAGAAACCATTCATCCCCATTAAATGTAAGAGAAGTAGGTGGAGCAAGAGACTTCCTTGGCTTAACTGCAAGCTTCTGAGCCTGCTCAAAACAAAAAAAGAAGTGTACCAAAGATGGAAAAGTGCATGAATACCCATTTAGAACTACAAGGGTATTGCCAGACCATTCAGAGATGTAGTTAGAAGAGCAAAAGCTCAGCTTGAATTTAAAATAGCCAGAGGTGTCAAAAATTAGAAGAAAGGGTTCTTCAGGTACATGAACAACAAACAGAAACAGAAGGAAAACACTGGTCCATTGTTAAACAGGAGAGGTGAATTAGTCACCAAAAATGCTGAAAAGTCACAGGTTCTCAATACTTCCTTCATGTCTGCTTTTAACAGCACTGTTGCGCCCCAGGGCCCAGGAGCAAAAATCCAGGTTGTTGCGAACACAGACTCAAAATCAGTAAAGGAACAGTTGGTATGTTAACAATTACAGCAGCTTGACTCCTACATATTGATAGGCCCTAACAACATCCACCTGAGGGTGTTAGGAGAACTGGCTGATGTCATTGAGAGGCTGCTCTCCATAATCTTTGAGAAGTCATGGAGATCAGGGGACATCCCAGAGGACTGGAAGAAGACTGATGTCAACCCCATCTACAGGAAGGGATTAAAGGAGCATTCAGGAAATTATTGACCCGTCAGTCTTACTTCAGTCCCTGGGAAAGTTATGCAATTAATCCTCCTGGTGGCTATCACAAGTCACATGAAGTACGTGACTGGGAAAAGCCAACATGGATTCACTAAGGTCAAATTGCGCTTAACAAACCTGATCACCACCTACAATAAAGTACCTTGCTCAGCTAATGTGGGGCGAGCAGTGGACATTGTCTACCTGGATCTCTCCAAGCCTTTCAATATGGTTTCCCACAGCCTTCTCCTAGAGAAAGGGATGTGTTATGGTCTAGGCAAGTGGTCCATGCAGTGGGTGGGGAACTGGCTCGCAGGCCACACCCAGAGGCTGGTGGTAAGTAGCTCCTTTTCAAACCGGCAAACTGTCACAACTGGGGTCCTCCAGGGATCGATACTGGGTCCAAGGCTGTTTAATAGCTTCGTAAGTGATCTGGATGATGAGAGTAAGTGCACCCTGATGAAGTTTGCTGATGATAACAAACTGAGTGGGGAAGGGAGAGCCACCCTGCAGGAAGACCTGGGTAGGCTGGGAAAAGTGGGCTAACAACAACCTTATGAAGCTCGACAGAAAAAAATGTAAGGCCTTGCACCTGGAAAAATGTAATCCAGCAGTGCAGCACAGGCTGGAATCTGCCCAGGTGGGGAACGGCTCTGTGGAAATGGGCTTGGGAGTCCTGGCGGACAGCAATCTCAATATAAGTGAACAGTGCACTGCTACAGCAAGGAAAGCCAACAGGGTGCTAGGTTGCATCAACAAGCACATCATGAGTACAAATAAAGAAGCCATTATCCCACTCTGCTCTGTGCTTGTCAGGCCACAGCCGGGATGCTGTGTTCAGTTTTGGTCCCTATTATAAAAAAAAACAACACACATGGACAGGCTGTAGCAGGCCCAGAAAAGGGTCACAAAGATGATCAAACTACTGGGAAGCCTGCCACATGAGGAAAGACTGAGAAAACTGGGTTTGTTCAGCCTTGAGAAAATAAGAAACCATGTTCCAGTATTTAAAGGGTGACTACAAAGAAGAAGGAGACTCCCTTTTCACAAGGAATCACACGGAAAGGAGGAGGGGTAATCGTACAAGTCACCCTTGGGAAGATTCCAAATGGACACGAAAGGAGAACTTTTCACAATAAGACCAATCAGCCATCAGAATAATCTCCCCAGAAAAGTGGTGGATTCCCCAACACTGGACACCTTTAAGATTCAACTGGACAGGGTGCGGGGCCACCCTTGTCTAGACCATTTGTCTAGACATGTTTTTGCCACAAAAGATTGGACCAGTTGATCCTTGAGGTTCCTTCCAACCTGATATTCTGATTCTATGATTCTATGAAAAAAACACATTTCCTAGACTTTGGAAGCCATTTTAAGAATGTAACAGTCTACAGCAACATTTTCACTAGCAAGGTTTATTAAGTTCTGAGATTCATGAATCAGAACTCAATGTTTACTGTAAAACTGAAACCTGTCATTTGGATCCTCCAGCAAATCTGACTTTTTTGATTTTAAAATGCAGATTTATGAAGGAGGTTTCTCATTGAGAGAGATTTCTGAAAAGTAAGATGGCAAAGTTTGCAGATGGCACAAAATCATGGTTGCAGGAAACCCTTGCATAACATACTAAATTTAGCCCAGCTACCAGCTAGAACAACAGCAAATGAAGCACAGTGCTGGGAAATATAGGGTAGTACATACTTGAAGGAGTAATTTTAACTGTACTCAGACATTGCAAAATATGAAATGAGTTTCCACCATTCATGAAGATGCATTGAGTGAAACAGTATGCAGTGCACAACACTTCAAGTGTACGGTACAAGTATGGAAATGTTTACTAATTACAGTGCTTCATCACCTGTCCTAAGTAAAGTGCAGTACAGCAATTTGTTAATGTTTGGCCATTTATCAGTTAATTCACAAAGGAAGAAATCTCAGTTTATTTTCCTGAAACAAGTTCTTTCCCTCTTCTGTCACATGGTCATGCTGGCTGGCTTACTCAGGATTGGCAGAACAAGGAAAGAGTGGCAGCCTCTCCTCTCTGGCTCCTCTGGTGTAACCGCTGTCGAAGAGAATGCAGAGACTACGATGATGTCTCCACCTATTCAGCTCTCAACTAGCCCCTGTTCCAGTGTGCGAGTGGCACACTTTGAAATGGCTAGCTCAGCTCATCCTAGTCATGGAAATCACACTAGAATATTTTTCTTAGTGTATTTCCAGCTTAGGACATGGACAACACTATGTACCTTATAATCTTACCACAGCCTCTGTACATTAATACAGAACACATTTAGATTACATTTCTATTCTTTTTTCATAACAGTGTAATCACATTTGCCATTTCTGTTGTACAACAAAGGTATTTGTAATTCTTCTTGACACACATGAGAGAATATATCTTGCATAGCAGCAGCCATGGTTTAAGTTTGCAGCAGTCAAGTGAGCTGAAAAGGGGCATCATGTGTTTTTTTTCTCTATTAAAGAGTAAATTGTATTTTAGAGCATTTGTTCTGGTGTTATGGTATAAAATTTGCTCTGTACAACTGCCTGACAGGAGGCTGTAGGCAGGTGGGAGTAGGCCTCTTCTCTCAGATAATAAGTAACAAGACAAGAGGAAGTGCCCTCAAGTTGCACCAGGGGAGGTTTAGACTGGGTATTAAGAAAACTTTTTCACTGAAAGGGTGGTGAAGCATTGGAACAGGCTGCCCAGGGAGGTGGTGGAATCACCATCCTTGGAGATGTTCAAAAAACACATAGGTGCAGTGCTTAGGGACATAGTTTAGTGGTGCACTTGGCAGTCCTGGGTTAACAATTGGACTTGATGATCTCAAAGACCTTTTCCAATATAAATGATCCTATTATTCTATGATTCTAAAATGGCAAAACTGGAGACATTCCCATTTAAAACTGAATGTAGAAGGTAAAGAGGTTTGGTTACGGAGGTTGTAATATGCAATCTGTCCTACCTCCAGCCACAAAGGCCTTTTTTCAGTCCTGCATTTCCTCCCTATTTTGGTCAAATATCCAACATTACAAGCACAGCAAACTATTGAAATATTACTTTTTTAATCAGGGCAGAAAAAAACAGTTTTCTAGTTATTTCCTTAGCTGCTGCTATATTGATGAAAGGTCAGGGCTACTAATTTGATAAAGGGACGGCAATGAGACTGTGATGAGATCCAAGGGGAATTATTTGTCAGAAAGACTCTTAGTTCCTGGCCTTGTTAAGATGACTAAGTGAAGATGAGGAGAAGAGAAAAATCATTTTAAGTGGAAACCTGGAGCAACTTCATTGGTTCCTGACACTGTTGGTTACATTTATTGTCACTGCTGATTCCCAGAAATGGAATGCAACCTATGACAGAGACATCAACATGAGAAATGCACAAAACAGGCAAACAACTGAGGCAGGAGATAAAATGGCTGAGAGGGCCAATGGAGAGAACTCCTGCTCTTACCTCCATTCCTTGATTCATCCTTTGTTACCGCTGAGATTACCTCTAAATAGTTTAGCTTAGTCTTCCAGTCCTCCCATTCTCACCACCACAGGGCACACTGTGAGTTCTACTTAGTAATGCAGGTGTGGTTAGATGAAAGAGATATCTGTCAAAGGCTTTCCAATGTTCTGACCACTGTCTGACTGCTACAAGGCCTGCAGAAGACAAGGCCAGTCTGTCTTGTGATAATCCTGAGCTGGCACAAGCAAAACCAGTCACACTCATGGACTCTTCTGCCTACTTTCCCACCTGTTTCTGCTGTAGAAAATGAGCAGTGGTGAATGCCACCCAAGCGTTTCACCCAAGAGAGATGTAATCAGTGTGCTAGCTGGAGAAAATAAAAAGATGTCTGAGCAGCCTTGGTTAATTACTTGCTGAACAGTATCTCCAAAGACTACTGCCCTGTACTCACTTTCTGGGCCAGGATATCTTGTAGACCTGGAGCAGCAGTGTCTACACTGCAGGGCAGATTGCTACAATTTGAGGTTTTCCTGTTGTGGTTCTCTATGTTATACCTTAGCTGCATCCCAAACCCCGTTCAGGGAAGAAACTGAGTACACACCTGAAGGGAAGCCAGGCAAAGCCACCAGAGGGTTCCCTGGTCCTGAAGGACTGAGGATCAGGCTGTCAGTTGTTTCCCACAATACACATACTGCATAATTCTGATAGCAAAAGATCTTGACAATTCCTTTTACTTGAACTAGAGAGGGGGGAAAAAACAAAGGCTTAGGTGGGATGTAAGTTGGCTGAATTTAAGTTTCAGTGCTTCTGTGTTTGACCGCAAAGTGACAACAATTTGTAAGGCTATAGAACATGTCCCCCACGCACAAACAAATAAAGCATATTCCTTTTAATAACTAACAAACTAACTAACTAAATAAATAAGCTCATTATCTGGGAACATGAACAGCTCCATAAGTTACTAACATCTTTCCTATGATGTTACCCATAGTCCATTTCTGAAACAGTGCAGGGGTAGAGGGGGCACTTGCTCACATATTGCTTCTGGTGTAAGGAGATATATTCTTTTGTTTGATCTTATTTTAAACTTCACAGTCCTGTCCTTTGACAAAGCAGTGCCAAAATATCTCCTTTTGGGGATTTTTTTAACTTACTTAATTTTAAAATTTTGAAGATAAGGATTTTGTAACAAAGAAAGCAGAAATGTCTTCTCCAGAGAGAATGGAAGCTGGATCTCCCTAGCATGCATTGTGAATCATTTTAGTTTAAACTGGTCTGTGGGCTTAAATAAATAGCTCTATTGATCTGCCTCCTTTCAAAACAAGCTGCATTGTTTCAGAGTGAGGCATGCCCCACTCTTGTCCTGTTATCTCCTGTCAAAGCTTAAAAGTACACGCCTGCAAAACAGAACATTCAAAATACTGTAGAGAAAAAAGGCAGTTATTGATGATATTTTGGATATGTTTTGTGGCATCAAACTGGAGTGGGCCACAAAACTTGAAATTACAATCTTTTTGCAACTCTAGGCAGCATGACAGAAATCTCTACTTCAGGTACTTTAGGATAGGTACTAACCTTTGGACAGTCACACAAGGTCAAACTGATTTGGAAGAAACAGCTAACAATAATAAGAAATATCTAAAGGTCAGCTACCTAACCTTTACATTATTACGAAAGGTACTAATAACAGTAGCAGTACAGATGTGCTGTTGAAAGGGTTTTATCTGTACCATAATATACAAGATTTCTGCTGCTAACAGCTGCCTGGGACATTAAGGGCAAAAGATACCACATAGATGATATACATTAGGCTACAATTCTGCAAGCATTTTCCCAGGCATTTTCTGTGAAAGTGTTTTAAAACTGTAAATTAAGTCACAAAAGACTGTGTGTTTTATGAATCAAACAAGTATGTTTCATTTGTTTGTTTGTTTGTTTGTTTGTTTGTTTGTTTGTTTGTTTGTTTGTTTGTTTGTTTTTGAGGAGGGGGGAACCCAATACTGAAATTGGGTTCCTCACAGTCATTTCATAGTGATGTATACTTTTCATGTTCATATTTTCAAACCTCACATTTTCAAAAATTTTCACGTTTCTTCAGTACTATTTTCTTTAAATGGAAACTGTGTGCTTTGCACTTTAGGAACTGTAGAAATATCAAGAAATATGGCAAATGTGCAATACAGTTTATTTCAGTTCCACTGCAGTTAAGTGGAAGAAAGTACTAAGTGAATCACATTATTCACATAATTTTAAAGCAGCCACCAATATGGTCCACATGCAGTTATTAGATGTAAAAGATCAGTCATGTTTCTAAAAAATTTAAACTACTGGGGCTTTGCCACTATTGCTATTAAATCAACTCCAGGGTATTCAGATCAACATAATAAGTTTTCTGGACAGCAAGGCATTCACCTCTTTAGGAGAGGAATGATATTCACAGTCCACACTCTGTGTATATGTTTATATCTCTTCCCCCCCCCCCCCCCCCTATTGTTTCTTACTTAACCACAAGCGCATCTTTGTAGCAGAGGTGAGATACTACATAGCAGGTTACAGACTAAGTGTAGAATGGAGCTAGAAGCCAGAGGAATATGTCACTGGCGGGACTGCTGTGCTTTGGCTTCTATTTGTGAATTACTAACTTGCACTAACAGTGTCAAGCTGCTGCTTGGATCAGTCAGAGATCCATGAGCTGCTGCTAAATGTATGATATTGATTTCAACTTTTTGGCTAACTAGCAATATTCTTCTTTCTGTAGTTGTAACCTCAGGTAACCATGACCTTAGGAGAAGGAGCCTGTATGTAAACAGCTTAATGGAGAGACAATAGCTCAGAAACAAACAAAAAAAGGACAATACTTAAAAATTCAGTTGCACAGTTGTCGGGGTCTGCAGTGGGTCTGCAGATAAGTTAGTTGACCTCAAAGACTTAGCCGTGTACCTTTAAGACAGCCACCAATTGTCAGGTATCTAAACAGGATGTGAAGAATCGGAACTTAGAACCGCAGCGTACGAAGCAACAGCAAATAGCAAGCAAGAAGAAGGACACAAAAACCTATCAGGGTCTAACACCTGCACTGTCTGAGATATATAAATAGTTTGTATAAACAATAAAGGCCATTTTGTCCGAACCCAGCCACGCAGACAGTGTTTCTTTGAGGTCTGCCTCGACTTGCGTCACCACATTTGGTGACCCCGACGTGCCTATCTGATCCCGGTAAAGGGTATCAAAAAGAGATTCTGAGACGGTGCCGATGTGACCCCGGTAAGGGGTGTCAGGAGTGATCCTGGAACTGTGACCAGCGGGTTGCTGGGGAGGCGGAGCGTGGTGAAGCGGAGTAGCGCAGCGAGCGGCTGCAAGGTCCCGGGAGAACGTGACACCGGTAAGGTGAGCCACCAGGGACAGCATGGGGAGTAAGTTATCTAAAGAAGATACCATGGTGCTATCAATGTGGAAATTAGTATTTGAGAAGCGTGGAATTACTTTACATGGGCTTCGGCTAAAAGATATGTTACTGTGGGCCAAAACACATGGCGTGGAAATGTCCCCCGCGACTGCTTTTAGCGTGTGGACCTGGGACAATTTAGGATCTGCACTGTCAGAAGCTCTGGAAAAAGGGGACAGAGAGGCGTCCGGGTTTTTGCCTACATGGGGACTGCTTAGACAAGTTGTAGGGGGCTTGCAAAATCAGCAGAATGCGGCTGGGGGCTTGCCAAGTCAGCAGAATGCGACTGGGGGCTTGCAGGATCGGCAAAACGCGAGTGGAGATTTGCAGAGTCCACAAGACGCGAGTGGGAGCTTAAAAAGTCAGCAAAACGCGCGTGGGGGCTTGCAAAGTCCGCAAGAAGCGAGTGGGGGCTTAAAAAGTCAGCAAAATGCGAATGAGGGTACATCGTTCAAACCTCCCCTGTATCCCCCTCCGGAATACAGGCAAGAGGATGAGGGGGTGGGGGAGGGGGCGAGTCGGTGTCCCTTACCAGACGCCACTCCCCAATGCCCCGAATCCCCTACATCTCTCCAACTGCATCGACTTATGCTTGATACCGATTCCGATTCCGAGGACGACCAGTAGCAGCCTCGGCGGACCGATGCCAGCCCCCTGACGCCCCCCCGCCCGCACGCCTGCCCCCCCTCGGCTCCGGCCCCCCCGCCCGCGCCCTCGGCGCCGCCCGTCCCGCCCGCCCCCTCGGCTCCGGCCCCGCCCGCGCGGGGTGGAAATGCCTAAAACGCGGGTTCGGGTCCGGCTGCGGCAGCGTCAGCGGTCACGGGCCGTGTGGGGGGTGGGGGTGGTAAAAACCTAGTTGCCAGCGGTACAGTAATGACGCGCGACCCTCGCCGATTTTGGCAGGCCGTAAGAGAGGGGGCATTAAAGGACGGGAACCGGAATTTAGTAGAACTGATAGGCGGCCCGCGCCTTGATCCTCCTGCTCCTTCCGCCGGGGCACCGCCTGCAGATCCTGCTGTACTGGGAGCTGCGGCTGCTGGCAGCCCTCACGTTCACACACCGTTTGCTTGGAAGGTGGTACAGGTCTTGCAAAAAACTGTTTCGCAGTACAGGGTGTCATGCGGGAAAGCTGTCTATAATCTACTGTCTTACAGTGCTTGAAATGTATTTTGCTGTTAAAAAAAAAAAAAAAAAGGAATTGTAGAATTGTACGGAACAGAGACAGTGGATTGTTTTGATATTGATAATGTGCAGGTTTGGCCTTGCTTTGAATGATGTGCAGCTGGGATCCTTCAGTAAAGAGTTAAATAACTTTAAGGGAGTATGAGTAGAAACTAGGATAAGATGGAAGCGTGTCAACAAGTAGTTTTAACCTATCACCTTTTAAATAACAAAGTCTGTGTAGCATGTGTAATTTTAGCTGGGGGTACACATTGGTGTGAGTCTATTAATAAAGTGGCACTAACTAAAAAAAAAAAAAAAAAAGGGGGGGGGGGGGCGGGAGGGGGAATGAAGGGAATGACCCCAGAAGCACGATTACAGAAAGCATGAAGGTGTCTTAGTACGCATGAGAGACCCTCGTACCGGGCATTGGTTGGGACCGCATGAATTGTTAACTTGGGGGAGAGGTTATGCTTGTGTTTCTACAGATGAAGGTCCGCGATGGATGCCTGCTCGCTGTGTACGGCCTGAGCTTAGCGTGCCGGATCGTCGGAGCGCTGCTGCCACCAGTCAACCCAACAACTGATGTGTGGCCTCCTTACTGAACCAGTCCTTGTTTGGCGTGCCCTTCCTTGAAACTGACTTGCAGACATTGTTGCAAAAAAGTGAATGTATGCAGGGAATGAAGAATCTTACTGAAAGTCTTGATATTTTCGATAATTGATTACCTCTGTATAACGTTAACCCAAAAGAAGTCAATATTGTTTGCACTTTGAATGTCGATACCTTGTTTGTTAGGCAGTTAAGAATGTGAGTCAAATTTGCCACCATTATATACAAAACAGAGCAACTATTGGTTTTTGTTGTTGGCTCAAGGACATGGCTGTGAGGATTTTGATGGTATGTGCTGCATGGATTTTAGGTGCCCCATTGCAGCAACATGTTACCAAAATCTGAGAAAATGTCAGCCTTTTTGGCATCCATTCACTCAATTGGCAGTATTGTTTGTTTCCCATTACCTTGGTTGCCGTCATGTTTGCAAGGGCCCTGCAGAACATGACAAACCTGGTACTAGCTGTTCAAAAAACAAAAATTGGGAATTGTTGGGGTCTGCAGCGGGTCTGCAGATAAGTTAGTTGACCTCAAAGACTTAGCCGTGTACCTTTAAGACAGCCACCAATTATCAGGTATCTAAACAGGGTGTGAAGAATCGGAACTTAGAACCGCAGCGTACGGGCACCTACAGCAACAGCAAATAGCAAGCAAGAAGAAGGACACAAAAACCTATCAGGGTCTAACACCTGCACTGGCTGAGATATATAAATAGTTTGTATAAACAATAAAGGCCATTTTGTCCGAACCCAGCCACGCAGACATAGTGTTTCTTTGAAGTCCGCCTCGACTTGGGTCACCACACACAGTAACATGATTATTCACTTATGCAAGCTGGAAAGAAGAAGGTTAATTGAAAGGCATGTTTTCTTATGAACTGTGGTTCCTTGGCTCTCTTTGTATGATCCAAGGCATGATGCTCATGCTCTTTGTCCTAGATCTCTTTCAGGTAGGCAGTCCTGAAAGATGAAGTCACAGTGAAGGCCTGGGGCTCTCAATGCCTGGAAAGCTCCTGTGAACCTTGCCCTCAGGATTCTTATCAACAAGACATTGTTCAGGAGCTGGTTTGTCATTTTGTTGCAGCCTGTGTGGGTTGACCTTGGCTGCATGCCAGGTGCCCACCAAGCTACTTTACCACTCCCCTCCCTCAACAGAACAGGGGAGGGAGAAAATAATATTTAAAAAACAAAATGAAAAAAAAAAACAAAACAAAACTTGTGGGTCAAGATAAAGGTGGTTTAATGATGCAACAGCAAAAATCGTGCACACAGAAGTGAAGGAAAACAGAAGATGTTATTCTCTACTTCCCATCAGCAGGTGATGTTTGGCCACTTCCCGGGAAGCAGGGCTGCAGTATGAGTAGCAGTTGTTCTAGAAGACAAACACCATAAATAACGAATGCCCCCGCTCCCCACCCCCCCTTTCTCTTAGCTTTTATACCTGAGCAGATGTCATATGGTGTGGAATATCTCTTTGGTTGGTTTGGGTCAGCTGTCCTGGCTGTGTCCCCCCCAAGATCTCACCCACCCCCAGCCTAATGGGGGTTGGGGGAAGGCTGAAGGGGCAGCCTTGGTGCTGTGTGAGCGCTGCTCAGCAGCAGCCAAAACACCGGTGTGTTACCACCGCCTTTCCAGCTGCCAGTGCAGGCACAGCACCGTGAGGGATGCTGTGGGGCTCAGCCAGGCCCAATACTCAGCCACAGTAGTTTAAGGTTAAAGAGATTAAAGAATATGCTGTAATAAATGCATTGTACTGCTAGAAGTAGCAAAGCAATTTTTTTCCTTCTCCATAAGACTTCAAGTATACATGATCTTTTGTTATACAGCATAGCAGGTCTCTCCATCTGCTTGGTGTAGCTTATCCCTTGCAAATATGAAACGGCTTCTAAATTCACATTCCTTTTTTTCTGCTACTTGTAATAAAATTTTAATAAACCCTTATGATCAGTGCAATCCCAGGGATCTCTGAGGAGTGCAGACCACCCTGCAAGAGGTGATCAACAGGAATATGCCTCTGATTGTTTCCAGAACCTGATAGAAACAGCCCCATGAGGATGAATACAGCTGCCTCTCTGCAGCAGCAAGAGTTAGACTAAAAAATGAGAGGGAGGAAATAAAACAATGTCTGGTGTCAACAGCCAGACTTTGATAGGAAAATATAAGGTGGTTTTTTTTTTTTTTACTTTTCTCTCTTAACAAGCCCTTTATGTCCACCCTGCAGTGTACCAACAGTCAAGTGCGAAAGCAAATGCAGAAATCAGTGGCTTTCTACAAGCCGGAGACAAGAAGGAAGAGATTTCATCTGTGCAGGCATCATTTTGCACCAGCATCCTGTGAACCCTCCATCAGATCAGCACGGCCTCTGAAGATGAAGTAGGGGGCCATATTAAAGCACGGAAATGTTACAGTGCTGTCACCACTATGAGAAGGAATAGTTAGGGTCAGATCTGGGTCTCTGCACTAGCAGCCAGAGTCAGCAATCAGTCAGCAAGGGCAGGGGATATGGATTTCATATTAGCCTTCAGCTAATCCAGGTAGGAACCCAAAGCATGTGATGCTGATTTGAGTAGGAATAGGAACAGGCCTATAGAAAGGCCTACAAAGTCATCTTATGTCTTCATTGGATGAAAAAAGCTTAAATCTGACATTTCAGGAGAGTGAAGGAAAGTCACCAACCTTTAGCTGACTATAGAAGAATGACTTATTTCTAACTCAATTAAAATAATAAATAATGTTACAGTTGCCTAAAGAAAGAGGCCAATTGGTTGGTAAGCTACTTACACCAGTGCTCATGCACTCCATCAAGCTAGCAATGGACAATTCAGCCACTTGGATTTTGTATAATGGCTGGTCTTAGAAGGTACCACAGAATAGAATGAAATTCTAGTGTACTTTAGCAGAGGAAATAAGTGATCTCTTGACACCAAACAGGAAACTATAAAATGACTAAATGAAAAGGATGTGTCTTGTTTTCAGCTGGGATAGAGTTAATTTTCTTCCTAGTAGCTGGTACAGTGCTGGGCTTTGGATTTAGTATGAGAATAATGTTGATAACACACTCGTGATTCAGTTGTTGCTAAGAAGTGCCTACCCTAAGGACTTTTCAGTAACCCATGCTCTGCCTGTAAGCAGGGGCACAAGAAGCCAGGAGGGAGCAAAGCCAGGACAGGTGACCCCAAGTAGCCAAAGGGATATTCCATACCATAGAACACCATGCTCAGTATATAAAGTGTGGGAGTCGGCCAGGGCCTGCCAAGCAATGCTGGGGGATTGGCTGGGCATTGGTCAGCAGGTGCTGAGCAATTACATTGTGTATCACTTGGGTTTTTTCCATTGGGTTTTATTCCTCTCTCCCGCTCTCTCCTTTTCATTACTATTACTATTACTATTACTATTACTATTACTATTACTATTACTATTACTATTACTATTACTATTACTATTACTATTACTATTACTGTTACTGTTACTGTTACTGTTACTGTTACTGTTACTGTTACTGTTACTGTTACTGTTACTGTTACTATTGCTTCAATTATTTAATTGTTCTTATCTTAACTCATCGATTAACTTTTTCCTGATTCTCCTTCCCACCCCACAGCGGAATGGGGGGATGGGAACAGGGAGTGAGAAAATGGATTCATGGTACTTAGTTGCCAGATGGGGTTAAACCACAAAAGAATGGCTTAGACATAATGTGACAGCAAGTTTGATGGGTTGGTGGCTATATTGTCTTCTTCCACACAGACCATCCTTGCTGATCTAAATCAGCAGAGGTTGCCAGCTTTATGCAATTCGGATGTCCAAGTAAAAATGAAAGTAGAAAGTACTGAATTAACAACAACACTGATTGTCAGAGGATGAAAGACTGCAAACTAATCAACCCGATTGATATACATAGCACTTTCTGTCTACATTCCAAAATATAAAGAATTTTTTTCTCTGTTCCATAGTCAGCGAAACCAAGGCATAGACAGATCAAGAAATTTGCCCAGGGAAATATTATTCCAAAAGACTTGAACTCAAACTTCCCACAGAAGGATTATACCTGGAAATGGAGGAACAACAGGTGAAAAAAAAACCCATTCAAAAACAAGGTAGCTGAAAAATTAAAGGTACACTATTTTGTTCAGATCTTCTGTATGCAGCTGTTAGATCGATAGGCTAAAGGAAATTGTGGAAAAAAAATAGATACTGTAGAGCATTGATACATGCATATCTTTCTTTCCTGCAGTTGTGCTCATTTGTGGAAACAGTAGTGAGGGATGTTACTGATTCTTTTTGGAAGAGAGGAAGTGGCTAAAGCTTTGTCAAAGGCTCCTTCAGCTGTAATACCAGGCATGTTTATAAAACATAGCTAGAAGCATCTTTTTGCATCAGAGAAGAGGTCTGCAGATGAAGACGCTAAATATGGTGTTTCTATACAAATGCTGTGGAAATAATGGCCATGAGAAATGACAACTTTTCTCAAAGTCGAGCAAGAAAAGAGGCATGTTATTTCTCAATACTGTCATGGTGATAGTCCTCTTCTGTACAGGTTCTCATGTAATTATAAGAATAATTGAATGTTTTTTCTGGGACTGTTTGCTGTCTCCAGCCAACCAGTTATCCTTCTTCCTCTGGCGAAGCACAGTCATGAAAGACTCAAGCTAGTAGCTTCCTTTGCTACTTTACAACCATCATCCATCTGTGTTAGTACCCAGTTACATTGTATGCACACCTATCTTAGCCCAGTAGATTCCTATGTTTCACTTATAGAAATTGTAGATGATTGTACAAGTGGTAATTCTGGCCATGTCTAAAAATTTCAGCAATTATACAGAAGCTGATGGCATCATTATATCAACCTCCTGACTGTAATACCATGACTCCTAAGAGAATGAAGAGTCAAACCTCATCAGACCTTACAGCTTACAGAAAATGCTACATAAAAGCATTAGCCTAAAGTTACCATTATAGAGAAGTGCCTCCAGGTGTCTTCGACGCCCCTGTGCAGAGTGCAGCTAAAGCAGCCTTGGAACTTGCTCCATTTTAGAATTGCATTGATTAGACTGGATTTCAGGAGACTGAAGTAAAAATAAAGGGGGGAGGGGGAAGATTCTGCAGCACAAATACAATTGCTTTCAATAATATTGGACCCTCTGTTACAGCAAGAAATGGTGAAAGTTCCCCAAATCAGCACTATCACCATCTGCAGCCTAAATACTGCCAAAAACAGCGGGAGAATTTCTCTAGTCTTCCCTTGTACTTGGAGTTTCTCTTTGAATACACTATCTATATAAACCTTTCACATGCTTTAATCATTTTCACAGCATTCATATTATCTTTTCATCTTCATATTTATTTTTAGTTCACACATTTCTAGCCAGATATCAGCTCATATTTTGTGTGGAGTAGTGATCCCAGTAAAGTGTCACAGCGTGCAGCAGAACAGATAGCAGCACAGTGCGGAGCAGCAGATAATGATGAGCCAAGTGACGGAAAAGCCTCTGCAAACCACAAAATGTCTCATCATCTCAAACACAGTCAGCCCACACATTGGTTTGCCAGTCCATGTCTAATGGTCAATAACTGAATCATTTCTTCTACTTAAACCTTTGGCCAACAGCCTGTGTGTTGTTTGGAAGGAAAAAAATTATCATTCTAATAGATTTAATGGAAAATAAGGCAAGCTTCTGGAGCACAGACTGCCTTTACTTAATCTGTAAGTAACAATGATCTAAAAGACTGTTTTAATCACTTAGGTTACAGGATGATACGAAAAGGGTATAATTTTATTACACATATTTAGTCAATAAGTCTGAAGGAAAGCACTAAGATAGGAAAACTAACAGGATATTTAAGAACAGCTTCATGTAACAATGTTAAGGCCACACAGTTACTGGAAATCTTCTAAAATGTGAAAAGCAGATCCAAAAAAGTACTTCAGGATTAGATCTAAATCCTGACCTGCACTTTTTGTTATTTGTTAGACCAGGAATTACTAATCACTGTCAAAGAAGTCCAATCATTTTCTATCCCCTTTTGGCAAAGTCTGGCCTTTCCTGCTATGGTTGTAGCTACAGATCCTAGAATTAGAAAATAAGAAAGCAAGAGATGTTTTGACATTTGAATTTTAATTATTTACTCTGGATTCACAATATGGAAAAGCAAACACTTACCGTTTGAAGCTTTAACTATTAAAACTACTACAAAGCCTCAAAATAGGTCATTTGTCAGGAATAAATGTATCCATGCTGGTATTTCTTAAGAAAAACAATTTAAAATTTTAAA
The DNA here is from genome assembly GCF_017639655.2 of Falco naumanni. Taxonomy (NCBI): domain Eukaryota; kingdom Metazoa; phylum Chordata; class Aves; order Falconiformes; family Falconidae; genus Falco; species Falco naumanni. Next base: position 13,895,094 of record NC_054080.1, on the reverse strand, counting down.
GTTTTTGAAAGGACAACATCGTTCCTCCCTGTCTGGATTTTGGTTGGTTGGTTGGTTTTTGTGGTTTATTTTTTCCAGTGAGAAAGTCAGTCCCTACTAGCTTTCATGAAATGATCCCCTCCCTTTTTCTGCACCTTCTTGTTCCCTTTGTTAGTGTACAATGTCAGGTTTGTACATTTATACCACCACTCATCATTATAGCAGGTGGCTGAGGCATGTCCTTAACTCTGACTTACTGCCTGGCACCTCAAAAGTGCTGCTGGAAGTCTCAGCATTAAAACTTAGTATCTGAGGTTCAAAGGCAAGGGTCCTTGGTGGAAAAACACCAAAGTTAGCAGAAGAATTCCTTCTCAAGCACTTTCACAGTAAGTTGAGTCTGTTGGCTACCAATCCAAAGAATGATTTTGTGCTGCAGTGAAAGGTTATCCATTTGTCACACCTCCCTCTCTTCACAAGCGCAGAGCAGACCTGCTGGTGTGGTCTGTTTGCCAGGCAAGGAGCAGAGGGAGCCCCATCACTTCAGCTATGCCTTTCTTACAGAATTTCATTTTGCTAAATAATGCTTTATCCACTTTACTGCTACAGTTTTATGTATCTATATAAATACATATACACATATATATGTACACACTTGATTTACATCTATATCTATGAGTAAATACAGTATACATAAGCAGAAATAAATACATCTATCATGTATCTATGTACATAGAAAAAAAATTAGATATATTTGTATAATTCTTTATACATAGAAAGTATATGTATACACAAATACACATATATCAGTAGATATTTTCGTACATAAACACTTAATGGTCCAAAGGAAATGGGCAATCAATAAGATGCTGTGAAATCACACAGATGTGAAAGCACAAGGCAGTATCAAAGAACAGTTTGGGTTGGAAGAGACTTTTAAAGATCATCTAGTCCAACCCTCAAGGACAGGGACATCTTTCAATAGATCACGTTGCTCAAAGCCCTGTGCAACATTACCTTGAACATTTCCAGTGGTGGAGGATCCACAGCTTCTCTGGGCAACCTGTTACAGTGTGTCACAACCCTCATTGTAAAAAATTTCTTTCTTATGTCTGATCTAAATCTACCCTCTTTCAGTTTAAAACCATTGCTCCTTGTCCCATGGTAAAAAGCCTTTCATCTTCTTTATAAGCCCACTTTAAGTACTGAAAGACTGAAACATTTCCCTAGAACTTTCTCTTCTTCAGGCTGAACAACTCCAACTCTCTCAGCCTGTCTTCATAGGAGAGGTGCTTCAGCCCTCTGATCACTGTTGTGGCTCTCCTCTGAACCTGCTTCAACAGGTCTATGTCTTTCTTGTACTGGGAACCCCAGAACTAGACATGATACTACAGAAGCAGTCTCACAAGAGCAGCGCTGAGAGGGGATATGGTGTGGAGCAGGGTTCGGGTATGGTGTTTTACAAAATGGTGATGCACACATGCACACACAAGGCAAAAATGTGGAATAAACAGACCAGGTGACAGAAGGAAGCAGGACACTTCTAGGACGGATGGGACATGTGACTGCTGGGGGACGGAAGGAGTGGACTTCCTGCCACTTCTTCTTTTGGATACATGCTGTCCTTATGCAACTGATTTTCACTGAAATCAGCAGTTTCACTGTTCACATGCTTTATGGGCATTCTTGACCTATAGTAAGCAAATTACACATTAGGATACTTAGGGTCTTAGTACCTACTACCTTACTACCTGAAATACAAATTAATTTTTATATTTCATCTGTGCTTTAAACTGCTTTTACAATTTCATCTTTCTATTATCATATACATCTGTGCAAAACTAGTTCTTGAAAGGTTGCCAAGTCTGAATTCCTCACTGGTTCTCCCTACTGATAACACTGTACTTTGTCCTGGTTTCAACTGGGATAGAGTTTATTTTCTTCTTAGTAGCTGGTTCAGTGCTGGGGTTTGGGGATGGTGTCAGAACAATGTTGATAACTGTTGCTTTTAGATGTTGCTGAGTAGTATTTATAAAAATTCAAGGACTTTTCAGCCTCTCATGTGCTGCCAGTGAGAGGGCTGGAGGGGCACAAGAAGCCAGGAGGGAGGACAGCCAGAACAGGCGACCTGAACTAGCCAAAGGGCTATTCCATACCATAGAACATCATGTTCAGTATATAAGCTGAGGGGACTTGGCCAGGGCCTGCCAAACGCTGTTGAAGGACTGGCTGAGGCATCAATCAGCAGGTGGTGAGCAATTGCATTGTGCATCACTTGGGTTTTTTCCCTCCTTCCCTTTGGATTTTATTTCTCTCCTCTTCTCCCTCCTTTTCATTACAACTGTTGCTTATTATTGTTGTTGTTGTTGTTATAACAAATTATTGTTAATCATTAATTATTGTTGTTGTTGTTATTTTTTTTATTTCAATTATTAAATTGTTCTTCTCTCAGCCCTCAAGTTTTACATTTTTCCCATCCTTCTGTGGGTGGGAGGAGTGAGCAAATGGTTGCGTGGTACTTAGTTGCCGGTTGGGGCTAAACCCCAACAACTTAATTAAAATTGATTCCTCCAGCTGGATACCCTCCACCACGTTATTCCCTTTGGAAGGCTAAAACTCCCCTCAGCTTCAGTGAGCACCAGGATATGTCAACATGGATGCTTGTCTCAACAGGAAAAGAACAGCCCAGAATCTCAGAGGATTGTAGCCCTAAAGCTACTTTGCATTAAGCCCTGTCATATTTCTAGAAAGCAACGCAGAAGGGCTATCAAATATTGTACAATGGTAGCCTGAACTGCAGAGAAAAGTCATCAACTTTCATTAGCACACATGGGCGGTATGCAGGTCCACCTGAATACAGTTTAAAAAATCTACAAAAAATATTTTTGTCTTAAAATATCATGCTATATTGTTATTTATATTATGATTAAAATTTCATATTTCTGACTGATACTGAAAAAAGTAGTGTGATTGAAGTTGTCTCACAAAAAATTCATAGGAACAGTGTTTATAGCTTTAATGTAATTGTTGTGAGCAGTACACTGCCTGGTAAAATACAGATGCAAACTGTTCAATTTAAGAAGTTAAAAACAATTATTAGAATTATGTTCTAGCATGTGTTACCTTTTATTCTTATGTTACCCATTGGATTACTACTACGATCAGCACTGCTTAACACAGTCCCTGCTCAGAACTCATGATTTTACAATGCAACTGGAACCTCTAGAGAAATTAGACATTTTATGTATTGGTTGAGCTAGATTTGCCTAATTCATTATACAAAAAGTATACATATGTATACAGATACGTGTATATACAGCTATGTATATACATTTTATAATATTTTTACTCATCAAGTGAAACTGTGCAAATAGCTATTATTACTAACACGTTATTATGGTTTAATGAAAGTGTTACTTCTCAAGACATTTAAAAGGTTATGTTTATATGGATTAAGATCACACAGTGTACTTCCTATATGTTTTATTTCAATATCAATAACATGTCTTTAACAACAAATCAGATTAAAAGAATACTCTTTTTCTAGCAGATTTTGCAGTATATTTCTAACCTGTGCATCCAATTCAAAAATAGAATCTTTATGTTCACCAAGTAATTCTGAAATCATAACATATATTAAGTTTTAAAATGTTAGAAGAGTTTCAGAATATGTCTCATGTCAGTGTAAATTATCTAAACTTCCACATGGATGGCAAAACCATGAAACTGTTGAAAATACTGCACTAAATATAATTGAATATTAGTTTTTCTGAAATACAGTCATAAAATACAAAATACAGCAATAAAAACTGTTGAGTGGTCCTTCCCAAAGAAGTATTTGCCCTGACTCAAGACACAGTTGTTCATGGTTACAAATACTACAGCAAAATATAATAGAGAGGGAATAGTTAATAGAGGTGTGAGGGTCTGTGACAATTCTTACTTGCAACAAGGGCAGTAGGACCACACTGGACAGTCAGACAAGAGCTGAGGCTGGCAGGCACTCTACTCTCAGGGACCTGGGCTGGTCTTACCAGAAAAGACTAAGGTGAAGAAGGAGTTGAGTTCCTCAACCTTTCCATACCCATTGTCACCATTCAGCAGTAAGCCCACATTTTCAATGGTCTTCCTTTTGCTATTAAGTACTTAGAGAAGCCTTTCTTGTTGCCCTCACCAGTTTCAACTCCAGGTTGGACCTCGTTTTCTGAAACCCATCCCCGCATGACTGGACATCATCTTCATATTCCTCCTGGGTCACCTGCCCCTGCTTTCGTCTCCAGTACATTTCTTTTTAACGTTTGAGTTCAGTCAGGATCTCTTGCTCATCCATGCAAGCCTCCTGCTGCCTGTGCTTGATTTCCTGCTTGTCAGGATGGACCTTTCTTGAGCTGGGAGGAAGTGATCCTTAAATAACAATGAGCTCTACTGAACCCCTCTTCTTTCCAGCACTGCTTCGAGGCTGATCTGTAAACAGGCCAAAGTCTGATCTCCTGAAGCCCAGGGTTGTGGTTTGGTTTGGGTTTTTTTGCCTTTCTCTCCTCTCAAGGACCCTGAAAATGACCCTGAACTTCACCATCCATGGTCATTGCATAGTTGCCCCAGCCTTCAAATCCCCAAACAGGTCTTCATTGTTTGTTAGTATGAGATCCAGCAGAACTTCTTTTCTTGTTGACTCCCTGATCACTTGCGTCAGGAAGTTGATGTCAATATACTCCAGAAACCTCCTGGACTGCTTGCGCCCAGCTATGTTTTCACTCCAGCAGACATAAGAGTGGGTCAGGTCCTTCAGGAGAACCAGAGCCTGCAAACATGGGAATCTTCCAGGGTGAGTATGAAGAAGGTCTCATCTCTTTTCTTCTTGATCAGATGGTCTGCAGCAGATGCCCATAACAACATCACTCATGTTGATCTGCCCACTAGTGTTCATGCACAGGCTCTGAGCTGGTTCACCATTCATCCTAAGGTAAAGCTCCATACATCCCTGCTGCTCTCTCACATAAAGAACAACTACTCCTCCTCACAGTCCCAACCTGTGCTTCCTAAAGCTCCCATATTCATATACAGCAGTTCTCTGCTTGTGCCAACTATCCTACCACACCTCCATGATCCCAGTGAGCTCATAGCCCTCCAGTTGCATGCAGGCTTCTAATTCTTCCTGCCTTTTCCCTATGCCTGCATGCTGCATGCGTTAGTAAAGGTACTTTAAACAAGGACTCAACCATGCTGCTTCCCAAAAAAGAGCATCAGCATTTTCCACATGAGGTTATCCCTTGGGCACTTCTCTATTTACATGTCTATGCTTAAAGGAATTTCACTTCAGCCCTCTTTCATTAATTGTTATGTCTCTTCTTTTCCCATGACTGTGTCTCACTTTCCTCATCCCACACTTATTTCTTGAAGAATGTCTCCCTCCTCCATCGTTCTCAGTGAAAAGCAATCCTTACCAGGTTATCCAGCCTGCTGGAAAAGGTATCTTGCTCTACTTATTCAGGTAGATCCTGTCTCTGTTCCTGTTCCAAGAACACGTTGATCGTCAAAGATCATGGTCATAGAAGCCAAAACACTGCTGCAAACACAAGGTGCACAACCAACGTGACCCACAAGATCTACCCTCAGGCCCTTTCCCCTCACTAGTAGGATCAAGGAGACACCACATCATCATCCATCATGCTCTTGACCACTGCCTCTAAAGCCCTGTCACTAGACCCAAATTACACTTGATACTTCTGAGGCTACCCCTGGCAGTATCATTGGTGCAAAAGCAGAAGATGGCAGTATCCTGAAAGCTGTACCATACCCAGTAGCTTCTTTGCAGTGTCCCAAAAGCAAGCCCCCAGCAAGCAGCCCATCTCCATAGATTACAAATCAGGTTGGCAGGTGGAGTCCTCTGTCCCCTGCAACAAGGAGCCTTCTGCCACTATCATTTGCAGCTCCTTGGTGCTGTGAGGAGCTCAGGCTCAGACACTGGACATGTTTCATTGGAGCATCCACAGCTTCTCATCAGTTGCAAGGGCAGTGAACCTTTCTGTACCTGAAAGTCTTCAGGTGGAGCAGGAGCCTTCCTCCAAGTGTGAAAAGTCACCAGCTTTCAATTTTCATCATGGTTGGAGTTTCCACTTTCCACCTTCATAAGCAGAGACTCTTCCTGCCATTCCATTACAGCTGGAGATTTAGGATTATGAAGCTGCAGGGACCTGAAGCAGACCCAGTAAATCTCTTCCTCACCCTTTCTGATGCCGTGCAATCTGTTGACCTCCTCCCACAGTTCTTTCGTTTGGTGGTACAGCTCCCCAGCAGCCGCAAACTTCTGCAGGCTAGAAGACCATGTGCCCCAGCCTCTGTGAGAGGTCCCAGGCACTTCCAGCAGCCTCAGATTTACAAAGCTGCATCCTTCTTCTGAAGCTCTGTATCAGTCCAGGAGTCTGCTAGTGAAGGAAGTTACTCCAAAGGCTGCTGGGGACCTTGCCCTGGGGCACATAACCACCATAGCAAGGATGGGTATGAAGGACAGATCAGGCTTGCTGGCCTCTGCTTTGTGCCCTGCTGTGCAAACTGCTGCCTCTGCCAGGTGTGACTTAGGCTGACTCTTACACAGGACTCTCTTTTAGCAAGGACTAGAAGAGTGCTTGACCCTCTCTAACCAGGGGTCAGCTAGAACAAATGCTGAAAGCATCCTTTGTCAAGGGCAGCTGACACAGTTCATTAGAAGATGCTAGCTCTACCCTTACCCTGTCTCTGTCTTTACCTGGCTGCAGCTGGAGCCCTCCAGTTCCTCAGAGGGATTCTGAGAATCCCCAATGATCCTATAACAAAGTGCCCAGAAGCTCAAGGAGATCTCAAGAGAAACTCAAAGAAGCCAAGCACAGGAACTGCAGTGCAAAATTCTGCATCTATTGGCTGCCTTTTCTGGCTGCTCTATCCAGGCCATTTGATGCTTAGTCAAGAGTTACCATCACTGGGGTCAGTGAAGATACCCCACAACCACAAAATATGCCCCTTAAATCCACCTGGTGGGCAGGGGAACAATGCCTGCCACCATGTGGTTTTGCCCCTAACTCACCCAGTCATTTCCTTGATTCTGCATGAAACACTTCCGTTACAGCATCTTGAAAAATGGTCTTTCTACATTCAAAGCAAAGTAAGCAATGCATTTACCATACCAGTGCAGAAAGCTGAACAAGCAAACAGGGAAAAGAAGGATGAGGATACACCCTGGGTTTAGGCAGTAAATTGGCTACAGGTTAAAAGATACACTTCATATCAGTGTAAAAAAGTAGCAAAGCTCCCAAGTGTCACCTATGTGTTCTTCAATATGATGTTGACTGACATTCAGGAGTAGGATGTGTTCCTTTAGGACCATTTTGAACTGGGTGTATACAAAGAGGCAGTTAATATACATCTGCAAACCTGTGTGCAGATCTGTAACTATTATTTGGAACTAACAGACCTTTCTGTAATTTACCCTGTTCAATCTTCACTAGTCATGACAAAAAGCAACTTATACACAAAAAAACATTACTGCTATTCCAATTCTAGTCCTCTCTTTCTTCCTTGATACACAAAGCCTAAACTTCACACTGTGTGTTAATTACAAAGATTTTTGTTATGTTCTTTCAACATAAGGCTCAGTCCTGCAATAACACTTAATAAAAGGCTTAATGTTCAATGTCTTCATGACCCCAGTCCAGTCAAATCAATGGGATTGTTTGTGATAGTAAATACTGCTACACCTTGCAAACAGGTTTGCTTACATAGATCCAATTCCAAGACCTAACCCTGAACATTTGCATGGTCAGGATTATATTCTGCATTTTCATCTGCTGCACTATTTCCCCCCACTACTGCTGGAAATAAAAGATCTATGGCAAGGCTATGGCACTGTCTGTAAATCATTGTTGCAAATTCAAGAGTAGCTCAGGGGTTCCAAGCACAGAAGGGTAAACAGGGGTACCCATGTGGAGACAGCACAGCAGGTTTTGATCATGTTTTTATTCACTTCCAATACCTGCCAGGTTTAGTTTATTTCAGTTATTGGTGGGGATAGTTGTTTTTTGGAAAAGCTTCTAATTTTACCATGACCTCATATGGCAGATGTAGTGTGCAAGAGGCACATGGTGCTACACCTTTTCCAGTTGTGCTTCCTTGCTCTCAATTTCATTACACTGCTTCTGAACTGGCTGAGATCAGCCAGAGCTCCTGCACCTCCGCCTCTTGATTCATTCAACACTGTCACACAACATGGACAATAGACTCCCGAAGACCTTCTTTAGTGTTGTGACTCCAGTGGCTTAGCAGTACAGCACTGAAAAATACCAGAAAAAGGCAGGCAGCTCTCTTTTGTGTGTGGAAGCAAAGGGTATGCAGAAAGATCATGTACCCCATTGTAAAAATCTGAAATTCCTTACAAAGTGTTTCTGTAATTTACAGCTACTGTTTGAAAACCTAAAGGGAAACTGAATGCAATACATTGGTGAACAGCTCAACAGACACACAGAAACCTGGAATTACATCCTACTGGGTCTGGACTTGCCATAAATCCTGCCAAATGCCCTGAAATGTTTAGTTTAAATAATTGATTACTTTTGACTTTTCACTCTCCTTCTGCCTACATTTGGTTATTTGTCTAATCACATGGCCGTACCGTTTGAGCCAAAGTCAATATTTATTCATTAGAATTTGTGGACCTAGAATGTTATATTAAGAAATTACACTTTTACTGACAAATGACAGCATCTTTGGCAATAAATGTCATGTGCCCTATTTGCAATTTTAGTATCTGTTTCAAAAACAAAAATTTTAAACTCACAGATAAAGCTTGAAGATGAACCTGTTGAAGTGTATAAATTTCTTTCTGGAGGTCTGATTGTATTTGACCAATGAAGGACTTTCTGTTGTTGAAAATTTCTAGCTATGTAATGTAGCCAAAGAATACCCTTTAAAATCTGAATTAAGTCTTGTTCTGAATAAACAACAAACATGAACATCCACATTCTGAACAAGAGCAATGAAACAGACAGGTATTTCTGCACTAAACATGGAATTAAATAAAGTTATCTTTCAAATACAATGGACTCCTACAGGCAAGAGCTTATTTGTATATAAGACAAGAGCAAGTCACTGAAGATTTAATTATTTTTATGTGAATGTAGTGTTTACAAACATACATGCATTTACGTATATTTATTATAAGCATATTTATTTACTTTTATAACTGAAATTAAAAACATTGTCACTACTTCTTTGGTGAACATCCCTCAGGTCTTCTGAAAAGTGTCCAGAATGGCTTGATAGATATGGGATTAATAGATAGTATTGATTATAAATTCATCTTTTTGAAATGAGAAGTTAACTTATGGCATGTGTTTTCTGTCCCTCTTTAGAAGATCCTGTCACCTTTCTCCATGTCCATAGGGGTATACACTGCAATCCAGGCAGCACTGGGTTTAATACTTGATTTGCTGCCAGTTTTGTTTAATGTTTGATTTGCTCCTCCAAACCATCACACTTCTATCTCTGCGTCCCTCTTAAATCTGGGGAAAATTATAATTAGCTTTTTCATGCACACCAATTCAACAAGCAAAAATGTAAGCTTACTGGTGGACTTGGCAGTTCTGGGTTAATGGTTGGACTTTGTTATAGTTTAACCCAGGCCAGCAACCAAGCACCATGCAGCCACTTGCTCACTCCCCCCATGGTGAGATGCTGGAGAGAACTGGAAGGGTAAAGGAAAAAACTCATGAGTTGAGATAAAGACATTTTAAAGGTAAAGCAAAAGCCGCACATGCAAGCAAAGGAAAACAAGGAATTCATTCACCACCTCCCATTGGCAGGCAGGTGTTGGGCCATCCCCAGGGAAGCAGGGCTCCGTCATGTGTAGCAGTTACTTGGGAAGACAAACACCATAAAATCAAACGTCCCTCCTTCCTCCCTCCTCCCCCCCAGCTTATATATTCAGCATGATGTCCCATGGTATGGAATACCTCTTTGGCTGGTTCAGGTCACCTACCCTGGCTGTGTCCCCTCCCGCTTCCTTGCACCCCTCCAGCCCTCTCACTGGCAGGGCCCAAGGAACTGAAAAGTCCTTGACTTAGTATAAACATTAACCTAGCAACAACCAAAACCATCAGTGTGCTGTCAGCATTGTTCTCACACCAAATCCACAGCACTGCACCAGCTACTAAGAGGAAAATTAACTCTATCCCAGCTGAAACCAGGACAGACTTGATGATCTTAAAGGTCTTTTCCAATTTGAATGATTCTATGATTCTGTGAAAAATGTTATTACTTACGTAATGTCACTTACAAAATAAACTATGGTAATAAAATATACTCCCATGCCTTTCCCAATTTATTTCTCAGGCAGACATTGGGAAAACAACCATGAGATTACAGACTCCACATATCAAAAACAGCACAACCTTCCCTTTGCAGTCTGTATTTTGCTCAGCCTTTTTGCCTTTTTTAATACAAAGAAATTATTTTCTATATTAAGATTGACATTTTGTATCAGGAAATTATAAGATTTTTACTGTATGGGAAAAATTAAGTGACTGACTATCTCAACATTTTCATTTTACAAATACAAAATGCAGATTTCACAGATAGCACTAAAAGCACCGTTGATTCTAAATAGTATTTTCTTTCCGCATTTACAAAACAGGCAGCAAAATTAAGTGCAGGTTTGTGTGGAACACAAGTGAGCACAATTAAGGAATCTTGTATTGTTGTCTCCTGAATAGGCTTGTCACATTACTATTCAGAGCTTTTGTCTAGTGACAGTGGAATATCAAAAAGATACTGAATAATATAGCAAAAATCTATTGTGCCATGAGATCTAATCTTCGTCTGCACATAATTGCCTTATTAAAAGATTTGCAAGCTTACTCTTTTTGTGATTCTGAAGCCAAGAAAACCACATTGTTTAAAAAAAATAGTTAAAGCCTCTGAAACTCTAGTCCCTGTGATATGACAATACTGTGTAACTTAAACTGGAGATTAAAACTACAGCCCTCTAGTACTGTAGAAATGGTAAAGATGCTTCCAGTGCTGCAATTATGATCCAATTATAATGCATGTAGGTGTCTCCTTCCCCTAATCCCCTGCCACCTCCTCTGTGAGTCTGGCAGGCGGTACCACAGGAGTTGTGCTTGTAAACATGAGAATCCCATTTATTCTGTAATATGTGTTACATGGCATCTCTTCTGACTTCTGCTTTGTACCTGTTGGCAACACCTAGTAGGGCACAGATAGGACAGGACCCTCCAGCTCCACCAGCTTCACAGCTCCCAGACTCCCTGCAGGCCACAACCCAGCAGCAGCAGAGAAGTAATTGCAACTTTCTGTTGCCAACACCCATTACAAATTGTCAGCTTTCATGAACAGTATGACTGGATGAAACATTTCTTTCAGCCCTTCAACCCATTTCCTTTTATTTATTGTGATAGTTTACTCTTGGGTTGTTTAGAACGCATGGGATTGCTACCCTTAGCAACAAAAACAATTGTTTTTTTTTATCTACAGACAAGGCATCAAGGCATAATGCAAGCTTCCCTATGCATAGCTGTGTTAATTTACCTCATGCTTGGCCTGGGCACACCATTCTCTTAGCTGCAAGAGGAAAAGCCAGTTTTGTTGTTCTGTCTGTCCTTGGTGTCATTTTGCAGCGGTCACATACAAAAACTGTGGGATTACTATAGAATCTAGCCTGAGAACATTTTACTCCTAGATGATTACATTCTCTCTTCAAAATAACCAAGACAAATTAGATAATAGTCTTTAATACTGCATCCCATGCTTTTACAGTACAGTGTCTATCTACTTCCAGAATCACAAACCTATACCTGTATCTAAAACACAAAGAAATCTGAGAAGTAAGTGTTTTATTCATGTAAACTTCTTACCATCCCATACAAACTAAAATGATGTAGGTGTTTTATTTTTATCTAGGTCTTTCATTGAGTTCCAAAATTTTTTCCCTGTCTTTGTAATATAACAAAAAGCAATTGAGCCAAATGTCTAATTCACACCATGAGAATAAGATAAACACAAGAGATTAAAATACAGGAGCAATGAAATAATTATTGTATATAGATGGCATATGAAGTTTCAAGTGCCTGAATAAATAACTGATAATCTTACTTTAAATTGGATACCTATAATCTATTTTAATTAGTATCATTAAGAGTAGGTAAAATAAAATGTAATCATAGATGTTATTTATAACTCGTGTAACCTATACTTGCAAGGATGCCTTTCTATGGCAAGAGGCTGCATAGACAATAAAAAGTTTAGTTATGTATTTTTCTTAATTTGAATTTCATGTGAATGTATGGCATTTCTAGTCTACCATGATACATGGAAGTCTATGAATGGCAAACAGCAGCAACGTAAGGGTCACAGAATAGAGTGGGTCCTCCAAAGCAAAATTTTCATGTACAATGCAGTTGTCCACATCAAGCTACTGGAAGATGATGAAGAAACATTCCTGGGGAAAACAGTACCAATCTTTTTGCTCCACAGCTTTCTAGAGGTGATTTTGCCATATTCTTTTGAAATACTTCATATTGGCTGTTGTGAGGAATGTGTATTTGTAATGTTTCTCAACTCAGGTCTCTGATGTGCAAGTATAAGAAAACTCCTCATCAGGGCCCATTTTCTATGTAAAATTGGTAAGAAATGTACCAAACTAAAAGAATAAAACTAAATTTCTCTCTCTCATTCTATCCATGCATGTTCGTATCATGCATTTCTCTGATAGAAGTATCAGGTGCTGCTTGGGGATCATCATTAGGCACTCAGGCTTTTTGCAGGCTATCAGAAAGAAGGAAGAACTCTGCAGAGCAAATCCCATCCCTAACTCCACCAACCCCACTGTCTGCTCAGCAAAAACTGTCATTCAGACTCCTATCTCCATGTAAATTAAGCAGAGAAACTCCTTTTTTTTTTTTTTTTTTTTTTGCAAAATTATGCAAAACAAATGAATCATTGATTACCTTGAAAATAAAGTAGTGAAGGCACTCATATGAATCAAACATAGTCACTGAAAAAAACAGTTTAGAAATTATGGTATTTTGATGCTGGGCACTTCGATATTAGGGTGTTGTTATTCATGGTCAGTCGAGCTCTGGTGTATATAATGAAGTGCTGAGTAAATGAAACTTGCAGAAATCTGCCTTTCTATCTCTACAAATTCATCACTCACAGTGATAAAGAGCAGTACCAACTACTTTTTTTCAGTTATTTACCAATCTGCAGAAATAAAAATGCTGAGATCATACCAATTTAAAACATTATATTGGAAATCACAGAAGTTTGACACTGCAGCAAACTGCCTGGGAGACTGTCAGCAACGAGAGGGTCTAGGAAAATGGGCAGTTCCTTAGACTGATTGTTCTTCAGGGTGTACCCCCAAGATAGGGAGACAAATGCAGAATTTTAAAAGTTGGGGATTTTTCCTTGAAGTGGAACACAAATTTTTTTCCTTTTTTTTTTTTTTTTGAAATTATAAACAAACATTCTTCATTCACCTTAATGCACTGACATGATGGATATATGATGAAAACATAGCCAAAGTCCTAAAGCTGTCAAAGGAACTTTTTTCCACAGTAAAACTGGCAAAAAAATTGTTTGAGAAAAGCAACTCCAACATATACAGTTGGTCTCAACAAAGAAATTAGGTTTTGCTGTACAGTGATGAGGCATTTAGATCTAAAATCCCAAAACCTCAGAGGGTGAAAGTTCTGGATTCTGGTTGGGATTCTGCTCTGTTCTGCCCTGGCCAAGGACACGTCAATGTTCATGGTACTGTTCAACAGTTTTGCAGACAGAATCTGCCAAATCTCATGCTGAGAGCCTTAGCCAGAACAGGAAAATTTTATATGAAAAGCAACTGATTGAATGAAAGGTGCCTTATTTTATTTTTATTTAAAACATATTCATTCAGCAGCCACCTCTCCGGGAACTAGAATTATCACACAGGCAGATATGGTATGACTGGGGACAAATAATAGGTATTTAAATATTTCATCCTCTCATCAGAAACTCTTGCTGATTTTTATTACCATTAAAAATATTAATAACCACTGCTGGCCTTTACTCTTACTGACTATCTGAGAGGCCAACTCCTTCATTTAAAAAATGGTGTTTCTACACACTCCTTATGAATTCTTGAAATATTGTCTTCTTTTTCTTGCAGCAAGAGTTTTCACAGGGGTTTTGTGTTTGGTTGGTTGGTTTTTTTCCCTGAATAGGAAAGCCTACATTGAAATAAAACTGAAATCCTTTGGTCTACGTTTATTTAATAAAACCCACAGAAATACATAGCTGTAGAAAAGCAAATGAACAGACTACTTCAGCAGATTATGTGACCAGAAGAGCAAATTTCTCAGATTTCCTGAGCCGGCATCCTAAACATCAACCACCACAGAAATGGAGTTCTTTTTCAAGTGATAAAAAATCACTTTTATGCAGAAAACTATAAGGGATTGACCATCAACTGAAGGAAAACAGATAACCCTCAGTGCATTGGAAAACCAGGTCCTGATGTGGAGAGAGAATGCAGGGAAGGGCTGGAGGTAAGAAGAGATGAAAGTTATGGGATAGAGCAGCCACTGACATGCAGGGCAGCCACCCGTACTGGGCGCCTTTGAGAAAGGTGGACCATTTTCATTTTAAGGTGTTTTTTGAAGAGAAATGCGGGAGCGAGTGCCCTTAGTGTTTTCTGGTTACAGAGCTGTGAACCCCACAGTCTTAACCTTATGATGTGAGCCGGTGGGTATTCACATACAAAGACAAAGTATTAAAATAGTAACAAAAATGAGGGTCCTCTTTTTTTATCATTGTGGGAAAGCATGAGGAATGATAACAGCTTGAAGAGTTATACTTGTATTAAAATATTTTTAAACAGTAAAAATGGTCACTTGATAGTGGTATCTAAAAAGTCGAAGAAGTGGATCATATCCCAACACCTGAGGAAAGCAGTGGTGATTCACTTCTATGAATTTTACATCTGTCATCTTGTCACCCCTATGAAACTTTAGATTTTATTATTTTCCCCAAATCCCTTTTATGTCCCTGCAACTTATGGTTTGATACACTATGTCTTGATTTCAAAAAGGCTCCAAAATTTTCAGAGTAGCCATCATATGTTCTGCTATGTTTAACGTATCCAACTGACCGGTACTCTAGCTTCAACCATGAATGTGAACACAAGATAATCATGGAGTCACAGAAACATAGAATTATTTAGGTTGGAAAAGATCGTTGAGATCATTATGCCCAACCGTTAACCCAGCACTGCCAAATCCACCACTAAACCATGTCCCTAAGCACCACATCTACAGGTATCTTGAACATCTTCAGGGATGGTGACTCCAGCACCTCCCTGGGCAGCCTGTTCCAATGCTTCACCACCCTTTCAGTGAAGAAAGTTTTCCTAATACCCAATCTCAAACTCCCTTGGTGTAACTTGAGGACATTTCCTATTGTCTTATTGCTTGTTACCTGGGAGAAGAGACCGACCGCCACCTGCCTACAGCCTCCTGTCAGGTAGCTGTAGAGAGCAAGAAGATCCCCCCCGAGATTCCTCTCCTCCAGACTAAACAACCCCAGTTCTCTCAGCTGCTCCTCATACGACTCATATTCCAGACCCTTCACCAATTTTCTGGTCCTTCTCTGAACACGCTGCAGCCCCTCAACGTCCTTCTTGCAGAGAGGGTCCCAGACCTGAACACAGGATTCGAGGGGCGGCCTCAGCAGTGCCCAGTGCAGGGGGACGGTCACTGCCCTGGTCCTGCTGGCCACACTGCTGGGGACACCGGCCAGGGTGCTGCTGGCCGCCTGGGCCCCCTGGGCACACTGCTGGCTCCTGCCCAGCCGGCCGTCACCCAGCACCCCCAGGCCCTTTCCCACCAGGCCCTTTCCAGCCGCTCTGCCCCAGCCTGTAGCGCTGCGTGGGGCTGGTGTGACCCAAGGGCAGGACCCGGCACTGAGCCCTGCTGAACCTCACACCACTGGCCTGGGCCCATCGCTCCAGCCTGCCCAGGTCCCTCTGCAGAGCCTCCTGCCCTCAGGCGGGTCAGCACTGCCCCCAGCTTGGTGTCATCTGCAGACTGACTGAGGGTGCACTCGATCCCCTCATCCAGATCATTGATAAAGGTATTAAACAGCACTGGCCCCAGTTCTGAACCCTGGGAACACCACCTGTGCCCAGTCACCAGCAGGATGTGACTGCATTCAGCACCACCTTTGGGCTTGGCCATCCAGCCATCTTTTAACCCAGAATAGAGCATACCCACCCCAAGCCCTGAGCAGCCAGTGTCTCCAGGAGAATGCTGTAGGAGACAGTGTCAAAGGCTTTAATGAGGTCCAGGTAGACAACACCCACAGCCTTTCCCTCATCCACTAGGCAGGTCACGTTGTCATAGAAGGAGATCAGATTTGTCAAGCAGGACCTGCCTTTCCTAACCCCATGCTGGCTGGGCTGATCCCCCGGTTGTCCTACACATGCCACATGATGGCACTCAGGATAATCTGCTCCATAACCTTCCCCAGCACCGAGGTCAGGCTGACAGGCCTGTGGTTCCCCAGATCCTCCCTCCTGCCCTTCTTGTGGATGGGCACCACACTGGCTGACCTCCAGCCTGCTGGGACCTCCCTGGTTAGCCAGGGCTGCTGATAAATGATGGAGAGAGGCTTGGTGAGCTCCTCTGCTGGCTCCCTCAGTACCCTCAGGTGGATCCCACCCAGCCCCATAGACCTGTGTGAGTCTGAGAAGAGCAGCAGGTCACTGACTGCTTCCTCCTGGGCTGTGGGGACTTCATGCTGCTCCACCTTGTCCCTGTGTTCCAGCTCAGGGGGCTGAGTGCCCAGAGGGAAGCTGGTCTTGCTATTAAGGACTAAAGTAAAGAAAGGATTAAAGTACCTCAGCCTTTTCCTCATACTTTGCAGCAATGTTCCCTGCTGCATTCAATGAAAGATGCAAATTTTCCTTGGCCCTCCTTTTGTTTCTAATGTATTTGTAAATACATTTTTTGTTATCTTTTATGGCAGTGGCAAGCCTGAGCTCTAGCTGGGCTTTTTGCCTTCCTAATCTTTACCCTGCACTGCCTTGTGACTTCCTTACTGTCCTCCAGAGCTGCCTGCCCCTTCTTCCAAAGGTGGTAAACTCTCCTTTTGTCCCCAGGTTTCAGCCAGAGCTCTCTGTTCAGCCAGGCTGGTCTTCTTCCCTGCATGCTCGTCTTTCAGCACACAGGGATGGCCTGATCCTGCACCTTTTAAGACTACCTTTCTGAAGAGTGTGCAGCCTTCCTGGACCCTTGGCCCTTCAGAGGTATCTCCCAAGGGCAAGTGGTAAAACAGATCATGTTTTCAAGATGAATACACATCAGAGCTGTGCCCCTCTTCAATGTATCATATTACTTCAGCAATTTCAAGTGACATTCAGTATTAGTTTAGTGGCATAAGCAAACTTTGGTTACTTGAGGTTCAGCTTTGAAGTCTCCCTGTTAAATACTTGATTTAACAGCATATCAGACATCAGAGTTTGTGTAACACGTTATAACAGCGTAAGTATTTCAAAGTACTAACTGGCTCTGTAAGTAGACAGACATATTTTACAGCTTTAGGATGAATCTAAAAGCAAGTTGCATCAGGCAGTGGCCTGAAAAGAGTTACTACAAGCTCAGTTCCATAGGAGGTCAGTGTTAAAATCTCCATTTTGGGTGAGGAGCAGAGTCATGGCAATTCTGAACATTTCTGAGATGCAAGCTGCAAAAGTACAGTTTATATCAGTTGTATGAATAAAAGATTAGGTCTGGAAAGTCATGTAAAATCAAATTTTTAGAAGCAGCCACTGCAGTGGTTTAAAGTAAGTGGGTTTAGAGTCTGGCTTTCAAAGGTCATATAGAACCTACAGAGTCTGCAAGTGTTCAGTGCTTTGGAGAAGTGATGACCTATAAGCTTTAAGCCTGAAAAATAAACAAAAGAGAGGACAAAAATGAAAGGAGAGATCAAAAATGGGGGCCTAACACACCGGGTATTTCACAGTTTCAAAGTGAACAAAATACTGTGTCTCTCTGGTGCACTGCGATACTTAATTTGTGAAAAAGTGCATCTTTCTGAGGCTCTGAGAAAGAAGTAGGACTAACAAATAATGTTGGCAGGATTTCCATGCAATTATATTGCAGTCTTCCATAATACAATGATAACCAGAGGATATTTCCTATAGTCAGCAAAGGTTTTTTGGCATCTATTCAGCTGTGTTAAGGGAGATTGCAGGTATGTTCTATTATTCACACTTAGCCTGTTGCGTTCTTCTTCCAGGATGTAACATCTGACTTTTTATATAACTTTGAAACAGGGATATATTACCAGAAGTGTTTTACTAGTATAATATATGGTGAGGATACAGTTTTAAATTGAATCCTTTTTTTCCCTATGCTAATGATTTTCACATTAAATATAACTCAATCTATACTTATCAAAAAATACAGCCTATTGGTGTACTTAAAGTTGTACAAACTCACAAGGCTGTAACTAAGACAAAGGTGACGCTAAATCTTATGTAGAAAGCGGTACATAAAATCGTCTGTCTCCAAAGGGAACATTTCTACAATCATTTTCAAATAAGCATGGAGTTTTGAATTGACAAAGAGGTTTTTTGCCAACTTTAACTATGGCACAATGTAAATTCAGGCACATGTAAATAAATATGCTTTTTAGTAGCTGTTTTGAATTACCACCACCAGCTTGGGTGGCAGCAACAATGTACTAGCCAAAATATAAACAGTGGGCCGAATAAAACTGGGGCAAACAAGTTGACATCTGCCAACTTGCAGATGCTGCAGTCTGCTAACTATCTGACTGTTTTGGTAGAACATGGCACGTATACCATGCAAACTTTATTTAAAAATAAAACAGAATGCAGAACATAATGAAAGACTAAGGAACATAAAGTCCCTATCTCTGTTACTATTCAGAGTTCTCCTTCTCCTACAGGGACTCCAAAACCTTTACCTTTTAGCGATACTAAAAACTCTATTTTTTAAATACACCATAGGATGTTCTCCAAAAGCCCAGAACTTTCAAAGATACTGCTGGGTTAGTCACTAACAGTTAATATTAACACAATAATGAGAGTGGAGAAACAGGAATTTCAGAATGCATGAGTCTTCTTGATTAAAGTTAGTTGTAAACACAGATATGGCCCTTAATTTAGCCATTTTGAGCTGTTCAGATCTGTTTGTTACAGGAGAAGCTCTGAATGGCTTTAGTAGATTAAGACTTTTCATTTAAGAGCAGTCATAAATCTACTAAAATGCACAATCAATACAGATAAATACAAAGGTAAATACACACTACTCTTTAACCCTCTATGTCCTTAATCTCCCAGCCTTTGGCAAATTATGACCAAAAAGTCACAGAAAAAAATTCTTAGGAATTACTGTCCTTGACGAAGTCAGCAAAAGTAGCAGCTGATTCATTCCTTACATTGTCCGCACCACCCATTTTGCAGCATCAAACGACAGAAGACGAAGTGAACCACTGAGCTGTAATCACATCTCTGCACTAGCAGATTTTGTATAGCCACAGGGATAAAATCTAAATTTATGTTGGGCCCTTTGTGTAAGGTTGAGTTAAGGTTTGTTGCCCCCAGGAAATAAATACCACTATAGAAATCAAAAGGCAACAGTTGTTCACAGTGTATTTGCTCAAACCTGAAGAAGGAAACCATTGTTTCTTAAACTGAATAATAATATTTTATCTTCAGAATACATAAAGTGACATAAGTGATTTAAATAAGCTTGATTCAGGTTTATTTGTAATCCAACACAACTTTATTGAAAAGTAGATGGACTAGGACCATTGTACTGCTTCAACCTCTATTCCAATGCAGGAGAAAGTATAAAAAGCACCAGCTGAAGTGATGGAGTGCTGAAGACAACGGAAGAGAAAATACTTACTGAAAGACTTCATGCTTACTGCAGAAAAAAAACACCAAATTTATTTTTTTTTTCTTCAGCAGGATGCTCTGACATAAATTCATGTGATTATCATTTACAAAATGCATGCATATTCAAAAGAAATCATAAATAAGCAGGAACCTGTAGGATGTAGGAAACCATCTTAAGCGCAATTATGAAGACTCTCTTCACAGTAATAAAAGAAAGATAAACCTTGAACAGCACACTCAAAACCACCTATTCGAACTGTGCTCAGTGTGAACAGGTATTCCCTGCAGTATACTTTAAACACGCGCGACAACTGGGGCTTTGCTAAGGAAGAGAAGAAAAAATTCTGAGGAAGTGACCCATTACACAACTTGTCCTATGCGTGTCTATTCTACACAGAACATCAAAAACAATTTTGTAATGTGCTACTTACTCATGTAGAACTCATGCATTTATCCTGTTCTGTTTCATTAGAAGAAGTTCTAAGCAGAACTGGAGAAGAGGATTATGAGAATACAGCAATTCTAAAATTCAGCCTGCATCCTTCCATTCTTCTTGATACTAAATTATGAAATAATTTCTGATATTGGCTGTTTTTTGCAAACTTGTAACAAATTAAGCAATTTTTATTATCTACATTCCAAATATGTAGAGGAAGAATATATCAAATACTATTTAGCCAATGTGACATTATATCATTACATACACAAGTAATCATATGAACCGATCTGGAAAAGCAGAACATACATTCAGTAGAATCTGAAGTAGAAGATCATGAAAAAATTGACTGGTAGTACCGTGATAGTTAAGGTACGCTAAAGCCATCAAGATATTTTACTGCTGAGGGACATTTAGTGTGCTTCCTTCTGAAACATTTGTGGGGGCTTTTTTTTCCTGATTTCATGTCTTCTTTTAGCTGAGACCATCTCTTTAAATCATATTCTCAGGTGTCCTGACAAAATGCATTTGTGTCATCCATTATACTCCAACTTAATCTGACTGAAGAAATACTCAGATATTCAGACTCTCAAGAACTGAACACCATTAAGGCTGAGTTCCTGCAACAACAGATACAAACCAGGGATTCTGTCACTAGCTAAACTGGCTATTCTACACCTATTCTATATTCTAATAAATATTTCTCTATTAGCTAAAACTAGCTAATTCTGTCACTAGATCAATCTTTTAATTTGCCTTTGGCAAAACAGAGCACAATGAGGGATTTGGATTACTCAGCAGAAATGGAAGAAACTCTCCTGTACATACTTCCCCACAAGGTGAAATCACAGTAATGTCTCTTGCCCAGGAGACAGCAGAATCATGGTCAGTAGAGAAGGGAATAAAATTATTCTGGTATTATTTGCATATCATTTATATCAAAAGAAAATTCTAACATGAAGTATTATTGCAGCAAACCTAGTAGGCACTTTAAAATTACATAGAAAAAGAAGAAAGAAAAAAAAAAGTAAAGAACAAATAACACCACCTCAGTCCTGAAAAACAGCCTTTATTGCACTTTGAGTCCACCTTTTTTACCAATTAAGTTCCTGTCTCGAGATTTGTGAACAGTTTCTGTTATATTATCCAGCTCTTGCAAAATACTTGCTTAGAGCACGTTCTTAAAGAAACAAAGTTCCTAGTCTTCTGTTTTGCACACACATGTTTATAGTCCTAACCCATGTGGAGGCTCCCAGCATCACTACTGGGATCTCAAAGCCACCAGCAACAGCTTATTTGATTTATACTTTTTTAATTGAAAAAAATATTTATTTTAATTCCAGTTAGAAAATGGAATTTCTTACATTTTCTCAAATGGTTGGGAGTTGAAATGGTGAATTTTAAAATAACTATCCATCAGAAAGAACAGATGTTACTTCCATGTAGCACTGCCAGAATGTTGACAAAATTGGAAAATCTTACATGTATCATGTAACGTTATTCTTACTGAGAGCCATAATCATTCGTAAGTTATGCAAAATTTGTCCAGTGAAGAAACTGATCATATAAAATTTATTGGGAAGACAGAGTTTCAAATTGCCTATATAATTACGGTGGGTTGACCATGGCTGGACACCAGGAGCCCTGCAAAGCCACTCTATCGCTGCCTTCCTCAGGTGGACCCAGGAGAGGAAATACAGCAAAAGGCTGGTGGATCGAGATAAGGACTCAGCAGTTACCGTCATGGGCAAAACAGACTCAGCTGGGGAAAATTAATTTAATTACCATTCAAATCACAGTAGGGTAATAAGAAATACAACCAGATCTTGAAAACGCCCTCCCCCCACCCCTCCCTTCTGCCCAGGCTCAGCTGCGCTCCCAGTTTTCTCCTCCCCCCGCGAGCGGCGCCGGGGCCGGGAGCGGGGCTGCGGTCGGTCCCTCACACGCTGTCCCCGCCGCTGCTGCCGCCCCGGGGGAGGCTCCTCACACCGCCCCTGCCCCGCTCCGGGGTCCCTCCGTGAGCTTCTCCAGCACGGGGCCTTCCCAGGGGCCGCAGCTCCCCGTGAGCTGCCCCAGCGTGAGCCCCCCCGCGGGGCGCAGCCCCCCCGGCCCAGCCGGCTCCAGCCCGGGTCCCCGCGGGGCCACAGGCCCTGCCCGGAGCTGCCCCAGCGCGGGCTGCCCGCGGGTCACAGCCCCCTCGGGGCGTCCCCCTGCCCCGGCGTGGGGCCCTGCCCGGGCTGCGGGGGGGGGGGGGCTGCTCCCCGTGGGCTCCAGGGGCTGGGGGCACAGCCCGTCTCACCGGGGGCTTCCCCACGGGCTGGGGGGGAACCTCTGCTCCGGCGCCCGGAGCCCCCCTGCCCTGCCCTGCCCTGCCCTGCCCCGGGTGCCTGCAGGGCGGCTGCGCTCACGTAGTCTCACTCCTTTCTTGTGCTGCAGTTTTGTTGTGCACATTTTGCTTTTTTCCCCCTCTTCTTAAGTACGCTAGCCCAGAGGCGCTGCCACCACCGGCTGACGGGCTCAGCCTTGGCCTGTGGCAGGCCCATCCTGGAGCCATCTGGCACTGGCTGCATCAGACACGGGGCAGCTTCTAGCAGCTTCTCACGGAATCTGCCCCTGCAGCCCACTTACTACCAAAACGTTGCCATGCAAACCCACTACAATAATGTCCATTTTGGAAAAGCCAAGAATGTATAATTTTTCTGTAATATATGACTTGCACAGCTGAAATTAGCTATTGTTTGATAGTCATTGGTTTCACCTTCTCTTTCCTTTTACTTCCCACTACTCTTTCCTTTTTAATTCTGTTAGTCCTGGAACAATACTTAATATTTCAATCCTGTTATAATGATCTATTGTTTCCATTCCAACACTAGTTCAGTTGTCACTGCCATGTTTGGTGGTTGTTTTCAATAGCCAGAATGTTTTCAATACACCATTCATCTTGCATGTTTGTAAAGATAATAACTTAATTTTGCCACCCACTTACAAGGCAACCTTGTGGCATACTGAATAAACATGTAACCCAAAAAAATGCTAGTTAAAGAAAGGTGGTTGCCTTTCACTTTGGTTTTACTAAATATATATGAAAGTTTTCAGTTGCATCGTTAGTTTAGGAAAGCTTGAAGATATATTTTGTTCCATTTGTCTTAATAAATATGCACATAAATGTTTTCCTTGAGTAAGGTTTTTGCATACCTCTTTTATTTTGAAGGCCTTTCACACATCTGAAGTGGGAGATGTGGTTAGAACTGGTAGCAATTCAAATGGCAGCAGGAGTGCAGCTGTCCTCACAAGTCACTGCACAGTAATACCCGCAGTGGTTCTGGTTTTCACAAATCTCACCTAGAGTCATACAAAGATAATGAGTGATTGTCTATCCAAGATGTGTATGGGAGGCGAAAATTTGCAGGATAGTAGTGATTTCATGCAATAATCCATATATGGTGCAATGATCACAATAAAACTAAGTCTTACCCTATTTCTGCATTCTTAAGTTTCCTTGGACATTTGACTCACTGATGCTCTGGCCATCCCTGAGTGTATGATGATTTCAGTCAGATGCTTGTGAACCTTACAAGGATGAGAACAGCTCAAAGAATGTGATTATAAGAAACCAAGAGCTGCTAAAAAAAAGAATCCATATCCAAGGATTGGCTAGTGAAAACTACATTTTTAGTATCCATACAAAGTTTGGTGCTCATACTAAAGTCTCCCAAAAGCTCTGTGGCTTTTAAAATGGAAATTTAATTGTATTTTGAATTTCTGTGTTATCAATTCCATTACACTTCCCCAACCTAAATCATTCAGAGTATCCATTAATTATTTTTTTTTAAAAATAAATCTGTTAGCTATAAGAAAGAAGAAGGAAAAAAAAAGAAATTTTGGCTAAAGAAAAATTCCTTATTTTAGGAATTCTAAGCCATGCAGCCAGAGTGCTGAAGCATCTCTAAGCTGTTGTTCTGAGGTGGAAAAGAAGAATTTGGTCTAGAGGGAACAGCACAGTATTTATTTATGTTAGCACAGAAGCACAACAAGTTAGTGAATGGGACCTCCTATGTAAGCATGGCAAGCTCATTGTCTTCTAAATTAAGCTACTTTTGTGCTGTGAAGAGTGCTTTCTGAGTTTTGTTAAACATTCAGGCTTAGGAAGCTCTTATAGTCCATAGAGGGAAAAAAATTGATTTTCCCTCCTTTCTGCTTTACCTGTAAATATGATTTTTGTATTAAATATAATCACAGACTTTGGGTCTGCAGGTGAGAATCTTGAGGTGAGAATGGGAATTAATAGCTCTTGTTATTGATCCTTCACAGTTTGTAACCATTCACCAGATTACTCATGACATCCTTGCTTGGCTGTAAAGTCCTGCAGCAGCCACTCTCACACAGAACCCAGCATCACCTGTTGTGTGCTACATTTCCTGCAGGAAATCACTTGTGCTTACAAACCAAGTTTATTGTGATTTGAAACGCAAAGGGAAATCTTGGCCTGGTGACAGTCAGCCAGGCTTTTGCCAACAGATTGTGAGGCCATGAGTTCACCAAGCTCTTCCTGCCACCAACCATCAAGATACAGTGAAACTAGCTGAAGGGATATTGAGACAGATTTTCATGCGGCATATGACCAGAAGTGCATTACATGCATTCTTCTGACTCTGCCTGGATGCCTATTCTAACATGAAAACATCCTGCACAGCAAATTAGCTACATATGCCCATACAATCCTTTTACAGCCTTTTTAGTTTCCCCTTCCTTAAAAGCCTGGTCAGTCAGCGTACAGTATGTTCAAAAACCTGGCTCTAGCAAAGTGCCCTCTGTCTAAACAAATCACCAAATTAAGTTGAACCACTAACTAATCATAAAAAATTTAAATACATTTAATTGAAAAGTAATGCTTTCTGAAGAATATTAGGAAACTTTAATTCTAGGGGTAATATTTTGTGATGCTGGATCAAAGACCTCTAAACATTTATTACTATTACATATAGTAGTAAAACATGTGTGAGATAGAAAGGTTTTTATACATACAATTTCGCACATATGGCCTGGTACTTACCTTTGGTGGAAACTTCTGCCATGCAATTTACTAGATAAATTAACAACTGTACCAATACTGGGTTTTGTGTATGTTTGGTTTCTTGCTTTTTCTCTATTTTCTGTGCATATTCCTGAAGCCTTTAAGTATGTCCAATACCCATTTGAATCAGTGACAGGACCTGTCATGGAGGGAAAAAAGGATTTGTGCTTAAAATGAAGTACAGCTGTAAAGACCTGTTGCACTACATTTTACAAATATATAGTAAAAATACCTGAAATCCTTTCTGAGATTTTCAGGTTTTCATTACAAGACTTCTAGTTCTAATAGAAATAGAATTTCTCATTGATTTCAACCCAGTTTACCCATTTACAAAATGTATGATAAAAACGCAAGAAAACACTGAATTGAATTAATTGAAAGATGTTGGAGTGAAAGTCACTTTGAAAGTAAAAAATAGTTTTACATTAGAAACAGATCACTTGAACTGTGTTACCAATATAAATGTGTCAGTCTACTTGTCTGTCTTTAAATCTTTCTTTGCCTAAAGGCAAGGACTTGTCTTCCAAAAATCCATCTTTCATTGAAATGTTTGTAAGTTTATCTTGTTCAAAAGGAAATAATGGAAGTACACGTTCCTCCTAAGATTACATCAAGTTAGTGTGAGAAAGGGTAAATTTCCTCCAGCAACCACAGAGTCTCCTGGTGATAACTGTACATGCACTAATGCACCTACCTAACTGTAATCCTCCTAATGAGCCTACTTCCATTTCTGTTCGGTGACCAGCCTCCAGAGTGGCTTAAGCAATTCCTGAAAGAAAGAAGTTCTTTGCCATGCAACTAGATAAAAAGGAGTGATCCTACACATATTTCTCATTAAGATGAAAAGAATTCCGATAAGGTCTTTTTTTCTAACGGATGGGGAGTGGAAGGAAGGGAGAAATAAAGGCAAAACTATTTCTCAGAGGTAGTGGTGAGATTCACATGCTTCTTATTAATTGTTGCAACAAATAAATAATGCAACCACTCATATTGTGCACAATTTGGATGTGCAGACATTCTACCAGCCATCAGTTAGATGATCTCTTATCACAACTGTTAAGTCTGTCTATTCATTTTCTGATTGAAAATTTATTTTTAAGTTTATACCCTGCTGATTTTTAAACTACATTTTCATGTTGGTTCCATGTTTTCACATTTAGTGGGGGCCTTTTTATTTCTTAACTGAAGCCAAACATGCAAGGGTGGCTGTGGAGGACTGAGACAGAGCAGCAGCTGGAGGGACCAAAATGAAAGTTAACATACTTCCTACCCAGGTGCTTCCGTGTGAAAATAGGTACAACCTTCTGTAAAAGAGTCACTGGCACATTTTTTCCCCTATGCTTCCTTGAATAGCTAACTTTAAAGGAGTGGAGGTTCACAACAGTAGCAGTCATAACATCCCAGAACAGAAAGAAACCAAATACCTTTGCTGAGAGGACTGAGAGGAAATATGGAATCTCGCTAACCATCATCAGGACATGAAGTAAGGTGAATCTCTCACTGCCTTTTGCAACTGGGCTTGGAATGGAAGGAGTGGAAAATAAGTGATTCTGCATCTGTATAATTAAACTGAGTAAGTATATTATGGTGACTAATAATGCTGATGCACCATTAGCTATTGATACAAAGATGCCACAATGCGATGTTTTTGTGGCTCTCTGTGGTACTGTTTGATGGCACAATGTGTCTCCTACTGCTAAAGGTTGAGTACTTCTGTGTTTAGAATAAGAAGACATTACTTTATTAATAGACAAAATTTACACGCTTTATTCTGACCCTTAGTTCCAGATGGTACTTAAATATGTCCAGGCCCCAGGGCAGAAGAGAAAAATTGAAACTGTTTATACGGAATCCCAAATGAAAAATAGAAAGAAACAAACCAACTCCTGTCTTTTCAGTTAGAAGACTCCCATTCATTTCTACCACAGAATAAATTAAGGAGGCATTTCAGCTGCACTGGGGATGTTAGACCAAAGTCACAACAGGTGCTAAGAGCAGAAAGCCTGAGCCATATCATCTTGGCAGAAATCCAAGGTCAAACATTTGTAATTCATTAATATTCACTTTCCAGAGTCCAGAATGAAGGTATGTTTTCACCCAAATCCATACTGACCAATGAAGTTTACATATTTTTTTTTTAATGATGTAAATATAATAAAACACTCAAATGTGAAACCAATAGATACTCAGCAAGATATATCTAAACATAAGTTCACACACATGAACTGCAGTGAAAAATACTAGCCATTATCCTAGAGAATATAATGAGAAGAATGTAACAGATTATATTCTAATGATATTTGCACTGGCTGATTAAAATCTGAGGGCATGATATTTGCCTAGCAGCTAATGAAAAACTGTTATTTGTCTGTCACATGTTACATAAATAACATCAACCTAAAAACACAGATTGTGAGAGCATAAAATCTGCTGAAACAGTGAAGACAGATATCCAAACATGAGATATAGTTTTATCAGAATAATTTGGGTTTTGAAATGTCTCATATTCAGACGCTGTAATAACCCAAGAACTGAAGCCTTACATCCATACTTCACTCAGGTTCAGCTACCTGCAATCTGGTATAAATTCCACCAGAATAGCAGATAAGCAAGAACAAACTCCAGTAAGAAGAACAAAACAGCTCTCAGTCAGAAAGTGATACATGGTAATCAACATGGTGGTATATTATCTGATCATTGTTTATTCTCAGATGCATTTCTCAACACATCTGTAGGCCAACAAAAGGGTGATCTTTACCATCTACTCTAATATTCTATATTAATTACATTTTTTTCTCATTCATTGAATTCTTGGACAGAAAGAAATCTTGTCGGTGTAAAGGACTTTCTTTCAGAAATGCGATCATGCTGATCTCAATGAATTGAGTTCCAGACAATATTGAGGAAATTCAGTAATTTCCCAAGTGTTTTCAGTAACTTCAAACTGGATGAACATAGAAAGTAGGATAGAAATACATAGAATAATCTAAGGGCAGATGAAAGAAAATAAGTTATATTCAATTCAATGCCCGCTGCAGGGTATAGTAATCTTTCCTTTGACTTCAACACCTAACAGGACATAGCATCAATGAAGCAGAGTGCTTGTAAAAGCTGAAGAGGGATTAGGGACATAAAGAAATAGGGAGAGAAGGACATGGCTTCCAAGCATCTGTTGTCCTTGCAAGTACCACAGACTCTTGCATAGGCAGCCTTTTGGAGCAAACATATCACATAATCACAGAATCCTAGAATCATAGAATGGTTTAATTTGGAAGGGATCTTAAAGACCATCTCATTCCAGCCCCCTTGCCATGGGCAGGGACACCTTCCACTAGACCAGGTTGCTCAGAGCCCCATCCAGCCTGGCCTTGGACACTGCCAGGGATGGGGCATCCACAGCTTCTCTCAGCAGCCTGTGCCAGTGCTTCATCACCCTCAGAGAAAAGAGTTTCTTCCTAGCAGCTAATCTAAATGTACCCTCTTTCAGTTTAAAACCATTACTCCCTGTCCTATCACTACATGCTTTTGTAAGAACTCCCTCTCCAGCTTTCTTGTAGGCCTCTTTAAGGCACTGCAGGGCTCCTATATGGTCTCCCTGGAGCCTTCTCTTCTCCAGGATGAACAACCCCAACTCTCTCAACCTGTCTTCATAGGAGAGGTGCTGCAGAGGATCATCCTTGTGGCCCTCCTCTGGACTCGATCCAAAAGGTCCATATCCTTCTTATGCTGGGGGCCCAGAGCTGCACACAGTACTCCAGATAGGGTCTCATAAGAGTGGCGTAGAGGGGGAGAATCACCCCCCTTGACCTGCTGGCCACGCTTCTTTTGATGCAGCCCAGGGTACGGTTGGTTTTCTGGGCTGAAGCATGCATTTCCAGGTCATGTTGAGCTTCTCATCCACCAGCACCCCCAAGACGTTTCCCTCAAGACTGCTGCAAATTCATTCTCCACCGGTTGATAGTATTGATAGTGGGGTTGCCCCGATCCACATGTAGGACCTTGCACTTGGCTTTGTGAACTTCATAAAGTTTAATGGGCCCACCTCTCCAGCTTGTCAAGGTCGCTCTGGATACCATCCCTTCCCGCCAGCGTTTCAACTGCACCATGCAGCTCAGTGTTGTCAGCAAACTTGCTGAGAGTACACTTGATCCCACTGTCCATGTCACCAACAAAGATGCTGAACAACACCAGTCCCAATACAGACTCCTGGGGAACACCACTCTTCACTTATCTCCAGTAATACGTCTGCTATAAACTTTCTTAATAAGAAAATAAAAGGGAAGTAGTGCTCAACATAACCTCTATTTTTTCTTAATTTGGTAATTTCTTCCATTGTGAACCATCCTCTCCTTTCTCACATCCCTATACAAACACTGAACACAGCAACTTGGCAACCATCAAATGCTTAGGGACTTTGTTGAGGACTTTGTTCCTCCTAACATTTAATGGCAAGCTAACATCCCTGGTCATTGTGCACCGTGTATCAAAACGAGTATTCGTGCAAGAGCAGAGTGACATTTCCATGTGGGCTATGGGTGGAATGAGCCTTTCTCCAAACATGAACCTTCATGTCTTTGTCCACAGATATGGGTTCCTACAAAGGCTACCGTAATATCTTACTGGGAAAATGTTAAGCTCGGCTCTCACCTCTGGCAAAACTGGGGTGCAATACCCAGGTTCTCAGACATGGGTTTTGTATAGTCAGCCTGTTATATATATTTTTATGATATAAAAAAATATAATAAAAAAATAGAATGCTATTTTTAAAGTATGCATTCTGTGTATATTGTTTTTGGAAATAAAATATTTGAGATTTTTTTTTTGTTTATTCTGCTCTCCAGCTCAGGCATAGAGAAATGCAGCTGATATGCACAGACTGTCCTTTAATATTGTGCCAGGACAGGGACTGACCATTTACAAGGAGCTTAGGTCTTCAGTGGACAGCCCAGGGGCAGGAAGGGAAGTTGCTGAGCGAAGGAGGAGGAGACAGCAGTGTGAGTACCTGACCTTCAGGGCGGGCAGACAGGGCAGCAGCCAAAGGGGTTTATGGCCACGGGCTCCATAGCTCCATGGCATATGGGCTACAAGGCTGGTTGCAACAGAGGTTGACACCAATCCCTAGGAGGGTAAGGAGTAACGGTGTGGGGTGGATGTGCCAAGAGCAGGGTATGTTGCAAACATGACAGTTTATGTGTGGATGTGCAAGCTGGCTGCCAATACTCCACAGGGTATTTGACAAGAAACCCTGCTTCCCAATGTGCACAAGCAGCATCTTCCTGGAGAAACATTTTGGACGAGATACACTGAACTGGGGTGTATCGTCCCCACCTCCAGCTGCAGGAGCTGAGGCAGAGCAGCAGCTGTAGGCAAAGGTGAGGGTGCCCGGAGGGCGGTACGGACTGTCCAGGCTGGGGCGGGGGGGCAGTCCCGCCCGGGCAGCGGTGCGGGAAGGAGTGCCGCTGGCGGTGCGGGTGCACCAAACCAGTTGCATGGGGTACAGTGAGACGGGGGGAGTATCTGCCGGTATAACCGGGGCCGTTGGGCTCCGAGGGGGCGGGCGAGCCCCGGGCAGACGGCGGGCGGGGAAGCTGCCGGCGAGGGTGCGGACCCGGCCCGCGGCACCCGGCGCGCCCTGCGGCCCCGCAGCGAGTGCGGCTCAGCCTGCGCGCCGCCGGGGTTCGCCCTGCTGCTTCTGCGGCTCCTCCTTGTACTTTTTTTTTTTTTTTTTCCTTTTTTCTAAGGCAGGCGTTTCCTACGATCGGATAGGAGCGTGGATGGATCCCCCCCTCCCTCTACCCTCGCCTCTCCACCCTCCTCCCTTGTTTTTCCTGCGTGGTCTGGAGGGGCGGGAGCGGGGTCGTCCTTGATCCGAGCTGCTTAGCTCGCCCTCCTTCGGTACGGTGGTTTCTAGACGTACTTTACAGCACCGGCAATTCTCTCCCCCCTTCCCTCTTTGACCCCTAGCACAACTGTTTTGAAAACGCATAAATATGTGCGGGTGGGAGGGGTGTGTGTGTGAGTGTGTGAGATGTGTGTGCTTTTTTCCTAAGCACTATGAAGTCAGAACGGTAAGCGTACTTTT
The DNA here is from genome assembly GCF_017639655.2 of Falco naumanni. Taxonomy (NCBI): domain Eukaryota; kingdom Metazoa; phylum Chordata; class Aves; order Falconiformes; family Falconidae; genus Falco; species Falco naumanni. The sequence goes on along the minus strand of NC_054080.1, from coordinate 13,863,575 downwards.
TAAAAAAAAATATTGCCGTATGTTGTAATATGTAAATATTGTAATTTAATTATTATTTCCTCTGGAATTGGTTTTGTTTTTTTTTCTTTTTAAACAAAACAAAACAAAACAAAACAAAAAAGAGGAAGATAAAAGCAGCAAGCCTGTCGATGGGGACGGGTGAAGGAGAAAATGCTCACACGTAACTCTCGCCTCTAGCCGAGGTGCTAGGCGGGGTCCGCTCCGGGGCGGCCGAGCGAGCGGGGCGCCGGCTGCGGGACGGGCGCTGGGCGCCGGTGGCCCCGGGACGCAGCGCGCCTCGCTGCTGCCCTTAAACCGCGGGAGGGGTCCCGCCGGGAGGGGTCCCACCTTCCCGAGGGCACGCCGGGGATTCCCCCCCCGCCCGCAGTTTTGCAGGGCGGGGCGGGTCTGGTGCCGCCTGCAAGCGACATTGACACCGGCCTTGTGTCTTTGCCGATCGGTGCTGCGGCGGGTGGGTTTAGCACACCGGCACATGTATCGGTGCAGCAAAGAACCCCATCTCACTCCTGAGGAGCGCTAGCTCATAAAACAAGCCAGGCACTGCAATTTGCTGCTTGATTATTTTATTTTATTATTTTACTTATGATAAACTGATTATATTTTTTAAAGGGGTGGATACTTACAGCCTCTTGAGCCAACTAAAGGAATAATAAGGAAGTTTCCTCACTTCACGATTACCTGAGGTAACTTTCCTCATTGCAACATTTAATAAGTTAGATTTGATGTCATATGGTAGGCAGTAATAATTAACTTGCACTGACTTCTTTCTGTGGATATCAGAATAACTTGTATAGAAAGTAGCTGTATGTCAGTATCATTTAACTTCACTGCTACTTAAAGCGATACAGATAATTGTCAGCAGTTATAAATCTAGTCACTGTTCTGATAATACTTTTAGGCTACTCTCTTATTATTGAGAGTGACCAGAATTTACTTGTAGTCTAAAGTGGAGGAGAAAAAAGGGGAAGAAGAAAAAAAAAAAAAAGGAAAAAAGAACAAAAGAACTGGTCTGCAATGGATAAGCTATAAACTTCTGGCTGTAGCTACAGACAGGGGTGGTTTTTCCTGAGATCATTTCATCTTTAATAAACAAGTTTTTGTTTGTTTGTTTTTTTATTTATGTATTTATTTATTAATATTGCCTGTCCAAAGGCAGTAACGTTTGGGTTAATATTGCCATCAAAAAAACTCAATTAACATGCAGGTATTCCAGCATTAGCTTGCCTCAAACTGTCTTCTTTTCAAAAATACTGTTCTTTGACAAAGACAATAATCTGTGAAACAGACGAGTACATTTAGTTAAATATTCGTTAGGTAAAGTAACTTCAGCAAAGCGTGACCCTGTGCTGGCTGCAGTTGTCTGAACCATTCTAATAGCCTGCAGGTGGTAAACTGTACACACATTTCTGTAGCCAGTTTGGGGGTCTTTTTTCTGTCAGAAAGGCTGTTTCTCCAAGCAAACTGGATTCACCGCATGTATTCATATTTTCCAATTATAGCAGCCACACAGAATAGAGAGCTAGAATTTATAATTTTGAAATTTCTTTCACTACTGGCTCACTTACCCTTTATTTCCATTACATTTGAAACACTGCAGGAGGAAAGTGGTGAACACAGAGAGCAAAAGACATTAAATTTGTCGAGAAACTCCCCTAACTAGGAGGGAACTCAACTTTTCTTGCAGATATTCTCCACAAATGCCATTAATTTCATGGGTGGGGAGTAGATTCACCTGTGTCTATTACTGGTTTTTTTCATCACCTCTCAAATAAATGCACTCAGCCTCAATGGCAGCAACCACTCACCAATCCACAGCCCTTTTGTGCTCCCTGCCCAGGCCCACACATTCTGCCATGGCATGGTGGTGTAAGGGGTACCTGCGTTTACCCTCACCTGCACCTGGTTGTGGAGTATCACAGGTTATGCATTGTTGATACTAGACATTAAAAACAAAATAAAATTTAAAAAAGCTAAGGATGCAACAGAGAACCTTTAGTCCAAACTGCTATTAAAACGCTTTGACAACCAAGAAATCTGGAAGATTTGGGGGTGCAATAGTTGATAGAATTATCTTGATTAATAGTGGCTAGGAATCTGACAATCTGCATAGATGATAGTAGAAGAAAAGCTTTATGTTCCTCTGTGATTAGAAATGCCTAGAAAAAAAGCCTGCATGCCCATGCATGCACATTGCTTATTTTACCTTCCTGAAGAATATATGGATGGCTGTTCTGATGGAAGCGTTACTGAAAATTAGAGCAGTGACTGTGAGCAAAATATATCCAGAGACTTCTGTATGAAATAACAAGGGGTGGGGTGGGAAACCCATGTACACATCTTACAGCAGATGAGTAGGAAATGAGTTGAAATTCTTCTCATCCATGTGAATATCATACTTTCTTACTTCAAAGTCCAGCCTTACTGTGAAAAATTAGAATTCAAATTGAAGGGCAACAGCAAAAGTACCAGAACTGCATCAAAGAGGAAAGATTTTCTTGAAAATTTAAAGTAAAGGTGATTGTCTGGAGCTTTCTGGCCACCCTCTTCTGCTTCCTCTTGAGTTTCTAAATGATGGCTTGAGATTATTTCCTTATAAAACTACCTAAAAGGTGTGAACATCCCTGTCAGTTTCTAGATATCAAGTGCCAAAAATATGCAGACGGCATGGGCTACTTAGTCTGTTAAAAGAAAAAAAAGTTAATTTCAGGAATAGTTTCATACTTACAAAACAGGGTAACAAGCACCTCTTGTATATAATGTAATCGTTTATTTGTTTTGTCTTGAAGGGTTGTTACTTTAAAATGATTACACAGAAAGGTATTTGTATGAAATAAACACAGTTCAAACGCTTCCTTATCTGTCAAAGTATTTATATGACTTTATTAGGTCTTGATTTGTGATACTTTTCAAGTTTATGTTTTGCGGACATATATAATCAAAGCATGATTTCATATATCAAACTACTTACTATTAATTTACAGTAATGATTCTCTTCCTTAGAAAAGAGTTTGAAATTTTAGGAACCAAAGTTCTAAATAAGATTCCTTTGCCCATTTTTACAGAACAGACTGGAAGTCATGGAAATACAAGATTGCAGTTGTTGCAGGGTTTCCGTCCTCAAATAATGCAGATGTCTACTGTCAGGAGTGTGAGAAACTTTTAAGAATTGATCTCAACCTAATTCAGGAAGTCATGCAGCACCTTACAAATTTCAAGCTTAGTTAATTACATGCCTGACTCTTCCACCTTCTAAGATTTTACAGGTGGGAAAATAAAACTAATAAAAACCCACACCGCTTTGTTTAGAGGCTATCTGGGTCTTTTTGGACAATCACTATTAAAGCCAGTTAACTTTCCTAACTTGAATGTTTGGTAATTCATATAAGAAAAGCTGTTGACCTAAGTCCTGCAAATAATTTTGCATGCCTGTAAAGTCAACAAAAATTTAGAAATGCTCTTAGGGAAATGCATGTATCTTTGATGTTCCCAAAAATACTGTTAGGTGTCCCAAATCTGCTTCCATTCTATATTTATAACAGGGTATTGGCAGATATACTTGCATGGATATGTATGCCTCATATTTATTGTGGACCACTAAACATTTGTAATTTTTCCTGGTCCTTGGAACTAAATTTCTTTAAGCATCATAGAAGTACCAAACACATTAAAATATATACTTTAGGAACTAAGCTTTAAGTTACCAAGTCTTTTAAAACCTCAGTGCTTAAAACAAACTTTTGGGGTTTTATGTATTGGTCATATTAAGATCAGTACTTCAGATTTCAGGTATGGAGAGACCCCTGGCATTAGAAGAAAATGTACATAAGTATCTGTGAAGAAGAATCTGTATTGCAACCAAATCATTTAGGCAGCAGAGAGTGTCATTCATCAAAGCTGTGTTATTCTTGAAAGTTGACTTCACAAGATGTGTTGCTTGCCCCCGGTGTTGTTTGGTGACCTGGTGACAAAATGTCAGGCTCATCTACCTTGGTAGAAACACAACTGTATTTGTTAGCAATTACAGGTATAAAACCCAGGGCTGACATGACCAGGGTGTTATTCTACTGAGCAGACAGTAAGTAGTTTTTATGGCTAGACAAGTTGTTTCTGTGACATGCATAAGGTATTGCTCAGTCTTTTGGTAGTGTTGTGCTGTTGATCCCTATGTATTTCCCAGAGGTATGAGAAGATGACTCCCTTCCCCTGCTGTCCTCAGCTGGGATAGAATTCGTTTTCTTCTTAGTATCTCATGCAGTGCTGTGTTTTGGATTTGGTGTGAGAACAATGCTGACAGCACACTGATGGTTTTAGTTGTTGCTGAGTGATGTTTAAACTAAATTAAGGACATTTTAGACTTTTTTTATCCCAGCTGAAACCAGGACAACTGTTCATCTGATGCTTATGTTCAGTCTGGAAGAAGATTTCTTTCTCTTCCAGAAATGAAATCTACACAGTCATCTATAGCTACAGAACTGCAACACTGGCAAATTTTTGAGAATGCTTATTTTTTAAGTATGAGGTCTAAATACTTCATGTCATTAACAATGCCAAGAGGTATGGCCACAAATAGCCTCATCACAGGGACAAATCTACAAATACTCCAATTGCAAACACTTCCCCACACCCCCAAGCCCCTCCCCAGCAGCACAACTGAATGTGAATAAAGTGCTTCCAGCTTCAGTGACTACTTTTTCTACATTGTGTCTGTTGTGATTTAACCCCAGCCTGTAACTAGGTACCACGCAGCTGCTCACTCACTCACTCCTCACCCAGAGGGATGGGGAGGAGAATCGGAAAGGAATATAAAACTTAAGGTTTGAGATAAGAACAATTTAGTAGGTGAAACAAAATAAAACAAAATAATAATAATAATAGCAACAATAGTAACAATGATAGTAATGAAAAAGAAGAAGAAAGGGAAAGGAATGAAACCCAAAGGGAAGGGAGAAAAGAAAACAAGTGATGCACAGTACCACTGCTCACTGCCTCCTGACCGATGCTCAGCCAGTCCGCCAGCAGCGATCAGCAGCCTTGGCCAACTGTCCCCTTGGTTTATATACCAAGCATGGTGTCATATGGTATGGAATATCCCTTTGGCTGGTTTGGGTCACTGCCCTGGCTGTGTCCCCTCCCAGTTTCCCGTGTCCTGCTAGCCCTCTCGCTGGCAGGGCAGCATGAGAAAGTGAAAAGTCCTTGGCTTAGTGTATACATTATCCACAAAAACCTAAAGACATCAGTGTCTTATCAACATTGTTCTCACACCAAATCCGAAACACTTAGTATTTGTACTTACCCATAAGTCAAGGTTTTGGTTCTTCTGAGCTATATGAAGATCTTAATGCCTGTTGAGTTCATTTGATCTCTCTAGTTATGAAATGTTCATTAAAGCAGGCTGGGATACTAAATCCAGATGCTGTAAAATGTTTAAATATATGTATTGAAATATAACATTTTAATATATATTAATATCTTAAAAACTGAGACAAAAAATTACAAGGCAAATGGGGTGGGGGGTGGGTGGGGGAGTGGGCAGGGAAGAAACCAGAACAAAACTAGTTCCCTGACTAGTGTCCTACCTTCCGTTATGATTTTTTAAAAAATGAGTGCCCATTGGATTCCACATTAAACTGAATGTGCTGTGATAGGTTTTTACATCCTATGTTGTTCAAAGCATGTAGAAGATGAAACAGATGGCTTGGGAAGACTGTCAAAAAGACCTGCTGGGCTCTCTCTGATATTAACTTAAAGCAAGAGAGGATGAGTAAGTGTGCTGTAATTTTTGGCCTTAACACAGCATTCAGGAAGTTAAGGCTTCTGAAGGAAAGCTTACCCAATCACAGTAACACATGTAAGAAAAAGTACCTATTCGAGGATACAGAACAATAAAAAAATATTTGAAACTGAGGTTGATAATGAAAGGAAGAAAACGGAAAACTGCCGTGGAAGAAGGGGGAAGGGCAGACATTTGCTTGAAGATGCTCATCATAGGGCTGAGCAATGCAGAAAGATAAATTTATTCATGAGTTTCACAGGACATCTTTAAATATTTTCTTGTACAATGGAGTAGAAGCTAAATCCCGCAATCTTTATTTTTGATTTCTTAATAATGATTTCAGAGGTCTCCTCATGCAAGTAACAGTTGTGCCTTCAAGACGTGCCTAGTTTGATCTCAAAATCTCTAAGGATGTAGTAACTTCTAACCAAAGGCAAACAATGTATTTTATACTAGAGAACCTCAGGCATGAAAAACAGACCCTACTGTATAAACTTGAGTTTGCAAGACAGTGTCTTTTGGGGACATATTTAATATACTGAGAATATATGCTTGTCTGCACTTTTTTTTGTGTTATAAATAGTAAGCAATCCAAATTTGTCATGTTCTTGACCACAAAAAAAAAAATTTGGAAGAAGTTGGGGTTTTTGCCTTCTCATTTCTGCAGCTGCATACTGTCTTACTTAACCTTAACTGAGAATAAGTAGACTTAGTATTTCAAGTCAAAATTACTAAAAGTACTATCTACTTAGTACTATTAAAAAAGTAATTCCATCTTTGATTTCACAATTTACTGAAATGAATATTTATTTCCAGAAGCTCAAATTACTAGGTAGCAGTTTGAAATGTGGACATTGCAGCATAAGGAAAACGATTTTCTTTACTCATTGCTGAATTTCTGTTAACTATAAAAAGACCATCTAAAACAATCACTGAAAGCTTCTTTTTTTTTTTAATGCTATACAGCTAGTGTCATTGTTTGCAACTTATTTTACTGTGCGCTGTTAGTTTCCTTTAGGTATTATCATTGTTCAGTTGTCTGATAAAGCTGAAATGTGGAACTATCTGTCTCAGCAATATTTTTATTTTTCAGCTCTGGAATATAGCACATGGTTTTGCAATACAGTTATGTCAGAGCTTTGGGAGATTGCTATCTGCTAAAGATGGTTTTACAATACCTAAGTGTATTTGTTATTTTGCAAATACACCTTTATGGTTTTTTTCACTTAGTCTCTTTCTTGGCATTGGGTTTTCATTTCAATGTTTTAGGAAAATCCTATAAATGTTGTAATGTTACTACTTTGAAAAGGAAAAGAAAAGAAGAAACAAACATGTAAAATACTCCTGGACTAATTTTGCTTGTGATTTTGAAGAGCTTTCAAATTAGAATGATTTTCCCAGATTTTTATAGGCTTGCCCAATCCAGCTGTATATTTTATATGCTAATCTAAGTTCTATTTTTGTTCCCCTTGGGATTTTAAGTGATTATAATTGTTGCTCTTCAAAAGCCAAACAGATGATGATTGCTGCTTCAGGAATATACCAAAAGAAACTGTCTTTCATTAAACCTGCTCATCCACTTCATAATTATCTCCATTTTATCTCTCTAAGAAGCAGGAAAATGGCAACTACAGTTCATTGAATCCAGTTCAGTTATTTAAACATCACTTTACTGAGATAACATGAGGTGTTAAAGAGGGGAGGGTTTTTTTCCTTTCAAACACTAAAATGTGGCCAGTACTGTAATAGAGTTGACAACTGGGAGGCCAGACCCTTCCTGTCAGCTTGAAATACAATGTTAGAGGCCAGAGACGGCAGAAGATATGGTCATCTCTACTGTGGTTAGGGCCACTTGTGGAGGGCAAAACATAAAATAGATGTTTGCAAGGCATCTGCTGGTCTGACCTCTCTGCAAGAAATGAGAAATCAGAGGAGGCAGAAACACGGGAGAGGAGGAAATAAGGTTAGAACAGGCAAAAGTGTAGAGACTAAAGAAGATAATAAATAAGCAGAGGATACAAGCTTTGATCATATGTTCACTCTTCATATCTGTCAGACCCAGTGATGTTTGGAATGAGCTGGGCTAGACCAAAATGTTTCTCCAGTATTTTTTTCAGTAATAAATTTCAGTTTAATTCCATTTTAGAAACCATTAATGGAGAAATTCTGCACTGAAGATCAGTGTTGGAGTGGAACAGGTCCCTGTGAATTGCACCAAGATGCTGCAGTATCTGGCAGCCCATGAACACTGGCAAAAAACAGTAACCAAAGGGCACAGAGGTTTTTCAAGACCTAGAAACATGTAACCAGTTCTTTAGTACACATTACTGGTTAAAAAACTCACATGTTCAAATTTCTGCACATATCTTCTAATGTTTTCCTTATGGTAGAAATGTAAATAGTTGGCTTTTTTCTACCTGTTCTCTGAAGTGAGGCTCCTGCAATTTACAGGCAGAAGTCTGACCATATGTGTTGCCATTTGTCCTCCGCTGCTTTCTTTATGCTGGCAATCAGTGCAGTGTTTTTGTATAAATCACAGCTTACCACTCAAGGGGACCTGTGAAAAAACAGTACCTTCAACAGTTTCTTCTTCAAAGACAGACTGCAGCAGCTGTCTGAAAACCTGGTTCTTTCATCAAAGAAAGCAAGAATTTTTCACAGCTTTAGTCCCCCACGTGACACTTTTATGCCAAGGAGACGACCAGGAAAAAAGTAGGAGTTCACAAAGGGGTGAATTTGGATTTTTGTTTCTTAAATTTACCTGTATGAAGGTATTAAACTTGGCCCACCATCAGAAACTCCCCTCCATCAATTATAGAAGCAAAACTTGTGTCAACTCATGTCTTTCTAGCTTGTCCGGAACATTACTGAGTTTTGTCTATAGCAGTGTAAGCTGAGAGAAAAATTGCAGGGCATACAGACTGGAGGACTGAAAAAAAAAAGTCAAAAAAAAAGTCTGTTTCAAATGGAGAGAACAGCTGAAACATGCACAGACCAGTTTTGTTGGTACAGCATTGGGAGTCAGGCACTCACTCTTGCAAGCAGGAGGCCTTGTAAGCATCAGCAGTGTGCCCAGCACCTCCCTGAAACTGAAAGGTGTACAGAGCAAATCCCAGGGCACAGGCAGCAGGCTGCCAGGAACACTGCCTCCTCAGTTCCCAAGCAGCTGTATCCAGTACCACCAACAGTTTGGGGCCAGTTTCACCTCCAGCTACAGTGTCCCATAGTACGGTCAAGTCTCCCACGTAATGCAGAAGCCACAGCAGCAGGATCTACCCCTGGGAGGAGATATTGCTGTGCCCCTGCCACACACAGACCTGGGTTAGGTTTTACAGTAGCAGTATGGCTGGGCAATAGCAGAGATGCTTTCCCTTTTGAAAACTGTTTTCAGGCAAAAACATTATTTACTTGCTCCAAAGGCGTGATACTGCATCTACATTCTTCTCCGTTTCCCTTGTTTTGGTATAAGTTCCTCACTTCTGTTCAAACCAAGCTACATGGTCCTCTCTTCCTCACCCCGCTGGGGAGGACTGCAGGAGCTGCAGCAGTGCTGTTCAGGAAAATGAAATTGATTGCTAAAAGAATGGCAACACTGAGATCAGTCCTATCTGTAAGCCAAGACTAGGTGACTGATGATAAAAGCGGCTAATATGAGTTTATCAGAGCTATCACCTACTTTTTATTCATTATCAAGAAACAATTGATCGTGTCACTACTGCCTAAAAATCAGAGCTCAACCCAGAGCAACAGGGGTCAGGAAATCTTAGCTGTGTCTGCTTCAGTGCTTTGCTTTCCATCCTCTGTCATCTAATACGCATTTATATATTAAATCAAACTCCTAAGTGCATTCAGGACTCATTTTTCCCATTGCTGGGAACACAAATTTGTATTTGTAAAATGTCAGGCACTTAACAAGGAAGGTAGTTGGAGGTGGCTTTAAGGAAGCAGAACATAGAAAGAGTATTTTGTGTTAAATCTTTTAACAAATGGTTTATTAAGTGAACCACTATATCTAGATTCTAAATATATTACCTTTTCTAAGGCAGCTTAATTGCATATCTGCTTCCTAAACTATTCAGGATGTATTTCTGCGCTAGTGAGTTTATAGCATAACGATGTGCATTCTGCTATACCACTCTCAGACCAAAGTCTTTGTAGATAGTGCATTTTCACAATGGCAAATGGTACTTCATAGTCCTCATTACAAACTAGCCACAATACTTTACAGCAACAACGTGTTCTTAGGTTCTATAGCTGCAGGAGGATTTATGCACCTTCTGTGATTCCTTGCTTACATTTACTTCTTGTTATGTTATCATTCACGGTAAGCATATTAAGCCAAATTAACATAGAAAGTATTGAAAATGTGCAGAACAAGAACAGAAAGAAAACTGTGCAAAAGTAAATACTGTGTAATGAATTGCAAAACCTAATTTTCCATGTTAGGAGTACCTCATTAAAATGAAAAATAACTGTAGCTTATATTTAGCTTTCTTTTCATTAGTTTTCAGGTTTTGCTTTATTCACGGTAGATACCTTACGTTGCCTGCTTCTGGTGCAATTGCCTTGTTTAATTTAGAACTGAAATTTACAGAATTAGAAAATATTATTACAGAACCAATAAACACTAGTAAATTAGCTGTGATGTTATAAAGAAATTGATGAAGATGATGCTTCAGTTCTTACAGCTATGAATATAAATAGACCAGATATGTTCTTCAGGAGGGTTTATTGTAAAATCATGGTATCTTAATTCTCAAGTCTTTTTTGCAGTGTCCTATGAATTGAAAAAAAAACACAAACAAACAAACAAACAGAAAATTAAAATCTAGTATTTATAATGGCAATAAAACCAAGGCAAGAAAAAAGAAAAAGCATAACTGAAAATTACCAGCATACTAGAGATTGAACAATGTAAGACTAGAAAGGACTTCTTTTCTCTGAAACCTAAGGGAAGTGTAGTAAGAATAAAAAGAGATGTTTCACAGTATGTAATGTTAGAATAAGTCCTGAAAATGTCTGTTGCTACACAAACAATTCAAATCTTTATTGCAATTCACTTTAAGGCATTTGACTTACGATACTAAAGCGGTTCCTAAAGCAACAATAATATTTTACTTTTCATATGAAAGTGCAAAATGAAGGAGGAGGCCACTTTTTATGTACATTGTTATTCCACTTGAGCACAGATACTACATACAGTACAAAAATTATCTCATGCAAAATGATAAATATCGTGTTAAGTAATACAAGTTCTTAGCAGTTAAATAGATGAGAACTATTTTGCACATTTGACTTTACACACTATAAATGTTTCCATTTATCTCAGTAAGATTACCATAAAAAGGACAGCAAAGTATGTGCTGAAGTCCACAGTGTTATGGCTCTTTAACACTACTCCTAAGCCTTACCCAAATAGAAATGGCAAAAGTAATTTTCCACAACAGCAGCAAAACTTATAAGCAAGGAAGAAAACATTCTGTCCACTTATTGGGACTATGGAACTGGGTTTGTATCTTTGTTTTTAAGAAAAATAGAAAAGTGTAAAATCCTGTAGTTATCTCTTTTTTTCTGTCCAAAGCATTTTGACTACTCAAGACAATACTTGGGTATGGCTGAATCAGCACTTTACAATGCAGAGTTGGGGAAGGAATAGGTGGGGGGGAAAGACTGAGAAGCAGCAATTAAGTAAAGGCTAATCCCAGCTTTGTTTTTTCAGATAACCTCATTTCTCCTTGCCTCAATATTATCAAGAAGCAGGAAAGCCATAGCCCTGTGGACTAATGAGAAATGTTAGAAGATGTCTTCAAACAGCAGAACTTGATCAATTATTTTCTTGTGCTCTTGGGATGCAAAAACGGCTGAGCATCCTCTTCCTCTTTTATTAGCTTGAAGTTACAGGAGAAAATTTTTATTCTAAGGAACTTAAAATATCTGTTTCGAATTCAGTCTACACTTCTCCACCTCCCCAGTATAAATCCCATCCACCCCAAACTTAACCAGAGTGATAGCTCTCTTTTTGTTATGTGGCTCCTTACATACCCAGAGTCTCTGTTCCTTGCTGATTCCACTCTTAGGTGTAAACAAGGCAGTCTTTCCCAACTCAAAACCCTAAAGCCTAAAATACTTTTTTGGCTTATTTATTTTCCTGTTCTTGTGTCGCGACGGAGGGAAGACACAGTCACTCAATATGAGTGATCAGCAGACTTCCTTTATTGTCCCTTACAGTCACCTTTTATGCCTTCCTATAATTAGCTCATACATATCACAAAAGTTAAGCTCATTATTGGTTAGTTGCCTAAATACCAAGCCCGCCCCTGGTTTCTCTTCTGTAGTTACCTGTTCCCACCTGCAACATTCTTTTCCCACCGAAATCTTCCTGTTATTGTGTAACAAGGACAGCCAAAGACAGTGTATTTTGCTTTACTTCAGATAAGCTGAGAGCGATGTGCATTTTTGTCCAGCCAGCTGGACTATGTCTATGAGACCTTTTTTCAGCTAGCCAGTTATCCACATTCTTGAATACCTTAATTTTCTCTACATAAAGAAGACTTTGCATGACCTCACACTTGCAGCCCATCCAGTTGGTGGTTTTACTTGTTTCCACCCACACGTTCCAGACACTGGGTAACTCAGCATTGCCACAAGTAGTACCAAGTTATGGGAAACTAGGTAGTGATGCGGTGTAACAGGCTGTAATGAGAAACTTTTCTTGTGACGTTAATAGCCTTTCTATTCCATGTTGTGGAAGTAGGCAGCATGTTAATAAACCATCTTCTATGGTGACTTCACACAGGTACAAACTATAAACAGTTCATCCCTCTTTCTTAGCCTTCCATGGCAAATACAATTATTCCAAACAGAAAATGCCACAGAATAAGTGACTGCCTGAACACCACATTACATAATTTGCATGACACAACATTCTCATATGCATAGCTCCTGCATAGTAGGCTTTTCAAACCTAAACCAGCCAGTCAAAATAGAAAAATACAAGAAAGTATTAGCCTGTTTGAACATGCTGAAGAAACAGGGGGATCTGAATACATAAAAGAAAGACTAGGAAAACTAATACTATCGCATTTGAAAGCAAATAGATATCACACAACTTTCGCAGTTCAATTATGGTACTCTTGTTCTGAATACCCAATGACAGTTATAGTGATGTTTTACAAGGATTAAGGAGGAACTGTAGCCAACAAGTATTAAATAATTATTTGGAAAGTAACCTGATATTTACCTTATGTCTTACTGTAGCAGCTAGGAGTTCTGATTAAGTGCTAGCCTAGAATAAACATATCCAGTATAAAACTTGTCAATTTCAAGATTTGCCAAGGGAGAAGAAAGACAAAAAGGACTGTGGATGGAAGGATTAAGTAAGCCTTTTTATGGGATGTTTAATAATTGTGGCTTAATTGCTTTTGTTGCTTTCATTTTCATTCATGCATATTGGAAATGTGAATCTCTTCTCATGTATTTGGGAAGCAGCAATACGTTTTCAGAATCTAAAAGGCAATGTCCAATCATTCTGTAATGCTAATTCTCTCCCTTTTTGCCCTGTCAACATATTTATTAAAAAAAAAAAAAGAAAAAAAAAAAGGAAGACTAAAAGGTCTTAGGTTTGTAATGCAAATTTAAGTAGCAAGACAGATATTTTACAGATTCTTGACACATGACATGACTTCACTTTCTGTTTCATGTTAAATATCACATGATTTAAATCAGCTTTAGGTCTCATAATGCATATTCCTTTAAAGGATGAAGCAAATAACCTAAGTACAATTGTGGAATCATTTGAGGAAAATCTAGCAGAGTTTTGCACTAACAAGAAAGCACTGTGGAAAAGCAGTTCCCATGATTAAAACCTATTTCTAGACCATAAAAACAGCATCCTGGCCCTTAAACCCCTATATTTCAGGATTTTATTGTCTGAAGGTAAAAAGCATACCTCTCATTGCAGTTTCACTTTCTATAGATTACAGGTGAATCCCTAGCATTTTTGATAATGTCTGATAATGATGTCTAAAATGTAGACTGTTTTCCTTCTCATAGAGATGGAATTTGGTAGGTATGTGCATTTATAGTTTGAGCCCAAAATTTTTAACAGTAAGTTAATATGTCACCATTTTCAAGGGCCCAATGGGAATTACAAAAGAATGTGCGATTTTTCAGAATACCCATTGTCTGCAACAAGCTTACTTCTGGATTTCCATGTCTCAAGTGAACTAAAAAAAAAAGCAAACTGAAAATCAACAGCCAAACACTGAAAGCCACTTTGAAGACAGAGGTCTAGGAGATAAAAAAAAAAAATCAGTCTTTGAATTCATCTGGAAAAAATGCTAGAACGCAAATAGCTTTGTTCATCAGGTTCATGTTGGTTTGGTTTCAATGCTTATTAACAAAAGAGTAAAAAATATGTAGATAATTTGTTTAGTACTTTACAGCTTTTTTCTTCAGCCTATCAGATCTATTTCTTTCTTGGGTTTTTTGTGGTTTGTTCTTTTTTTTTTGTTTCTGAGACATTCAATTCTTTGAGGAAAAATAAAGTCTCTATCTAACTTTGAACCTCAGCAACTTGCTTACGTAATGTGGTCTAGTACTTATGTCGCGACGGAGGGAAGACACAGTCACTCAATATGAGTGATCAGCAGACTTCCTTTATTGTCCCTTACAGTCACCTTTTATGCCTTGTAATAATTAGTTCATACATATTACAAAAGTTAAGCTCATTATTGGTTAGTTGCCTAAATACCAAGTCCGCCCCTAGTTTCTCTTCTGTAGTTTTCTGTTCCCACCTGCAACATTCTTTTCCCACCAAAATCTTCCTGTTACTGTGTAACAGGAACAGCCGAAGACAGTGTATTTTTGCTTTACTTCAGGTAAGCTGAGAGCGATGTGCATTTCTGTCCAGCCAGCTGGACTATGGCTATGTGACCCTTTTCAGCTAGCCAGTTATCCACATACTTATTAGTATTAGCATTAATATATTACTATAATAAATTATATTGATTATATTATTATATTTATTATATGGTACCATGATATTATGAATGATTATAAAAATATGATTATTAATATTTTATATTAGATAATATTTTCCAGTTGTTAATCTACATTTCATGAGTTCTGAGTTAGGCCATTTTCTTTCCTTTTTTCTTTTTTTCCTTACAATACACATGAAGACTATTTGATCATAATCTGCCAATGATGATTATTTCTAAAA